>NC_090296.1:192068827-193268827 GCF_039906515.1 Pseudorca crassidens
TGCATTCGTGTTTCTAGCCACCAAAACTTGCTGTCTTAACTCAACCCAGTCCTGCAAAATGCCATCTGCCAGAAACAGAGCAGGGAAAGCAGCAGGAAAAGTTTGGATTAAGCCTGCAGAGACGCTCTGCTGTAGAACGGTCATAGATGAGGAAGGGAAAGGGTTACACAGGTCAAATTCCACTGAAGCAAGACTTGCGTTAAATCTTCTGTGGTCTGCACTCTCCCCGTGATCAGTGATTTTCCTTTAAGTAGGTTATCACCTTGGCGTGTAAAAATCTTTTGTTATCTTGCAGTTTTGTGGTGACTAGATTTCACCTATAAATAGGAATTGCATGAATATGTTCTGGAAATGAGGAGCAGATCAGCCCTAAACTCGGCCTTCAGAGGTGACTTGTCAGATTACGGACGGAATATGGTTTCTCTTTCGTTAGAAAACGACACATTTCGTAGATGTGGTGTCATCAGGAAATGTACAATATGTGAGATTTCAAAATGCTGTTCCGTTGTCAGGATGTCATCAAGCATCTTATTTCTGCTCTGAGTTTGCAAAATGGAACCCATATTTTCTTTCTAGAGACACAGACAGAACTATTCCCATGCATAAAAATGACTATTTCATCAACTCTCAGTTGTGTTTTATTATTTTCCTTTGTCTTCATTCTTGAATCCAATCAGCCCTCAGATACCAAAAACAGAAAAAGAAAAAAAAAGATACTTGCAGTTTAATGCGTCTAGTATAGGAGAATATTTTGCTTGACCATCAATGGTCCAAAACCCATTCTTCCCAAATCGCAATGCAATTGAATATGCAACGAAGGCATCAATGTATATCTGGAGTTTGCTTGTTTGGTTTTGTTTTGATTTTTGACTGGCAGCTTGTTTTTATTAAATATCTCCAGAATTAAGGGTACCCCCTTCACAGTGACCACAAGACATTGTTGAGGGTTTAGACCTGCCAGACACAGAAATGGGCTCTGGTGGCCCATAGGCAAAGGCAGAGTTCCTGACCTGAGTGGGTAGATGGAGAGATAACACAGAATGACCATCTGGGATGTTGTGAGAAAACACAGAATTAGGGATGGGGATGGGGTGTCACCGAAGGCTTTCAGGAGGTGGTGATGTCTGAGCTGACTCGACAGAGAAGTGGGATTGGGCCAAGCGAAGGAGGGGCTGAGAAAGGGGCTCCGGGCAGGGGGAAAGCATGGCAAAATCCAGGAAGCATGGTAAGTAATCCAGAGTGGGGAGAAAGTCGGGCACTTGTGGGAAATGGGATGGGCGGCAGGAAAATGGGCAATGCTGGTGTCGTGAAGGACCTCATGTACCATCATCTTGAGGATGAATCAGAGCCTCTGAGAAGTGGGCAATGAAGTTGGGGCGATGGGCACAAGACACACGATCTGACTGATACCTTGGAACGAGCAGTTTGGCAAAAGTGTAGAAGAAGGGCAAAGAGAGATTGAAGACGGTGAAGGTGATTCGCAAGTTGTGGTAGTGATGAATGTGAAAACTAAAGCAGGCTTGGACTAGACAGTGACATGAGGACGGAGAGGATGCTTCTGATTTAACAGACATCTTTGTTGGTCGGGTTGGAGAGAGAGAGGAGTCTAGAATGATTCCTTGGTTGTTCGGGCAGCTGGAAGCATAATTGCTGGCTGAGATAAAGAAGGGGATGTAGGGGAGAGTGGGTCTGCACTGGATGGATGGGGTCTAAGTGTAAACAGCTTTTTTTGTATTCGTGTCTGTAGCTCAGGAGTGAATTCTGACCTAGAGACATCGCCTCTCCCTCCAGCCCCCAGTAACCACTACTCCACTTTCTATCTCTATGGATTTGACTACTCCAGATATTTCATATTAGTGGAATCGTACAGTATTTGTCCTTTTGTGACGTGGCACGTATCACAATTTCCTTCCTTTTTAAGGCAGAATAGTATTTCATTGTATGGATATAACGCTGTGTTTCTCCATCCTTTTGTGGATGGACATTTGGATTTTCACCTTTTGGCGGTTGTGAGTACTGCTGCTACGAACATTCGTGTGCAAGTATCTGTTTGATTCCCTGCTTTCAGTTCTTCTGGGTCTATGTTTAACTTTTTGTGGAACCACCATTCTGTTTTCCACAGTGACCGTGCCATTTTACATTCCAGTCAGCAATGCGCGAAGGTTCCAATTTTTCCGTATTCTCACCAATACTTATTTTCTGAGTTTTGATTTGATAATAGTTTGGCAACTGTTCTTTTAACTTTTCTCTCTTTGCAGCTTGTGGCAGAGGCTGCTCTGTGTTCATTAAGCTACGTTTTTCTTTTCCTTTTTCTCTGGGTACATAGGTAGATGACATTTCCAAGCATCCCTCTTTGTAAGCAGGGCTGACTTCTGTCCAGTAAAGTATATCTGCTGCTCCCCGGCCTGGCTCATAAAAACTTCTGATGTTTCATATCCCATCTACTGGCTAAATGGAAAAGATTCGAGGGACCTAGGCGAGGGCAGAGCCACAAGACAGAAGGAACCTGGTACTGAATGAGCGAGAAAGCACATTCTCTCAAGTCACTAAAATCAGGGGATACTTGTTATCGTTGTTACTGTCCACTGACGCAGGACTGCTCGATCTCTCGCTTTTTTCCCAGCTCGGCTGCTTCATTTCCTTGAAGGATTAGCCTTGTTTGCTTCTGCATACCTGAGGCAGAAGATAGCCACCCTGAAGTTTGCATGTCCCTTCATTGCTTCCAGTTTGGTAATTAGTGGAGATTATTAGTATTGTTGGAATCCAGGTTCCCATGGTGGAGAATCTGAGAGGTCCCACTTGAGGCAGATAGCCTCCCCTGTGCCAGTTTGCTAGGACCACTCATCGGCACCACTGTCTACAAGCTGGGGCTGCTGGGGGCTCATCCAGAAGAGAAGGTCGTTGTCGCCTAATGGGCGCCTTTAACGGTATCGACCACACATTGTTTCTTAAAATGTGGTCTGAGGATTCCCTGATTTAGTGTCACCTAAGGAATCGGAGTCTCAGGGCTGGAGGGAGTGGAGTGGCTCCAGAAATCTGCACGTTTGACAAGGACCCCGGTTGCTGCCGATGCTCTGACATTGGAGAACTAGTGCTGTATTCTAGGGCTCTCAGTGGTGCTTTAATGCCTGATCTTGATGAGAGTTTATACAAAGATCACCTGAGACAGAGAGTTAAAAATCCTCCTGTGAAAGGTCACCAGAAACGGGCCTGCAAAAGCTCTTTTTGATTTAAAACTGTATACTGTTTCTTCATATTTAACCAAAGTCTCTTGAAGTGCTTTCAGTTCCTTTGTGGTTATGTGCTAAGGGTTTAGTTGGGCGTTGCAAGCTCCAACGCTTTCAGGGACTGGACAGGTATCGTAAATAAAAGTTGCAGAAAGATTTAAGTCAATTAGAAATGATGGGACCCATGATAAAACGGGGCGGGTGTGTGTGTGTGCCCAGCAAAGGCTTCCATACTGAAACAGCTGTGTTCACTGCCACGGCCAGACAAAAGACGTGTCTCAAGGCCAGATTTGGCAAGAGAGCCTGTGAGTTTGGAACCTTTGCTAAGAAATCTCTTCTTCCATCCAAATCAAATGATTCCAAATCCTTTCATCTTTATTCACATGACCTCTTCACCAGGAGTTGTTTTTGCTACTTGTTTTCAGACCCTCCTGCCTCTTCTTAAAAAAGGTGGAGAAGGAAGTTCTCCCGAAGTTCATCATATAACATGAAAACCATTAGTGCTGAGAAAAGGTCTTTATTTTCTTTTTCTTTCCTTCCTTTTTTATTGAAGTAGAGTTGATTAAGGTCTTTATGTTTAAATGTCATCATTTCCATTAATATAGGTTATCGGTGTGTTTGTTTAGAACCATGGTTGTTTAAGTATTTTGATTAAGGTAATATATAAGCCTGAAGGAAAATTTGGGAAAGAAATAGAAAAAATAAGCAAAATGAATAAATCATTTCTCCATCCAAAAGTTATCACTGTGAACATTTGGATGTATTTTCTTCCAGTTTTTTTTCCATGGAGAGTTTGAAAAATAATTTATTTTTTTTGAACTCCACCTTCTTCCCAAATGGATTAAAGACAACTATAAAAATCACTTATAAGTGATTGCTTTTGTTCATCTCTATGCAAATATATATATATGTATATATATATATATAATTGCGATCATATTGTGTGTGTATTAGTGCGTGTGTGTGCAGTTTGTAAAAGTTACATGTCTAAGAGACTTTTCCATGTTGTTACTTGTAACAGCAATGGGAACATGTATAGAACACTCATTATGTATCAGATGCTGCTGTTCTGAGAACTTTGCACGGACTGCCGTATTCAGTTCTCCCAATAAAGTGAGTGTTGTTATTAGGTCCCATTTTCAGATCAAGACCTTGGGGCACAGAGAGGTTCAGGGCTTGCTGTTCACACAAAGAGGAAGTGGTGCGCTCAGAACCAGATATTTGCTGGCCTGAAACCAGAGTCTGTAAGCTTCACACCATGCGGTTCTGCCTCTCAGGCTTCTCTTGGGGAGAGTTACATAGCCTGTACTACAGTTTTTCTTTTTCTTTCTTTTAAGCTAACAATACTAAAATTGATATTTAGGTACTTTCCAAAATTTTACTATTACAGATAATATTACAGCGATATCTTGGTACACACAAGCACGTATTTCTCCAAAAATGATACCAAGCCATGGGCATTGCTGAGTCATCAATTAATGGATCTTTAGCATTTTATTCTATACTGCCAACAAAAGCTCTACCAATTTATATTCCAAACTGGCCTCTGAGAATACCTGTTTCCTTGCCAATGTATGACAATATATATCCTTTTAATTTTTGCTAATGCAATGGGTGAAAAAATATCTCATTAAAAAATTTGCATTTCCCTTATGACCAGCAAAGCTATGTTTATCATTTTTCCCTTCTGTGAATTGCCTATTAAGAGCCTTTTCTTGGGATTCCTTTGTATATTTTGGATAAAAATTCAGTGTTCATTTCAGGGAGCATTAAAAAGAATAACCTAGGGTACAAGTTAAGAGCATGGCCTCTGAAGCCAGGCTGCCTGGATTCAAATCTTGTGTGTGGCACTTACTAGCTGTGTGGTGTGATGGTGGCCAAGTTACTTGACCTCTCTATGGCTCAGTTTCCTTGTCTGAAAAATGGGAAAGATATTAATAGTCCCTATCTCACATTGTCTTAGGATGCAATGAATTAGGACACAGTAGAGTACTAGCACCTGGCACGTATCAATAAGCACCATATGAAGCAGTTGTTATTATTATTATTTGCTGCAAATATTTTTCTACCTGCTGCTCTTCTTCAACTTTGTGATGTCTTTCACAAGGAGCAAATTGAACATTTTTGAATAAAACTCATCCATCTCTGCAGAGCTTGCATTTCATGTCTTTTCTGAAGGAGGCCTTCTCTATCCTAAGGTTATTAACAAATTCTGTTTATTTTAGCATCGATGTAGCATTTATTTTCTCACAAATCCATTTGGAGTTTATTTTTGTGTCAAGTGTGGGATAGAAATCCACCCACTGCATGGAAGAGGCAGCTAATGTTGATGATCTACCCTCGGATCGCCTTATGGATCCTGAGGCTGGTTCCCCTCGGTAATGTTGCCGTCTCACGGGCTCAGCTTGGTCTCTGCTGTTGGCGGGGTGGGCACCCTGAGTGGCAGGGGAGGGAAGATCAGTGTTGTTGGGCCATGGATTGGCCTCCATCTCAGGGCCCACAGTCCATGGCACGTATTCTACCTGCCCTCTGGCATCTGTCTGGGGCTGGCCAATGAGAGAAATTGGTGGGAGATCAGAAGTCAGGATGAAAGAGAGATTGGAGTATTTATTTATTCCTCTTACTCGTTCCCTGTCCAGCCACAAATTTGCTCTCTGTAAATAATTCTTCTTTTAACATTCTTCAGTTCAATCCGTTGAATGTTCTATAAGTGTCCTGCTGGAACTTTGATTATTATAGCAATGGAAATGAAATGAGAGAAAATGTGAAACCACAAAGGAGGAAGACGTTTAAGGCTGACACATATGGTAGAATTGGTTAGAAATCCCCTCAAAAATCTGAGCACTATCAGTGAGTCCAAAGCCATCTGGCTAGTAAATCGCCAAGCCTCGATTAAACAGTGTCCACCCAGCCTCCAAATGATGTTCTTTTTTCTCTACATGGTTGTCTCATTTCTGTACCTGACCCCACATATTCACTTGAAAATGGGCCATGTCTTTGTGGGAAAAGAGGTTACAGAAGAGAAGGTATTGTATGGGGATTTTTATATCTAAATTATATATAATGTGTGTCTGTACATATGCATAGATACCCATTCATATCTGGAAAGTTATTTATCTAAATATTAAAGATGATTATTTTTGGCTGATGGAATTTTTACTCTCTTATAATTCTGAGTATTATTTGAATTATTTTACCAAAAAGACACCGTTTTGTAATATTAAAAATAAAAGTAAAATGCGGATCCCTGTCGGGGGGAAAATCTGAACACTATAAGGAAATACACTGAACGAGGTCTGTAGCTGATGGCCATCTTATGATGGTGCTCACATTGGGCAAAGCTAACTAACTGTTTCAGCAGTATGAGGTGGTCAGTTGAGATTTAAAGTTTGTGGTCTTCTGTCCTAGCATAAAACTATCTTCCAGGGTGCATATTTGTGTTATTTTTGTTGGGGGAGGAAAGTGAACTGAAAAGGGAGGGAGTAGATAACGCTGCTGTCAACACATAATTAAAAGGATTTTTTCAGGGTCATGTTTTTTAGGGACCTATGATTCTCATGAGATAACAAGGATGAAATGCAGCTTGAGCTACAGAGGCATTGAAAGAATTTTTAGTGATTGTATACAAAACCCTTTGACCTGTAGACTAAGACTTTCTCCATGCTTTAAAACTCCTTTAAAAATAACCTCATTACAGTCTCAGAGACCTCGGGGACAACATTAAACATACCAACATTCGAATTATAGGGGTCCCAGAAGAAGAAGAGAAAAAAAAAGGGACTGGAAAAGATTATAGTTGAAAATTTCCCTAATATGGGAAAGAAAATAGTCAATCAGGTCCAGGAAGCACAGAGAGTCCCATACAGGATAAATCCAAGGAGAAACACACCAAGACACATATTAATCAAACTATCAAAAATTAAATACAAAGAAACAATATTAAAAGCAGTAAGGGAAAAATGACAAATAATATACAAGGAAATTCCCATAAGGTTAACAGCTGATCTTTCAGCAGAAACTCTGCAAGCCAGAAGGGAGTGGCAGAACATATTTAGAGTGATGAAAGGGAAAAACCTACAGCCAAGATTACTCTACCCAGCAAGGATCTCATTCAGATTCGATGGAGAAATTAAAACCTTTACAGATAAGCCAAAGTTACGAGAATTCAGCACCACCAAACCAGCTTTACAACAAATGCTAAAGGAACTTCTCTAGGCAGGAAACAAAAGAGAAGGAAAAGACCTACAAAAACAAACCCAAACAATTAAGAAAATGGTAATAGGAACATACATATTGATAGTTACCTTAATTGTCAGTGGATTAAATGCTCCAACCAAAAGACATAGACTGGCTGAATGGATACAAAAACAAGACCTGTATATCTGCTGTCTACAAGAGACCCACTTCAGACCTAGGGACACATACAGACTGAAAGTGAGGAGATGGAAAAAGATATTCCATGCAAATGGAAATCAAAAGAAAGCTGGAATAACATTCTCATATCAGACAAAATAAACTTTAAAATAAAGGCTCACAAGAGACAAAGAAGGACACTACATAATGCTCAAGGGATCAATCCAAGAAGAAGATATAGCAGTTGTAAATATTTATGCACCCAACATAAGAGCACCTCAATACAATAAGGCAAATGCTAACAGCCATAAAAGGGGAAATCGACAGTAACACATTCATAGTAGGGGACTTTAACACCCACTTTCACCAATGGACAGATCAACCAAAATGAAAATAAATAAAGAAACACAAGCTTGAACTGATACATTAAACAAGATGGACTTAATTGATATTTATAGGACATTCCATCCAAAAACAACAGAATGCACTTTCTTCTCAAGTGCTGATGGAACATTCTCCAGGAAAGATCATATTTGGGTCAGAAATCAAGCCTTGGTAAATTTAAGAATACTGAAATCATATCAAGTATCATTTCTGACCACAACGCTATGAGACTAGATATCAATTACAGGAAAAAAACTGTAAAAGATACAAACACATGGAGGCTAAACAATACGCTACTAAATAACCAAGAGATCACTGAAGAAATCAAAGAGGAAATCAAAAAATACCTAGAAACAAATGACAATGAAAACATGGTGACACAAAACCTATGGGATGCAGCAAAAGCAGTTCTAAGAGGGAAGTTTTTAGCAATACAATCCTACCTCAAGAAACAAGAAACATCTCAAGTAAACAACCTGACCTTACACCTAAAGCAATTAGAGAAAGAAGAACGAAAAACCCCCAAAATTAGCAGAAGGAAAGATTTCATAAAGATCGGATCAGAAGTAAACGAAAAATAAATGAAGGAAACAATAGCAAAGATCAATACAACTAATAGCTGGTTCTTTGAGAAGATAAACAAAATTGATAAACCATTAGCCAGACTCATCAAGCAAAAAAGGGAGAAGACTCAAATCAACAGAATTAGAAACGAAAAAGAAGTAGCAACTGACACTGCAGAAATGCAAACAATCATGAGAGATTACTACAGGCAACTCTATGCCAATAAAATGGACAACCTGGAAGAAATGGACAGTTTCTTAGAAAAGCACAACCTTCTGAGACTGAACCAGGAAGAAATAGAAAATATAAACAGACCAATCACAAGCACGGAAATTGAGACTATGATTAAAAATCTTCCAACAAACAAAAGCCCAGGACCAGATGGCTTCACAGGAGAATTCTATTAAACATTTAGAGAAGAGCTAACACCTATCCTTCTCCAACTCTTCCAAAATATAGCAGAGGGAAGAACACTCCCAAACTCATTCTACGAGGCCACCATCACCCTGATACTAAAACCAGACAAAGATGTCACAAAGAAAGAAAACTACAGGCCAATATCACTGGTGAACAGAGATGAAAAAATCCTCAACAAAATACTAGAAAACAGAATCCAACAGCACATTAATCCAAACAGTCATACACCATGATTAAGTGGGGTTTATCCCAGGAATGGAAGGATTCTTCAATATACAGAAATCAATCAATGTGATACACCATATTAACACACAGAAGAATAAAAACCAAATGATAATCTCAATAGTTGCAGAAAATCTTTCAACAAAATCCAACACCCATTTATGCTAAAATAAAAAACTCTCCAGAAAGTAGGCAAAGAGGGAACCTACCTCAAAATAATAAAGACCATATAATACAAACCCACAGCCAACATCATTCTCAAAGGTGAAAAAGTGAAACCATTTCCACTAAGATCAGGAATAAGACAAGGTTGCCCACTCTCAACACTATTATTCAACGTAGTTTTGGAAGGCTTAGCCACAGCTCTCAGAGAAGGAAGAGAAATAAAAGGAATCCAAACCAGAAAGAAGAAGTAAAACTGTCACTGTTTGTAGATGACATGATACTATACATAGAGAATCCTAAAGAGTCTACTAGAAAACAACTAGAGCTAATCAATGAATTTGGTAAAGTAGCAGGACACAAAATTAATGCACAGAAATCTCTTGCATTCCTATACACTAATGATGAAAAATCTGAAAGAAATTAAGGAAACACTTCCATTTACCAATGCAACAAAAAGAACAAAATACCTAGGAATAAACCTACCTAAGGAGACAAAAGACCTGTATGCAGAAAACTATAAGACACTGATGAAAGAAATTAAAGATGATACAAAAAGATGGAGAGATATACCATGTTCTTGGATTGGAAGAATCAACATTTTGCAAATGACTATACTACCCAAAGCAATCTACAGATTCAGTGCAATCCCTATCAAACTACCACTGGCATTTTTCACAGAACTAGAACAAAAAATTTCACAATTTGTATGGAAACACAAAAGACTCCAAATAGCCAAAGCAATATTTAAAAAGAAAAACAGAGCTGGAGGAATCAGGCTCTCGGACTTCAGACTATACTATAAAACTACAGTAATCAAGACAGTATGGTACTGGCACAAAAAACAGACATATAGATCAATGGGACAGGATAATAAGCCCAGAGATAAACCCACACACATATGGTCACCTTATTTTGTATAAAGGAGGTGAGAATATACAATGGAGAAAGGACAGCCTCTTCAGTAACTGGTGCTGGGAAAACTGGACAGCTACATGTAAAAGAATGAAATTAGAACTCTCCGTAACACCATACACAAAAATAAACTCAAAATGGATCAAAGACCTAAATGTAAGGCTATCAAACTTGAGGAAAACATAGGCTGAACACTCTATGACATAAATCACAGCAAGATCCTTTGTGACTCACCTCCTAGAAAAAAGGAAATAAAAACAAAAATAAACAAATGGGACCTAATGAAATGTAAAAGCTTTTGCACAGCAAAGGAAACAATAAACAAGACAAAAAGACAACCCTTAGACTGGGAGAAAATATTTGCCAACAAAGCAACTGACAAAGGATTAATCTTCAAAATTTATAGCTCATGCAGCTTAATATCAAAAAACAAACAACCCTACCCAAATATGTTCAGAAGACCTAAATAGACATTTCTCCAAAGAAGATATACAGGTTGCCAACAAACACATAAAAGGATGCTCAACATCACTAGTCATTAGAGAAATGCAAATCAAAACTACAATGAGGTATCACCTCACACCGGTCAGAATGGCCATCATCAAAAAATCTAGAAACAATAAATGCTGGAGAGAGTGTGGAGAAAAGGGAACCCTCTTGCACTGTTGGTGGGAATGTAAATTGATACAGCCACTATGGAGAACAGTATTGAGTTTCCTTAGAAAACTACAAATAGAACTACCATATGACCCAGCCTTCCCACTCCTGGGCATATACCCTGAGAAAACCGTAATTCAATAAGAGTTATGTACCACAATGTTCACTGCAGCTCTATTTACAATAGCCAGGACAGGGAACGAACGTAAGTGTCCATCGACAGATGAATGGATAAAGAAGATGTGGCACAATGGACTATACAATGGACTATTACTCAGCCATAAAAAGAGATAAAATTGAGTTATTTGTAGTGAGGTGGATGTACCTAGAGTCTGTCATACAGAGTGAAGTAAGTCAGAAAGAGAAAAACAAATACTGTATGCTAACACATATATATGTAATCTAAAAAAAAAAATTGAAGAACCTAGGGGCAGAACAGGAATAAAGACACAGATGTAGAGAATGGACTTGAGGACACGGGAAGGGGTAATGGGAAGCTGCGACGAAGTGAGAGAGTGGCATGGACATATATACACTACCAAATGTAAAATTGATAGCTAGTGGGAAGCAGCCACATAGCACTGGGAGATCAGCTTGGTGCTTTGTGACCACCTAGAGGGATGGGATAAGGAGGGTGGGAGGGAGATGCAAGAGGGAGGAGATATGGGGATATATGTATACATATAGCTGATTCACTTTGTTATAAACAGAAACTAACACACCATTATAAAGCAATTATACTCCAATAAAGATGTTAAAAAAAATAACCTCATTATAGTTGTGTGAAGGATTGCCCATCTTTACCCACTTCTTATAAATAAGGACACTATGGCATGGACTTGGTCATGATGATACAACAAAAAGATCAAGTTACAGACTTAACGCTCCTACATAATGGTATATTAAGTATAGACAGATAATATTTAAGGAGTGGGCATCCATCCTGCATAATTCTGTCTCCTCCTTATCACTCATTCACTGGACTTATAGAAACTGTTCCCTTTCTCCCCTTTAATTTGTTCTAGGTAGTTTTGTACTTCCTACTTACTTAACTAACATGATGTCAGACGTGAAGTGATTAACATGTAAATAACCCTTGAACTGCTGGTCTGGCAGAGATGAAGAGCATGGGTTGGGGAAGTGTTGTCATTTAAAGATGTTATATGGAAACCCACGCATCTATGGTCAATTAATCTATGACAAAGGAGGCTAGAATATACAATGGAGAAAAGACAGTTTCTTCAATAAGTGATGTTGGGAAAACTGGACAGCTACATGTAAAAGAATAAAATTATAACATCCCCTAACACCATACACAAAAATAACTCAAAATGGATTAAAGACCTAAGTGTAAGACCCAAAACCGTAAAATTCCTAGAAGAGAACATAGGCAAGAACACTCTTTGACATAAATCATAGCAATAATTTTTTGGATCTGTCTCTTAAGGCAAAAGAAGTAAAAGCAAAAATAAACAAATGGGACTTAAAAGCCTTTTGCACAACAAAGGAAACCACTGACAAAACAAGAAGACAACCTACCGAATGGGAGAAAATATTTGCAAATGATATGACGAGTAAGTGTCTAATCTCCAAAATATATAAACAGCTCATACAAGTCAATATCAAAAAAACAAAAAACAAACATGCCAATTGAAAATTTGGCAGAAGACCTGAATAGACATTTTTCCAAAGAAGACATACAGGCACATGAAAAGATGCTCCACATCGCTAATCATCAGAGAAATGAATCAAAACCACAATGAGGTATCACCTCACACCTGTCAGAATGGCTGTCATCAAAAAGTCTACAAAAAAATAACAAGTGCTGGAGAGGATGTGGAGAAAAGGGAACGCTAGTACACTGTTGGTGGGAATGTGAATTGCTGCAGCCACTATGGAAAGCAGTATGGAGGTTTTTTAAAAAAATTGAAAATAGAAGTACCATAAGATCAGCAATTCCAACTCCTGGGTGTATATGTGAAGAAAATGAAAACTCTAATTTGAAAAGATACATGTACCCCGGTGTTTATAGCAGCATAATTTACAATAGCCAAGACACAGAAGCAACTTAAGTGTCCATCGACAGATGAATGGATAAAGAGGAAGTACTGGAATATTACTCAGCCATAAAAAGAATGAAATTCTGCCATTTGCAACAACATAGATATACCTACAGGGTATTATACTTAGTGAAATAAGTCGGACAGAGAAAGACAAATACTCTATGTTTTCGCTTATGTGTGGAATGTAAAAAATAAAACAAATGAATGTATATAACAAAACAGAAACAGATGCACAGATATAGAGAACAAACTAGTAGTTACCAATGAGAAGAAGCAGGGGCAAGGTGGGGTATAGGATTAAGAGATACAAACTACTATGTATAAAATAGATAAGCAGCAAGGATATATTGTATTGCACAGGGATATATTGTATAGCCATTGTTTTGTAGTAACTTTAAATGGAAGATAATCTTTAAAAATATTGAATCAGTATGTTGTATACCTGAAACTGATATAATATTGTCAATCAACTATACTTCAATTAAAAAAGATGTTGTATGGAGGGTCATGGTCGCCCTGTTTCTGTGCCATGGGCACCTGCTTCGGCTGGGACTTTCTTCATTGACCTTAACCACTTAGAGGGAGTGCAGACACAGAGTCTAGGTAGAAAAACAGAGAGCAGTAGAATCTCTGACACAGCTAATATTTAATCTCCCACTCTGGAGATTAAAAAAGCCCCCATAGAAATAGATGTATGATAACTATTTAAATATTACTTATTTGTTAGCTTTGCGTGGTCTGCTCATCCATGAGACTCTATACTCTATGAGGGAGGGGAACATCTTGTTTACCGTTGGATATTCAGTGCCTAAACTGTGCTTTGCCTATAGTAGCTACTCAGTGCCTGTTTATTAAATGAATGAGTGAATGAATTCCCAGGCAGTGGCTTAGCAGAAAGGACTCTGAAGAATGAAGAAATCCTGAGCAGATAGTGTAAAATTAGATCACCTTGAGATCACAGAAGATAATTCATCTTGGACTTGTGGTAGGATAGAATACCCCCATCCCCCCAGAATGTCCTTGCTCGACTCATGGCATCTGTGAATGTGCCACGTGATATGTCAAGGGGGAGTTAAGGATGCAGGTGGAGCAAAGGATGCTAATTAAGTGATCTTGAAGTAAGGAGATTATCCTGGGTTTTCTGGATGGGCCCAGTGTAATCACAAGGGTCCTTTAAAGTGACAAAGGGAAGCAGAAGAGGAGGTCCAAGTCAGACAGAGATTTGAAGATGCTGTGCTGCTGACTTTGAGGATGAAGGAAGGGCCTGTGATCCAAAGAATACAGGCGACCTCCAGCAGCTGGAAAAGGCAAGGTAACAGATTCTCCTGTGGAGCTTCCAGAGGGAACATAGCCCTCCTAACACTGATTTTAGCCCAGTGAAACCCATTTCAGACTTCTGACCTGCAGAATAGGGAGATTTCCTCTTTCATATCAGATGTGAGTGTGTGATTCAGACCTGGCCAACTAAAACATTGCATTTGCCTGGTCATCGTTATTAGGTAAGTGTTGGACTTATCTGAGTCAGCTAAAAGACTTTTTCTGGGACCTTTGGGAGAGAGGCTTACAGGCTTGAACCCTGGAGATGCGGGGAGCCATCTTATCGCCATGGAGAGCCAAAAACCGAAGGCAACATGGGGAGCTCAGAGCCAAGAAAGGGAGACAGACTGGATATTCAGGTCAAGCTGCTCCGGAGCTTTTCCATGACATGAGCCAAGAAATTTATTTTTTGCATAAGCCAGTTTAACTTGGGTTTTCCAATTCTGTCAGCGAGTTTTTAGTGAGGAGGCATACCAAAGTGATAGAAACAACTCTATGTCTTTTATAGTTTTTATTTATATATATATGTATGCATATATTCTCACTGCATATATTCTCTCATAGAGAGTGTACTCAGCCATTCCCAACCAGTCACTTTTTTATTTTTATAAAGATCTGAGTCAAAATACCCCAACTGCCAGCACCACCGACTGTCGGTCTGTGTAGACAGGTGGTCAGCCTGCATCTATGTGACCCTTAGTGTCAAGACTACATCAGGAAGACAGGACCTTCTCATGGAATTTTGCTGTAATGAGTCTTCCTTCTGTCTTCGTGTGTTCCACGTGATGCTGTTGATTAGCATAATGAAACTCTTCTCTTCATCATTTGAAAACATTAGCTGATAAACATTTAAAATATCACCAGGAGGTCACTTTAAAAGTGCAATACTTTAAAGAAATGATTTGTCTTCACTAAGTAATTTTGCTTGGTTTTCCTATGGTTTATCCATGTTTAACTAATGTATTCCTTAAAAACTCATGAACATGATCTTATACATATGAGTGGCTTTATTGGTTGAGGCATGTTTGTCACTGGGGTATTCAACATTGAAGAGCAAAATTTTCTCCCTGTGTGGAAGCCTCTCTTATGCGGCTTCATCTTAGGTGGAAAGCTGCCCTTCCTTCACAATTGAAGTGCTTGTCGGGACCAGGTGGGTTACGAGTGAAGAGGGCTGGGTGGGGATTGTAGTCGGTGAGGAGACCTTGTTGTCTGAAGGGGCCCTGCTGCCAGAGACCAACTGCTTGTTACTGTAGGATGTAGGCCCACTTGCTGATCTTCTAGCTTTTCAAGAGGTCATAAATCTGGGTATTTATGTGCAGCTCCAAAGCTTTGCATATAGAAATCAAATTAAAATTTAAAAAGTACTTTATGCTGTGTGGCTGCTTTGTGACCACCTAGAGGGGTGGGATAGGAAGGGTGGGAGGGAGATAGAAGAGGAAGGAGATGTGGGGATATATGTATACATATAGCTGATTCACTTTGTTATAAAGCATAAACTAACACACAATTGTAAAGCAATTACACTCCAATAAAGATGTTAAAAAAAAATAGAAACCGTGAAATTAACAACAACAACAAAAGTACTTTATGGGCCAAATAAATCCCCAACAACAGAAGTCATGTCCACAGGCTGCACTGTGGCTCCCAGGCCACAAGGTCGTCCTTCTAGAATACATTGATTCATCTCCTGCGTCAAGAGATGGCATTGACCTCACTTTGGTCATCAATCCAGTTGTATTTATTGTGCTTGTGCTTCATTTTCAGGTGCTTTAGGGTATTATTAACCCTGATGTGCCCAATAAGTGCGAAAGCTATGACACTGTTAAAACGCCAGTAACTGTGAAGCCCTCGGTAATTATTAGTCAAATCCATTTCACCTGACTCCACTAAGCAAGGTCATTTTAAGACTCTCGTGTCCTTCAAGGAGCATAAACAATAAGGTGTTTGCCCGAGGTGTTTTCAGA
Source organism: Pseudorca crassidens (assembly GCF_039906515.1). NCBI lineage: Eukaryota > Metazoa > Chordata > Mammalia > Artiodactyla > Delphinidae > Pseudorca > Pseudorca crassidens. Next base: position 192,085,073 of record NC_090296.1, read on the forward strand.
AACTTGGAGTCAGCTGCGTCTAGCTGGAGCTCAGCTGGTTAAGACTGACTAGGACCTCCGACCCGCCAACTGGGCATGCGTGAGGTCCTTTTGACGTCAGAGGGCTGAAGACTCCACCCTCAGATGTGCTAAGCGCCTCCATTTTTTTAAATTAAAGTATAATTGATTTACAATGTGTTAATTTCTGCTGTACAGCAAAGTGATTCAGTTATGCATATATATACATTCTTTTTTATATTCCTTTCTATTATGCTTTGTCACAGGATATTGAATATAGTTCCCTGTGCTATACAGTAGGACCTTGTTTATCCGTCCTATATATACCAGTTTGCATCTGCTAATCCCAAACTCCATTTTTGAACACGTAGAGGCCGGTAGCTTAGTTACAGCTGCACAGAATCAGGATGATGACCACACCTTTTCCCAGTCATGTTTCCCCACACTGCTCTGCTGCCTTATCCCATAAATTCCCAGAGCCTCTTGTCTTCAGGGAGGTGGATCTGAGATCTGTTCTCTCTTGGCTACCTTGTGAATAAACGCTCGCTGCAAACCTCGGCATCTCAACGTTTTGCTTGTGGCACATCTGGCAGAACAAACCTGGTCCGGTAATGTTGTGACGGGAGGGTGTTAGAGAAAAGAGAACACAAGAAAACGGTGAGAAAAGGACAGAAGTTGCGCCTATGTTGTGGATGAATTATTTGGGAGTAGGTGTGATTCTGAGGGAGAAAGAATCCTCCAGTATATGCAAACTTCAACATTAGCAAAAAAAAGAATAAAATAGAAAAAATTGAGTGTTGGCTCTAGGATTCAGCCTACAAAATAGATGTCTATTAACCTAAAACTTTTCAGGAGAAGACTATCAATTTGTTACAGTGAAAGTCCATTGTTTCCCTTCTAAGCAACTTGGGGCAGCAATTTGCACAGTAGGTCATGTTTTTAGCCCAGATGAGATACTGTTTTATACTCCAGTGGAAACTTTTCCATTTCAAAACGATTTTATATGCCAGAGTTATTCTTTATCATTAATCACACAGTGCAGGTAGACACATAAGAGAGGAAGAGAAGGGATGACAAATCCTCAGATGATTCCAGCAAAGGTATGGCTATTTGAGGAACATTAATGCTGGCAACCCTCAAGGCCATGAGTCACCATCCCTGGATGACTTCAGCTTGGATTATCAGGCTGCTGGTCCCTGAAGTGAGTAAAGCAAGAGCAGCACAGTCATCAAAGAGGAACAGATAAAAAGACCTTAAGTTTTGGAACCGTTTTGAAAAGGCACTCCACAAAAATCTTATCAGAAGCTCTAATAGTGCCCAACAGTTAACTGCTGTGCAAGATTTAGTTTCCCCAAGATCTTCCAGTTTGAGTTAACAGTATCTTCCTGATCCATAAATGTAGGGCAAAAAGTTTAAGAGCATGAAGCAGTTGTTGAATTTCCTCTCTGAAAACACCCAGTATTCTTTCTCTCCAAATAAAACCCACACCATCTGAAAACCCACGCGATTTCAAACTACAGCAAAAAGGCTGCGTGAGGGAAGCTGCTATGTTGCACGTTCCCAGTTGCTTCTCCAGCCACGGAATTTAACTCTCTCCAGATGTAACCCTTCACTCCTTCTCCCTCCTCATAATTTTTGTCTTGACTAAAACACAGCTAAGAATTTTTTTTTCCTCATGTGACCTCGAAAGCAGGAGACACTGAATTACAACTTCAGTGATAACATACTTGGTGTAGTGTGGTTTCTCTCCTGTCTCATAAAGGAAAAAAGAATATAGTTGGGTCAAAAGGACTAGATCAAAAAAATTTATGATAACTCATATCACAGGAAAATCTTGGTTCTGAACTAAAAAGGGTGATTTACTTGTAACAGTTCTCTCACAGATTATAGGATTGAGGATGGAGAGAGATATGCGTGTGTTTGCATATGGGAATCAAATTAAAATTTAGAAAGTACTTTAAGGGTCAAATAGGTTTGTGTATGAGAGGGAGCGAGAGAGAGGGAGGGAGAGAGAGGGAGAGAGAAAGTGTGTCAGTCCCTGGTTAGGCAGCTAAGGTGATAATTTTTGCAGAGGGTCATTCGGGGTGGTGATAACAGGATGAATTCAAAAAGCAGAAGCCTTGGTGGGATGTAGCTAATGGGATGTGAGGAAAAGAGAGGAGTCCACAATGACACAAAAGACTCGGCTCTGGTTATGTATAGAATAACAGAGGAACTGATGACAAGGTTTTATGGGTCCTTTTCTCTGATACTCAATGCGTTGATGAGTGGAATGGTTGTGACTACTGTGAGAGTAGTGCCGTGGTCACCAGCAGTGATGGGAATGTTGAATTTGACGGTTAAAATTTCGGACTTACGAACTATCAAGCACAAAATGGACTCAAATTTTACATGTAAGCTATTTGTGGGCACAATCCGAGTAGCTGGAACCCACATTCTACCTTTGGGTGAGGAGCCCAACAGCATGTCTGTGTGCGATCCAGAGAATGTTATTTCAGTTAATCAACACGTGCTTGCGTTTAACCGGAAGAGGTAAAAACAAAACACAAAGTGTCACTGTCTGTTTGTGGTACATATCTTGTAAGTAGATGTGTTTATTTGACTGGAGAAGGGTCTGAAGTCTACAGGAGGAGTTTTTAACAATTAACTGAGCAATTTCAGCCTTGTAATATTGTCATTACAGTAACAGTTCTCAAAGAAGGGTCCTCTGAAGACGACACTTCAAAGGATGTGAAGGGTTGCTAATATACTAGCTACCTTGTTTATAGCCCTATTCATACGAACCTATGATACTTGCCCGTACAAATTTTAAAAATGCTCAGTGCACATATAATGTGTGTGTGTGTGTACATATATATATATATATATATATATATGTCTATGTTATATATAATACTTCATTATACTTACATCATGTTGTGTAGCCCAAGAGGTATTTTTCCCTCTTCTGCAGGGAGCCCTCCTCTAGTGTATATTGGGGAGAATTGTCCTAGGATGATCTCCAGACCTGGCATATGACTGGGTGGGGTGAGGAGAAGCTCTTCCCCGCTCCCAGGTCACCACGGTCCCTCCTACTCCTGGTGACCCCTGGCCAGGCACGCCCCACCCCGTGGGATGCCACCCAAGCTGCAGTAGGGGTGAGAGTTAGGGTGTGCCCCGCCTCCCTTTATTCTCCCTTCCCCTTCCTCCTCCAGAGGAACTGCATAGCGTCGCGGCTGAGAGTGGACCCTGGTTTCCTGCCACCTTGTCCTGCTCTCAGATGAGCTACTTCCGTTATTACATATGTTATTTCTCTCGAGTCTGCAGGTTGGCAGGAGGTCAGCTGACCCGCACTGGGCTTGGGTGGGGGCAGTTCTGTTCCCCGTGTCTCTTGCCCTCCGCCTGGGACGGGGAGGTTAACCCCGGCATGTCCTTCTCGTGGGAAGGCTGAGTTAACAGAGTGCAAGCTGTATCATGCACGGGTTTTTCCGGGCCTCTGCCAGCTGCCCATCTGGTAACATCCCAGGGGCCAAGCGTCACAGGGTGAACTCAGAATCATGGAGAAGGATAGGGGGCCTTGAAGCCATGTGAAGCCAGAGGGCAGAGTGAAGAACTGGGACCATTAGTGCAGTCTGCCATTGAAGGGCGGGTCAAATCCCACTGAGATGGAGTCCCTGAAAGGCACTGCCGTGGAGGAGGAAAGGAAGTGATCAACTTCACGTTGATCATTACTTTCCCATTGTCCACGAGAAGAGCACCCATGATGTGAAGTTCCTTATAGGGATTCCTGTTGCCTTCCCTGCTCCCCTGTCCGCAGTTCCGTCCCTAAACAAAGCTCCCCTGTCGTCCACGTTGCCAGTCTCAGTCTACCTCACTGGAACTTCCCTTTCTCACTTGCTGGACCTCCGCTTGGTGCCCATCCCGCTTCACAGCCCTACGTTTCTCCACATCTGAGCATCCAGACTGGAGGAATGGTCCTCAGGATGCTTTACGGTAGCTTCTGGGTCTCCAGGTGCAGCTACCTTCCAGCTTGTCCACCAGCGTGCCTTGTAGACTGTCCTGCCTACACACACACACTCACTCACACATCCCTTACTACTCCTAAGGATAAATATGAATTCTTGAAAACAGTGTTACCCCAGCACTCAAAGAGAAAGTAAAACACGTTCTGTATCAGTCTCTTCCTACCCACCCCAAATGAAGTGCTGTCTGTCCCACAACATTGGCCAACACATTGTCATTACAATGACAAAGTGCAAAGTCCTTGATGCAAAGTCCAAGCCACAAAAGACCATGGTGTTTCCCCCCACTCTCTGTTCAACTGGACATGAGTTAGGAGAGATTCAGTCTTCTAATTGTGCAGATAGCATCTTGGATAAAAAATAATGTACAGTCTTTCAATGTCATATAACTTGAGTTACATGTGAACAAACCTTGCTGCTTATGCAGTTAGCAGGTCTCCTAGGTTGAGGATGAAATTGGAAATCTATTTGCTAGGGGTTAATCCTTCATTACCTCTGGTTTCCAAAAGATGAAGACAAAATATGAGAGTAGTCTCTTAAGCAGTGAGACCGGTGGACAGCAATTGTTTGAAGTCTTGGCAGAATATTATATGAGGCCACAGTTTCCTGAAATAAAACTGAAAAAGTCTAGATTTTTTGATCTGGAAAATTAAGTTTATTCTGTCATTTAGGTTTCTAACCAGTAGCTTTTTGGTGTGAAAAAAACGATTCTCAAACTCTGAAATCCCTGTGGTTTGGGAGTTAGCTTCAATCTTGGTAAATGACCTAAAAAAGGAGTTTCTCTGTCCATATATTCTGAGAATTAAAATGGCATATATCTAGCTTTAGGGGTTGAAAGATGTTAAGAATATTTCATCATGTGCATGAATCTAAGTAGAGTTCAGCAAGTAGAAGGGGACAGAAGCTCTGTGGTTCTGATTCCCAACTCTCTAAACAAGGTGGAGTCAGCTTTGTACTTTTATGCCTAGAAGCCTCGTTTGTTAATTCTCTGGTTCTGGGAGAATGTGAAAAGGATCCCCAAGGTCATGAAAAACCATTTTAACCCCATTTTCTTAAATGGTTTCTTCTCTGCTTTCAGCATGGAATTGTTAATCTCAACTTGTTGGAAATGGCAGGTTGTATGTTGGGCAGACCTGGCTTTGAATGTCAGTTCTGCCACCAGCTATGGTGTAAACTGTCAAGCTACTTACCCCTCAACCTCAGTTCATCACAAAACAGGAATAACCCTAGAATCTGCCTCATAAGGTGGCTGTGAGGATTAAATGAAAAAGAAATGCATGTTAAAGCACTTGGCTGACAACTTGACACAGACTAAATGCTTAATGCATTCCAGTTTTTATTATGATTACTTTTTTTTTTACATCTTTATTGGAGTATAATTGCTTTACAATGGTGTGTTAGTTTCTGCTTTCTAACAAAGTGAATCAGTTATACATATACATGTGTTCCCATATCTCTTCCCTCTTGCGTCTCCCTCCCTCCCACCCTCCCTATCCCACCCCTCTAGGTGGTCCCAAAGCACCGAGCTGATCTCCCTGTGCTATGCGGCTGCTTCCCACTAGCTATCTATTTTACGTTTGGTAGTGTATATATGTTATGATTACTTTTATTATTCCATCCTCAACTCCTTCCTACTTCTACTTCCTCATAATAATCCTTCATATACTTACAGTCAGGTAATATTTTTCCCCAGACATTGTCTTCTCCAGGTTAAACAACCCCAAGTCCCTCAACTGTTCCTCACCTGGAAAGCTTGAGATGCCTGTTCCTCTAGGTGTTCTCTCTGTAATGAGATACAGAGACTGCATCTGATGCCTGGAGCTTGTCGGCTAGGATAAACTCCTTGAGCTGAGTGGGGTGAAGGGCCACTGGCCAAATGGAAATAGTCAATGTCTTTCACCTGGTGTGGAAGGCATTCCACACGTCAACGGGCTTCCCTGGTGGCGCAGTGGTTGAGAGTCCGCCTGCCAGTGCAGGGAACACGGGTTCGAGCCCTGGTCTGGGAAGATCCCACATTTCGCAGAACAGTTAAGCCCATGTGCCACAACTGCTGAGCCTGGGTTCTAGAGCCCTCGAGCCACAACTGCTGAGCCCATGTGCTACAACTTCTGAAGCCCGTGTTCCTAGAGCCCGTGCTCTGCGACAAGCCACCACAATGAGTTCCCGGATAAGGACCGGGAAAGATGATGGTGGGAAGAGCAGATAAAGTGGAGGCAGAAGAAAGAGATGGTTTGCTTCCTGGGCTGTGACTCTGCCTGTTGGCCAGCCTGTGAGACCAGACCAGTGTCCAGAAATGGACACATCATCTGTCTGTGGCACTGAGGGACCTGCCCTTTTTGCGGGGGGGTAAACTCCTTCCTACCATCAAGTGTGTGGCCCAGGGAATGCTAGTTACCCTTGTTTCATTTTCTTGGTTCTGTTCATCCATTATGGTAGCTGTTTTTCTCAGCTCTGGGTCCTTGCAGCTCTAAGCCATGCACTCCCTGTGCTGAAGAGTGGGGGTGGTGAGCAAGCCCTACAGCCCCAAGACAGGGACTTCCTTCAGCTCCCCACTAACTCGGTGACCAGCAGCCTCTAGTTTCCAACTGGTGAGGAAGCTCCTCTCTCATATCACAAAACGCACATTTATCCATCGAGTCCACGAGAATAAGATGATTATTTCAAGGGAGAAGAAGAGAGAATGAGAATGTGGGTGGTGGTAAGAAATTGAAGAGCAGAACAGATGAGTAAATTATATAAAAATGCAGTTGTCTTAATCTTCTAATATGTGCGTGAAGGCAGTAAGTGAGGGGAAGGCATCCAAACGTTTATGAGTCGTCTCATGTACTCAGCAACACTCGTGTATTACCTGAGTGGAGAGAAATCAAAAGACTGATAGAAAGATACTCTCTTTAATCGTCATCTTGGGTTCACTTGTCAAACAGTTCTACGCAATAGAAACTTACGAAGGGGGATGTGATGAGTTGAATTGTATCCTCCCCCAAAGATATGGTGAAGTCCTAACCGGACTCAGTGTGACCAGATTTGGAGATAGGGTCTTTACAAAGGTAATCAAGTTAAATGAGGTCAGTACGTTGGCGCCTAATCCAATATGCCTGGTGTCCTTATCAAAAGGGGAAACACGAACACAGACACAAGGAGAAGATGACGTGAGATAGGCAGGGGGGATGCCATGTGAGGTGGGAGGAATGCAGTGATGCCTTTACAAACCAAGGAACGCTTGAGATGACTAGAAGCTGCAGGAGAGGCATGGAAGCAACTCCTTCCTAGTGCCTTCTGAGGAACATGGCCCTGCTGACGCCTTGGCTTGGACTTCTGGCCTGGAGAACTCTGTGACAACAAATTTCTGTTGTTTTAAGCCACTCAGTTTGTGGTACTTTGTGATGGAAGCCCTAGGAAACTAATATAGAGGAGATACATGGAGTTTTCAAAAATTAAAAATTTTCATGGAAATAAAAATTGTTCAATTTGCTCATACACTAAAGTCGATTCAGTGACTGAAAGTTGAAATCTCAAAATTAAAAACCAGGGCGGTCCATTGTTACTGCATAAAAAAATGCCAACCTAACAGTTGGACAGCAGGACAATCTTCTGATTTTGTTTTTCCTACGAAACAGTGCACAATCAAAATGAGCAATAGCACAGATACATTAAGAACATCCCTACTATGTCATATCATGGCACGTATAGAAGTTAAAGTCAAGACATTTTATTGTCAAGAGGTGCTAGTCTCAGGCTACGTTTCCATATGGATTTTGGTCAACGACCCTAAATAACAGAGAACTTATAAACAATTCCAAAAGACAGTGTGTCAGGCAGATGGTTTTGCGGTCAAGGTGGGGGAGAGTGTAATGTGGCAAGCAGCGTGGTACCATATGTACTCTGGCTGTTCTGAACTAGCAGGTGACTTAAGCGTCACTGGGGGGGGGGCGTTCTTTGGATTTTACTTAGATCTAAAATGAGTTTAAAATTTCAGTGCTTTAAAATGCTGCATGCAAAGGAATCAACCTTTTATTTAAAAATTTTTTTAACATCTCTATTGGGGCATAATTGCTTTACAATGATGTGTTACTTTCTGCTGTGTAACAAAGTGAATCAGATCTCTATATACATATATCCCCTCCTTCTTGTGTCTCCCTCCCACCCTCCCTATCCCACCCCTCTAGGTGGATACAAAGCACCAAGCTGATCTCCCTGTGCTACGTGGCTGCTTCGCACTAGCTATCTATTTTACATTTGGTAGTGTATATATGTCCATGCTACTCTCTCACTTTGTCCCAGCTTACCCTTCACCCTCCCCTTATCCTCAAGTCCATTCCCTACGTCTGCGTCTTTATTCCTGTTCTGCCCCTAGGTCTTCAGAACCATTTTTTTTTTTTTAAGATTCCATATATACGTGTTAACATATGGTATTTGTTTTTCTCTTTCTGACTTACTTCGCTCTGTATGACACACTCTAGGTACATCCACCTCACTACAAATAACTCAATTTCTTTTTATGGCTGAGTGAGATTCCATTGTATATATGTGCCACATCTTCTTTATCCATTCGTCTGTCGATGGACACCTAGGTTGCTTCCTAGTCCTGGCTATTGTCAATAGAGCTGCAGTGAACATTGTGGTACATGTCTCTTTTTGAATTATGTTTTTCTCAGTGTATAAGCCCAGTAGTGGGATTGCTGGGTCATATGGTAGTTCTATTTTTAGCTTTTTAAGGAATCTCCATATTGTTCTCCATAGTGGTTGTATCAATTTACATTACCACCAACAGTGCAAGAGGGTTCTCTTTGCTCCACACCCTCTCCAGCATTTATTGTTTGTAGATTTTTTGATGATGGCCATTCTGACTGCTGTGAGGTGATACCTCATTGTAGTTTTGATTTGCATTTCTCTAATGATTAGTAATGTTGAGCATCCTTTCATGTGTTTGTTGGCAATCTGTATATCTTCTTTGGAGAAATGTCTATTTAGGTCTTCTGCCCATTTTTGGATTGGGTTGTTTGTTTTTTTGATACTGAGCTGCATGAGCTGCTATATTTTGGACATTAATCTTTTGTCAGTTGCTTCATTTGCAAATATTTTCTCCCATTCTGAGGGTTGTCTTTTTGTTTTGTTTATGGTTTCTTTTGCTGTGCAAAAGCTTTGAAGTTTCATTAGGTCCCATTTGTTTATTTTTGTTTTTATCTCCATTTCTCTAGGAGGTGGGTCAGAAGGGATCTTGCTGTGATTTATGTCATAGCATGTCTGCCTGTGTTTTCCTCTAACAGTTTGATAGTGTCTGGCCTTACATTTAGGTCTTTAATCCATTTTGAGTTTATTTTTGTGTATGGTGTTAGGGAGTGTTCTAATTTCATTCTGTTACATGTAGCTGTCCAGTTTTCCCAGCACCACTTATTGAAGAGGCTATCTTTTCTCCATTGTATATTCATGCCTCCTTTATCAATGATAAGGTGACCATATGTGCATGGGTTTATCTCTGGGCTTTCTATCCTGTTCCATTGATCTATATTTCTGTTTTTGTGCCAGTACCATACTGTCTTGATGACTGTAGCTTTGTAGTATAGTCTGAAGTCAGGGAGCCTGATTCCTCCAGCTCCGTTTTTCTTTCTCCAGATTGCTTTGGCTATTTGGGGTCTTTTGTGTTTCCATACAAATTGTGAAATTTTTTGTTCTAGTTCTGTGAAAAATGCCATTGGTAGTTTGATAGGGATTGCATTGAATCTGTAGATTGCTTTGGGTAGTAGAGTCATTTTCACAATGTTGATTCTTCCAATCCAAGAACATGGTATATCTCTCCATCTGTTTGTATCGTCTTTAATTACTTTCATCAGTGTCTTATAGTTTTCTGCATACAGGTCTTTTGTCTCCTTAAGTAGGTTTATTCCTAGGTATTTTATTCTTTTTGTTGCATTGGTAAATGGGAGCGTTTCCTTAATTTCTCTTTCAGATTTTTCATCATTAGTGTATAGGAATGCAAGAGCTTTCTGTGCATTAATTTTGTGTCCTGCTACTTTACCAAATTCATTGATTAGCTCTAGTTGTTTTCTGGTAGACTCTTTAGGATTCTCTGTGTATAATATCATGTCATCTGCAAACAGTGACAGTTTTACTTCTTTTCTGAGTAGGATTCCTTTTATTTCTTTTTCTTCTCTTATTGCCATGGCTAAAACTTCCAACGCTATGTTGAATAATAGTGGTGAGGGTTGGCAACCTTGTCTTGTTCTTGATCTTAGAGGAAATGGTTGCACTTTTTCACCATTGAGAACGATGTTGGCTGTGGGTTTGTCGTCTATGCCTTTACTATGTTGAGGTCGGTTCCCTCTATGCCTACTTTCTGGAGAGTTTTTTTTTTTAGCATAAATGCGTGTTGAATTTTGTTGAAAGTTTTTGTGCATCTATTGAGATGATCATATGGTTTTTATCCTTCAGTTTGTTAATATGGTGTATCACATTGATTGATTTCTGTATATTGAAGAATCCTTGCATTCCTGGGATAAGCCCCACTGGATTGTGGTGTACGATTTTTTGGATTAATGTGCTATTGGATTCTGTTTGCTAGTATTTTGTGGAGGATTTTTGCATCTATGTTCATCAGTGATATTGGCCTATAGTTTTCTTTCTTTGTGACATCTTTGTCTGGTTTTAGTATCAGGGTGATGGTGGCCTCGTAGAATGAGTTTGGGAGTGTTTCTCCCTCTGCTATATTTTGGAAGAGTTGGAGAAGGATAGGTGTTAGCTCTTCTCTAAATGTTTGATAGAATTCTCCTGTGAAGCCATCTGGTCCTGGGCTTTTGTTTGTTGGAAGATTTTTAATCATAGTCTCAATTTCTGTGCTTGTGATTGGTCTGTTTATATTTTCTATTTCTTTCTGGTTCAGTCTCTGAAGGTTGTGCTTTTCTAAGAAACTGTCCATTTCTTCCAGGTTGTCCATTTTATTGGCATAGAGTTGCCTGTAGTAATCTCTCATGATTGTTTGCATTTCTGCAGTGTCAGTTGCTACTTCTCCTTTTTCATTTCTAATTCTGTTGATTTGAGTCTTCTCCCTTCTTTTCTTGATGAGTCTGGCTAATGGTTTATCAATTTTGTTTATCTTCTCAAAGAAACAGCTGTTTGTTGTATTGATCTTTGCTATTGTTTCCTTCATTTATTTTTCGTTTACTTCTGATCCGATCTTTATGATTTCTTTCCTTCTGCTAACTTTGGGGGTTTTTCGTTCTTCTTTCTCTAATTGCTTTAGGTGTAAGGTTAGGTTGTTTATTTGAGATGTTTCTTGTTTCTTGAGGTAGGATTGTATTGCTAAAAACTTTCCTCTTAGAACTGCTTTTGCTGCATCCCATAGGTTTTGTGTCACCATGTTTTCATTGTCATTTGTTTCTAGGTTTTTTTTTGATTTCTTCAGTGATCTCTTGGTTATTTAGTAGTGTATTGTTTAGCCTCCATGTGTTTGTATTTTTTACAGTTTTTTTCCGTAATTGATAGTTAGTCTCTTGGCATTGTGATCGGAAAAGGTACTTGATATAATTTCAGTATTCTTAAATTTACCGAGGCTTGATTTCTGACCCAAATATGATCTTTCCTGGAGAATGTTCCATCAGCACTTGAGAAGAAAGTGTATTCTGTTGTTTTTGGATGGAATGTCCTATAAATATCAATTAAATCCATCTGGTTTAATGTATCAGTTCAAGCTTGTGTTTCTTTATTTATTTTCATTTTGGTTGATCTGTCCATTGGTGAAAGTGGGCTGTTGAAGTCCCCTACCATGATTGTGTTACTGTCGATTTCCCCTTTTATGGCTGTTAGCATTTGCCTTATTGTATTGAGGTGCTCTTATGTTGGGCTGCTATATCTTCTTCTTGCTATATTGCTATATTGCTAATTGCTATATCTTTTTCCTGGAATGATCCCTTGAGCATTATGTAGTGTCCTTCTTTGTCTCTTGTGAGCCTTTATTTTAAAGTCTATTTTGTCTGATATGAGAATTGTTATTCCAGCTTTCTTTTGGTTTCCATTTGCATGGAATATCTTTTTCCATCCCCTCACTTTCAGTCTGTATGTGTCCCTAGGTCTGAAGTGGGTCTCTTGTAGACAGCAGATATACAGGTCTTGTTTTTGTATCCATTCAGCCAGTCTATGTCTTTTGGTTGGAGCATTTAATCCACTTACATTTAAGGTAATTATCAATATGTATGTTCCTATTACCATTTTCTTAATTGTTTTGGGTTTGTTTTTGTAGGTCTTTTCCTTCTCTTATGTTTCCTGCCTAGAGAAGTTCCTTTAGCATTTGTTGTAAAGCTGTTTTGGTGGTGCTGAATTCTCTTAACTTTGGCTTATCTGTAAAGGTTTTAATTTCTCCATCGAATCTGAATGAGATCCTTGCTGGGTAGAGTAATCTTGGTTGTAGGTTTTTCCCTTTCATCGCTTTAAATATGCCCTGCCACTCCCTTCTGGCTTGCAGAGTTTCTGCTGAAAGATCAGCTGTTAACCTTATGGGGATTCCCTTGTATGTTATTTGTTGCTTTTCCCTTGCTGCTTTCAATATTTTTTCTTTGTATTTAATCTTTGATAGTTCGTTTAATATGTATCTTGGCGTTTTTCTCCTTGGATTTATCCTGTATGGGACTCTCTGTGCTTCCTGGACTTAATTGACTATTTCCTTTCCCATGTTAGGGAAGTTTTCAAGTATAATCTCTTCAAATATTTTCTCAGTCCCTTTCTTTTTCTCTTCTTCTTCTGGGACCCCTATAATTCGAATGTTAGTGCGTTTAGGCTTGTCCCAGAGGCCTCTGAGACTGTCCTCAGTTCTTTTATTTTTTTTCTTTATTCTGCTCTGTGGTAGTTATTTCCACTACTTTATCTTCCAGCTCACTTATCCATTTTTTTGCCTCAGGTATTCTGCTATTGATTCCTTCTAGAGAATTTTTAATTTCATTTATTGTGCTGTTCATCATTGTTTGTTTGCTCTTTAGTTCTTCTAGGTCCTTGTTAAACGTTTCTTGCATTTTCTCCATTCTATTTCCAAGATTTTGGATCATCTTTACTATCATTATTCTGAATTCTTTGTCAGGTAGACTGCCTATTTCCTCTTCATTTGTTAGGTCTGGTGGGTTTTTTACCTTGCTCCTTCATCTGCTGTGTGTTTCTCTGTCTTCTCATTTTGCTTAACTTACTGTGTTTGGGGTCTCCTTTTCGCAGCCTTCGGGTTTGTAGTTCCCGTCGTTTTTGGTGTCTGCCCCCAGTGAGTGAGGTTGGTTCCATGGCTTGTGTAGGTTCCTGGTGGAGGGGACTAGTGCCTGTGTTCTGGTGGGTGGGGCTGGATCTTGTCTTTCTGGTGGGCAGGACCATGTCCAGTGGTGTGTTTTTGGGTGTCTGTGAACTCAGTATGATTTTAGGCAGACTCTCTGCTAATGGGTGCGGTTGTGTTTCTGTCTTGCTAGTTGTTTGGCATGGGGCCTCCAGCCCTTGAGCTTACTGGCTGTTGGGTGGAACTGGGTCTTACTGTTGAGATGGAGGTCTCTGGGAGAGCTCTCGCTGATTGATATTACATGGGGCTGGGCGGTCTCTGGTGGACCAATGTCCTGAACTTGGCTCTCCCACCTCAGAGGCTCAGGCCTGACACCTGGCTAGAGCACCAAGACCCTGTCAGCCACATGGCTCAAAAATGAAGGGAGAGCTCCTCTGCTGCCCCGCACCCAGTGGGTGGGCCCAGGTGAGGCAAGAGGAGGCCCAGGCCCGGTGCTCGGGATGCCTGGTCCCACGTACTGTTTCCACATGTTGTTTGGCAGCAACAGACTGAGCCAGCTCCTCCAGATCAGGTGGTGGGTGGCGAGAAGGGAGAGGACAGCGTGGAAGGATGCAAGCTTAGAAGGCCAGAAGTCAACTTTTAATGTGATCACAATTCTGAAGGAGAAAATCTGCTGTATGTGCGGAAAAGAACATTAGGCCCTAGGGAGGTACTGTGTTGGCATTCATGGATAGCAACCAAAGGTGTTCATGTTTTGGTTCTTCCTGAGGTCACCAGGGTGCTGTGTCTTATAAAGGTAACCTGTGAGATGGTCACCTTTCACAGAGGAAGTGTGCAGCTCTGGAGGGAATTCTGCCTTTTCTCAGAATTCTCCAAGGAGGGATCCTTATCTTATTTTGCCCACTCTAGGCACCCAGATCTCAACTCAACCTTTAGAAAGTTTTGATGCTGTTCAGTGTCTGCATGTAAAATGGCTGGAAGTGACAAAGGTATCAACAGAATCTGGGGAGAAGGCTGAGCTCTTGTTGCATACATACAACTAGAAAGCACTTTGCTACTCTCAAGACACGACAAGACTTCTTTCACGTCCCCCACTATGAGCGCGCGCAGGCTCTGACTGGTGGGGCTAGCCCATCATGGATTATTCTGGGTGTGCCGCGGGGAAGTCTTGCCCCGCTCAGCTGGTTTGTACTGGGATGGCACATTGATTTTCAGCACCAATATTCCTGAATCTTATTTCCTTTTACGTTTTTTCATCTGGGATACATAGGCACCTCTGGACCACCCTGAGTTTTTAGATATGTCTAGGCTTTAAAGTGTGAGTGAATATACAGTATGAAGTGAAGGATTCATCCTCCTGCTTGCTTTTGGCTATAAGAAAAGCATCCAGGCACTGGGTTCTTTTCACTGTAATTCATGAACACCAGAGAAGTGGCAACTATTTAAATACCTTTATGAGCAATAAATTGCTCTGTATTAAATGGTTGATAAATATTAGAACTCAAATGTGTACATTAAATGCACCAAATTCCAGTGAAATACAAATTGAAAGAAAGTAATATTTGAAAACAATTACCAAAATATTTTAAAATGCTGACAGAATTATGAAGGAAATGGTATTTTAGGTTAATGCAAATTGATCTAGTCCTCTTAACATATATTATCAAGAACTACAAAATTCTTCATATACTTTAATCAAACCACTCACTCTTTTGAAGTTCACTCATTGAAATAACCAAAAAGAAGCCTCATGTATGAAAGTATTCAATTTCATGCTATTCTTAATACATGAATCTGTGAACAAATATTTCCAATAGGAGGGTTGGTTAAACAAATGATGATCTGCTAATTGGATCAAACATTGGGTAACTATTATAACAACACTGTGTGAACACTCTAAATAGGATAAAAAATGTGTGTATCTCCAAGCTTTATAATGGGAGCAGGTTACAGGAGTACATATTTCCCATGATTACTACTGTGCACATATATATATTCATTCATTCACTTTAGAACGGTTTTTGAGCACTGACTATATAACAGATGTTGGTGCTAGGTGTAGGAAACACAAAGGTGAAAGATATTCCTGCTCACACAGAGGGTCGGCCCAGCTGGAAAACAGTCATGAGAACAAATGGAAAAGTGTAGTCATTCACGAAGTGCCATTGGAGAACAGGAGGAGCCTTTAAGTTGGCCGAAGACTCGAAGAAGCCTTCATAAAAAAGCAAAGATTTTTATATGGACAAAATTTGACAGCAATGTAGAGAAAAGAAATCAGTTGTATGAAAGTGTAGGTATTAGAAATGACTCACACCTTTTTAAACATATGTATTGCGATTTAATTCACATACCATAAAATTCACCGATTTAAAGCATACAATCCAGTCCTTCTTAGTTTATTCATGCAAACATCACCA
Organism: Pseudorca crassidens; assembly: GCF_039906515.1. Taxonomy (NCBI): domain Eukaryota; kingdom Metazoa; phylum Chordata; class Mammalia; order Artiodactyla; family Delphinidae; genus Pseudorca; species Pseudorca crassidens. The sequence goes on from NC_090296.1 coordinate 192,100,729, forward strand.
CAATCTAAGTTTAGAACATGTTCATCATCCCAAAGAAGTGTCGTGTTCTCGCTCTTTCAAATCTCTTCCAATGTTAAATGTTTTTGTAGTAAAGAATCAAGGCGTGGGACTTCCCTGGTGGCACATTTGTTAGGAGTCCACCTCCCAATGCAGGGGACATGGATTTGAGCTCTGGTCCGGGAAGATCCCACATGCCGCGGAGCAACTACTGAGCCCGTGCACCACAACTACTGAGCCTGCACCCTAGAGCCCACGAGTCACAACTTCTGAGCCTGTGTGCCACAACTACTGAGCCCATGTGCCACAACTACTGAAGCCTGTGCCCCTGGAGCCCATACTCTGCCACAGAAGAGGCCACCGCCATGAGAAGCCTGTGCACCGCAACGGGGAGCAGCTCCTGCTCGCCTCAACTAGAGAAAGCCCACACAGCAACGAAGACCCAACGCAGCCAAAAATAAATGAATGAATGAATGAATGAATGAATGAAGGCATAAAGACAGAAACCTTTGATGTCTGCCATTGTGGGAAAGCTTTATGTTGCTTGTGAAACAAACCACAAATATGTCATCATGTCTTTAATTTTTAATTTTATTAGTGACAAGGTAAATAGGTACATGAAAATCTTCACAGATATCTACACGTGTATTTAAATAAAGCAAGAGTTGAGTTCAAAGAGTGGGGCTTCAGTGGCGACTGGTCCATGTTGTTTACTTAGTGTATAAAAATCTTCAAGTTTATAAAACTTGATTTGCCCATTTTTTTTTCCCATTCTTGAAAGCTAGCTGCAAGTATTTCAAAAGGCATATCTAAAATATAGATAGATTCTAAGAGAAGCACGGCACATTATGAATGATGAAAGTGATTGGCTTTACATGATGAGAAGCAGATTCACTCAGTGCACTGGTAGGATATTCTCCATGCGAGGGGATGCTCAAGAACGCACCTGACCTCAGTGTACGTTGATGGCCGTCTGTGAACTGCCTGCAGGTGGCAGCGCCTGTCCTTCTAGACGGGGACCACTCTTGGCTGAGATGTGAGCCTGGAGCTTGCCTCTGAAGTCCTCATACCTGCTCTGTTCTGGATCCAGCCTTGCCCCTGGCACCTCGAGTCTCCTCCAGGTGTCTGTACGCCCTGGCTCATAGGGTCCCAGACCTAAGAGTTCCTTCGCACAGGTTAGCTTAAAAGGCAATAGGTGTGTTTTCTCAGGGATCTTTTATTCTCTCTTAGCCAGAAGTCAGGCATGACGAGAAGATTTAGGGCTTTATTTGGGGGAAGAGAGACCCATCTCTGTGATATGATTGGAGAGACATCCCTCCAATCATCTTACAGAAACGACCACCTCCCTGTACGACCAATTCCACCCAGACAACTAACACCTAAGACCCCCTGAGGCTGGTGTGGGACCCTCCAACTCTTTGAAACATGTGCAGTTCTCACCCAGTGAGCCACACACACTGGGAGCCAGACTTGGGTTCCTGACAGCTTGAAACCACTACTGTGACAGAATTTAACTCACAAGCGGACAGAATACAAACTGTTCAGTGTGTTCGTCCATGTGCCTTTCGTTTGGTTTCCAAAGAAGTTGTGCAGCTGTAACCAAATGGCTCCTCTCCAGGTTAAGTCATGACCGAAAATTTAGTGTCTGTGAGTCTGGCTCATCTTTCAAATCAAGTGTGATTATTGAAATAGGGATATAAATTTTCCAACTGCTTCATAAACTTAAGGATTTGGGTCTGCTGGTTCTATCATACTTAATATTCAGGATATTAATTTTAAAAATAACTAATGCCAGTGTAAACATGCTTTTGATACATAGGTCTATAAAATATTGCACATAACTATAAAATTTGTTCAGCATCTCTTCATAATAGTTTTTCATTATCATAAAAAGGATACAAACTTGGGCAGACTATATAAATTTGGCTGGTCAATTTTACTTGAAAAATGATACTGTTACACATGATTATGGATTATTTACAAGAGTTTTAAACATGAAGTTTCTGTGATGGTTAAATTAAAGACAGTGGGAAAATAGCTTAAGTAAAAATTATTTTCCAAAGTCATGTACTATAAAGATTAGCAGTAAAAATGAATAGTAAAGTGGGAATAGGCAATTCTAAATAAAATCCCTAGGAACATGTTTTCTAGGTTCATCTCACATCTGCCTAACTTTACGTTTCCTCCTATTTATGTTTAACATGTCTTTTCTGTGAATATAAGTTTGAGGTGTAGTAGAAAAAAATAGATGTTTAATACCAAGCTAAATGTTGGCATTGCCTCTTGTAGATATTAAAAATAATATGTTTACCCAAATTATTAAATTGCTTTTTTATTAATGGATTCTAGAAATTTTACCATTACTTTTAAGCACCACCTAGGGTCAAGAGTCCCTGGAAATTTGTATATTGCTAATTAAGTCAATGGAAAGATTATTATTATTTTTTTTTTTGTAAAAGGAAATACAAATGCAACTTTTTGCAAAGCTAAATTAAGCAGATGTGAGGCCCTGGAAGTGTGAATAAAAGTAATTTCAGGTAGAAGGCAGCAAGGTGTTGAGTGAAACGGTCTTCGAATACCAGTTTGCTTTTCTTTAACGCTGTCTAAATCCTGACTAAGTTCTGCTAAATGATATATTATACACAAACTGGATATCTCGGAAGGAAATCTAGTGAGTGATTTTGAAAACCAGCGAACCAAATCTTAATTTCCAAATCCTCTAGAGTATCAGCCTAGAGCCATGGAAAATAAATAAATAAATCGTTATCCTCACTTACAAAGATGATCTTTGCCGTTTCCAAAGTACTTTCACAGTCCCAACAGCATAGGTTGGTCTCCCTGAGCAGTAACGTCATTAGAAATGTTTCTTTTCCAGAGGGAGGTGTCAAATATTCCGTTGGATACAGTAGTGTCGGAAGGTTTGGTCCTAGTTCACCTTCTAAAGTCTATCCTAATTCAGACATTGCATCTTTGAGACTTCAGTTGGATTTATCTGGAAAGCAACCTCATGTTCCCATACCCATTTCAAAGTGTCTGCCAAATACGGAAGGACTCAAGCCAAAGACATCTTCCGCGATTGTCCATTGTTTCTGCAGCGTCAAGGATGCTTCCTTCCGGAAAAGGGTCACTGGGATCCGAGGCAGCTTTTCTAAAGCACAGTGTAGACAAGGTGATACCATGGCCTTTCCAATTCTTAGGACACTGGCAGGTAGAGGAAAACCTTGGCTGAACCTTCCTGATCCTTCTTTTCTTTGAACTGGACCAGTGTCGGAGTTCGTTTGGTCTTTGGTTTTCCTTTTCACGCCTCAGGGGTTTTCTCATTGGTCAGCTGTTCCCTGTCATTCATATCATCCTGGGGGGGTCTTGCTCGGTCAAAGAATCCGCACTACAAAGAGAGAAACAGGCTAGCAAGTCAGGTCATCCTGAGAATTTGTGAAAGTCCTCATTCTAAGAGTTTTCCCTTTATTTGTTGTCTAAGGAACTTGGTGCTCTGAGAATATAATCTGCTCAATTCTCCAAATTACGAGGTGATAGCAGTGTGTTCTTTACCTGCAGAGAGGAATTCATTGCCTACGCAGAGCATCTGTGTCCTTCCTGCCATGTCCATGGTGGTGGGAGAATGTTCATTTTATATAAACCGCTTATGGACCTCGTATATTTTTCTGGGGTTACAGCAACCTGGCCCAAGGAGTCCCTCTCTGCTTTTGACATGTTTTCTGGAGCCAGCAGCAATGTGAACTGCCAGCCAGGGCTGGCAGAATCCTGAAGTGGACTGTGGGCTACCTTGGGATGGACTGAAGGAAGAAGTGAGGAGACGCTTGTCTATCTCTCTGCACTTGGTGGAACATACAGTATATGGAGGAATATACTGTATACTGTATACAGTATATGGAGGACCCATACAGTATATGGGTCCTTTATTTCAATCCCAGAACATCTTCGTGACTCCGAAAATCAATCAGCAACTCGGGGAAGAGGTTATTATAGAATTTTCATTCTCCTGAATTTCAAAGGAGTACTTGGTCTAGGAGAATATAACTTTTCCTAGGAACCTAGAACCTTAATTCTTGTTTCTTAGGTTGGAAGCCCAATTTGTTGGGTTTGACTTATAACCATTGAGTCATCTTTCCTTTGTAGGACTAGTGCAATATTCTATCAATTGCTATGTATCGTTGCATCATTTATGGACATAAAGTTTCTATAAATAACAGACTAACATGAAAGTCTATTTGTAAAGGTAGACTGTGCAATAGACCCTTGTGGGCTCAGGATGGCATAAAACAGCTGATAATGATCAGGAAAGCCATTATTTAACTCAAAAGGCAAGGTTTTCTCAGTTTATTAAGCATGCCTCATGTTTCAAAATAAAAATACACTATGATTTTGGAGAATGCCAACAATAGCGATTAACTAAGATGTGACTGGATTAATTACTTTCACAGTCATGTCACTGTGACATTGTTTCTATTTTGGAATGGAAAGCTCTGTGAAACTTGGCAGTACTGTGGTTTGGGGACCAGAAATTAACTCACATTGTAGACTTTTAGTAGAAACGTCAGCAAAACACATGAAAGAGTAAGTTAAGGCTTCTTAATGGGATGGACTAGTTGGCAAGATGAAAAAAGCAAGTCTGAGAATATTAGAACATGCATGATCTATGTGGTGTCATTGAAAGCCCATGTAATAATTAATTACTATATTAATTGCATCCGTGTAGTGCTTATAAAGAAAACTCTCAAAGTATTGCTGATAGGATTGTGTCAACAAAAAGCTTAAGATCTCGATTAATTAAATAAGAAAAAGAAGTCTTCATCATAACATGATCACTCCAAGCATATTGGAAAGAAGATCACAGGTCTTAGTTAATAAAGTCCAACTCTCTTTACATTTATTTACAAGAAATTACAAGATAAAAGCAGCAATAAACACCCTCAATCTTCTTAAATGTCACTTCCACAAGCATACTAAGTTTGCCAAAGGAAACAAGACCATTTTCCCTTCATGTCCCTATGTTGGAAATTCCCAAATCATGCCTCTAGCCTTGTCTTTTAAAATCCTAGGTATATCCTTTTAAATCCTCTCCGTGGCCTCTCTACTGAAAAAGGAAAAGAAAGCAAATAAACTTACCTTCCATAAAGCCAAGGTTAAAATGGCCAGAACCAGTAATCCAAGAAGTATTGCTAGTATTATTACCCATAACGGGATCGAGAAGGAAACATTTGGGGTTGCCCAAATAACCGATGTTTTAATCTGGAACGGAACATAAAAGAAATGAGCTCTAACGTGAAAACTACTGGGTGAAATAGAGCAGTAATTACCAATATAATACTGGGGGGAGTACTTCTGAAAGGATCCATGCAATAATTGAAATCACCCCAGGGGAGATTTGATGGTTTACAGCACTCGAACATGGCATCTTAAAAATTGGCACATTCTCAGGCCTCCCAGGTTAGGTGCAAGTCCAGTTACAGACACTTGGTGGGTGTTTGGCTTATACCAACCCAGAAACCCTAGAATAGAATTGAGGTGGACCAGGAACCAACAAGGTGGAAAGGAGTTACCTTAAATTGGGTTGGACCTTTCACGGCAAAAAATGGCTAAAAGTAAACCCTACAAAAAGCCAAGTCTGCCCACACGTTTCTCCACAGAACTGGGCTCACCTCACTGAGAGGTGAGCTTGCAAACAACCATGGACTGCTGGAGTGCAAGAAGGATAGACATCACCTAATTCCTGATTTTACAGATGAGAAAATTGAGTCCCAGGGGACTAAGTGATCCACAGATCTAATTAGTGTCACTGCGTCTTTAGCCCTAGGCTCTGTGCTCTACCAAGAAAGAGCCCATCATTGCTCTAGTAATCACAGTCATGTAAGGCCATGATGCATTTTATGAAAGTAACTCACATTTTATGAAAGTAACTGTAGTCAGTGACATGAATGCTAATTGTCCCGATGTATTGGAGCTGCCTTCGGTCTTAAATCCAATTTTCAGTTGCTGTTGGGCCTCACTGAATTCCCCACTGTTGCAAGGGAACTTCGACGAAAAATGAGACCTTCCCAGCAGGACTGCACGCTCCATGTGTGCGACCCACCCCTGCCTCCCCACGTGGGAAGAAGCAGCTCTACTATAGCCTATGTGCTGGGGACCTCTGCCTCTGGAGACTCCCAAAAAAACCAAGGAGAGACCCAGCCCTGCTGCTTTGACACACCTGCTGTCAAAGAAAAGAGAAAGAAAAATATTCTTGGATCTAAAATGTTATTCATCAAAGCAGGCCTATCTGGTTTTAGAGAGAAGTGAGCATCGCCTCAGTTGAACTGGTTCATGTGCTCCTGGTTTTAACTGTGTTGGTTGGAAGGATCCTGAGTCTCGTCCTGACCCACATGCAGAAACTCTAGGCCACACTTCCCTACCCCACCAGGAGGTGCGGGTGAACTCAGGGTGGGGTGGTGGTTCTGGTGCTTCCCCTGGCTGGAAACATGGGTGTTTTCAGAGCCTGTGCCCTAGTGCTGGGTCCTGCCTCTGCTCACGTCTTTTTTTTTTTTTTTTTTAATATTTATTGATTTGTTTTTATTATTTATTTATTTATTTTGGCTGTGCCTGGTCTTAGTTGCGGCATGCGGGATCTAGTTCCCTGCCCAGGGATCAAACCCAGGCCCCCTGCACTGGGAGCGTGGAGTCTTACCCACGGGACCACCAGGGAAGTCCCTCTGCTCACATCTTTCCTTCCACCTTCTTAACTAGATTTGAGCATTCTGCCTGTGCTCTTCTTAGCCTGTCAAGGTTTTTATTGCTCCTGCATCCTGGTCCACGTCCCTTGTGCCACACACGTACTGATGACTTATTCACTTGATTCTCCAGCCCCAAGTATCATTTACATCCAGGCTGAACAACGACACTGATGGTGGTGAAACTGCTAGAGATTCCACGTGGTGAGGAATGCTGGGGACTTGACAGATGCTCTCAGTGAGAGAAAGCCTAGCATAACCTACTCACCTTTGTACCTTCCTCCTTTACCTGTTAGCTTCCCTGGCCGGTGTTGCCCCTATTCATCCAGAGCATCGATAAGAGGGTTCCATAATAGCAACGTTCCATGACCACAGAGGGATCACACTCACCGTACTTGACACAGTTTGAGGACGGGACACATGGTACCAATTTTGAAGAAATGCATTGCAAGGACTCAAACATCTCCATTCCAGTAATTTACTCTGAAGTGATCCTCTGCATGGTTATGGTTCCACAAACCAGTTGGGGACCAGACAGTTTCTCTTTATATCCCTTTTCCTTGGTGAATTACATCTGATAATGTATGAAATCAGTGCTCAATCCTGCATCTTAAGGTGCTCAGAGAAAGGGCATGAAATGATAACTTAAAATAACCCTAATATTACTGGAGGCACACCGATACAGTTTGTTTTTTTTTTAACATCTTTATTGGAGTATAATTGCTTTACAATGGTGTGTTAGTTTCTGCTGTATGGCAAAGTGAATCAGCTCTATGTATACATATATCTCCATATCCCCTCCCTCTTGTGTCTCCCTCCCACCCTTCCTATCCCACCCCTCTAGGGGGTCACAAAGCACTGAGCTGATCTCCCTGTGCTATGCAGCTGCTTCCCACTAGCTATCTATTTTACATTTGGTAGTGTATATGTGTCCATGCCACTCTCTCACTTTGTCCCAGCTTACCCTTCCTGCTCCCCGTGTCCTCAAGTTCATTCTCTGTGTCTGCATCTTTATTCCTGTCCTCCCCTAGGTTCTTCAGAACCATTTTTTACTTTTTTTTTAGGTTCCATATATATGTGCTAGCATATGGTATTTGCTTTTCTCTTTCTGACTTACTTCACTCTGTATGACAGATTGTAGGTCCATCCACCTCACTACAAACAACTCAATTTCATTTCTTTTTATGGCTGAGTAATATTCCATTGTATATGTGTACCACATCTTCTTTATCCATTCATCTGTCGATGGACACTTAGGTTGCTTCCATGTCCTGGCTATTGTAAATAGAGCTGCAATGAACATTGTGGTACATGACTCTTTTTGAATTATGGTTTTCTCAGGGTATATGCCCAGTAGTGGGATTTCTGGGTCATATGGTAGTTCTATTTAGTTTTTTAAGGAACCTCCATAGTGGCTGTAGCAATTTAAATTCCCACCAACAGTGCAAGAGGGTTCCCTTTTCTCCACACCCTCTCCAGGATTTATTCTTTGTAGATTTTTTGATGATGGCCATTCTGACTGGTGTGAGGGGATACCTCATTGTAGTTTTGATGTGCATTTCTCTAATGATTAGTGATGTTGAGCATCATTTCATGTGTTTGTTGGCAATCTGTATATCTTCTTTGGAGAAATGTCTATTTAGGTCTTCTGCCCATTTTTGGATTGGGTTGTTTGTTTTTTTTGATATTGAGCTGCATGAGCTGCTTGTATATTTTGGAGATTAATCCTTTGTCAGTTGCTTCATTTGCAAATATTTTCTCCCATTCTGAGGGTTGTCTTTTTGTCTTGTTTATGGTTTCCTTTATTGTGCAAAAGCTTTTAAGTTTCATTAAGTCCTATTTGTTTATTTTTGTTTTTATTTCCTTTTCTCTAGGAGGTGGGTCAAAAAGGATCTTACTGTGATTTACATCATAGACTGTTCTGCCTATGTTTTCCTCTAACAGTTTGATAGTGTCTGGCCTTACATTTAGGTCTTTAATCCATTTTGAGTTTATTTTTGTGTATGGTGTTAGGGAGTGTTCTAATTTCATTCTGTTACATGTAGCTGTCCCATTTTCCCAGCACTATGTATTGAAGATGCTGTCTTTTCTCCATTGTATATTCTTGCCTCCTTTATCAATGATAAGGTGACCATATGTGCATGGGTTTATCTCTGGGCTTTCTATCCTGTTCCATTGATCTATATTTGTTTTTGTGCCAGTCCCATACTGTCTTGGTTACTGTAGCTTTGTAGTATAATCTGAGGTCAGGGAGTCTGACTCCTCCAGCTCCGTTTTTCTTTTTCAGTATTGCTTTGGCTATTCAGAGTCTTTTGTGTTTCCATACAAATTGTGAAATCTTTTGTTCTAGTTCTGTGAAAAATGCCATTGGTAGTTTGACAGGGATTGTATTGAATCTGTAGATTGCTTTGGGTAGTAGAGTCATTTTCACAATGTTGATTCTTCCAATCCAAGAACATGGTATATCTCTCCATCTTTTTGTATCATCTTTAATTTCTTTCATCAGTGTCTTATAGTTTTCTGCATACAGGTCTTTTGTATCCTTAGGTAGGTTTATTCTTAGGTATTTTATTCTTTTTGTTGCAGTGGTAAATGAGAGTGTTTCCTTAATTTCTCTTTCAGATTTTTCATCATTAGTGTATAGGAATGCAAGAGATTTCTGTGCATTAATTTTGTGTCCTGTTACTTTACCAAATTCATTGACTAGCTCTGGTAGTTTTCTGGTAGCATCTTTAGGATTCTCTGTGTATGGTATCATGTCATCTGCAAACAGTGACAGTTTTACTTCTTCTTTTCCAATTTGTATCCCTTTTATTTCTTTTTCTTCTCTGATGGCTGTGGCTAAAACTTCTAAACCTATGTTGAATAATGATGGTGAGTACGCAACCTTGTCTTGTTGCTGATCTTAGTGGAAATGGTTTCACTTTTTCACCATTGAGAATGATGTTGGCTGTGGGTTGGTCATATATGGCCTTTATTATGTTGAGGTCGGTTCCCTCTATGCCTACTTTCTGGAGAGTTTTTTTTAATCATAAATGGGTGCTGAATTTTGTCAAAAGCTTTTTCTGCATCTATTGAGATGATCATATGGTTTTTATCCTTCAATTTGTTAATATGGCGTATCACATTGATTTGCGTGTACCGAAGAATCCCTGCATTCCTGGGATAAACCCCACTTGATCATGGTGTATGATTGTTTGGATTAATGTGCTGTTGGATTCTGTTTGCTAGTATTTTGTGGAGGATTTTTGCATGTATGTTCATCAGTGATATTGGCCTGTAGCTTTCTTTTTTTGTGACATCTTTGGTTTTGGTATCAGGGTGATGGTGGCTTCGTAGAATGAGATTGGAAGTGTTCCTCCCTCTGCTATATTTTGGAAGAGTTTGAGAAGGATAGGTGTTAGCTCTTCTCTAAATGTTTGATAGAATTCGCCTGTGAACCCACCTAGCCCTGGGCTTTTGTTAGTTGGAAGATTTTTTTTTTTTTTTTTTGCGGTACACGGGCCTCTCACTGTTGTGGCCTCTCCCGTTGTGGAGAATAGGCTCCAGACGTGCAGGCTCAGCAGCCATGGCTCACGGGCCTAGCCACTCCACGGCATGTGGGGTCTTCCCAGACCGGGGCATGAACCCGTGTCCCCTGCATCGGCAGGTGGACTCTTAACCACTTCACCACCAGGGAAGCCCAGTTGGAAGATTTTTAATCACAGTTTCAATTTCAGTGCTTGTGATTCGTCTCTTTACATTTTCTATTTCTTCCTGGTTCAGTTTCGGAAGGTTGTGCTTTTCTAACAAATTGTCCATTTCTTCCAGGTTGTCCATTTTATTGGCATAGAGCTTCTTGTAGTAATCTCTCATGATCCTTTGTATTTCTGCAGTATCAGTTGTTACTTCTCCTTTTTCATTTCTAATTCTGTTGATTTGAGTCTTCTCCCTTTTTTTCTTGATGAGTCTGGCTAATGGTTTATCAGCTTTGTTTATCTTCTCAAAGAAACAGCTATTAGTTTTACTGATCTTTGTTATTGTTTCCTCATACGATTTTTAATTTACTTCTGATCCGATCTTTATGATTTCTTTCCTTCTGCTAATTTTGGGGTTTTTTTGGTTCTTTTTTATCTAAATGCATTAGATGTAAGGTTAGGTTGTTCATTTGAGATGTTTCTTGAGGTAGGATTGTATTGCTATAAACTTCCCTCTTAGAACTGCTTTTGCTGCATCCCATAGGTTTTGGGTCATCGTGTTTTCATTGTCATTTGTTTCTAGGTATTTTCTGATTTCCTCTTTGATTTCTTCAGTGATCTCTTGGTTATTTAGTAGCATATTGTTTAGCTTCTATGTGTTTGTTTTTTTCTTGTAATTGATATCTAGTCTCATAGCATTGTGATCGGAAAAGATACTTGATATGATTTCAATTTTCTTAAATTTACCAAGGCTTGATTTGTGACCCAAATATGATCTCTCCTGGAGAATGTTTCATGAGCACTTGAGAGGAAAGTGTATTCTGTTGTGTTTGGATGGAATGTCCTATAAATATCAATTAAGTCCATCTTGTTTAATGTATCATTTAAAGCTTGTGTTTCCTTATTTACTTTCATTTTGGATGATCTGTCCATTGGTGAAAGTGGGCTGTTGAAGTCCTCTACCATGATTGTGTTACTGTCGATTTCCCCTTTTATGGCTGTTAGCATTTGCCTTATTGTATTGAGGTGCTGTTATGTTGGGCACATAAATATTTACAATTGCCCTATCTTCTTCTTGGATTGATCCCTTGATCATTATGTAGTGTCCTTCTTTGTGTCTTGTGATAGCCGTTACTTTAAAGTATTTTGTCTGATATGAGAATTGCTTCTCCAGCTTTCTTTTGATTTCCATTTGCATGGAATATCTTTTTCCATCCCTTCACTTTCAGTCTGTATGTGTCCCTTGGTCTGAAGTGGGTTTTTTGTAGACAGCATATATATGTGTCTTTTTTTTGTATCCATTCAGCCATTCTGTGTCTTTTGATTGAGTGTTTAATCCATTTACATTTGAGGTAATTATCAATATGTATGTTCCTATTACCATTTTCTTAATTGTTTTGGGTTTGTTTTTATAAGTCTTTTCCTTCTCTTGTGTTTCCTGCTTAGAGAAGTTCCTGTAACATTTTTTTGTAAAGCTGTTTTGGTGGTGCTGAATTCTCTTAGCTTTTGCTTGTCTGTAAAGGTTCTAATTTCTCCATTGAATCTGAATGACATCCTTGTTGGGTAGAGTAATCTTGGTAGAGTAACCCTAACCCTAACCCTAACCCTTTCATCACTTCGAATATGTCCTGCCACTTCCTTCTGGCTTGCAGAGTTTTTGCTGAAAGATCAGCTGTTAATCTTATGGGGATTCCCTTGTATATTATTTGTTGCTTTTCCCTTAATTTTCCCTTAATTTTTGATAGCTTGATTAATATGTGTCTTGGCATGTTTCTCCTTGTATTTATCTTGTATGGGACTCTCTGCGTTTCCTGGACTTGATTATTTCCTTTCCCTTATTAGGGAAGTTTTTTGAACTATAATCTCTTCAAATATTTTCTCAGTCCCTTTCTTTTTCTCTTCTTCTTCTGGGACCCCTATAATTCGAATGTTGGTGTGTTTAATGTTGTCCCAGAGGTCTCTGAGATTGTCCTCAATTCTTTTCATTCTTTTTTCTTTATTCTGCTCTGTGGTAGTCATTTCCACTATTTTATCTTCCAGGTCACTTATCTGTTCTTCTTCCTCAGTTATTCTGCTATTGAATCCTTCTAGAGAATTTTTAATTTCATTTATTGTGCTGTTCATCATTGTTTGTTTGCTCTTTAGTTCTTCTAGGTCCTTGTTAAACGTTTCTTGTATTTTCTCCATTCTGTTTCCAGGATTTTGGATCATCTTTACTATCATTACTCTGAATTCTTTTTCAGGTAGACTGCCTATTTCCTCTTCATTTGTTTGGTCTGGTGGGTTTTTCCCTTGCTCCTTCATCTTCTGCGTACTTCTCTGTCTTCTCATTTTGCTTATCTTACTGTGTTTGGGGTCTCCTTTTTGCAGGCTGCAGGTTCGTAGTTCCCGTTGATTTTGGTGTCTGCCCCAGGTGGGTAAGGTTGGTTCAGTGGGTTTTGTAGGCTTCCTGTTGGAGGGGTGTGGTGCCTGTGTTCTGGTGGATGAGGCTGGATCTTGTCTTTCTGGTGGGCCGGACTGTGCCTGGTGGTGTGTTTTGGGCTGCCTATGAACTTAGTATGATTTTAGGCAGCCTCTCTGCTAATGGGTGCGGTTGTGTTCCTGTCTTGCTAGTTGTTTGGAATGGGGTGTCCAGCACCGGAGTTTGCTGGTTGTTAAGTGGAGCTGGGTCTTAGCGTTGACATTGAGATCTCTGGGAGAGCTCTTGCCAATTGATATTACGTGGGGCCAGGAGGTCTCTAGTGGACCAGTGTCCTGAACTCGGCTCTCCCACCTTAGAGGCTCAGGCCTGACACCCAGCTGGAGCACCAAGACCCTGTCAGCCACACGGCTGCAGCATCCATCTGCCATTATTGTTGCTTTCTTTCTCTCTCAGCAGCTGAGCACGATAACATACACCCTCTTTCTCCTGAACCGGGAGAAGCTGAAGGAGAGCTGGTGGGAGCAGGAGGGGCCACAGTCACAGTTGAGGCTTGACTCCAACAAAGTCAAAACAGCGCAAACCTCCTTCTTCCTGCGCCCTGCACCAACTTTCCCAGCATGTGAGCTGCCGCATCACTTTTGCCTTATGATACAGTTTTCAGAATGAGAATTTCAGAATTTTGGAACTACAAAGGGTAGTAGTGGTCATGCACTCATAAGCCAGTTACAGTGACCTAGGAGATAGAAAATCTGATGCCATGGACAATTCTGAGGTTTCTTGTAAATGTTTCTTCCCCCTAAGCTCTAAGTCCACTAAGGAAACAACGTAGTTTTGGTCTGTATTTTGTGCATGTGTTAGAGATCACCAAAATTTACTAATAGATAATTTACAGGAACACAGGCAACAATACTTTTCCATGTTCCCTCTTCTGATTTACCTAATTAATATCTGAAGTCACCTCCCAATGTTTCATTTTAACATAGGAAACAGTTCTAATTTTGTAAGTTAAAAAAACGCTAAGCTAAAGGAGTTGAAATAAGGGCTGATGGTCTGTTCAAATTGTTGGTTTAATAAAAAGAAATGGAATGAGAGAATAGCTGCTGAGTTTTTGCTGAGTTTCTTTGCCACTTGGCTATTGCAGGCTTCAATGTCTTATCTATAAAACTAGTCTGTCGGCATACAGATGGCCAAAAGTCACGTGAAAAGATGCTCAACATCACTAATTATTAGAGAAATGCAAATCAAAAGTACAACGAAGTATCACCTCACACTAGTCAGAATGGCAATCATCAAAAAATCTACAAAAAATAAATGCTGGAAAAGGTGTGGAGAAAAGAGAACCCTTTTACAGTGTTGGTGGGAATGTAAATTGGTACAGCCACTATGGAGAACAGTATGGAGGTTCCTTAAGAAACTAAAAATAGAGCTACTGTATGATCCAGCAATCCCACTCCTGGGCATATATTCGGAGAAAACCATAATTCAAAAAGATACATGCATCCCAATGTTCACTGCAGCACTATGTATTTACAATAGCCAGGACATGGAAGCAACCTAAATGTCCATCGAGAGATGAATGGATAAAGAAGATATGGTACATATATACAATGAAATATTTCTCACCCATAAAAAAGAACGAAATAATGCCATTTGCAGCAACATGGATGGACCTGGAGATTGTCAAACTCAGTGAAATAAGTCAGACACAGAAAGAGAAATATCATATGATATTGCTTATATGTAGAACCTTAAAAAATGGTACAAATGAACTTATTTACAAAACAGAAATAGAATCACAGATGTAAAAAAACAATCTTATGGTTACCAGGGTGGAAAGGGGGGAGGGATAAATTGGGAGATTGGGGTTGACATATGCATACTACTATATATAAAATAGGTAACTAATAAGGACCTATTGTATAGCACAGGGAACTCTACTCAATGCTCTTGTAATGGCCTATATGGGAAAAGAATCTAAAAAAAAAGTGGATATATGTATATGTATAACTGATTCACTTTGCTGTACAGCAGAAACTAACGTTGTAAATCACCTATGCTCCAATAAAAATTAAAAGAAAAAACGAAACCCCACCCCCCGCCATGGTCTACCTGTGGAAACAAGCAGAAGAGGTCACTCACAAAGATCTAATAATGATATTTGAAGGTTTTTTTTGCAGAAGTGATGGAAAAGTACAAATAAAATACCCCATTTAATACCCCATTAAATTGAACAGGGTATGCTTATTAGGGTGTCTAGAAGCAGAAAACAGCTTTACAAGGTATAATTACAAAATCTGCTGGCTTTCTGTTTGCATTTGCTTCCAAAGAGTCTGACAACAGTCTTAAAACAGTCTCAGAGAAGATGATCACTGATGTCCTTATCTGTTCCAAAATCTGAAATTCTCATCACCAAAACTTTTGCCAGTCTGCTCCTGGTAACATTATGTTCATTTGAAAAATACCATTTCATACTCTTTCTCTGAGCACTTTCAATGGAAGGATTATGCATGTCATGTACGTTCACCATCTGTAATTAACTAAGGGGAAAAGACATAGTGATTTAAAGGAAGGCAAACTCAGTGACTTTGCCCCCAGCCTGCATTCTGCTGTCCTCGCCTGCTGCCTTTAGGACTTGTATGTGGCACGGAGGCTGCCCGATCTCTATCTAAACCGGGTGCAGGTGCAGCGACCTTCCGTCGCCCCTGGTGGTTCCCTAAGCTTATCCAGGTTTTTCACTGCCTAGTCCAGAAGTTGTTACACTAGAGACAGTAGAAATACAGAACAACAGTAGTGCCCCAGAGCACTTCCTCGGATTTCCAGGGCTGAGGATTTAGACGGCTGCTGCTAGAACAGGGTGGATTAGTCAAAGGTAACATGTCATTGGGAGAGTCATCCAGGTCTTTCTGAGAACACATTGATTAGGGAGTTAGGTGACATATTCAGGTCTGTAAATGGCAACAGGGCATTTCATCTGCAAGTGGAAACAGGTAAAGCCAAGCTTTCCTGAGACTCAATACTCTGTGTAGACGAGAAACTTGAACCCTACAGGCAAGCTTAAGAGAAAAGACTTAATTGATCACTTTTATGGGACCAGCGTTTATTTAAATTTGTCATAGTCCTGTGGAAACCCTAGGATGGTTTGGAAGAAGCTTGGCCACGAAATAAAATGTTGAAAAATACGCAAACTTTGTTATTTCTAATATTTATGTTTGGTAGCTCATTTTGACAAGCTCACAAGAAGCTTAGATTATCCATTGGATAAGAAATAAGAAAAGTAGGTCTTAATTTCTAGAGTTCCTAATGACTTAACACCAATTTACAGTAAGAATTTTTCATTCATTTTGAATAAGATTTATTAAACAGCCTATGTTCTCTGAAGCTCTGTTGGTATTATCAACAGCTCCAAGCTGGAACACTCTATAACTCTGGTGTAGATCAGTGGTCTCCAATAGAAACATAATGCAAGCCATGTATGTCATTTAAATTTTATAGTCATCACATCTAAAAAGAGTAAAAAGAAACATGGGGCATTAATTTTAATAATATATTTAATTTGACCCTAAATATCAAAATTATCATGTAATTGATATAAATTATATAAACATGTAATTGATATAAAAATATTCTTTCTTTTTTTTTTTACTAAGTCTCCAAAACCCAGTGTTTATTTTACACTTGCAGCAAGTGACAACTGCTGGATTTTTATTGGTTAAAGTAAAATGTAGTCTTACCCCAAAAATAAAGCTGCGTTTAATGGAAAAAATATCTTATACTGCTACAGTTTTAAGGTTTACATTTAAGTGAGATAAAATGAAGTAAAACTACTAGTTCAGTTCTTCAGTCACTCCACCCACATCTGGGGGCCTCACCATCCATGGTAATGTGGTGAGTGGCTACCATATTGAACTGCACAGCTTGAGAACTTTTGTATAATCTCACACAATGGTGTGTTGAGCCAGATTACCCAAGTCCCTCTTTATTAGATTCATTTATCAAGAAGGTGGTCCCAAGGTGGACAGTGGGGTGTATTTAGGACTAAAGCTTTACTTTAAGAACATGGGTTTTTGACTACATATATCAACTGCTTTAAGAAAGAGTCACATTGAGTAACTTGAGTACTTAAAACATAGGGAGAAAAATTCAGTTACATGCCAACTAATTAACAAACTGTTTTTCTTTTTTTTTAATGTATCAAGAACCTATGGCTATTTAAAGAATTAGTATAAAATTTTAACAATCCACTTAATATAACTGTCTGCAATTTTAGGAAGGGGGATCCATGAACTGTAAGTGGTTTAGATGTTCTTAAAGCGATGCTAAGTAGGGAACATTTAATCTTACCTTTATCGTGTTGTAAATCTTGTTGTTCTTTATTATGTTGGAAAGACCATAAATAAGTCTTTAATATGCCTACATTTTATCGTTGACATTTATGATATGTTTTTGTATATTTTGACAAAATACCAAGGTAGAAGGAAAAAGCTCTGTCGTATTTGCAATGGTGATTAATGTTGATGTCTGTATTTATGTATGACAAAATCTTGTGTAAACATACTTCAGTGGGGTCACAAGAATGTTTTATATAAATGTACCAAGACACCCTACCTAGAGTGCCATTTAGAACAAAATAATAACATGAAGTGGACCAGCTGAACATACCTTTCAACAACATTCAAATAGCTCCTATGAGAAAAGAAGTCCTGTGATAAGTTTGAACTCCAGACAATTGTTTCATGTAGAGATCCATTTTAAGATTCTGGAGTTTTGCTAACAACTCAAAGAGTCAAATGGACTCATAGTTGATGTGTGAGTTCTTAATTAAGGATTTTACTGAAATATTTTATAATAACTGCCTTTGGAGTTACACCATTATATCCTCTTCTAGATGTAAATTATTCGGCTTAGTCACATGACACACAAATGCCAAAGTTTATGAATAGGCAAAAAAAGTGCTCAAATAACTGAATGATTTTTTTTTCTTCTGCGCTGTAATGATTCAGCATTTAGTCATATCCCCTTTACATCATGCAACCTTTTCCTTGCCTCTGAACACGACAAGTGTCACCTGGCACGGAGAGTTCATTTGTTACAAACGCAGACACTGTGCCAGTAGCAAGTGGGGATTATTATTTTCTTCAATACAGAAAGTTTATCTAGGGTTCAAGAAATGATTGCATTATGATCATGTTGAAAAGGAAGCACAGATAGACTCCTCATGGCACCCAAGGGCCTAGTAAAACAAGCAAATATTTTTGTCTTATTACCAAAGAAGGAACTGAGATGCTTTCCCCAGTGGCAGAGTATGGACTGGAGCTCTGATGATCCTTCAACCACCTAGTCCAACTGATTCTACCACCAGAAAGCAATTCCCTTCTGCTGGGTCCTTTTCAAGATAAGGATGACAGGATTTTTGAGAACACGCTCTAAGAAACAGCTCTAAGCACAGTCCTCTCAAATCAAGCCTGTAGGGCACAGCTAAATTCCTACTGGCAACATCTCCTTCAGTCAGTCAGGGATTGGGAGACCTAAGAAGTTTTCCCATAACCTTTACATAAATGGTGCAGTAAATCATCTACATCAGATAACAAGACTTTTTAAAAGATGCAGGAACAAGGGTGGTAGGGACGGGGGAAGCATGTATCTGATCATTTTGTGGATCTTTTGAGATGAGTTGAGAACAGCAGGCTGGCACCTGTGGCCAGGACAGAAAGATGCAATCCTGTTGATGGAATTGACTGTCACATATGTTTCTGTTATGGAGCATGTGCTCAGAGAAGACAAAGGACCCAGATTTATCTCCCTTAGAGTTACAAGCCTTTGAACCTCCTTGGATGAGCATTCTATATTAAAAACCCAAAGCCTCTGTTTTCTAGGTTGAACATAAATCCAAACTCCAGCAGACATCTCGTAAGAGAAACAGAGGCAAGCTAAGTGAAGAAAGATGTGGCAGTATTTGCTTTAAATGCCACCAAAGTTTACTGAAATATTTTGACTGTGTGAATTCATGGATGTTTCCTGTTGGACATCCTGGACTTTGCTGGAGAAGGTAAGACATTTTGGGGGGGTTGCTATTATTGAGACCTGAGACTTAACTCGTTTTAGGTACAAAGCTAGAGCTTTTTATACATAATTTAAATAATCTTCTTAACAATACTTTGAGGTCAATGTGGTTAACAGCCTCAGCAAAGTACGTAGAGTGATTTCCAGAAGGTTTCCACTTAGAGCAGGGTGGATCCAGGGTGAAGGCCAGGAGAAGCTGTTTTGAAATCTGTGGATTTTCTTCGATGCTGCCTGCCTGTGTTAGAGGTTCCCAATCCTAGCTTCACTGCAGAATCATCACTTGTAGAGCTTTCAAAGCGCAGTGGCAGAGCTCCACCCGACTCACTCAATCCTGATGTTTCAGATGGGCTCTGAGCACGTATAAACCTTAAAGTCACGTGGACGGTGATTCTTTGCATACTCAGGGTTGAAAATCACTCATCAAGGGATGAATTTAAATTATAAAAAGTAGATTAGGCTAGAAAGAGTAAGTATTAGTTACCTTTTAAAGACCTAGGCTGAAGAGCAATTACGAGAGTATCGACTTTTACACCGTCCGAAGCAGTGCTTCTCAAACATGACAGGGTACCTGCTGCCCTGATGGTTTTGATAAAAGGCAGATTCTGACTCAGCAGGTCTGGAGTGAGGCCTGTTTCTGAATTTCTAACAGTTTCTTAGGTACTGCTGATACTGCTGGTCTGCAAAACACATTTTGAGTAACAAGGACCTGGGGACCAGAATCCAAGTCGAGGTTGCAGGTTTCTATGGCATGACCAAGAGATGAGGTTTACATGTTAACATTGTTTCCTGGAGCCCTGACTGTGGTCACTGTCACCGTTAAAGGCAGAGTTTTGGTGACCGTGCCTGTTCATCCCCCGTCATCTGTTCTCCCCTCTGCTCTGCATGGCCTTGCCAGGTTGCCAGCAGTTGTGCTGTGACAGATATGTGGCTGTCAGTAATGTTTAATAGCCTCAATTGAAAACCTGTTTCATTCAAATGAAGCTCAGAGTGTACTTCTTTCTTCCCCCAGATATTACTGGTCTTTGCTTAGAAAGGAAAGATGACTGTTCCTGTAGCTGGTCTGTGGCAACTGTCCCTAAGGAAGAGAGTCTCCCTCATCCCTCACTCACCAGGCTGTCTTTTTTTTTTTTTTTGGTGGGGGGTACACGGGCCTCTCACTGTTGTGGCCTCTCCCATTGCGGAGCACAGGCTCCGGACGCGCAGGCTCAGCGGCCATGGCTCACGGGCCCAGCCGCTCCGCGGCATGTGGGATCTTGCCGGACCGGGGCACGAACCCGTGTCCCCTGCATCGGCAGGCAGACTCCCAACCACTGCGCCACCAGGGAAGCCCACCAGGCTGTCTTTAAAATTACAATCGGTATGACTTCATTCTGATGATCACGACTATCTGGACTTCTTTCAAACAAAAGAGCCTAATTAAAAAAATGGTATTAGTCCTGAATTTTGTGGGAGAGGGGTAGAAGTTTACAATGAAGGTTTAAAAATTTGATCAAATAACACTAAGGAATTTCCAGACTGAAATAAGAAAATAGTGATCTGAAGCGGGAAACTTTTCTCAAGCCACTGTAATAAGCATGTAAACCTACCACAAGCAAAATAGTGATTTAAAAACTAATTTCAATAAAATGATTTGTACCTAATATATTTTAAGATACTCACTGCTATGCTGCCTTCAGGGAGTTTGGCTGGCTGGTCTTTATAAGGCATCTTCTTAACTTCAAAGGACACCAGGGATGCAAGAGAATAGGGATCATTTTTCCTCTGAAATTAGAAACATTTAGTTAAGTATAGTCCATGTAAAGCTTTTAAAAGTTATATTGGCAGCCAACCGGTTGTTTTTCATGTTGTCCATTTCCAAAGCAAAATTTCCTGCTTCCTTCTCTCTTCCTTTTCTCTCTTTACTTTTTCCGCATCCATCCATCCATTCATGATCCATTCATCATCTCCCCATCCACCTTCTGTCCATCATCCACCCATCCACCCACCCATCACCCATTCACTATCTATCCAACCAACCATTCATCTTCTTATTTCTAAAGGTAATTCATCTTGTGAACAAAAGAGTTGGCATAATAAGGTTAAAATAAAAACAGAAAAGCAGAGTTCCTAAAAGGAGTAAGCACAAGTGCCATTAGAACATAACAGGGAGACATCGTGGGTTACAAATTCTTGTTATCTGAGAGAAGGAAATATTTTAGGAGAGAGACTGCTGCTAAGTTACAAAGAAATTAATCACATTTCATCTTATACAGAAGACCCTGAACAGATCTCTCAGTCATGGCGCTATTAGGATTTTGGGTTGGTTAAGGAACTGTCCTGTGCACTGTAGGATGTTTAGCAGCTTCCATGGCATCTACCCACTAGATGCCAGTAGCACCCCTCATCCAGTTGTAACAATTGAAAATGTCTCTAATTACTGCCAGTGTCCTCTGCAGAGCAAAATCCCCCTGGTTAAGAACCACTCACCTAGAACCATACAGTGTTTTTGACAGAACTTTTCAGCAAGTTCTTTTTGTTTAATCGGTTCTCATATTAACTGTTGATTAAGGTCAAGGGAAAGTATTTAAGAGTAACTCAAGGAAAACCATTCTGAGAACTTAAGCTCCTGTGGTTCTCCTCCGTTTAGCTTGAGACAGTGATGAGATCTATCCAGGGGTGGGCTGTAGCTGGCTCATAATGGCGCTGGAGAGCAGAATGTTAAAATTTCAAGAATTTTGAGTACCTGTTGTTAAATAGAGCCATTATTAAAACAAGTTATATATACATAAACGTTAGTAAATTATATTTTTAAAAAGGTAATAAACACTCTAAACTCAGTACTTAGCAATAATTTTATTGCATTTTACTATTATCTATGCTCTTGATATTATTTAAGTCTATTGTATCTGTAGGGGAAATACTATATGATGGTGTGCTGCTCTGCATCTCTTCCCAACTCTGTATTCGGTGATGCCCTGTTGGCAGCTTGAAACTGACCATGGCAGGAACAGTTACACCATGGGAATCAGCAAATGTTACATTTCAGAGTTTTTTCCCCTCCAGAAAGTGGTTTATTAAACATTTACTAGCACTTCACCATCTATAATCCAATGTTGGGTTTCTTGAGGCCAATCCAACAGGTTGCATTGTAATAATTTCAATATTTTTACAAATTTATTTTTCCCCTGTGGTTCAATTTTTTCTCCCTTCAATAAACCCCATTTCTTCTACGTGCTGAGGACAGGCTAGAGTATGCAAAACTTTTATATATACTTAAAGTCACTACTTCTTTGGCTTTTTTGTTTTTTCTATCCTGACATTATAGGGTAAGCAACTTTGTTCATTTGGAAAAATTCTTTTTTCGTCGTTATTCTTCCTGTGTTCTCTTGTCTCCTGGCATTTCCATTTTAACTGAAAGCTGGATTTTTGTTTGTGTGAGAAGTGTTTTTTAAATTGTGGAAATCTTTGCTCACAAAATCTTGTGTGTACTTGATTTAAATCTACTTTCCTTAATACCATGGCTGATAGAAGAAACATGACAAATTCTGGTAATGAGATTCTGTGCATAAGGGTTATAATAACATATTCAAATGTGTGTCCAGGATCCCAAACCTTCAAAGAACAAGTTTTCTTTAGTCTCCAAGTTCAATTAAAAAACACTGATAGAAAATAATTCCCTTGCTCTTGAAGTCATACCTTTGGGAAACAAATCATGAGAGAACTCTATCTCCGAATCAACTCTAGATGGAAAGTTTTTGTCCTACATGATTCTGCATTTATGAACATGGAAGTTTCTTAATGAATAACAAATGAACTTAATTACAAAGCAGAAATAGAGTCACAGATGTAGAAAACAAACTATGGTTACCAGGGAGTAAAGGAGTGGGGGAAGGATAAATTGGAGATTGGGATTGACACATACGCACTACTATGTATAAAATAGATAACTAATAAGGTCCTACTGGATAGCACAGGGAACTCTTACTCAATATTCTGTAATGACGTATATGGGAAAAGAGTGAATATATTCACTCTTAAAGAGTGAATATATGCATGTGTATAACCGATTCACTTTGCTGTATACCCAAAACTAACACAACATTGTAAATCAGCTATACTCCAATAAAAATTTTAAAAAAAGAGAGATATGGGATTTGAAGTCTCGAATGTGGAGAAACATGTTTCTCTGAGGGGATTTTCTCTCACTTTCCTTTAATCCCTCTACTCTTGGCCATTTTGAATCTTCCTCACATTTTCCATTCATCACCCATATTTACCGTCATTTTCCTTGGTTCACAAAACACTGTGCTTTGCTGAACCTCAGAAACACCTGGGATCAGGTTCACAGATTGTGATTCAGGAAGTCTGCGATGAAACTATAGTTGCCCTATATTGTTTGGAATTTCCACATTGTTGTTTAGTTTTTTATCTTTCTTGATTATTTTCTTCCCCGACAAGATTACCCAAAACTGGAAGGCATAGCGCGTGGAATATAATAAGGCTTATACCTTCCACAGCACCTGGAACACTATGCCTGGAAGGGCTTCATCAGTCCTGCC
Source organism: Pseudorca crassidens (assembly GCF_039906515.1). NCBI lineage: Eukaryota > Metazoa > Chordata > Mammalia > Artiodactyla > Delphinidae > Pseudorca > Pseudorca crassidens. Next base: position 192,124,148 of record NC_090296.1, read on the forward strand.
TGAGTGACAGCATGAATGGATGGTGAATGAACACATCAGATGGCTGGGTTATCTGATGACCCTCCTATCCTATATCCACCCATTTGATAGCACCTTATAAAAGGTTTAATTTTGTCAATTATTGAATTGGACCTCTTCCCCCATAAATGAGATTAGGAAGTTCAGGAAGTTGTAAGAGAAGGTAGTGACATACAATGAGGGCTGCCGATCATGATAAGGGGCTATGGACACACTCTCACCTCCGTTAGCTAATTCAGCGATGCAAATGGACACAGTCTGGGACCTGAACAAATCTGGTGGTAGGCAAATAGACTGTAAATAATACAACTCATAGATTGATCTATTCTTTATTTTAAATTATTCTCCAAAAGCAATGTTTCTTCCACCCTTTTCAGTAGAAAAATGCATTTTTTTTTTCATTTTTCTAAGATGCTCTGAAGCTCCACGGAATGGGAAATATGAGCTATTAAGCTCTGATCTAGGTCAGCATCAAAGATACACGAGTCCTGTGTCTGTAAGTCAAAAACCTGGTACAGGTAAGCGTTTAATTCATGAGCACAGTCCTTTTATTGATTCCATGTTCAAAGTTGAATGCTTTCAGCAGTGCTCTTTACATAACTATAATATTATTCTAATGTTAAAAAATCATCTCTTCTTCTGCGTGGCAATCTACTGCTGTAATAGCCATCACTGCCATATTGTAGGCAATTTAGGATTAAAAAAGCAGCTGGAGTTAATATCCCTTGACAATATCTTGAACCCTCCACATGCCCCAGCTAGCTATTAATCCTCAGAAAATGCCCTATCCCTCTGTCATTGCCACATCATTTAAACTGTGGTTGGCAGCCCACCACCTGCCTCTATTACGTACTAGTGCACAAAGATTGGCTTACGGTCATGGTACTAATAAAAGTTACAGAGCTGGGAACAAATGGAGTGGAGAGTGAGGCTTTTAAGTTGGTGAAAGACCTAGTGAGGGTGGCTGGGACCATGAAGAGCTCCCCCGCTGCTAAATTCCTTCTCAAGAATTATTTTTAAACCACACACCCATTTTATAAAGCCTGTGTTTAAATACTCAGTATCTCCCAGAAACAAGGCGTTGTGGGACAACAAAACTTAAAACAGTTACTGGTCAAACTTTAAGCTGTTAAAGAGGTTGCTCTTTCAAGCAACAGTCACAGCACAGATCATCGTGTAGAATTAAAGGCCAGTGTGCGTGTTTACCCTGTGGGCAAAGCCAAACACAATGCCGCAGATCACATCAGCCGAGAATCGTAAACTTTCTCTCCCGGATTAGGAAGGCAGAAAATGTTTGCCTCCTGCTGGGTTGTGTGACAAAACTATTAAAGACTTCCAGGGGACTTCCGGGAAGATGGCGGAAGAGTAAGACGCGGAGATCACGTTCCTCCCCACAGATACACCAGAAATACATCTACGCATGGAACAACTCCTACAGAGCATCTACTGAACGCTGGCAGAAGACCTCAGACCTCCCAAAAGGCAAGAAACCCCCCACGTACCTGGGTAGGGCAAAAGAAAAAACTAAACAGAGACAAAAGGATAGGGACGGGTCCTGCACCAGCGGGAGAGAGCTGTGAAGGAGGAAAAGTGTCCACACACTAGGAAGACCCTTCGCGGGTGGAGGCTTCGGGAGGCGGAGTGGGGGAGCTTGGGAGCCGCGGAGGAGAGCACAGCAACAGGGGTGCGGAGGGCAAAGCGGACAGATTCCAGCGCAGAGGATCGGGCCGACCGGCACTCACCAGCCGAGAGGCTTGTCTGCTCGCCCGCCGGGGCGGGCGGGACTGGGAGCTGAGGCTCCGGCTTTTGTCGGAGCGCCGGGAGAGGACTGAGGTTGGCGGCGTGAACACAGCCTGCAGGGCGTTAGTGCACCGCGGCTGGCCGGGAGAGAGTCCGGGGCAAGTCTGGAACTGCCGAAGAGGCAAGAGACTTTTACGTCCCTCTTTGTTTCCTGGTGCACGAGGAGAGGGGATTAAGAACGCTGCTTGAGAGAGCTCCAGGGACGGGCGCGAGCCGCGGCTAAAAGTGCGGAGCCCAGAGACAGACATGAGACGCTAGGGCCGCTGCTGCCGCCACCGGGAGGCCTGTGTGCGAACACAGGTCACTAGCCACACGCCCTTCCGGGGAGCCTGTGCAGCCCGCCACTGCCAGGGTCCCGGGATCCAGGGACAACTCCCCCGGGAGAACGCACAGGCGCGCCTCAGGCTGCAACGTCTCGCCGGCCTCTGCCGCCGCAGGCCCGCCCCACACTCCGTGCCCCTCCCTACCCCCGGGCCTGAGTGAGCCAGAGCCTCCGAATCAGCGGCTCCTTTAACCCCGTCCTGTCTGAGCAAAGAACAGATGCCCTCCAGCGACCTACACGCACAGGCGGGGCTAAATCCAAAGCTGAGCCCCTGGGAGCTGTGAGAACAAAGAAGAGAAAGGGAAATCTCTCCCAGCAGCCTCAGAAGCAGCGGATTAAAGCTCCACAATCAACTTGATATACCCTGCATCTGTGGAATACCTGAATAGACAACCAGTCATCCCAAATTAAGGAGCCCTGTGGATGAAAGGCTCTTGGGGCTGCAGCCAGGAGTCAGTGCTGTGCCTCTGAGGTGGGAGAGCCAACTTCAGGACACTGATCCACAAGAGACCTCCCAGCTGCACATAATATCAAACAGCAAAAATTTCCGAGAGATCTCCATCTCAACGCCAGCACCCAGCTTCACTCAACGACCAGCAAGCTACAGTGCTGGACATCCTATGCCAAACAACTAGCAAGACAGGAACACAACCCCACCCATTAGCAGAGAGGTGGCCCAAAATCATAATAAGTCTACAGACACCCCAAAACACACCACTAGACGTGGACCTGCCCACCAGAAAGACAAGATCTAGCCTCATCCACCAGAACACAGGCACTAGTACCCTCCACCAGGAAGCCTACACAACCCACTGAACCAACCTTAGCCACTGGGGACAGACACAAAAAACAACAGGAACTACGAACCTTCAGCCTGCAAAAAAGGAGACCCCAAACACAGTAAGATAAGCAAAATGAAAAGACAGAAAAACACACCGCAGATGAAGGAGCAAGATAAAAACCCATCAGACCTAACAAATGAAGAGGAAATAGGCAGTCTACCTGAAAAAGAATTCAAAATAATGATAGTAAGGTTGATCCGAAATCTTGGAGATAGAATGGACAATAGAATGGACAAAATGCAAGAATCAGTTAACAAGGACCTAGAAGAACTAAAGATGAAACAAGCAACGATGAACAACACAATAAATGAAATTAAAAGTACTCTAGATGGGATCAATAGCAGAATAACTGAGGCAGAAGAACGGATAAGTGACCTGGAAGATAAAATAGTGGAAATAACTACTGCAGAGCAGAATAAAGAAAAAAGAATGAAAAGAACTGAGGACAGTCTCAGAGACCTCTGGGACAACATTAAACGTACCAACATTCGAATTATAGGGGTTCCAGAAGAAGAAGAGAAAAAGAAAGGGACTGAGAAAATATTTGAAGAGATTATAGTTGAAAACTTCCCTAATATGGGAAAGGAAATAGTTAATCAAGTCCAGGAAGCACAGAGAGTCCCATACAGGATAAATCCAAGGAGAAATACGCCAAGACACATATTAATCAAACTGTCAAAAATTAAATACAAAGAAAACATATTAAAAGCAGCAAGGGAAAAACAACAAATAACACACAAGGGAATCCCCATAAGGTTAACAGCTGATCTTTCAGCAGAAACTCTGCAAGCCAGAAGGGAGTGGCAGGACATATTGAAAGTGTTGAAGGAGAAAAACCTGCAACCAAGATTACTCTACCCAGCAAGGATCTCATTCAGATTTGATGGAGAAATTAAAACCTTTAGAGACAAGCAAAAGCTGAGAGAGTTCAGCACCACCAAACCAGCTCTACAACAACTGCTAAAGGAACTTCTCTAGGCAAGAAACACAAAAGAAGGAAAAGACCTACAATAACAAACCCAAAACAATTAAGAAAATGGGAATGGGAACACACATATCGATAATTACCTTAAATGTAAATGGACTAAATGCTCCCACCAAAAGACACAGATTGGCTGAATGGATACAAAAACAAGACCCATATATTTGCTGTCTACAAGAGACCCGTATGCTAACACATATATATGGAATTTAAGAAAAAAAAAATGTCATGAAAAACCTAGGGGTGAAACAGGAATAAAGACACAGACTTACTAGAGAATGGACTTGAGGCTATGGGGAGGGGGAAGGGTAAACGGTGACAAAGCAATAAAGAGGCATGGACATGTATACACTACCAAACGTAAGGTAGATCGCTAGTGGGAAGCAGCCGCATAGCACAGGGAGATCAGCTCGGTGCTGTGTGACCGCCTGGAGGGGTGGGATAGGGAGGGTGGGAGGGAGGGTGACGCAAGCGGGAAGAGATATGGGAACATATGTATATATATAACTGATTCATTTTGTTGTGAAGCTGAAACTAACATACCATTGTAAAGCAATTATGCTCCAATAAAGATGTTTAAAAAAAAAAAAAAAAAAAAAAGACTTCCAGGATGTAGTATATTCTTTGAGCGGCAGGCCGGCGGCAGTTTGCAGTAATGCTCTCCTCTCTAGCCATCAGCTTCTGAGACTGGTATAAGCAGAAACAGTGGAAGTACAGAAGTTTGGGCTATGGCTGTGGGTAAACATGAAGTGATGTGTGCCAGTCTCTCCCGAATCTTTGGAAGCGTCACTTTGCTCTGGTAGAACCTCAGAATGTCCCTGCAGGTTGTTCTGGTCTGACTCTACTTGTGCTAAATAGTTATTGTTTAGAAAATCCTAGTGGGAAGCAGCCGCACAGCACAGGGAGATCAGCTCGGTGCTTTGTGTCCACCTAGAGGGGTGGGATAGGGAGGGTGGGAGGGAGACGCAAGAGGGAGGAGATATGGGGATATATGTATACGTATAGCTGATTCACTTTGTTATACAGCAGAAACGAACACAACAATGTAAAGCAATTAGACTCCAATAAAGATGTTTAAAAAAAGAAAATCCCTCAATTGCTGTTGACTTCTTCCATATCCACTGGGTCTTCAACAGGTAGATAAGATGCGATTTTCTTTTCTGTCTTTTTTTTTTACTTCTACATGGTGAAAGTGCTTTATTTTCTAAACTTTTTAAAAGATTTATTTTATTGACGTATAGTTGATTTACAACGTTGTGTTAATTTCTGCAAATTGCAGAGCAAAGTGATTCAGTTACACATATATATATAAATATATATATATTCTTTTTCATATTCTTTTCCATTATGGTTTATTACAGGATTTTGGATATAGTTCCCTGTACTATACAGTAGGACCTTGTTTTTATCCATTCTATATATGATAGCTTGCATCTGCTAACCCCAAGCTCCCAATCCATCCCTCCTCCCTCCCCCCTCCCCCCTCCCCCTTGGCAACCACAAGTCTGTTCTGTCTGTGGTTCTGTTTCTGTTTCATAGATAGGTTCATTTGTGTCATATTTTAGATTCCACATATAAATGATATCATATGGTATTTGTCTTTCTTAAAGGTGCAATTTTCGCTCCATAGGTCTTCTACTGGAACAGTATGTTATGCACAGACAGACGTATGTCAGCTGAAATAGTCATTTCCCCCTGGACTGTAATGCCGTAATGATTTTAGTCCTGCTTCATTGAAAAGCTGTGCTTCCTCATTTCAGTAGGATGTGATGCCCAAAGTAATAGGAGGGGTGGATGGTTATCATTTAGACTGTGTGGGCTTGGGAATTCATTAAAACTCATCTCCCTCAACTCTTAGAGAAAAAGTAACAGTCAAAAAGCAGAATGGCTATGAGCAAATTGATGGCATGCAAGTGGTACCTGAAGCAGTGCCTGGCACATAGTTGGCAGTTGGTACTTCATAAATATTCACTGAGTGAATGAATAAATCATGGTTTAACAACAACAGCAAAAAGAAATTGTGCACTGCCCTTCTCCTTAGGTCAGTTGTTCAAAGCCAGGAATGATTTTGCCCCCAGGGGACACTGGCGATGTTTGCAGACATTTTTGGTTGTCACAGCTCAGGTGAGAGTTGTTACTGGCGGCTAGTGGGTAGGGGCCAGGGCTGCTGCTAAGCAGCCTATCATGCACAGGACCAGCCCACAGTAAAGAATTCTCTGAACCAGGATATTAATAGGGCTGAGGTTGAAGAATCCTGCCTTAGGTTAAAAAACAAAAAAGAATGCTTCACAAAAACCTTTTTAAAAATACTTTTAATTTTCCTCCTCTTTGTTTTAGAAACAAAATTATATAAGATTTGTAAGACTACCGCAAGTATTCTGACTCATAGAAAACGTGAGAATCTAGAGCTACAAAATTCTGTATTATTAGCTAGACTCAGAAGGATTTTATCATTGGATTTTCTATGGTACAATGAGTCAAATGAGTTTTCTGGTAGTTCAAATATGGGCAAGAATGCATAGACTTGAGGAGTTTTAATTTAGCTTTTTTCCCCCAAATCCTCCCCACACAACAAGGTCACAACACAGCAGTCTCATTTAAATACATAGCAATTTCCACGTGGAAAAATTCATCTGCTTAGTATAAAGGAGATTTTAAACCTTTAAAATACACACAGCCAATATAATCATCCTGAGAAGTATGGGAGGCCACAGTCCAGACAAGCCGAAGCAGTGAGGAATCTACAAATCAACGTGCCTGGAACTTTATTGAGAAGCTGTTCTGGCTGAAGCCCAGGCTGTGGTATCACCAGACAAGAAGAACTTTCTAGGACACTGTCTCTTCCCCTGCTAAACTATTTATATTTGAATTTTTCTGGGGATATGGCTTGAATTACGTTCTTGTACTCAGCCTCATTTCATTAACTACTATTTACCGAGGAACTACTAGATAGTGTTGAGTCAAACAGATTTGTTCAAATCTCAGTTACTGTCTGACGGTCTTAGGGACTGAGGATATTTAAATTGTGTTCACCTAACATATCTCACACACACACACACACACACACACACACACACACACACACACAAAATGGAATATCATTCAGCCATAAAAAAGAAAGAAAGCTTGCTTTTTGCAACACCATGGGTGGACCTTGAGAGCATTATGCCAAGTGAGATAAGTCAAACAGAGAAAGAAAAATAGGGTATGAACCCACTTACACGTGGAATCTAAAAAAAGCCAGATTCATAGAGAACTGATGGTTACCAGGGGTTGTGTGTAGGGGAAATGGATACATGATGTTAAAGGAACAAACTTGCAGCTAGTACATCAATAAGTCCTGGAGACCTAATGTACAACATAGTGATTATAGTCAACAATACTATAGTATAAACTTCAAAGTTGTTAAGAGCCCATATCTTTTTTTTTTTTTTGCGGTACGCAGGCCTCTCACTGTTGTGGCCTTTCCCTTTCCCGGAGCACAGGCTCCGGACGCACAGGCTCAGCGGCCATGGCTCACGGGCCCAGCTGCTCCGCATGTGGGATCTTCTCGGACCGGGGCACGAACCCGCGTCCCCTGCGTCGGCAGGCGGACTCTCAACCACTGCGCCACCAGGGAAGCCCAAGAGCCCATATCTTAAAAGTTCTGAACACACACACACAAAGGTAATTATGTGAGGGGACAGAGGTATTAACTAAGCTTATTGTGATAATCGTGTCACAATATATAGTATCAAATTGTCATGTTGTACACCTTAAGTTTACATAGGTCATATGTTAATAAGATCTCAATAAACCTGGAAAAATATCAAATTCACCTGATGGGAAAGATGACCAGCTTGATCTAGGCTGCATTCCTTCCAGAGAGTTCTTCAAAAATTTTTTTAAATTAAATTAAAAATTTTGAAAATTAATCTAAAAATATAAAAAATTTTAATGGAAAAAATAGAAAATCAAAACATTAAAAAAGTTAAAACATCTAAAAATCCTTTTCAAAAAAGCTTCCCTCTGAGCTTTTGAGAAGAGGTTTCCTGTGAGTGGCACGTCAGTGCTGCACTGTTTCTCTTACCTGGAGAAATGTCTTGGCCCATAACCGTGACCTGACTTTCAGGACAGCGCTTTCTCCTCCCCCTAGTTGTCCCACTGCACAGGAGATTTGTAAGCACTCGATATTTGTACAGTTCTGCAAAAAACAACAGCAGTAGTGACGAACCAGTGTCTTTAAATTGTGGTAGAGAATCAACACTGAAGTCAGTTTATTTACATTTTGTTTCCTCAGAAGTCATCCCTTAATCCATAAACCTTAAATAAAGAACAAGTACACTGAAACGATCAAGAAAAAACACAGTTTGGCAGGAAAGATGCATCAATGTTAATGGTAATGTAGAGCTAAAACGGAACATAAAATACAACATAAAATTTAAGCTCTGTTCTAAGGACTTTAAAACAATCTTCCCACATCAGTGACTGAACTGCTGTTTCATATTATCAGAACTTGGGAAGATATTTCTTATAGACAATCACAACACCTGACCCTGGACTAAGTAAATCCTGAAAAAGCTTCGGAAGAAGGTCCATGAGTCCATTATCTCAGAGACCCAATGATATTAAGCCATTGACAGGTATTTGTTCCATAGCATTATTCTATCTAAGTTACTTCCTGGTTATGAGGCAGAATCTCCTACAAGTTCCATCCATTAAGCTGCATTTATTTACTTATTTATTTATAACTTTTATTGGAATATAGTTGATTTACAATGTTGTGTTAGTTTCAGGTGTACAGCAAAGTGAATCAGCTATATACATACATATATCCACTCTGTTTTAGATTCTTTTCCCATATAGGTCACCGCAGAGTACTGAGTAGAGTTCCCTGTGCTATACAGTAGGTTCTTATTAGTTATCTATTTTATATACAGTAGTGTGTATATGTCAATCCCAATCTCCCAGTTTATCCCTCGCCCACCTCTTTCCCCCCTAGTAACCATAAGTTTGTTTTCTACATCTGTGACTCTATTTCCCTTTTGTAAATAAATTCATTTGTACCATTTTTTTAGATTCCACATATATTAAGCTGTTTTTAAACTAGTCTGTAGGGTTGCCTAACTTATAATGGGTAACTTTTAATATATGAAGTGCATATTCCTAGAAAGAGTTCATTATGATGACATCCTATCGAATTGTGTTTTTCTGATTGGATCCCAATATGTAAATCAATGGACACCTCGCAATTCATTCTCTGTGTGCCCGTGGATAGGATGATATTTCTCGAATTGTACCCCCTCACTGACCTGGATTTATCTTGTGGATCATGCTTTATTCATTTTCCACCTCTCAAGCACTGATGCTCAGTAAGCATCAGTTTATTGGATATTATGTGAAGGAGTGGACTGAGGCATCTCACTTTAATGACACTGATAAACCACAGAGCAACCTGAGGAATGTACTATTGATACAATTAGAAACTGTTTTTGGACTTCCCTGGTGGTCCAGTGGTTAGGACTCTGCCCTTCCACTGCAAGGGGCACGGGTTTGATCCCTGGTCAGGGAAGTTTCCACGTGCGGTGTGGCCAAAAAATAAAACGTAATTCTCAACTTAAAAAAATGGTTTGAAAAAAAATAAAAACCTTTTCTGAGAACCTCAGAATTCTCCAAAAACAAAGCAGTCAGGATTGTGTATCTGATAAAGTCCAGTAAGGCCAGATTTCTCTAAGACGTTTCCAAATACAGGTGGGCTGGGCCGTTCTGGTTCCACTAGCTGGGTGCTGAGAGGTTTGGGGCCTTGTGCCTTGAGCAGGAGCAGGGATCTCAAAGTTCTACAGTTTGTGCCCCTTGTGAGGACTCTCCTGTTTGCCTGTGCTCCGTTACTGACGTGCTGTGTATCACCAATCCCACCCTCTGGAGGCAGAAGAGGGGAGTCAGAAGGAGGTAATTCTTGTAAACTCCCTGGGATGGTGGTCCCTGTTAGCTAGCTCTGTTGGAAGGTTTTTGGAGAAGGTGATGCTCAGGATGAATCTTGAAGGGCGAGGAAGAGTTACTTAGCAGTATGAGGTGAGGAGGGCATGGTTCTCCTGTATAAGACCAGGGCATGTTCAGAAGAGAGGAGAAAAGGGTATTTGGGGGGTGGGGTGGGCAGGTGGAGATGAGATAGGAATGAGGTAAAGTCTAGGTGGTAAAGAATCTTCCTATTTGCTAAGAAGTTTCAGTTTGATTCAGAAGGTCCCGGGAAGCCCATGAAGCATTTTAAGCCAGGGATCTAATCATGTTTGTATTTTAGGGGATGGGTGGTAGGTGAGGAAGAATGGAGGGAGAAGAGTGGGAGGCAAGGAGGTTGATAAAGGCCAAGTGAGAAATGGCCAGAGTCCAAGTGAGAAATGTGGGGCCCTGAACTGACGCAGTGGGACTGGAGAGAGGAAGATGAATTCTAGAGAAGTTTAGGAAGTAGAATAGATCCTTGGTGACTAATCAAAGGTTGGGACGAAGGAGAGGGAGGGATGGGGGAGCTCTTTTGTTTGGGGGATTGAGTGAATGGGTACTGGCTTTCCTGAGATTGGGAATGCTAGAGAAGAGGCACATTTCGGGGGGGTCATGGAGACAGTTTTGCACATGTTGGGGCTGGGGTCGATCAGACATCCAGATGGACCTATACAGTCTAGCGTGTAGTCAGGAGGGGCTAAGATGGCAGAAGGCGCACCTAGGCCTGACTGGAGTCACACAAGGGTCACACAAGAAATTTCTCTAAAAGAGCAAAATCGGTGGGAGAGAAGAGGAGGGGGCTGAGGATGGAATCCTGAGGCACAGGAGCATTTAGGGATGGGCAGAAGAGAAGTCGGTGAAAAATTCCAAGAAGGGGCAAGCCAGAAGGCAGGAAGAGAACCAGAAGAGAATGTTGTGGGGATGGCAAGAGATGAGATGATTTCAAGAAGTGGTCAAGAGTATCATATGCTGAGGAGGGTCAGAAAGATAAGGTTTCTGTACCCTGAGTAGTGAAAGGGAGGAAAAGAAAGCTTGGAGAGGAGGAGATGGGATGAAAAGTACAAAAGCAGCGGGGACCCAAGATGAGAAAGGCAAGGATATTCTTAGGCGGAGGAGAAATTATAGTTCCATGTTAACAGATACAGATTTTTCCTATGCAAATTGGAAATTATGATCCCAACACAGGATGCTGGCATTTTGCACTTTCAAATTCCTAATCAGAAATGGTATTCAGTAAGTTGTTTTTAACTAAACAAAAACTGTAGGAGGTCTTATTTAGCTTTTGATTTTAAAATAAACTTTGCATAATCACTCTCTATCCCAAACTGTTTTGACTTGAGGACATGGGGAGGTGGATGATTTGCAATTTTTGAACCAATAAGAGAGAAAGGGAATAAAACATGAGTTAGCAAAATCAGATATGGAAATAAAGGATCGTCTTGCTCTCATCTGTAAATAATACGTTTCTATGACATTCAGAGGTTAAAAATCGTCTTGTATTAAAAAGCTTTAATGAGACAGAGAAGGAGGGAAAAAATCTGACCTTACAACAGAAGTGAATAAAATATTCAAAGGAATTTTAGTTATTGAACTTCATTGTCTCAGCGTATGCATGAGAAATACACCAAAGTGGAAAATGGAAAATATATTCGAATCTTGATTTTCCAAATTGTTGGTTCCCATAGGTTTGGACATTGGTTCGCCAGAGGGCTTTCTCATTGGCACTGAATATGAGAATTCTATAGCTGTCAGTTATTGTTTTCTTTTTTTAAAAAAAATCAAGAAAAAGAGGGAGAGGACTCAAATCAATAAAATTAGAAATGAAAAAGGAGAAGTTACAACAGACACTGCAGAAATACAAAGCATCCTAAGAGACTACTACAAGCAACTCTATGCCAGTAAAATGGACAACCTGGAAGAAATGAACAAATACTTAGAAAGGTATAACCTTCCAAGACTGAACCAGGAAGAAACAGAAAATATGAACAGACCAATCACAAGTAATGAAATTGAAACTGTGGTTAAAAATCTTCCAACAAACAAAAGTCCAGGACCAGATGGCTTCACAGGTGAATTCTATCAAACATTTAGAGAAGAGCTAACACCCATCCTTCTCAAACTCTTCCAAAAACTTGCAGAGGAAGGAACACTCCCAAACTCATTCTATGAGGCCACCATCACCCTGATACCAAAACCAGACAAAGATACTACAAAAAAAGAAAATTACAGACCAATATCACTGATGAATATAGATGCAAAAATCCTCAACAAAATACTAGCAAACAGAATCCAACAACACATTAAAAGGATCATACACCATGATCAAGTGGGATTTATCCCAGGGATGCAAGGATTCTTCAATATACACAAATCAATCAATGTGATACACCATATTAACAAATTGAAGGGTAAAAACCATATGATCATCTCAATAGATACAGAAAAAGCTTTTGACAAAATTCAACACCCATTTATGATAAAAAACTCTCCAGAAAGTGGGCATAGAAGGAACCTACCTCAACATAATAAAGGTCATATATGACAAACCCACAGCAAACGTCATTCTCAATGGTGAAGAACCGAAAGCATTTCCTCTAAAATCAGGAACAAGACAAGGATGTCCACTCTCACCACTGTCATTCAACATAGTTTTGGAAGTCCTAGCCACGGCGATCAGAGACGAAAAAGAAATAAAAGGAATACAAATTGGAAAAGAAGAAGTAAAACTGTCACTGTTTGCAGATGACATGATACTATACATAGAGAATCCTAAAGATGCCACCAGAAAACTACTAGAGCTAATCAATGAATTTGGTAAAGTTGCAGGATACAAAATTAATGCACAGAAATCTCTTGCATTCCTATACACTAATGATGAAAAATCTGAAAGAGAAATTAAGGAAACACTCCCATTTACCAATGCAATAAAAAGAATAAAATACCTAGGAATGAACCTACCTAGGGAGACAAAAGACCTGTATGCAGAAAACTATAAGACACTGATGAAAGAAATTAAAGATGATACAAACAAATGGAGAGATATACCATGTTCTTGGATTGGAAGAATCAACATTGTGAAAATGACTATACTACCCAAAGCAATCTACAGATTCAATGCAATCCCTATCAAACTACCAATGGCATTTTTTTTACAGAATTAGAAAAAAAATCTTAAAATTTATATGGAGACAAAAAAGACCCCGAATAGCCAAAGCATTCTTGAGGGAACAAAACAGAGCTGGAGGAATCAGACTCCCTGACTTCAGACTATATTACAAAGCTACAGTAATCAAGACAATATGGTATTGACAGAAAAACAGAAATATAGATCAATGGCACAGGCTAGAAAGCCCAGAGATAAACCCACGCACCTGTGGTCAACTAATCTATGACAAAGGAGGCAAGGATATACAATGGAGAAAAGACAGTCTCTTCAATAAGTGGTGCTGGGAAAACTGGACAGCTACATGTAAAAGAATGAAATCAGAACACTCCCTAACCCCTACACAAAAATAAACTCAAAATGGATTAGAGACCTAAATGTAAGACTGGACACTATAAAACTCTTAGAGGAAAACATAGGAAGAACACTCTTTGACATAAATCACAGCAAGATCTTTTTTGATCTACCTCCTAGAGTAATAGAAATAAAAACAGAAATAAACGAATGGGACCTGATGAAACTTAAAAGCTTTTGCAAAGCAGAGGAAACTACAAACAAGACAAAAAGACAACCCTCAGAATGGGTGAAAATATTTGCAAATGAATCAACGGACAAAGGCTTAATCTCCAAAATATATAAACAGCTCATGCAGCTCAATATTAAAAGAACAACCCAATCCAAAAATGGGCAGAAGACCTAAATAGACACTTCTCCAGAGAAGACATGCAGATGGCCAAGAAGCACATGAAAAGCTGCTCAACATCACTAATTATTAGAGAAATGCAAATGAGAATGGGCATCATCAGAAAATCTACAAACAACAGATGCTGGAGAGGGTGTGGAGAAAAGGGAACCCTCTTGCACTGTTGGTAGGAATGTAAATTGATACAGCCACTATGCAGAACAGTATGGAGGTTCCTTAAAAAACTAAAAATAGAATTACCACCTGACCCAGCAATCTCACTACTGGGCATATACCCAGAGAAAACCATAATTCAAAAAGATACATGCACCCCAATGTTCATTGCAGCACTATTCACAATAGCCAGGTCATGGAAGCAACCTAAATGCCCATCAACAGACGAATGGATGAAGAAGATGTGGTACATATATACAATGGAATATTACTCAGCCATAAAAAGGAACGAAATTGGGTCATTTGTAGAGACGTGGATGAATCTAGAGACTGTCATAGAGAGTGAGGTAAGTCAGAAGGAGAAAAACAAATCTTGTATATTAATGCATACATGTGGAACCTAGAAAAATGGTACCGATAACTGGTTTGCAAGGTAGAAATTGAGACACAGATGTAGAGAACAAACGTATGGATACCAAGGGGGAAAAGCAGTGGGGTGGGGGGTGGTGTGATGAATTGGGCAATTGGGATTGACATTTATACACTAATACGTATAAAATAGATAACTAATAATAATAGATAATAATAATAAAATAGGTAACTAATAATAACTAATAATGCTGTATAAAAAAGAGAAAATTCAAAAAAAAAGGATTTGAGGTATAATTGACATAGAACACGATTAGTTTCAGGTATACAATGAAATGATTCGATATTTGTACATATTGTGAAATGAGCACCACAATAAGTCTACCTAACACCCATCACCACGCATAGTTACATAATTTTTTTTTCTTGTGATGAGCACTTTTAAGCTCTACTCTCTCAGCAACTTTCAAATATGCAGTACGGTATTATTAATTGTAGTAACCATGCTGTACCTTACAACCTCATAACTTAAATCATTGTTTTCTGTTCTGTCATTCTTCCTGGAAACTTTTAAAAAATAATAATATTAGTTTTATTAATTTATCGTAAACTGCATAGCATATAGATTCCCTACTCTTATGTTTTGAAAAATTAATTTACAGTGCCATAAAAATTTACAGGAACTTGAGTCATATCTGCCAACTGCCATAGCTTTTTGCCATGTAATTGCAGGTACTTCTATCAATATTATAATAAATGTTCCTCTCTTGATGTAAGTTTAACTGATTATGTTAGACTTGCTCCTTGCACTTTGTGGCCATTTCCGTGTTTGAAACTGTTTGTATGGTCAAGATGAAATAAATACATGTCAGAGCATGTTCAAGACATACATTTTCACTAATTAAATTTTTATTGTCTTTTCAGTGGGATCTGGGGAAGAAAACTAGGCAAATACATGTGTTCAGTCTGTCATCCTGACTTGAAAAAATTCTGTTTTATACTGCTGTTTTTCTATATATTTGGTTACTTTTTGCCCTACCCATCCCTATGTGTCTCTACTTGTGAAGCGCTGGGAGATTATGTTGGTTTTATTATCGTTTGTTACAATGATCAAAGATTCTTGAGACAGTACACTCATTATATGTGAGGTCTGGCATAAATTTTTTAAAAAGACATACATTGAAAGAAACCACAACA
Organism: Pseudorca crassidens; assembly: GCF_039906515.1. NCBI lineage: Eukaryota > Metazoa > Chordata > Mammalia > Artiodactyla > Delphinidae > Pseudorca > Pseudorca crassidens. The sequence goes on from NC_090296.1 coordinate 192,139,673, forward strand.
TTTTAACCTTTTTTACACATACAACCAATGGCATTAACATTCACATTGGAATGAGTGGGAAAACTGAATCTAAAATGCTGAGTTATGGGACTTCCCTCTCCGTCCACTGGTTAAGACTCCGTACTTCCACTGCAGGGGGCAGGGGGTTGAAACTTGGTCCAGGAACTAAGATAAAATAGTGCATGACACGCAGCGTGGCCAGAAAAAAAAGCTGAGTCATGAATGCCGTCCACAGTTTCACGAAGGGCTGACTAAGCTCAGGCTAGATCCACCACAGACCCCACTGCTTTGGGCCCAGGAAATCTGCAAATACCATCCTCGATTCTTCCACTGGAGCAGAGAATTGTGAGAGTCAGGAATGGACACCCCAAGGACCCACTGCATGGGCAGTGTTCCAGGCTCACTTCAAACTCTCACCAGTTCAGTGTCTGGGGACCGGCTGATGACTGAATCTTTGTCTTCTTGAAATGCATGAAAGGTCACCTTTTATGTTTTCATTGTTATTTCTCTCCTGTGGCCCCCAGGGCAGGTTCAGAAGAGTGAAAAGGTTATATTACAAAAAATAAAAAAAAAAGTAGTTGCTTTCACACCTACAATACGTACTGCCCAAAATTTGGGCGTATCTGAGCCTGGGAGGGGACTGAAAAGCAGTACTTGAAGTTAAAACCACGTGCATTTGCGAATTCTGTCCAATCCAAAATCTGCGCACTGAGAAAACTCACCAGGACCTTGGCGGGGCTCTGTCTGTGAGGCTCCAGCGCAGGCACGTCTCTCTTCCTGACCAGATGAGGGATGGTGGAGTTTCGCAAAAAGGCGCTCAGCTCGGGGGTGTCTTCGGCGGGGGCAGCGGGCTGCAAAGAGCGAGCCAGAAACAGCACATCAGGTACATGAGCGCTCGGCACCTTTTCACTTGCCTTGAGTGCTAGGCAATTTTTTTTTTTCTTGACTGTGATTCACCTGAGAATTCAGACCCGTTCTCATTGACCAGCAGCATACGCATCAGCAAGAGGAACCACGCTGGCGGCAAACAAGCCTTTCCATTCTCCACTTATAGGAATCCCTGAAGCCCGGGGAATGCACTCCTGGAAAGTTTATCTTTATAAGCATAAGATTTTAAGCAGAAGTGATTTCCCCGTAAGGGCAGAGAGGGTGGAAATGACTTTCTAAGCGTGAGCTGTCATTTTCCCATTACTTTGCTCTCATTGTCGATCAGGGAACCGAGGGATATTCTGTGTGGTGAGATGCATCCTGAGGTGGCAGAAAAGTGAGGTGCTGATGGTGGGGAAACAGCCAGATGTGGTCAAGGACTTGGGCGTGTCTGGGCCCCAAACCCTGTAGCTGTTAAGTAGTGCTCCCTCAGGAGAGAGCTGTGTTGCAATGAACATGACTCTTCCCTAGCACACCACGTGAACAGTGTGCCATGATGGAGCTTGTTTTCAGCCCTGAGTTTGTTTTGCAAGTGTTCCAGAACTTACGATGTTATCTCAGGCTCCATGCTGGCCCTATCTGATCACCGAATAAATATTTTGAGAATTCCAGTAAATCACACATAGTATCCCATTAAAATTCTTTATTTTAGACCGACTGAATATAAAACCTAATTTTTTGCTCCCCACTACCTGTCCCTGACAGCACATCTTCTTTTACCCAGTCTTTTTTTTGTAGTCACAGGAAGAATCCTAGTATGCTCGTCTCCGTGGAATGAAAAAAGATATGCCTACACTGCAGCTGAAACGATAGGGCTCATCATGTCCTAAGAACCTAGAAAAATCTACTGGATAAACAGAAAGATAGAGTCCAGGCTTCTTGGTATGACACAGCCCCCTATATGCTGACCTCCGTCTGCTGCACCAGCCTCCCCCTTCATCAAGAGGCCCGGGCATCCTGCTTCCCAGCAAGCAGAACGATGCTCCACTCCTGCCCTGCACCAGGCTGACTCCCTGAGGCCTGTCTGATGTTCCAGATGATGGCTGTGCTCTCCATCAGCACCTGTCAAGCTGTACAGTCACTGTCTGCCAACTGGTCTGAGTTGCCCCATGAGAAAATGTCAAGTGAGAAGCATAGAGTCATATATAACATCCAACAAATATCAGAAAAAAAAAAAAAAGAGGAAGGAGACCCAGCCGGGAAAAGTCACAGGGGGAAATCAGATGTAGGAGACACCCCAGGAAAGTGATTCTGCAGCAGCCTCAGGAAAAGAAAGTTGCAGAAATAGTGACTGATGGGCTAGATTCTTTGCTCTTCCTCCCATGGACAGGTTAGGGTCCAATCCCCCCCTTAAGCCTGGGCTGGCTTCAGGGACTTGCTTGACCAAAAGAATGTAGCAGAAAAGAAAAATAAATGAAAAATAAGTGACTAAGAATGTTAAATCCTGCCGAGGAATAAAGAAAGGTTAGGACTAAAAGGATTCACTGAATTTGTCACTTAAGTCTTAAGTATGGACATACGATCCAGCAACTCCACTTCTGGATAGTCACCCGAAGAAAACAAAAACACTAACTGGGAAAGCTATCTGCCCTCATGTTCAGTGCAACACTGTTTCCAATAGCCAAACCTGGAAGCAACCTAAGTGTCCACCAGCGGATGAATGGACAAAGAAATTGTGCTAAACATATACAACGATATACAATGCAGAATTATTCAGCCATAAAAAAGAAGGAAGTCCTGCCATTTGTGACAACACGGATGGACCTTGAGGGCAATATGTTCAGTGAAATAAGACACAGAAAGACCTTATGATCTTACTTACAAGTGAAATCTAAGAAAACAAAAACAAAAAAGAATCACGAAACAAACTTATCAGAGAATAGATTGGTGGTTGTGAGAGGTGAGGGTCAGTGGTGGGTGAAATGGGTGAAGGGGATCAAAAAGTACAAATCTCAGTTATAAAGTAAATAAGTCCTGGGGATGTAATGTATAGCATGGTGGCTATAAGTAACAATAGTGTAGTGTATATCTGAAAACTGCTAAGAGAGTACATCTTAAAAGTTCTCATCCCAAGGGAAAAAAATTTGTAAATATATAAAGTGATGGGTGTTAACCAGACATCATGATCATTTTGCAATAGATACAAATATCGAATCATTATGTTGTACATCTGAATACAATAAAATGTTATATGTCAATTATATCTCAATTAAAAACAAAAAAAGAAGTTATGGATGCCCTTTCCTGAGCAGGGGATTGGTATAGGTGGAAACTGAACCACAGAAGCTAAAGAATGAATGGGTTTAGAGAAATGGATAATTATTTGAAGAAGTATGAAATTAAATCTCAATCTTATTCTCATATTAACTAATTCCTAATGGCTAAGAGATGAGGTGCAGCTTCATCCTCCAAATAAGAAAGCACTGGAACAAAGCAAAATAAAACATGAATATTCTTAGCAGCTATTTATAAGGGAGACAAAAGATAGTAGCATAAAGCTTTAAGGGCATAAAGAGGATGCTGGTTTAAAAGTTACGACATTTATACAAAAGACTACTGGACAGTTTTTTTAAAATGATGTAGAGCTATGGAGTAATTTAGAAAGATATAAGATCTTAGTAAGAGGAAAAGGCAGGCTACAAAATTGCACACATAATACGATTTTTTAAAATGGCTGTTTATTTACATTGTGCGTCAGAAATAGGACTATTCAGAATAGCCATCTAATTGTTAGGCAGTGGTGGAGTTTTAATGATATTAAGGAAGTTTTGCTAATTACTTTTTAGGTATGATAATGGAATTATGGATTTCTAAAGAGTGTCCTTAATTATTGGCAATATACAATGAAATGTTTATGGGTGAAGTGAAAAAATAATGCATAAATAAATAGAAAATATAACAGTAAGTGGGTGGTGACATTACTGGAAATTAAATATTTTCTTCTTTATCTTTTTACGTCTTGCCTGATATATTCCTATGATGGACGTTTAGTACCTCTTAAGATGAAAACCAAAAAAATTATAATAAGAGTAAAAGAGAAATAAGGAAGTAGGGGTAGCAAGCTTGGCTAACAGTGGAAGGGAAAAGAAATCCGTTCTTGTAAGAGGATACAGAGGCAAGTTATTTGCTTATTGTTTGTTTTGAAGATGGAGGAAATAAGTAACGTTATAGGCTCCAAGGAAGGAGCTAGTAGAGAGGAGGTTGCAGATACAGGAAACGGGGAATAGTCAATGCAGCAAAGTTAAATTTGGAACTGGGAGAACTTTCCTCTGAAAGTGCTGGAGAGGAGCTAAGGATGAGGGAGAGATGATTGGAAGGTGTATGTGTGGGCGGGAGGCGAGCGGTGAGGAGGAATTTGGAATGGGAAATGGGTCATTTGAAGACTGTCTCGCTTTAAGGTCACCTGCTAATAGTAGTGATGTTCAAGAGACTGGATAGGAGGTACGGGGAGAGGAGTGAAGGTCTGGAGAAGCCGGTTGAGGAGAGCCGAAGGGAGAGACCATCAGATGGCAGAGGGGAGTCTGCAGATGCTGCGGGGTGAGGGTCAGCCCCATGGCCTTTGCAGTATTCCAGGACAATGGCAGGTGAGCCATGAGTTAGCTCAGGGATACTCAGTGGTGGAGAATCTGATAGAGAAACCTTTACAGCGTAAGATTAAAACTTGAGCTTAGACAGAAAATTCAGAATTGTGGAAATCTTTAAGATTCCCTTATATGTTTTCCATCATACACTCTGTGTGTGTGTGTGTGTGTGTGTGTGTGTGTGTGTGTGTAATTTTTGCTTTGAGATTTGTTATGTCCAATTTCTTCTTTTTTTAATAGGTCACTGAGAGACTTGTTAACTTTGTAAGTAACCAAACTATAGAGCAGAGATGCTGGAAAGAACTAGGGCATATGTTTATTCCCAAGGTGTAGCCTAGTAGTAGTAGTAGTAGTAGTAGCAGCAGCAGCGGTGGTAGCAGTAGTAGCTGTAGTAAAATAATAACCCAAAGAGAAGAAAACTCTTCAGCTTCCTGTGTGTTCATATCAGATGCAGCTTGTGCACGGATAACGTTATGACACAACCTATTGTGGTGGTCCCTGGTGTACCGTTTCTCACAAATATTTCTAAGTGGTCTCTCGGTAAAACAAAGGACTTTCTCTGAGCTAGAGAATGAACGTATGACACAGCAGGGGTTGGCTGATAAAATGTGTCTTTCTTTTAGTGACATTTTTTCACAAACAGAGGAAGCCGCGCTTAAACACCATCATCAGAAAGTCTTCCAATGGCTCGCAACACAGTTTTCTCAAATGGCATTCCAGAAATTATTTCCAAGGACAAAACAAAATACAACCCAAAAAACAAGGTAGAAGTTATCCAAGAAATGTAAACAGTTAGTTAAAGGCTATTTTCCAGATGAATTTTCAGAGCCTGTTTCACAATGGATCATGAACCCATAAGTCAAGTTTTTCCTTAATCTGAAACCCTTAGGGGTGAGGGAGGCTGGCCCCTTAGCGCCCATGTTAGGCGGACTTCCAGTTCAGGGTAATGTTTGCTAAGTGCTGTGCAAGCTGGTGGTAAACACTCATGTATCTTCTTTAGAACAAACATGAAAATTGCTTCTTCCTGCAGTAAGGAAATGATTGTTAGCAATATGGCTCTCTCCCCAGGGCTAGTCTGAATCTGACCCCAACAGGAGTTTTCTATTTTCATAAATCTTCACAAACTCTTACTCTAGGATAGGTTGAAATTTACAGATTAAAGGGATACTGTGTGGCTGGAATGTGCAATGCAGTTGGAAATGCAGCGTTGGAAGAAGAGTTGGGTGACATTGGATTAAGGGCTCTGTGGATCCAAACAAACGCAACACACACTCTGTTTTCAACTTGTTTGTCATTTGCCTTCGGATTTCGGATATTCCTAGTCCACAAGGGGCGGCGCCCTTCTCTCCTGTGACACTTTGCCTGTAATTAAATCGAAACAGACAAGTCCAAGGGGTCGGTCCACCATGCCATTTTCTTTAAGACATAAATGTTCAGGATTTGTTGGGAGAGAAAAAAAACCACAGCTGTTTTTTAACCTCCTGAACAGTTCATGCAAAGCATAACTGAAAGAATCAGTTCACTCCTTTGGTGATTTTGAAGCTTAGTTGTTGGACATGTGTATTTACCTTCTGAAATATACATGAGAACTTGAAGACCATCTTAAAGAGAAGGTAAGGCAAAGAGAAATAGACCTCAGAAAGTATGTCTTTGGTGGCTGAAAATTGGCCATGTGATAAGTAACACTACTACAGGTGGTGTTATAAGTAACAGGTGAATGAAATTCCTCTATCAGAGAGAGCAGGAGAGAAAGGAGAGAGAGAGGAGAGAGGAGAGAGGGAGGGGAGAGAGAGAGGGGGAGGGAAGGGCGGGGGAGAGAGGGAGGGGAGAGAGAGGGGGAGAGAGGGAGGGGAGAGAGGGAGGGGAGGGGGGAGGGAAGGGGGGAGAGAAGGAGGGGAGAGAGGGAGGAGGAGGGAAGGGTGAGGGAGAGAGAGGGAAAGAGAGACAGAGAGAGAGAGAGTTGGGCTGGGAGCTGCTGACCTACGAAGTACCAAGTGTCCTGCACTCTGAATTAACAAGAAGCAGTAGCACATGGAGGCAGTTATGAAGGAAGAAAATTCTCTTAAGGATAAGACAAAACTATGCAAGTTTGCCAAGCCACTGTCTGATTTAAAAAAGCAATTTGCAGGGCTGTAATCCCTGATGAACAGTTTCTGTGTTTCTGCTTTCCATGTCTGCACTCTCTGGTTGTAATTTGGACTTCCTGTGGGAGCGATCTTGTTCGAGAGATCAGTTCTCAGTGGTAACTTCCTGCTTTCTGCGGCTCCAAAGACAGTTCTTTCTACCTTGGCTTTCTCTCTTGCTATCAGTTGTCCTAGTCCAGTCCCCATGAGATCATTTTTACCTCAGGATTCTCCCTTCTTGAACTCAGCCCCAGAACATTCTACTGTGATCTTAACGCAGGTTGGATTTGACCACCTTGTTTGTTTTGCTCTCTGGGCACAGTCTTACGATCCGTAGCTCTGTGTCCCAGCATCTCGTACTTGGCCGTTCCTGACAAAATCTTGCCAATTAAAAAAATTCTTTACTCTCTATGCAAATTTGCTTCCTTAGTCGTGTTTACTTTTTCAACTTCATCTTATTGAGAGATTGTAGCCTGTTTGAAGGACTCTCCCAACCCTAGGATAGAGTCCACCAAAATAAGAAAATTGGTAGTTTGAAATCATTATTTTACTGCCTTTAGAATAGTTGAGAAATACTTTACCCAATTCTAAAATTTTATTCCAAGAAGGATCTGGAACGAATTAGATTTAATGGATTGGTTGGAGTGCTGCAGACAGTTGAAGGTTTCAGAATATTTCAGATGGTAGGATGTGGGGAAATGGCCGCCTCCAAACCCTCTGTCCCTGCCCTAGACCATGGAGTCTGGAAGTAGAAGCTTCACGGCCACCTGCTTCTGCCCCCAGGCTTGTAGAAGACAGAGAAATGAAGTGGAACTATCATGGGAGGAACAGAAAACCAGAGACCACAGCCTTTTCATTGGAGTTGGGAGTGAAAGCCGGGGTGACAGTGACACTCCCAAGTGCCACCCCTCATGCTTGCTTGAGCTGCACTCCGCAAGTGTCTGTGCACCTCAGTCAAGCTTTTCCTGAAGCCCATCATCTCCCCGGGCTTCTTTCTACCCCCACGCTCAGACGTTTGAACAGTGTCAGAAAGCAGGCTGAGTGGGTCCCCGCGCAGGCTAACATGAGGCAAGCACTTACAGATAAAAACCTCACGCCCTTCTGAATGTGTCCTCCCTGCCCGCAACCCTAATTTAGTTGTCGATGCTCTGTACTTGGGTAACAAATGAGTGGGATGTGGGTGAGATCTTGTGCCCACTTTCTCCTAAGACAGTCACAGGTCTTAGGAGAACACGGACATGGTGGTGGCTTTCCAACGTGGTCAGTGTCTCCTCTTCAAACCTTGTGGACATTCGGGTAACTCATGGGATAACCAAACAGTACACTTCCTGTTAGAGCTGAACCCGGTCAGGCCTACTTGCACTTGGAGGCTGAAGTGAGGAGAGTGCATTTGGAAGGCATACTTAATTTATAGGTGGGTTGTATTTCAGAAGGTTTTCAGCCTTGAATGTTTGGCACTCAGAATACCTTCGTCTTTAGAAATGATGTTTTAAATGGTGATTCAGTTCTCGGGCCAGCCCACAAGAAAATCTACTTTATCCACAGTATGGCTTTGATGCATACAACTAAGTATTTGCAATAAAAAATAAAGCCAGGGCAGTTGCTATGTGAGTAATTTTTAAAAATAGGAAAAAAATGGTTGTGTTAAGTACATTACATTAAATGCTGATAGACTTAATTAGAGTGAAGCCTTGTGGAGATTCTGCGGAGGATATCTGGGGAATTTCAAAGGTTTTAGAGTTGGGGGCATTGGTTCCTTAAAGTGGGTGGCCTAGAAAATGTTTCAGAGGAAATCGGATGGTTTCCAATTCATAAGCCAATCTCCTGAGAACTTGTGAGAGTTGGAAAGAGTCAGTGAAGGAGAGAGCTATTTTCTGTGGTAAGTGGATAAAAGTGAAAATATACATGGGAGAAGCGGACTAAAAAATTGTATGTGAACACAAGAGGAAGGGATTTTTTGTGAAAGGAAATCAACTGAATGGCTGAAGAGGAAAACATGGTGGGGAACTCTGGAAATCCTCTGGAAGAAATTTCAGGAAGTTGAGGTGGTGGTTCCTCCTCTGATAGGTCCATGGTTGGGACATTTTGGTGGCTGATCCAGTGGAGACTGGAGCATCCTCAGAAAAGACTGGTAGATGCAGAGGTTTTAGAGACACTCACCACCTATCCCTCTACTCATAAAGAAATTGTAGAACCACATAGTAAGGAATTGTACATTCGTCCACCCATAGGTAAGATTTAATACTGTGGTTTGATTCTGCCTATGTGAATGTATTTCTGTGGTTTGATCCTGCCCATGTGAATATATTTCTGTGGTTTGATCCTGCCTATACGAATATATGTCTGTGGTTTGACCCTGCCTATGCGAATATATTTCTGTGGTTTGACCCTACCTCTGCGAATATATTTCTGTGGTTTGACCCTGCCTATGCGAATATATTTCTGTGGTTTGATCCTGCCTGTGCAAATATATCTCTGTGGTTTGATTCTGCCTATGCGAATACATTTCTGTCTCCTTTTTCCTTATACCATATCCACCCCCTCTCTGCTCCCCAGTTAAAGAACTAAGTTTCTATAAAAATTCTAAAAAAATTAGATAGTTTAAAATAAAACTATCTATACTCCAATTAAAAAAAAAACCCTGGCAATTAGCTTTGATGCAAGAATCTGAAATCGATATGAGATTTAAAAGTTTACCTGGCCTATTCTTTTGACAACAACAAGATATAATAAATAATTTGCTAATTTCCAATTCATATTTAAGACAAAGAATAGACTGTTTAGCTTTGCATTATCCAGAAAGAAAGAAATTGCCAAGTAAATTAATAGTGACTTCACCAAGAAACTATTTAATATCTTAAGAGGAAAGTAATTTCCAAGTACTCTCAACTGTTTATAGCTACTCATATAAAAATTGATTATCAAGTTTTAAAATCTATTTATTGATAAAAGCTCATTTAGACTCTTTGGGTCATACTTGTTAAATACAGGTAAAAGTACTTTGAGAACCTGAAAGTAGTAACCTTTCAAGTTTTCCAAGAATTCAGAATTTCAAGAATTCACAACTTGTTATACTTAGTTATTTTAGCATGCTCTTACTTTCTATTGTAATCAAATCTTATATTCAGTTTCTACAGATGGAGTTTTATAAAATAAGCATAACTGAGTTGCATTTTAAAAAGTACTAGCCTCAGAAAGATTTTTAATCAAAGTCTATACTTTAAGAAATAACTGGCTAGCAGGGAATGCAGGTAATGGGGACATACTGCCACCCAGTTTGCACGAATCTGCCAATGTTTAAGGCTAGTTATCTATTGGTACCATTACAGCCAGTGTAAACGTTTGTTAAATTGCAACAAAGAAAAAAATAACTCACCACCAACACACTGCACCAAGTTACATAATATATACAAATATATAGAAATAGTGTCAGATACACACTAAGCATTAAACTCAAAGAGAGTTAGAAACCTTCTGCATAATCATGTGCTCCAAGAATCTCAGGACTGAAATAGGGTCTCAGGTAACTGCAGAACAAGAGATGTGAACGTTTTCATTACTTAGATGTTATCTATTAACATTTAAAGATACTATTTTCTAATAAGCTACTGTCCTTGAAGATGTTAAAATTATCTCAGTGAAGAACAAAGAGAGAGGAAATGGGGTGGGGCGGGGGAAGGATGGCAAGGAGGAAGTATTTTAAATAATTTTGTGGAATACAAGTGGCCTTATTTATTAGTTCCCCATGAAGAATGAGGCTTGTTGCCCCACAAATCCGTGAATACTGGACCTCCTTTCAATCTTCCTCTCTTTGAATAAAAGGCATGTTGGGTTGAAGAAGAAATCCTTTCATAATGTCAGCGCCCCAGTGCCACTGGTTGAGAACAGAGGCGGACCTGCGTTCCGGATGATTGAATTAGTATTTCCCAAAGCCCACCCTCTGCTCATCGTGTCCCTGCCAGTACTAGAGAGTGTTAATGAAGTTCTCTTTTGAGGACATCTCATTAACAAGGGATTTTTTTTTTTCCATTCAAATGTGACATTTTCAAGGGCTTACACTCATTAATTTCTTTCCTTCCCAGAAGGAACCCAAAGCCAGATTTGGGTTTTAATCTGCACAGAATCAGCTCTGTGGATGCTTGAGGTCCTGGGTAGTGCAAGTGTGACTCACAAACCAGCAGATGGTGATGGGGTTGGGGGTCTGCAGAGAGGCAGAATCTCAGACCCCCTCCAGACCCTGTGTCTTACAGAGACCTCCAGGTGATTCGGATGTGCTTAGAGTTTGAGAAGCCCTGACCTAGGTGCCTCTATAAGCTGGGGGTTCTCAGGGCATTAAGATGGCCTTTGGCAAATTATCGCATCTCACTACTTGCTATTGGCAACATCTGGAAAAGCCCATTTTGGCAAAGATCCTTATGTTTTTTGGCAATATACCAAAAAAGACTTTATAAATAGCATTTTGTACAAATTCTCCAAAACATGACATGGGGTCTATTTCTGATTTGGCTTTAGTCATGCTGCTAGTCAAACCATATGTAAGAGGTAATATCGAAAGAGGCTAAATGAATGACAGATTACCATGAGCAATAAAACCAGGAGAAACTGAAGTTTTCTGGGAGTGATATTTTAAGTTAGATCTGGTATTTTACCTATAACAGTAAAAGCAAAGATCTGATCAGTTATCACTGAAGTAACATAATTACTTTGCTTTTTATTTTTAGTAAGCCACTGTTTGTATTTTCTCCTTACCATGAAAAATAGAGCCAAGCTGCTGGTTAGACAAGGCTTCTTACCTTTATATCCTGTGGGTTGATATCAGGATTTGTTTGACATCGCAGAGGTCCCAGAGTTTGAATATGAAAAATGTAGAGGAGAAATTCATCCCGGGCAGAGAAGGGCCAGCCCACCTCCAGGAGGGTATCACTGATGGTGCTTGGTCCAATATTGTGCAGCTACAAGCAAGGAGCACATCATGGAATGGTTAGCACAAGGCAGCAAGATGAAATCAAACTCCATAGACTCTGGACCTCTTCTAAAGAAGCCTTTATTTTGGCTTTAAGTCAAAGCCAAAATATGGACTTTGACCATGAAAACAGGAAGACAGAGTCTCTATAAGCAAGAGGAGTTCTGAAAGCAAAAGATGAGCTGATGCTGAGAGAAGACGATTCAATCTGTGAAGCTCTAAGGGTAGAGTTCCTTTGCAAAGACCAGATTCACCATGTCTGATAATTGTGCAGTTTACCTTACATTTGCATTAATCTAATCACAGTGCTAGGAATGCCATTTTAATTATCTGCTTTCTAAACTTGGTTATTCTTTCTTTACATCGAAATCGGCCCCTTTCCTGACTACTGATTTGTCAATTGCAACCATATGCGATGCACTTTCTCTCACCCTCTGGAAAAATGGCTATCCATCAAATACCAGAGATGGTCCGGGCTCACCACAGTTCACTTCAAGTGTGCATTTCAAAGCTGAGCCCCTTCTGTTTTAATCAACGAATCTCAAGGAAAGAAAGGCCACAGTGCATAAGGAGATGAACATTTCGAACACAAGAATCCTATACTTGCAGGACACAAAACATTAAGTGGATTTAAATTTACTGTGGTTTTCAAAAATTCACTTCAAAGTTAGCTGGGACCTTTTGTCTTTTTTTTTCACAGTTCTGACAGCTGTAATGATCCATAAAACAATTTATTATTGGTTTTGCTTATTAGGTGGCGTGTTTAATTCACATTATCAAAGCAACATGGCATCCTGTGATAAAAGTATATTTTGAGACAAGAGATTAGCCTGTAAGAAATGTTCAACGATTACTTTTGGCACTACTGGTTATTACCCTAAAATTTTATGATCCATTTTGCTCAGATTAGAAACAGGGCTGCCCTGAGAATGATTGGGTTTGAATGTTTTCAGACTTTAAAATTTCACCATTCTTAAGGAGAAACTAGTGCACACAAGGTTTAATAAATTATTTGACAATAATTTTTCTTCCAGCTAGGTTCTTAATCTGAATGGCCTTGGGGACTGTGTTATCCTTTTGTTATCAAGAGAGCTTAAGCCAAAGCTTTGATCCAGCTTTGGACAGGGCTTCTGATTCTGGACCACAGGTTGGGCAGATGGCAGGCTTTCATGTTGACACTGCACAGGAGCTGATGCTTCTTCCCCATATATGTAAACAGCTCATCAGTTTTGAAATGGCTTTATTGTTATCCTTAGAGAATGCTATTCATGTCCCTTGTAGCTTGAGATGAAAGTCACAGAATTATTGGGTCAGCGGCATGCATGACACAAGAAAGGGATAGGGAGCATTGACCAAGAAGGAACCTCAAACAGAAAATGGCTTGTAACATCATTTTCACCAGATTTCCATTCCTGGCCCCTTGAAGATGAACAGGAAAAACTGTTCTCCACTGATAGCATTTACTTTATTTAAAGAAAAAAAAAGAACAACTATTAAACTAACCCTTTACTATATCTTGGTTTCTAACTATAAAAAATTTAAATGTTTCATATAATGTGTTCACAAAGCTCTTCCCTATAAACAGTTTAACACTTGAAGTGGGATCAGATCATCAGGGCTTTATCAGGAGCTCGTGGTTTGCTTCTGAAAAATCAGTGGACTATTTTAAATCTCAGAATAAGATACATGTCTGATTGGGGTTAGTCGAATGAACAGTAAAATTATTCTTACCTATCTACCATCCACCCACATTATATATGCATTTTGGGGGGTACAATTGTGAATAATCCATACAGTTTTCTCTGTCTGGTAACTTCTGGTTGGTGACCCTTTAGTTTAAGAGGTGGGTGGGTTTTAAAAATAGCTGAAAATGTAGGAAGAAGTGAAAGTCTAGGGAGCTAGTCATTTTTAGAAGTAGGCTGTCCAAACATTAAAAGAGAGGAAATAAAGAGCATTTAAAAATGAACAGGAGCAAGATAAAATGTTTCTCACTGTATAATGGCTCTCGCCACTAAAAAGCAAGTGACAGTAGAGTGGTTACTTAACAGGACACTCCCAGCACCCACTGCAACATGAGAGCAAATGAGGACAAATCTAGGCGGGATATAAACAGCTCCGACCTCAGATTGGTGTCTTTTATTATTACTAAAGAGCATAAGAACAAACCCTGAACGCAATTTCAACAGAGACAACGGCTACCTCATAAATATGTTCCACCAATGGTCCAACTCCCTCCTCCTTGCGGGGCTTCTCTTCCGGTTCCCAGTTACGAATGGGCAGAACGATCTGCGGAGGGTGGGATACCCTGAAACATGGAATGTGACGTCAATGGCTGGTGTCGGCACATGTAAAGAACGCTTCACTTGTGTGGAGTACATTAACAGCGGCGGCAAAGAGTGACTGTCAGTTTATTTGAATAGATATTTCCCGCAAGGAAAAAAGTAGTGAAAGTTTTGTTCAGCAAAATCACTAATAGGTAAGGGTCTGAAACATCTCTTAATTAACTGGTCTCTAGCTCAGATTGACTATTTTATAGCATCTCCTCTCTTGGGCACTAGGGGGCAGAGCAGAGAGCATGCCTGAGCTGAGATGGATAATTTCACATATACATACGTAAATACATACATCTATCTATAGATCCTGTGTTAGTGTGTGTGTGCGCGTCCGCGTGCACGCGTGTGTGTGTACAGGATCTATAATCCATGCTTTATGCCATATCAAGAAATGGGACATTTTTGTGGATAAAAATCTAGACTTCTGTGTGGTGTGTGAAATGTCCAGTTGTGACGAAATACCGTTTCTAGTTAAATACTTCAGAGTGGAAAAGTGGCCACTTGTATATTTCTCCTTCTTAGGTTTCTCTGGCTTTCCATGAACGCAGGCATACCTCTCACAAGGCCAGGCCCAGAGCCAAAATAAAGCCTGATCAAGTTCTAGAGTTATTTTATAGATAACTGAAAGCGTGAGACAGAGTGAGAGAATGTGAGAGTTACATGGTAGAATCATGTAAGTAGGATATTAACTTGTTACGTAGGTATTTTTGCCTGCTACTTACACCTAGAAAGGGAGCACATGGCATCATTCCATATTAAAAATTGATTGCAAACTAAATTGTTATTGTTATATAATCTTAAAAAGGATAATTCCCCCCAAACAATGCTTTCTAGCAGTTTTTAGGTAAAAGGTATCTTTAAAAGAATTCTCAGACCTTCAGCTAACTTCAGCAGAAAACATCTCTTGGCAATCCGAAGTCTTAAATGCCCTTTTAAGAGTACCCAGTAATTAGCACAGCCTTTAGCAACTTCAGATGTTATCTTTTGGGTAATGTCTTTCTAAAGCAGAAAGCAAAATGCATTGGGTTAAATTCTGACCCTAGGGCAAATAATTTAATTTCTGTGTGTCTCTATTTCCTCATCTGGAAAATTTTGATAAAACCCTGGGTTGTACACTACAAATGATTGGAAAACATGTCAGATGCTTTTGGTTAAAGTCAATTTGGCTTCATTCTCTCCTTGGGGTGGATGGGAGACGTCCATTTTTTTAAACCGACAACCCACAGAAATGCTTCTAAATTTTAAAGCCCTTTGCATTCATCCTTCATGTACCACTAGTAATTAAAAAGTGCAGAGCACGGCCTTCTGGACTGACGCTTTACCGTTTTCTACTTGTAGATCAGTTTGTGATTATGCCACGCTCCCCTTTCTGACTTGATTTGATTTAACCACGTTTGGATCAGTCATAGGGGACGTGGTGAGGAGAAGAGAAGATGGCAGGGTGATTTCATCAGAGGGATGCCCAGAGAGCTTGGGCTTCCATTCCCAAAGGATCTTGACAACCTCACCACCCAAAGCTTTACTTTGCTCTCAGTTTAGCCACAGAGAGTTGGTTCCATGCTCTACATCCATTGTGAGGCTCTAGGGAAACTTTATTTATTTTGGTATAGAGAAGAAAAAAAATACAGAATAGAAGCTGAGCCCGTTTTCTCTGAAAATGTTTATTCCTATGGTCATCAATCCTGTAGCACTGGTCATAAATTTCCTAGGACCAGAGGGTCATAAATTTAGACCTTGGCAGGTACTGTGGAGACAATGTGCTCAAACTTCCTCATTTTATACATGAAAATAAAACTGATGACCAAAAATGTAGGGGGTTGGTTGCACATGAAGACGAGGGCTCAGGTTTACTAAACACTATTCGCTCTATTTCCAATTTACAGTGCTCTATGGGGGCCATTAGGGTGCGGTGGTTTTAGTAAACACAACTTAAAGAAACTTCCTGGCCCATTTGTGTAGCAAAATAAAATAGAAATCTATAAAGAAATACACAGTCTATCACAGGGCATGGGAAAAATTCAAAAAGTATGGTTCATAAAAATCAGTTATATATCCTCTAAGATCTTTTCAAATCTAGGTAAACCACAGACAAAGAATGGCTCCCTAAATATTCCCAACTATATAAGTGAAATGTTTATTGTCTTCAAAGTTATTAAGAAAGAAGATAGCAAGTGAGGAAGAAAAAAAGAGAATGTGAACAACTAATTAGCCTAAGAGGTACAGCCAGTGTAGTAACCTAACAACCCGTACTGAATGGTCTTCACATTCTTAGACAGAGCGTTATTCCACGGAGACCCTCGAGTAATAAGGCTGGGGTACTCAGTGGTAACACTGGACATGAGGAGGGGATTGAAGGGGAAGCAAGGAATTCGGTTTTTTACAAGTTAAAGTCTATATGTTATCAGGGAGTTCAAATCTAATGATTTGGTTGTGTGGTGTGAGCCCTCTTTTCATAATCCCGTTTCCAATCCCTATTAGTCCCAGATAGCAAAGACTATCATTTATTGTATGGAACAATAATGTGTAGGTTGGCTATACCTGCTATAGACAGTATCTGTGTAAATCATGGTTATCCATGATTGCAGTCTCTCTTAACACAAACCTACTCAGTCCTGATTATTTTGCCAAGGATACAATTTTATTTTTATTTTGTTAAGAATTTTTTTTATTGAAGTATAGTTGATTTACAATGTTGTGTTAGTTTCTGGTGCACAGCAAAGTGACTCAGTTACACATATATGTGTGTGTGTGTATATATATATATATACTTTTTCATACTCTTTTCCATTACAGTTTATATTGAATATAGTTCTGTGTGCTATGCAGTAGGACCTTGTTGTTTATCAAGGACACAATTTTATTACTGTTTGTGAGCTCAATACTATGTGTGCTGCCTCTTATAGCCAAATTTACTTCTCTGCAGGTGTGTGCTAAATTAATCCTTTGTACCAACAAATGACGTGTAAATCTGCTTAAAGACAGTGTTGACATTATCTGGCTTTGAAACAAATGGGACAATTTGCAATACTTTATTTTTCCCCATTCGAAGAAATAAATCCATTTGAGTTTATTTTTAAAATTATAAAAACAACAGTAAATTTTAGAAAAGAATTATTAGCTAAAATATGTTGGAATAAACACTGTTGGCCAAGAAGAAAATTAGATTTTCTTGAAGACTGAACATGGAAGGTTTTCAACACACTAGCTGTTTTCTCCTTGAAGAATTAAACATTGGAACAAATATTTTTGCTGAGTACTTGGAGGAAAGAGCTTTACTTTGCAAAATGGTTAAAAAAAACCATTTCTCTTAGAGAATAAACTGTGGAAAATTGTTGGATATTAATCTAGCAATGAAAATAACTGCACCTACATGAGAAACCCAATTTTAATGACCTGTTTTGATCATTGGTAAAACAAATAGAAAGTTTCCTTCTTTTTTTACTTAGAAACACTGTTGTCATAAGTGATGGCAGAAATATAATTAAAAATATTAATCTTTTAAAATGGATATGTGAGAATAAATACAGTTAAATTAAGCATTTAGATGACTTGGACTAAAATTTATTTTGGAATTAAGAAACAGTTTCAGTTTATTTTTGGTAAGCAAAACAAAGATAAGCTAAGCTTAAAGAAAGAGACAAAATTTCATATACACTAGTTGTAAATTTTAAAAAGATATCAAAATAAGATAGTAAAAATAAGATAGTAAATTTTTAAAAGATATCAAAATAAGATGGTACAAAAATAATGCTTGTATTTTCTTCTCTGATTTTTTTATATAGTGTTTTTCTCATCAAGAGGGACAGCAGAATTAAATTAGAAATGCACAAAAGTGAAACATCTAGATTAGCTCCAAATATCTCTAAATCAAACAAGTCACTTCCTATGAGTCAGCTCATGAGTTAAAGAAGAAATTACAAAGCAAACTGGGAAACATTTTGAGCTGAGTTATTATAATGAAAACCCAACATTATGCTGCTAAAATAATATTACAGGGAAATTTATAGCACTAAATGCTTATGTAAGAAAAGAGGAAAGTCTCTAATTCTACATAGAGGAACTAGAATAAGAAGAGAAAATCCAACCCAAAATGAACAGAGGAAAAAAATAATAATGGCAAAAGTAGAAACCAATGGAATAGAAAACAAAAACAAAAGTCAAACAAACAAACAAATGAAAAGGAAAAAAAAGAAAGAAAAATCAATGAAACAAAAACTGGTTCTTTGAAAAGGTCACTGAACACTAGCCAGATTGACTAAGGAAAATTAAAGGGAATAGAAGTTACAAGTTGCCAATATCAGGAATGATGAGGGGAAACCACTAGAGGTCCTACAGACGTTGAAAGGAAAATGAGAGAAAATTACGCCAAAACATGTAACAACTTAGATGATTCTTGAAAGATGATTCCTTGAAAGACAGACTACCAAACCCCATTCAAGTAGAAATAGATAATATGAATAGCCTTATATCTAAGAATGCAATGGAATTGTTAAAAACCTTTCTACAAAAACACAAAGCACCCCCCAGAAAAACCCCCAAAACTCCAGGCTCAGATGACTTCACTGGTGAATTGTACCATATATTTAAGTTAGAAATAATACTAATTCTACACAAACTCTTCCAGAAAATAGAGAAGATGGGTGAATACTTCCATCTAATTTTAAGGAGCTAGCATCCTCCTGACAGCAAAATGAGAACAAAATTGTAAGAAAAGAAAACTACAGATCAATATTTCCCATCATGTATGCAAAAGTCACTACCAAAATTTTAGGAAATTGAATTCCACAATATATAAAAAGGCTAATCATCATGACTAAGTGTGCTTCTTGCCCAGAATGCAATTTTGGTTTAAAATTCAGAAACAAAAATTAACTGAGTCGCCACTTCAATGTGCAAAAAGGGGAGATCATTTAATCCTCTTCATAGACACAGAAAACACATTTGACAAAACTGAATGAATACACATTCGTGTCAGAAATTGTTAAGAAAACTAGGAAAAAGGGAACATTCTCAACTTAATAAAGGCATCTATAAAAACGCTGCAGCTAACATCAGACTTAATGGTAAAAGACTGAATGTTTTCTCCTTAAGATCAAGCTGGGGTCTATCAACGAGGCAAGGCTTTACCTTTTACTTTTACCCCTTCTATTCAGTCTTGCACTGGCAGTCGTAGTCTATGCAGTAAGAAAG
This sequence comes from Pseudorca crassidens, assembly GCF_039906515.1. Taxonomy (NCBI): domain Eukaryota; kingdom Metazoa; phylum Chordata; class Mammalia; order Artiodactyla; family Delphinidae; genus Pseudorca; species Pseudorca crassidens. The sequence continues at coordinate 192,158,790 of NC_090296.1, forward strand.
AAAAAGAAAGAAAAGGCAAAACTAGGCAGTAAACAGTTTAACCTTGCCTTCAAAGAGGTCTGGCCTTTGCCCTCAGCTTCTGAGAGGTAACCTCTATGCTCTCAAAATTTTATGCTCGAGAGGAAGGAGTATCTTTGGTTTTTGGGGGTGGGAGTGGCTCACACCAGAAAGACCAACAGAGTGATTCAGGATGGAGTGTTTGGTCACATCATCTCAGTCATCCTGGAGACTGAGATCAATTAAGTGGTCAATCAATCAATCATACCTATGTTATGGAACGCACCCTCCACCCCCGCCAACCCCCCCCCCCCCCACCAAACCCACGACTGAACACTGAGGCTTGAGTGAGCTTCCCTGGTAGCAGCATACTGTTACACATCAGTACTAGGCAAGTAATCCATCCTGCCTCTGCAGAAGAGAATAATGGGAGCCCTGTGTCTGGTACTTCCCCAGACTCCAATTTATGCACTTTTGCCCCTGGCTGATTGTAATCTGTATCTTCTCCCTGTGATAAATTGTACCCAGGAGTATAATAGCTTTCAGAGTTTGGTGTGTCCTTCTAAGTGAATTATTGAACCTGTGGGTGGATGGGAACCACCCAAATCTGTAGTTTGTGTCAGAAGTGAGAGTGATCTCTTGCAGGGACTGTTCCCCGTAGCTTTGTAGCTGGTTAAACTTTTGAGCATACAGATTAGAAAGAAAGAAGTAAAACTGTCTTTATTCGCAGATGACATGATAATTTTGTAGAAAATCATCACACAAAATGCTACTAAATTGGTAAGGGGGTTTACCAAGATCTCAGAGTACAGACTGCATTTCAGGACTTGTTGTATATGTATACATGTAGCTCCATGAAACAGTAGGAGGCACAGAAACAGACTCTCACAGGTGAACAACTGATATTTCAACAAAGGTGCCAAGTAATTCAATGGGGAAAGAATAGTCTTTTGAACAAATGGCACAGAAACAAGTGGATATTCACATGCAAAAATGAACCTTGGCCCTTACCTCACACCAGATACAAAAATTACCTTAAAACTAATCATAGACCAAAGTGTAAAACTATGAAACTTGTAGAAGAAAACATAGGAGAAAATCTTGTGACTCCAGATAAAGCAAAGATTTAGACAGGACACAAAGACCACAAACTATAAAATATTTAGAAGTTGGATTTCACCAACATTAAAAACGTTTGCTCTTTGAACATCACTGTTAAGAAAATAACAAGCCAAACCATAAACTGGGAGAGAATATTCTCAGGACACTTATCTGATAAATGATTTTGTATCCAGAGTGTGTAAGGAACTTTTACAACTTGATACTAGGACAGACAGCTCAGTAATAAATGGATAAAAATTTTAAGAGACACTTTACCAAAAAAGGGATACGGATGGCAAATAAGCAGTGAAAAGATGCTCAGTATCACTAGTCATGAGAAAATGCTAATTAAAACCTCAGTACGATACTTCTCACTGACACACTTACCAAAATGGCTAAAAACAAATAAACAAATCTCAAGCACATGCTGGCAACCACACTGCTCAGCTGGGACTCCCATGCTTTGCTGGTGGGAAATGGTACAGCCCCTTTGAAAAAGAGCTCAGCAGTTTCTTATAAAGCTAAACATACACTTGCCATACGACTCAGTAACTCCATTTGTGAAAACAAATGTCCCAACAAAGACCTGTGTGTGAATTCCTGTAGCAGACTTCTTATTAATAGCCCCAAACGGGAAATAACCCAATGTTCACCAACTTGTGAATGGATGAATTATGCATGGGACGTCCATACACTGGAATACCTCTCAGCAATTAAAAAAACAAAAAAAAGCCACAAAACCCAAAATACTGATACATGTAAGAACATGGATTTTTTTCAAATGCATTATGCTAAGTGAAAGAAGCCAGATTCTAAAGGTTACATTCTGTATGAGTATATTTATATGATTTTCTGGAAACAGAGCGACAGAAAATAGATCAAGGTTGCCAGAGCGTGGGAGCGAGGGTAGGATTGACTATGAGGCACATGAAGAAACTATGTGGGGTTTTGGAACTGTTTTGTAGTGAATGTTCTTGTGGTGTCATAACTCTTCAAACTGGATACCTAAAAAACAGTCAGTTTTACTTTATATAATTTATACCTCAATAAACCTGACTTACAAACAAAACCCAAACCCTGTGAAAAGACATTTGCACTATGCGTGACTGATAAAGGATTAGTGTCTCAACTCTAGAATATGAAAGGATTCTTATGAACTAATAAGAAAAATTCAAGTCACTTAGTAGAAATAGGTGCAAAAGAACGAGCAGAAATTTCCCCAAATAGGATGAATAAAAAATTAACAAACACATAAAACTGCTTAATCTCATTTAGGAATCAAGGAACAGCCAATTAAACCTTCAGTTGGATATTATTTCCTATCCATCAGATTGGCTCAAAATGAAAGACTAGACCATTTTGAAAGTTAGTTAATAATGTGGAGCAATGGAAACTTCCATCCACTTCTTGTGGGGCTGTAATTTGGTAGAACTATTTTGGAAAACAGTTTGGTATTATTTAGTAAAGTTAAATAGCGTATACTTCCCGATCCTGAAATTCCACCTCTAAGCACATAATACCCTTCTGACATTCTGCCACGTGTGTAGCAGGAGATAGTATAAGAAAGCTTGTAAAAAAGAAAAAATACAACCCCCAGTATTCATCAAAAGTAGAATAGATACATAAGTTACTTTATAGCTTTACAATGTTATATTCTTCCACAATTCAAATAAATGAGCTATAGGCACAGGCATTAAAGTGAACGAATGTCAAAAACATTCATCTGCATGAAAAGAAACCACAGAAGTACACACAAAATTTGTGTAGACAAGGTTCAAAAGCCTCTCTCTCATAGGCTGTAGAGCATGATCATTTATAAACATGTAGCTGGAGACAAGTTGCCTGTATTTACGTTCTAGCTCCCCAGTTCCTAGCCGTGTAGCCTTCAACACCTTGCACCACAATTTTCTCACTTGTACAGCGAGCGTGTGATCACTTATTAAGAGATGCTAACATGCTGGTGTAGCACAGGAAGAGATCATAAACGTTAGGCATTATTATTATTCCCTAGCCCACTAGGTGGAAACTCAGTGGTGCCAGGATGGCATACGGGGGGGCCCCCACCCCGCCGCCATTGAGCACACGGGGCAGCAGTTAAGACAATGCACAATGACAATGGCTCTGAGTGCAGAGATCTACAGCTGGCATCACGGAGGAGCGTGAACCACCAGGACTCAGGACCTACAGAAAAGGAAAGGGAACTGGGATTTCTGGAGCCCCAGGGACAATTCAGCCTAAAATACCAGTTGACATTTGTAGCCAAGTCCTTAACTGTTCTGATGAAACAAGAATTAGAATAAAATCAATGAAGTCCACACTTGGGGCAAGATAAGAACTACATGCAGTCCATTTCCAATTTCTTTTTTCCCTCCCGGCACAGATTTCCCAGATGGTATTTATTCCAAGCCTTTTACTTGACCACATTCTTCCTGTCTCCCAATTGATTGCTTATTGGCAACTTCTTCAAAGAATAGGACAGAAGGAAAAAGATACAAAGTGTAGAGCCCATCAAGCCTCACATCTAAGACTTAGCCATTTCTGAAACTCAAGATGCGGTATGGTGAGGCTGAATTTTCATCATGTGAAAATAATTTCGGGGGGAAGTGAGACTTTTGGGCAATCACATGGTTGCCTATTTTATCTGGCTTCTTATCACTAGTTTTTTTATAGTTTGATTACTGAATTGTCAGTTTGGAGAATAAAGTGATCTCCTGTTTTGATAGCCTTAGCATTATCATACAGGGTTGACTCTACTTACCAGTGGAAAGCTAATGATGGGTTGAAAAGAATGAAGCTTTATAACCAAAGGGAACTGTGATCACTACTACATTAGGAACATTCCATATAGTTTTTACTAGTATTTTATCATAACTCCTATACAGAAAGCTACTATTAAAGTAGAATTACTGTAATGCCTTGTTTATTACTTACCCTCTTATTTCTACTTGAGCTACAGCAGTGATGTTGATTTGCAGGCTCACAAAATTGCTGTCTGGGTTGTCCTTGTTGGAACTAAAACACAGTTGACATATGATTTAAATTTATTTTCTCAGACGTGTTACTACCATAGACGATCATAAAAAACCTTCTATATATCAGAGGAGCAACATGCAGTACCAATATGATCATTTGGAAAACAAAAGTATATCCATTCTACAAAATTGTAACCATTTGTAAATGGAAATGTTAAGATCCCCTGTGAGCAGAAGAAATGTAATAACTTTCCATGAGGAGACACCTTATCTGAAAACATAACATATTTCTAGAGAAGCCAACATGTCTTTGCTGCAGTGACTAAGCCCAAAAGGCAGTAAGCTGAGTTCTTGTCCAGCTTCTACAAGGGACACATTCCTTAACTTCTCTGTGCATCAAGCTCATTGCCCATCCAATGGGAAAGGACAGCACAGTCAACTCCTGATTTTCCATACTAATAAAAGGAGAACTGGCATGAATGATCCAAGAGCAGCGCATAATGGAAGAAGTGTTCGTGGTTGGCTCTAGAATGCATCATAGCATACATTGTTCTGGCAGCAAACTTACCTTCCTTATGGTTTATTTCTTAAGTAATATTAAAATAAGTGTACTTTACTGCATGCTCACTGGCTGACTAGGATGAGGGGTGAGGAGTGAGGAGTGAATTAGAAGTATGGCCAGTGGAGAGAAGAAGTAAGACCCCAGGAAGAGATTAACACAGTTAGGAGATAACATATAGGTTCATCAGGCACCTCAAGAATCTCAAGATAGAAGGTGCATGTTTAATAATATTTCTTTGAACAGTGGCAAAATTATTTTTAAGTTTGCTGTTTCTTTCTCACAAATATAATTAGATATAAAATTTCACTTTAAAAATGCATGTATTAAGCAACCAGTGCTGTAAGGAAAATAAAACATCATGTGACAAGAGGCTGGACCAGTCGCTGGGCTTTGGATGCTAGCTGTCGTTTGCACTCATTGTCTTACTGGGCTGTCATCGAAATCACCCTAATATTCCAAAGGATAACGCAGCTTTTAGCAGACTGGGATATGACACCACCACTAACAGGTCATGTTTATATTCAGGTCTCATTAAGAAGAGAAAGCCTCCTCTTTTTTCATCATCAAATCTCATGCAGATGCAATGGACAAGCTCTCACACTGCTGATGGTAATGGGCCATGTCCCGACTAGCTTTTGAAGCTTTCCAAATGTGGGAGCTGGAAAAGATATGATAAAGGTCTGCTTTCAAAGCAGGAGGAGACAGAATTGTTCCCACAATGCTTTTGAAAAGTGCTGTTCGATTGTATATACTGATAAGGCAACTTAAACGGCAAACACACATAAAAGACATAAACAGGCAAATGTCAGGCTCATTTCCTGCAAAGGGGTATCACTGCTAAGCTTGTGATGAGACTAGAGGGACTTGTTCACCAAAGTTTGAACCCCAGTTTCCAGGCCACTTTATTATTATCACATCTGGGGAAGATCAGTCAACTAAAAAGTTTTTTTTTTTTTTTTAAAGCAGAATTCTGACTTACTAACTACTAAGAAGTCATTAAGTAATTCCCCTCGTTACAGACTTCATGGTTCCAAGTGCATTACAGGGAACTCTTTAGTTTGGAAGCTTAAGTCTAATTGTTCCACATTTTTACCCAGACCTTGTTCTAGTTTCTAGGTCACTACTGCTTTGCAACAGTGGAAATTAGAATTATAGAAAAAAAGTTTTGTTTAAGTTATCCTATAATTCTATTGCATTTTGCTTCCAAGTGGTTTAAATAATACAATTTTCATGACAACATCCTGAAAATATAAATAGATGTCAAGCATCGAAATTGTCTTGGGACAGGAGTCTAATACGAGGCTTATAGAGGCTGTTCTGAAAAGTCACAAAAGCAGTGGCAGAATCCAAGGCTAATTAAAATCACCCTCTGTCATACAGGCTTTGCCGGGGCACTTGGTACTGCAACCAGTGGTGTCAGCAAAATCTCCTGGTAAGAAAAGACACCAGGCTGGATATATAACTAGATGCATCTTTCACCTCTTTCCTGGAAGGAAAACCTCCCTCACTAATACCACTGCTCCATTCAAACAAACAGTTCATCACTGCCCTGGATGCTGAGCTATTTATACTGTCGGTGCTAGTTCTTCTCAAGAAATGATGAATTTCCTCTCCATGACTATAGCTTATGTCGTGTACCAAGGATAAACATGTTTTTCACTTATTACTCCGATGCTATTTTCTTTCTCCTTATTGCTTCCTATTTTCTATTTTCTAACATTCCCTCTATGCTTTCTGCGGTCTCTGGAATGTCAGCAAAACAATACAATGTTCATTTCACCATTACTGAGGAAGCAGCTTCAAGGATGATCACAAAGATCTGTTTGTACATGGGAATCGCAAACTGAGACCAGCTCTAAGCAGGGAGGAAGATGTTTACATGTCACATAGAGCCGGGGCATGGAGAGACCAGTTAATGCAAACATTGGGTGACACAAAAGGCTTTAAGTTTATTAATTTTCTCTTTTGCGTTCTATTTGTGGAAAAGGGTATTAAATGTGGGTACCGGTGGTCAGTGTGCTCAAAAGCTTGAATTCAGACTTGAGAGCATTTGGTTTAATTTATTTTTGGTTTAAGCACATTTAAACTGAATACAAACCATCCATTAAACACTTATGTACATCTTTGGAGCCCGCCAGCAAAGCGTGCAGAGAAATGCTCACCACTATATTTGAATATTAAAAGTATTCTCAAAACTTCTATGTTTTGGGAATTTGATGTTTAGTATGTTACTGTTGCCTCTCCAGTTCTTTCTACATTCCTGCATTTTTGTATTTTTCAGGATAATGTTAAAATAGTCATGAGTTTCTTTAGTGTCTGAGGATGGAATATAATCATGGACCATTTTAGATGAAGAGGGATGTTTAAAATGCGACCATTTCTATTTTCCATCAAATTCAGCACTTCCTCTCTAAATTCATTATTTGAATGGTGATCTACAGGATGGTTTTGGGGAAGGCATTTACAACATTATTTAGTGTCCTTTGCTCCTTGATTCAGCTACTAGTTACATCCGTTCTATTATTCGAAACTGCAATTAAGGGTAAGAAGCAAACATCAGGAATTTGCTTTGCATCCTTGTACCAGACTTTCTGTCTAAAGGCTACAACTTTTATGAGATAGGTATCTTTTTCTGAAGTGATGCAAAGCTTCACGCTACTGCAGGATCAGTGTTACAGACTATGATGGTGAAAAACAGAAACTTCAGGTTACTGAAGTGTCTGGAGAGATGATGGTCCTTCCCTATGGAGTGCTTTTTCTTTTTCTCTTTTTCTTTTCTGAAAACTTAGAAATATAAACAGGAGATTTTCCAAATGAAAATATTTTGGACTACCTGAACCTTTTGGAAAATGTACATTTATATAGATACAAAGAAATGATTTAATACGCTTTTGGTAAAATGAAGGGGTATGATAGATGAATTCATTCCATCTGTATCCCATCACTAATTTGGGTAAAATTTTTAAAATCTCTAAGATTCAGCAGAAAATATTTAAGTTAAATTCGAAAAAGAACTGACTAAGGTCAGAACACCTAAGTTAGAAAACCTTCCTTCCTAGAAATCTATCACAAAGTTGAGAGGATATGGTTTGTGACACAGGTTGCAGATTTTAAAAATCTACGACATTCTTATAGAGATTATATATATATATATATATATATTTTTTAAGATTTTAAAATTTTTTATTTATTTATTTTTGGCTGCGTTGGGTCTTCATTGCTGCCTGTGGGCTTTCTCTAGTTGCAGTGAGCGGGGGCTGCTCTTTGTTGCCGTGCGAGGGCTTCTCATTGCAGTGGCTTCTCTTGTTGCAGAGCACGGGCTCTAGGCACACGGGCTTCAGTAGTTGTGGCTCATGGGCTCCAGAGCGCAGGCTCAGGGGTTGTGGTGCACGGGCGCAGTTGCTCTGCGGCATGTGGGCTCTTCATGGACCAGGGATGGCACCTGCATCCCCTGCATTGGCAGGCGGATTCTTATGCACTGCGCCACCAGGGAAGTCCGGGATTATATACTTTTTTAAAAAAAACTGGTAAACCTCTAACTGAAGTAGCTATTAGAAAGTAATCCACTCTGTAAAGTAATTTCTCTAAAAGTCATCACGCTCTAATGACTTCCCTTCTTGCAGGACAGGAGGTAAGTTTAGAGATTAGTCCTCTTGCACACCAGTATCTGAGAACCAAATTGTAGGTACTGACTTCAGAGACATTGTTATATTAGAACAAGGGTTGAACACGCTGGGCATGTGCTGTCTATATCAGTGTTTTTCACACGTTTAAAATTGCAGCCCACAAATACATATGTGTGCGTGTATATGTATACATGCACACATATATATTTATATACGTCCTACAGGATGTCTTATGACACACATTTACATGTATCTGAAAGGAATTTTTCATGAACTCTGATATATTCTATTCAGTATCCTTTTCTTTTCATCCAGGTCTAGAGCCATTACATTGATTCCCTTACTGGCTAAAGGGTTTAAGTCCACACTTGGGAATCCCTGGCCCTCATGACACATTGCTCTCTGTAGGTCTTTTAACTCATGAAATATTATTTTCAGCCATGAAGGAGCAAACAGAATAGACAGAGACAAGGTAAAGTCCCACTTGAATCGTGGGGTAGAGTCAGCCTTAGACAAAAGGGGCAGCTCCCTTCAGGGTTTGGCTTAGAGTTGCCAGAGAAGGCCCTGCCTTCTGAATATATGATCTTACCTGCGTCCTGCCTTGCTGCTCACAATTAAACCGTCAGAGACTCACTCATCCTTGAAAAGTTAGATTACAAGATTGCAAGCTCAAAATCTATGCTTTTTTTGGAGAAATTATGTTCTCAGGGATTAGCTGACCCCCAGCAGAGAGAATGGCAGGATGTGGTAGGGGTACTGGTGCGGGGTGGGAAAAGCCATGTGCATCAGAAAGAGGAAAGACGGAGGAGCAGGTGGGGTGGGAGCGTGCTCAGGACAAAATTTTACTGTCACGCCTTGGCCTGCAGAATGGATCTCTTCTTCAAAAGCCACACACACACACACACACACACACACACACACACACAAAATAGAAAAGAAAAAGCAAAAAAACAGAAATAACTAATAACTGAGAAACAAAGGTAAAATGGTCTGTGAACGTCTGGGTTCTAATTTCAGAAGAAAGTTTAAGGTGAAGGAGCTTGATGAGGGCATTCATTTCACCATGGATTCTCTTTACTACTGAATGCTGATGGTATTTCAGGCATGTAAAGGTCTAACCTTCTGATTTGGAGATCGAAGTTAATGCTTATGTTTGTTTTCTCAAGTCGTGGAACTGCAAATCGGAGGCCCAGAGAAGACTAAAAAAAAAAAAAAAAAATCACAAGACACTAAGTTTATTACATGGGAGGAACCTTATACACAGCATAGAAATCTTTTTAAGTCATCCCTGCAAATCCCCACCCTAGACTGCTGTCCCTTTTTCTGCTTCTACCCCAAAGCTGAGACTTTGGGGCCCAGGCAATGTGAGTCCCTACACATTGTGGTTCCCTCTCTTCATTTATCCTCCTATCAACTCTTTTCCCGCCACCTTCTTTATGTGCTAAATTAAAAACAACCTAAATATACGAGAAGAGATTGATTTAGAAAACTGTGATGATTCTGTTTGATGGACATTTAGGTTATCATTGAAGTTAGTTACATCGGTGAAGCCTATGCCATGTGGAAAATGCCTCTAATGTAACTATGGTCAAAAAAGAAAAAAGGTTGCAAAGTTATATGTGCCATGGTTTCACCTATGGTTTTAAAAGGCTACCAGTGGAAAAATTACTGTACAGGAGTGAGGGTGTCTTGTAAGAAAATATACCAGGATAATATGCTGCAGTTAAGGTTGTGAGTGTATGGATTATTTTTTCCACCTTTCTTTCTCTTCCAAAGTTTTAAAACTGTTCTTACTATTTTTATAGTTTGAAAACAGCTTTTTAAAAACCTGGAGAAAAGTGCATCCAATGGTAATATAAACAAGGAAGTAAAAATAATAGCTAAGACATGTAATTATATTACTTAGGCTCTCATGCACTGTACTAAGCTTTATGTGCAATGTCTCAGGTAATCACAACATCCACACCACGAGGTGTACAGTGAACGCTGACATTTTACAGTCCAGCAGCAATCTGAGGAGTAGGGAGATTAAGTGCCTTGCTCCAGGTGCCGAGCAAATAAACTCTAGATTTGGAACTGAAATCGCTACAAGCCAACTCCAGAACCTGGAACTCACAGCCACTACACTATGAGAATCAAACCAGCAATCAAACTCGTGTTATTATGAACCAGTAATAATATGAACTCATAATAAACCATCATTTTTATCATAAATCCTCATTTCACTAGCCCTTACCGAATGAGCTGCAAGCCAGGTACTGCCCTGGTGGCTTTACATATACCATATCATTGCATTGCTCCAAACATTCCTACAAACAGGTATTCTCCCATCTCAGTGTGACTTGCCCAAGGTATCACTGCTGATCATTGGAGAAACTGGGATAATAATTAGGGTGCGCCTAATTATTAAGCCTATACATCCTTATGCCCCAGCCAGGATGAATTCCTTTATAATTCCAAATGTGCAATTTTCTGTCAGACCTCTGGGGCTTTGCACATGCTCTTCTCTCTTCTTTAGAAACTTTTAAAGTCTTTTCCTGCTTTTTCTACTTGCAGAACTCCTACTCATGCGTCAAAACTCAGGACAAGGGGTCCTCCTGCAATACACCCTTCAAGCCCACAGGCCAGGTCAGGCAGAAATGTTCTCTTTATTCTTTGTCTCCTTCTTTGCTACTCACCCATGACTCAACCTATAATGTTGCTAAATTTTAAGTTTCTTATGGAATGGGGATTGTACATTTTCATCTCGATATTATCAGACTCTAGTTTAGTACCAGGCATATAGAAGGGGTGTAATTAAAAGTGGTGAAAAAGAGTGTGCCCTTGTTTGCACACTTCCAGTGATGGGGAGCTTACTATATTGTGGGGAGGCCTGTATAATGTTGGTCTTTTATTATTCAGCACGAGATGAGGATACCCTAAAGGTGTGACAATTTCATACTGATAAGAGACATATGTTCTTAACTAGAACCAAAAGCCAGATCTCTGGGCATTGATTCTAAAGAGCCTTTGTTGAGGCACTGTTTTTTTTTTTTATTATCCTACTAGAGAGACTTTGTGAATTTTTACAAATCTTATCGGTATATAAATATTTTACATCACTAAAGCTATTATATGAAAATGATGTTACTACTTACAAATCAGAAGTAAACGTCTGAATACAACCTTGAATACTTTGTTAAAATAAAAAGTCACTTGAAAACTACTTTTTAAAAAATATCAGGACTGGGATAATTAATCCCGGCAATTTGTGATGCTTTCTAATAGTTAGGACTACTTTTACAGTTCGAATTTTACTACAACCCATTAAAGTATTCTTTTAGAAGCACAAAATGAAGAAGTAACTAAATCAAAGCATTTTATCACAAAACAGAATGCAATAAAATTTGATGTGTTTAAGGGCATTCAAGGGTGAGATAAGAAAGCTATTAGGTTTCTTCTACTATAGACCTCAGAGATAAACGAATACAAACAATTTACTTCCCTGACTTCTAAAGATTATTTGCTGGTAAAATGGATTGACATCTTTTCACAAAAACACATTTGTGGCTAAGACCACACTGCCATTTTTACCCTCCACTTTGAACAACACTGGTGTCCAGTTTTTGTTCCAAGATTATCCTTAGTTATTGATGACCTTAGATGATCTCTGGTCTGGATATAACACTTTTAATACTGAAAAAGGAATGAGTGCCCGGTCACCTACAGATGCTAACACCATTACCACCATGTCAGTTCATTTCTGTCTGGCCTTAGGTAGACCTTTTCCTATCAAATTGGGTGGCTGAATTTTTCTTGAAAACTAGTCAAAGGATTTATTAGCTTCTAGATAAAAGGATTCTAATGAAAAATGTTCTAATATCTCAGCTTAGACATCCCATTCTGTCTTTCATGGCTTTGTTGAAAAATCTCATCTGTTATTCATTAGTTTTTATCTAATTTTTGCAGACCTGCTAGAACGTGGGCTTTTTGTTGAGGCCTGGTTCGAATCCTGGTTTCTGTTCTTCATTATGTGAGACTTTGGGTAACTCATTTGATTTCTCTGAGTCTCAGTTTCCTCATCCATAACACAGGAGACATACCTGACTCATAGGATTGTTGGTAGTTGTGAAAATTAAATGAGATAACACACAAAACACCCAGTGATGGAATTATAACACAGAGGGCAATCAATACATGTTAATTAATAAAAATCTGTTATAAACATTTACCTTTCATTTAAATATTTACTTTTTTGACCCAAGAAGTGAGTTTACTAGACTACAGCTTGGCATATCTTTTAAATAGGATGAACGGAATGATAATCAATTTAGAATATAAAAAGGCAAACATATTGTTTTAGCACAATATCCTAGATTATAAACTGGGAATAGGTGTTACTGGATAGAAAGTTTCAAAGTCTCAAATAAAGATGAGAAACACTGGGCTAGAAGGTTTCCTTACTGCAGAACTTCTCAGCACTTTTAAAATGGAACAGGCACCTGAATGTCCCAGGGGAGGATATGATTCTCAGCAGTGACTATAGGGCTCCCTTTTAAGGGCTTGCCTCAAAGGATTAACACTCTTTGGAAGACGCTTTGGGAAGCTGTTCTAATACAAACCTACACACTTACACATTTCCAGGAAGGTTTTTTCAAACAGGCCATTTCATTATCAATGAATCATAAGCATCTAATTTAAAACAGAGGACTACATATGTTTAATTTGTAACACTTAATTACGTAGTATTTGCAGATTTCAGGGTTTTTTTCCTGATTTATAACTCCATAAAATAATGATTTCTACTGTGATATTTATTACAAGGAGTTACTCTGTGTATACTTAAACTGCAATGGCATAAAATGAATTTATTGACCACAAGTAATCCTGAATGGGAAGTTCCTAAATCTGGAAACAAAGAAAAAGAAGATTCCTTATTCTTTCGTAAGCCTGTTACATATCATGATTGATCCTTTCTTTTTTCTTGCTATAAACAATTTTCTGCATTATTCTTTATCAAGTAAGATGCATGGAAAATACAGACCTGGTAAAGCTGTTTTCAAACCTGGATTATGGTAATATTTTAACAGGAAAACACTGTGAATGATATTCACATGGGAGGTATATCTAAAGTAAAAGTTTAATCATCTTTGCTAAAATTCTTAATTCTGTTATTTCTTAAATCCTTTACATCGTAGTTCTTCTTGGATTCAAAGAAAACATTTGTAGTGAAATTCAAAGAAAATATACTCGAGAAAAAAATCTGTAGTAAAAAAAAATAGTTTTTAGAGATTTGTTGAGACTGAAGACACGTAAGACTGATGTCAAAAGAAAAGGCATATGGGCTTCCCTGGTGGCGCAGTGGTTGAGAGTCCGCCTGCCGATGCAGGGGACACGGGTTCGTGCCCCGGTCCGGGAAGATCCCACATGCCGCGGAGCGGCTGGGCCCGTGAGCCATGGCCGCTGAGCCTGCGCGTCCGGAGCCTGTGCTCCGCAACGGGAGAGGCCACAGCAGTGAGAGGCCCGCGTACGACACACACACACAAAAAGGCATATGAAAGTACTCATCATTTTGTGTATTTTAGCTCAGATTGCCCACTCAGTGTGGGGTTGTGATGCAAAACCCCACCACCCTGGGAATTTCCTGCCTAACTGGTTTTAGTTGCCAGGTGCTAAATTGCTGAGTGCTAACTGGGGGTGCTCTCCACTACTTCTCTTTAAAATTCAATTAGACAGAAATCAGTTAAGTGCATCTGGTTTTCTCTTACGTTTGTTCCAGCCACCATAGGGTTCCCAAGGTCACACACCACCATTCGGGTGACATTGTCCATCTTGTACTCACAGCTCAGTGGTCGCAGTGCCTGCAACGGGGAAGAACACCAGTGTGGAGTCAGGGGCGGAATAAACGATATCCTGTCGCAAAAGCAATGCTGCGGGCCAGGCAGCTTCTCTTGATTTCAAACACCTGTGTGAGTGCCTGAGCCCAAGGGTTCATGTGTGACCATCAACTCAGAAGAGAAGCTTGTGAGAAAAGACCAAAGTTTAATTTTAAGAAGAAACATGTTGTATGGGTAAACACATTTGTTGTGTTTCATTGAGGAAGAAAATGCTTAGTAGAATATATATATGTGTGTGTGTGTGTGTGTGTATATATATATATATGTATATATACATATATGTGTGTGTGTGTGTATATATATATATATATATATATATATACACACACACATTTTTTTTTCTTTTTTCTTTTTTTGGCTGTTCCGCGTGGCATGTGGGATCTTAGTTCCCTGACTAGGGATTGAACCTGCACCCCCTGCAGTGGAAGCGCTGAGTCTTAACCCCTGGACTGCCAGGGAAGTCCCTGAAAATGCTTAGTAGACTATTTATATGAACATTTTTGAAATGATTTGCACTTCTGTTCATGTTCAGTTTGGGCCATGAAGATCATGGATAATTAAACATAACTAAACAAATTAATTTTTGCAAACATGAAATGACAGCAAGATGTATATTATAGATTATCCTACAACGCAATGACCATTTGCAAGAGAATTGCTTTGGACACAGATTTCTCCATACCATGGTTCCATTTTGAGATTACACACCCAATCTTAGGTCAATCCTATAAATACTTAAGATGGGAAGAGAACACTTTTTTATGTTTACCCACTGCTTTTCACCTCCCGTCTTGCCCCATATCCTGTTCTGATTAGAATGTATAAAAACTCAAGTTTGAAGAGGCACTTAGAACTGTGTGCTGGAGAAGGTCTCAAGGTTACAGCCGACGGGCTTATTTTACTTAGCCTAATGTCCTTAAGGGTCATCCATGTTGTAGTATGTGGCAGAATTTCCTTCCTTAAGGCTGAATAATATTCCATTGTATGTGTGTACTGTATATTGTTCATCTGTTCACCCACTGATGGCCATTTGGGTTGTTTCCACCTCTTGGCTATTGTGAATAGTGCTGCTACGAAAATGGATGTGCAGGTATCAGTTGAGATACTGATTTTATTTCCTTTGTATATAGACACAGAAGTGGCATTGCTGGATCATATGATAGTTCTCTTTTGAAGTTTTTGAGGATGATGTAATTTTTAAGGGGAAAATTTGGGAAGTCTATTGTTTTGCTGATTGTATGAGGTGGTGTTAGTGTATTTCTTATTGGGCCCCAGTTCTTGAACACTGCTTTGTTTAACTGGGCACCTGAGCATCTCATAGCTCAGGAATAATGTTTAGATTATTGTTCATTCATTTTGGAGATTTCTCTGAGGTTCAAAGAATAATTTTAGGAGATGATCTGGATCTTAAACTGCATTTTTGAGTCCATTGCCAAAGCCTGTTATTTGCACCATAATGGCAGTTTAGTACGCAAGGGAAAATAAGGGTTATATTTATTGCAGCATCTGTGTTTGTGTCTAAAATACTGTTTATTTTAGCAAGAACAAGGTTGCGATTCAACACTGGTTTCAGGTTAGTGGAAAAAACTGAGATTGTGGTGTTTTGCTTTCTAGTCTTCTGTCCTGTGTTTATGTGAAAAACACATGAAAGGAAAACAGTGAAATCTAGTGGAAAAGGAGTTATTGACCTATGTTTGTGTTATTATAAATGTTCCCGTGTTTAAATTAATGGATCCTTACCGTGGAATATTATGCCAGAATGACAAAGGATGTGTTAAATCTGTGAGTGTTGGTCTGGAAAGATAGTCTATGAAACGTAGACGTAGAGATGGAGGTGTGTATGTGTGGGTAGAGAAAATAGCCTGCAAGGATATATAAACTGAGTGGAGAGAATTAAAAGTTATTTCTATGTGGTAGCATTAAAAAAAAAAAAAGTTACACCCGACGGAGGGGAAAGTAAAGGAGGTTTATCTTTGGACTCCTGTCCTCTGGTCACAGCTCTCCCTTGTGTCTTCAGGCTAGGAATCCACATCTGGATCTCCACCCTGAGCCCCTTTCCATCTTTCAAAACCTAATGTCCCTATGGCCCTGCTCTTGCCCGTGGTAATAGCTACATATGTTCATCCATTATTTCACTCTTAACTTGTTAAGTGCTACTGATATATTACCTGTCAGCCTCATTCCCAAAGATAAGCTTGCAAACTGAGGACTTTCACAAAGGACCCCATGAGAGGACCATGGAAGAGGGTTCCAAACACGAGGACCACTTATCCGTCGGTCAGCTCTATCGAAATTTCATTTAAGGAAGTCATGTGAATTTTCAAGGATAAGTTTCAGAAACCACCTCCTTTCCATTCTTTCCACATGGTTGAGAAAAACCAAGAGCCAAAACCAAAACAAAGAAAAGGCAAATGAACCCCAGATACCTAAGTCAAGAGCTCTGTGGGTAAATCATACGCTTTAAGAAAATGAGCTTAAGCAAGCAGGGGTTTTTTTGTATCTGTTCTCTTCCCAGTGCCTAGAAAAACGTCCAGCACAAAGCAGTAGACGGTGTCAGGAGATACACAGCAAACGTAGCTCCCAGTCTTTCCTACGAGGAGCCTGAAATGAAATGGACAAGCACACAGCTGAGTATAAAGCCCTCTTCCTGCCATCAGCCATTGAAAGGTGTGTTTTAACTCATGAGAAAGAAATGAAATCTCTGATATTCAGAGGCAGCATTTAATACCTGCTCTTTCCAAATAACCCGAGTGACATGTTAGTATCCTAAGGAGGTAAGAAACATATTTTCCAAAAGCTGATAATATTTTTCTTTCTCAAAGGTAGCTTTAGCATGTATTCAAGTTCTGAAGGATCCATAACTAGCTCTAATTGTACAGAGATGTTTTGTGTTGGGATTACTAACTCAATCCTGAAAACAGGAAAAAAAAAAAAAAAAAGAACTCAGCAACAGCTTTCCAAAATACCCACGTGTCCCTTGAATATAATTCAAGGATTTGGTTTCTATAGTAAATATTTTTATCTTATCTGAAGGTTGAAAGTCATATGTACATTTTTTCCCCAGCTTTCTAGAAATAGCTTTTTCACATCAATCAGAGATCTTTTCTCTCCCCAGATTCCCCACCCTTTTTCTTTTTTTAACCTTTATTTCCTCTCTCTGAGTGGGAGAAACAATGATTGTTTTTGTAGATATTTCTAGATTATTTTCCTCAGCTGTTCCTGGGACTATCTTGTTCTCATCCATTTATAGCTCTTAGAGTATTATTCATTCACTGAAAATATTTACTGTGTACCTGCCACTTACCAGGCACTGATCAAAAAAAAAAAAACCAAAACACCCTTGTCCTCCTTAAATGTCCTATTACTATAAGAATCGTAATAAGGAATCACAAGCAATTGTAACAAGCACTGGAAACACACAATTAGTACAGTTTGTTAAGTTTCATGAGAGCAGAAATTCACAGTGATGGAGGAGGACAGGCACATAGAAGTAAGCAATCAGAGAAGACATCCTGGAGGAAGTGACATAACCTCATAGGGGGCCTGGCAGCTCAGTGGTTAAGAAGACGGGTCTGGACCTGACAGCTGAGGTGTCAGTCTTGGTTCTGCTACGTAATAGCTGTGTACCTTTGGGCATGTTTCTGAATTTCTCCTTATCTATACAACAGGGAAAATGATAGCCTTACCGTTTCTCTATCAGGCTGTTATGAGGACTAAGTAAATTGAATACTTGCAAGAGCACAGAGCAGAGCCCAGCTCATAGCAATTGCTCGGTGAATTTCAGCAGCCTCAGTCGTTATTAGGCTGAGGCCTGAAGCGTGAGTAGTAAGAAGTAAGCTGGAGAAAGGGGATGAGAGAGTAGAGTTACAGAGAGAACAGCAGGTGTGTGAGCTCTCTGTGGCGGGAGGGCGCATAGGTATTACAGAAACAGAAAAGAAATTCCATCCCTCTAGGACTAGGGTGGGAGGTAAAGGAAAGAAGCAAAGACTCGTGATGAAGCCGAGGAGGTCAGCAGGGTTGATGTAATTAAGGGCCTCATAAGTCATCTCAGGGCTTTGTAGGACTTTATCCTACAAGCAATGGGGAGCTAGTGAGGGTTTTCAGCCAGAGAGTGACAGGGTCAGATTTGCATTTTAGAAAGAGGGCTTCCCAGGGCTTCCCTGGTGGTGCAGTGGTTAATAATCCGCCTGCCAATGCAGGGGACACAGATTTGATCCCTGGTCCGGGAAGATCCCACATGCAGTGGAGCAACTAAGCCCATGAGCCACAACTACTGAGCTCGTGTGCCACAACTACTGAGCTTGTGTGCCACAACTACTGAAGCCCACGCACCTAGAACCCGTGCTCCGCAACAAGAGAAGCCACTGCAACGAGAAGCCCGTGCACCACAACGAAGAGTAGCCCCTGCTCACCGCAACTAGAGAAAGCCCAGCAACGAAGACCCAACACAGCCAAAAAAAGAAAGAAAGAGAGCTTCCCATGCAGGGAAGGGGCTGGAGGCTGGGAGATGGGGAGATGAGTTAGGAGACTGGTGTAGCCATCTTGGGAGAAGATTGTGCCAGCCTGGAGGAAGGCAGTGACCGTGGCAGTGAGATGGAGAGAGGATAGGGTTGGACAGGTGTAGGACTGGCTTAGACTTTAGAAACTGGGTGGAGACTGGCGCGATTCTCTGAGACAGACTAGAGGGAGGAGGAGTGTGAGAAGATGACGTCTAGTTCCGGAAGCACTGCATTGGAGGTAGTTTGAGACAGAGGAGTGGAGCATGTATGAGGTCCCTTGAATAGACACATTCATAGTGACAGAATGTGGAACACTGGGTACCAGAGGCTGGGGAAAGGGGGCAAGAGGGAGTTGGTGTTTCATGGGTACAGAGTTTCAGTCTGGGGTGATGAAAGTGTTCTGGAGATGGACGGTAGTGATGGTTACACAACAATGTGATTATACTTCGTGGCACTGAACTGTACACCTCAAAAGGGTTAAAATGGTACATTTTATGTTACATATAGTTTACAACAATAATAATAAAAAGATAGAGCACATGGGCCTTTATTCCTAGAAAAATTTAGAAGGTCACCGAAAAGAATTGTAAAGGCTGGCTCCGTTAAGGTCTCCAGAGGAAGAGATGATCAGCCTCTACATTTTCGAAAAGATGAATGTTTTTAGCCAAAGAACAACAAAACTGACAATCAGATAATCCCTCATACTTTTCCCCTTGAGAGAAAATTGTTAAAAAAAAAAAAAACTTGAACCAAGTATAAATAAAAAGAGACACAAACTTCAAACTGCTTAACAACAAAGAAGGAATTAGAATGTGGCTTAGTCATGTCAAACCAGATTCTGCCCAAGGGAAACTGATGGAGGAAAAACAGTTAAAGACTCATTGGAGATTATAGATAATGTCTGTTATAACGTTTAAAGCCAAAGATAGAAATGATAAATGTTTCCTGTGTTTTCCACCCAACGGTGAACAGTAAACTAGATGTTTTGCTAAAAGAAGAATATTTTGAATAGATGCTTTGTTTAACAAAGTCAGGGGTGCAGTGACAGAAAAGGAGTTGAAATAAAAATATAGGAAGAGCCCTGGAACATTTTTTAAAATAACATACTTGAGCTTCATTGTTTGTTTGTTTATGTATTATTTGCATGTAATTATTCTTAAGTGATATGTTCCTACAAATTTCTTCAACAGAAACTCGTGATGACTTTACAACTGTCAAAGATACTGGATTATTGCTCCTCTGGGTTATTTTTTCACTGAGAAGATATTTCAGTCAAAACATAAGTCATGAGACTAGCGGTGTGCGCAGAGAATTTTGTATTCCCCGCGTTTGTAAATGCCTTTCAAATACTGACATCACAACTGTTGCTAGCATTTCTTTAGAGGAATTCTTTTTCATTAAATTATTTGATCATTAGAATGTGCACGTTCCCAAGAGGATGCAGTTTTTGGAAAGTAGCAGAACTTTAATAAACTTCAGTTAAAGGAACATATCCATCAGCAAGAATTTAAATAACACTCATCATGCCAACTTCTATGTGAAGTGCAGGGATGACTATAAAAGTGTGAAACTTGGTCTCTGCCCTTAATTGTGAGTCTGTGTATCTTTGAAACCAAGGGACTCTCTCTGTTATCCTTCACTGTATTTATAATGGTTTTAGAGCAGAACCTGAGGATATTCTGAGTGGGAAGATTCATATTGTGATAAGGAAAGGAAATCTGTAAAAAGCATTGCTGTGAGTTTAACAAATAGTGGCATTGCAGGACTGGCAAATGACAAAAACCTGGCTTTTTCTTGGTCCCGGTCCCGAAAAGGTGGACCAAGAAAAAAGAAAACATGAACGTGTTTCCTTTCCAGTGCCTGTCTAGGCTGTTTTCAGTGCTCAGCTGGGAGTGGTCGGACCTTCCTCCATAAGCAGTAATGAAAACCAGACCTCCTGGGACCTGCTTGAAGCATAAAGGAACTCAAAGACCAGAAAACAGCCAGGGAGGGTGGGAGTTAGCTTGGGGAGTGTAGCGGATGGATCACATTGATGAGCTGCTTCTTTCAGACAGCTGTCTTCCGTGTTTCAACTCCCAATCTTGGGCCAGTTTATCTTTGCACCGTGGCCGAGAAAGAGATTAATACTGCTTAAGACCATCTTCCTTCCTGGGCCGTTGCTATTCTGCTTAACAAAATAAGGTGCCATTTTGTTTTGTTTTATCGAGGAAGGAATCCTCAGCTAAGATGACTTAACATGGATTTGTCTTCAAAAATATACCGAGCTCTTTCCTCCTCCAGATCACCTACAGGCATTACCTTGTTGCTGCGTTCAATCCCAACATAATCAGCCTCTTCTGGAATTATCACAAAGAGCTCGGCTTCGTAGGCACCTTCCCCTTCATTTCTCGCGTTGATTATGAGCGTAAGGTGGTTTTCATCTCCAATGATGACCTGATGCTTATCTCTAAAAATGCAGTTTAAAAAGAATCATTAGGTTCTGTGCATCTCTGGATTCATGGGTATTTTATTTAGAGGAAGATGTAAACATGCAAGACTGGGAAAAAAAACAAGATGGATCGTCATGAGGGGGTGGTGAGAAGAATCAAAACTATGTCTGGATGAGAAGGACAGGAAAACATCCAGGGGTGTTCTGGTAAATATTTAACAACCAGCGCTTCAAACTAGTGGTTACCAGTGGAGGAAGGGGCAACATCGGGGGCGGGGCCAGGGGGAGGTACAAACCACTGGGTCTGAGACAGGCTCACGGATGTATGTACAACTCAGGGAATAGAGCCCCTACTTTGGAATAACTGTAAATGGAAAGTAACGTTTAAAAACTGTATACTAGGGCTTCCCTGGTGGTGCAGCGGTTAAGAATCTGCCTGCCAATGCAGGGGACACGGGTTCGAGCCCTGGTCCGGGAAGATCCCACATGCCGTGGAGCAGCCAAGCCTGTGCGCCACAACTACTGAGCCTGTGCTCTAGAGCCTGTAAGCCACAACTACTGAGCCCGTGTGCCACAACTACTGAGCCTGCGCTCTAGAGCCCGTGAGCCACAACCACTGAGCCCGTGTGCCACAACTACTGAAGCCGGTGCACCTAGAGCCCGTGCTCCGCAACAAGAGAAGCCACCACAATGAGAAGCCCGCGCACCACAATGAAGAGTAATTCCCGCTCACCTCAACTAGAGAAAACCCGTGTGCAGCAACGAAGACCCAACGCAGCCAAAACTAAATTTATGTATTTATTTATTTTTAAAAAACCTGTATAATAAAGTAACAACCAGTTCTCAAAAACAAAAGGAAACAAAGAAAACCAGGATGTGTAGCATTTGCCGATTCCAGTGGTGTAAATCCTCCCACTGTGATCAATTTCAAGCTCCCAACATACTTAACGATCTGCCAGCAAAAATTCCCGAAAAGTTAACAATTAGCTCACAAGCCAGGAGGAGACGGCTTCAGCACATCCCTGAAAACATCCCATAGGAGGAAGATGGGCAATGGGAAGAGAGGGAGAGAGGTGGTTTAGAAAGTAGGAGGGGAAGCTGAGTGTGACGCAAAGTGGAAAATAAGAGGGAAGAAAGAGGCAGATAAAGGAAGATCTCAAATAGCTGATTGTGAGGTATTCTGAGGACATTTAATTCACTCCAGTCTTCAAATTGAAACAGCATTTGGAAATGCCTACTTGTGACCCTTAATCAAAGCTATTGCTTCGGACAGTGGCTAGATTATGAAGTTTGGAAAAAGTCCCCTTGAGAGGTTACCAAGAAGCTTCCAAACACTGGCAGCAAGATAGTTCCTGGGGTGGGGATGGGTTGAGGCAGGTAGAGAGGAGAGCCACCGGAACCACCAGAGATGAGTTAACTTCAAACAGAAGCATTTCCCCCCACTTTTGGTGAAGGATGGAACGGCTCAGGCAAGGTCTTGGGGTGTGTCACTTGACACCAATGACAAAGACCTAAGCCACAGGCTAACCCAAAGTGTAGCCAAGCTCAGAAATTTCACGCAGTGCACTTACTTTGGTAGTGGCTGGAAGTGTATACTTTCTCCAGAGAAGCTTTAAGTAAACACCTGTATGCCATTAGGTAAAATGGACAAGTTTATTTATTTAAACTTACGGTCTAGCTGACAGCTTCAAGTCAGGAATGCACATGTTATCTTCTCCACAGTCGACCAGGATGTGAGCCTGTGTTGTGGAAAAACATGTATCAGGAAGAATCTGGGAAAACCTGAATCCCGTCCTTTCTCTTGAAAATTATGAATGATCCCACAAGTTAAACCAAAGCTTTCCTTTCACTCTGCATGAGTCTACCTAGCTAGAAACTCTGTTTGGCAGTGACCTCCCCTTATAGGCTAGCTTTCTTAGGAGCCCGATTCCAATTCATTCTGAAATGTCTGTAAAGAATGCTACTCTGGCCGATGGTTTGAGGATTACAGGCTGTACTGCTTCTATTACGGCCACATTTTGAACAAATTAAATCTTGGTTCCACAAGGGGAAGGGCTTCTGAAAACACAGGGATGCAGTGTTTCAGGAAACATGTTCAGAAAATCTCCCAAATGTTACAAGTGTGTATGCAGGAATGAAAACAAAAGGGCCTGGATTTCATCTTAAGGTCACAGGAGCAATGCCCAGGGCCTGATTGAGAATATACCATCAAAGACGGGCCAGGACCTACCTGTTCGGTAACAACGTTTTCCCTGTAGTAATTCAATATTGGTTTCACCTCCAGACCTTCTTTAAAGGTGGATTCATCCAAACTGTAATTCAAACTAATGTTGATTGGAGACAGTTTATCTCGGAATTCAGTTTCATCCTAGGGAAAATAATCACAAACTCAAGAAAGGCCCTGTAAAATGGCTGCAAGATGTTAGTTGGTGGAAGGCAGGCAGCACTTGCCTCTGGCCATTAAAAGTGAACCATGAAGTAACTACCACCCCAGCGGGCCTAGGCACATGCTGTGGACGTGGCATAGAGAAGCCGGTTTAATGAACGTATGTTCAGAGTTGGAATCATTTAGGCTTCGTTGAAATACATGCTTCTGGAAGCAATCTTCAGGTTCTCCAGATCTTCAACAACTCACACGGATTGGTCAGATTGCACAGTTAAAAATCAGTTGCACAGGAAATGTCACTGAAAGTTTCATGAACTGGGATTTTTATCTTAATGAGGTTGGCAGAATTTGTAAGTCCCCTTGGGCTCAGAGGAAGAAAACCTCTCGATTCTCTTCCTTTCTTATCATCTCTTTAAGTCCTTGTTTGCATGAACTTCAAAACACCTTCAGCACATCTGAAGTTCCCTTAGAAAAAGCACCAGAACCTTCCTGGGGAGGGAGGGGGTAGTACCAGCAGCAAGGTCTGGACACACAGGAACTCCCAAACCATGGAGTGGGCATGCCGCCCTTCAACCGGATGCCAGTATCAGTCATAATGAGACACGAGGGTCGTGCACCAGCTTTTCATTCTACAATGTGTTTGTAAACTCTGCTTTCTACAGGTTTTCCCCTTACTATATCCCCTCAAAGAGGAGACCAAATGAAAAGAGGCTTCACAACGTCATCACTGGTAAGAAGATGAAATAACTGTATAATAACACGTTTTGGCTTTTTATTTCATGGTGGGTTTAGGAGTTATTGTAAAAATCCATTGCTTTAAAAATGTAATTATAATTTACTTTTAATAAAGCCTTTGAATGCCTCACCCTTCTCCTAAGTTGGCTCAGAAATGCACATTGATAAAATCTGGCCGAACATCCTCACGTAGGATAAAAATTCAAATAAATTGTGTCTAACTTTTATGTTTTTTGCGGGGAGGCAGTTGGAAATGAAAACCACCTGAGTTAGCACTAGTACTAAGGAGTGTACTCAAAACAAGAAGAAGCTTAGGAGCAGAAACTCACACAACATTGTAAATCAACTATACTCTAATAACAATTAAAAGAAAAAAAAGAAGCAGCTTCGGAATTAAAAGCAATACATCATTAGGTTGGCTGAAGTCAGGCTCAACAGAGGAGTGTGTGGCTTTAAAGATTTCTCCTATAAAATGAAAATAGATGTGGGTCTGTGTGAACTACTGTGATGTTTAAATGGAGAAAAATGGTTGGAATTTGGACTTCAATGTTAGAGGCCAGAAAGGTGATTCTGGAACACTTACTCGAAGGTAAACGGTAAAATCCTGGCATTGGAGGGATTTCTGCCCCTTTATCACGAGAGGGAAGACGAGATGTGACTGATGGTTTTCAAGGAAGAGCGTGCGTTTAATGGCTCCTTTTTGTTTCAGGGAATCTAACTGCACCTCGGCAGTCAGGCCTAAAGGACAGACATAAAGCAAATATAATCCAGAAAGGAAAAGTATTCAGTGAATGTAGCGCTTTATCAGAGATACGAATTCCTATTTCAGCTTGCTTATTCAGGAAACATTTTTTCCATAGTTGGGATCAAAAATAATACACGAGCTGCAAAGATTTGATAAAATACCCCCCAAGCTAAACAACTTGTTTTGTAATGGTTTTACACAAAAAGTCATTTCCCCCATAATTAGGTCTGTTCTTACAGACAGTACCAATTATTCAAGGACTGTTTATGTAGAAGTTCCCATATTTATAACAGAAATCTTGGTGCTAACGAAGAGCTCTTTGAAAGCTTTAAATGGTCTGTGCACCGCTTACTGTTGACTTTTCTTGATATGGTATAGGAGTGGAAAACTGAAAATATGCTCACCGATTGTGTTTGAAATGCTCTGGCCTGCCACAGATGCACACACTCTTAAAGAAAAGCTAGGGGAAATAATAATCAATAATTTATTGGTTAATAAACTTTTTCAATCTGAAGTAGCAAACTTCCTTTACCTTACCCCAGATAAAACGAATGCTTTATTTTTCCTCTATACTTCTCTTAGTGTACACACACACACACACACACACACACAAAACCAAACAAATAAATATGCCTATATTTATTGATTGATATATATACTTATCAAAAATATATTTATATACATATATATATCCAACAATTCTAATACGATTAAGAAAGGTGACATTATTACATAGGAAGGTAATACTTAAAATATTACTAGAGGTCGATTGATTTAATCAGTGGATTAATTGATCAATTACTTGCTGCCTTTTTTCAAGAAATGCATGTGAATATCTTCCATGTGCCAGGGAGTGAAGAATTGGGCAGAACAGCAGGGGGACAGCTAGTGGCAGAGCCTGGAGGTGAGCAAGCACGTGACCCCAACTTGAGGAACCTGAAGAAATCTGGTGCGTTAGAGAAAGATGGGGAAAGCTGTAGGAAGCCGAGGCTGGCTGGGTCAGTAGGTAGGGAACAGGGCTTTGAAAATCACTTTAAAGAATTTGGATCAAGAGGTGCAAACTATTAGGTATAAAATAAACTACAAGGACATATTGTACAACATGGGGAATATAGCCAATATTTTATAATAAGTATAAATGGAGTATAATCTTTACAAATTGTAAATCACTATGCTGTATACCTGTAATTTATATAATATTATACATCAACTACACTTCAATTAAAAAAAAGAATTTGGATTTAATTCTGAGAGGCAGGGAGCATCACGGTACGATTAACCCATAATCCACTCTCCGTGGAAGGAGATAAGAACTCAGGCAGGTACTTGACAGGAGTGGGATATAATTTGAGGCAGAGACACCAGAAGAGGGAAGGGAAAAAGAAGGAAAATGGGGAGTGTAGAGTGACCATCTCAGGCTTGGTAAGCACAACAATACAGTGTATAAGGTCAATAAAAAAAGGATGGATGTGTAGGAGAGACCTTTGTAGTTTTGCCTTGAACATGCCCTAAAACTCAATCCAGGGAGGTGCCTGCTGTGGCTTGCAGGATGGCCTGCACTTGGGTCTATCCTGTGGCCTTGGAGGGAATGAGGACCGGCCAGTGGTCTCTGCCTGACTGTTGCATGTGCTGACCTCCCCATGGAAAAATGTCAAGCTGTAAGCGCCAGCGTTCAAGATGGGGCTTTTTCACATTTCTAAGAAAGTAAAAATGTAAGAAAATACTTAAGTATGATTTAATGACAGCCTTAACGTTTTTACTAGTAAATACTCTAGTATGATTTGAATATTTCCACAGAATCCAAAAGGAGTAAATAATCTCTAGTCGTGCTTTAATTATGTGTCAGCTTCCTGTGTCAGATATAATGAAGATGTGTCACATCTGGGATTCATCTAGCTCCCGTGACCTCAGTCAATGTCTCCCTTCAGGGTAAGTAATTTGTCACATACCATTAAGCCAAACGTTTTCCGAGATGTCTCTGCTATTTCAAGTGTTTGTACCACTTCCCCAGAGAAATCATGAATTCCAGCCCACTTCCACTTCAATTGGAATAATTCAAGAAAGATGAATAGTTAATCACATCTTTAAATTTTGTAGCAGGTCTGGCTTTCAAAATTGGAATTTTTTCTGTGTCTGACTTTTTTGGAGGTACTTGGGTATGTGTTAAAATTGTTGACCGTTTTTCTATTCATCCTTATACTGAATAGGCAAAACTCATTAGCTTGTATAAGATAAATTCCTATTTGTAATAAAATTATCATTATATCTATAGATTCAAATAATTTTACATACAGTATTTTGTCTAACACAATTGAGAAGCAATAAAAATTTTTGCAAACGAGATAAAGTTATGAATGTGAACATTATCTCCTTTTGAGAAGAATTTGATTTAAAAACGATGTCATCAGCTGAAGGGTCACTCGGTTTATAAATTATATGTCAGTGTTATTCTATACTTCTTAGTTCCCCCTTTCTGTTATCTTTATATCATTAAGTGGACGATTTTAACTTTTTCATACAAGTTTAAATAACCGCTACGACTTACTGAATTATTGATAATAGCACTCCAACCTAAACTTTTTGGCTTATAGATGTCTTTAGCAGAAAAGAGTTGCCAAGTTATAACTTTCAAAGCATTCTCTTCGGATCTAAAAAGAAAACCTCACTGAAATATTCATTCTGAATTTACAACATTTATATTATATGTAAACACACACATATACATCGTATGTTTTATATAACAGATACTTAGGTGCACTCACAGGTCTATACCTAATTATAATGCACACTTGTCAGAGAAAGCTGTGAATTATTAAATTAGAATTAAAATTTCAGACTAGCATTTATGATCATAGTCAATATGAATAGGTCTGACTGGAGCAAAAAAACTCCATTAAACCAGCCCAGATCCCTCATCACATAATTTCTAAATGAAACTGTTGGGCTATACTTCTGGTGCTTCAGAAGGCAGGACAGTACCTTACAAATCCTCTAATACTAGTCCTAACCCAATGCAGGAAGGGTTAGAATAATGACCTGGTGATGTAATGGTGCTCGTAGCCACATATGGGAGAAGAGGAATGAGATAAATGTGAAACAGGACTTAAAAGTACAAAGCAATTCACTTTTCAATCTAACCAATTCAATGCTCTTTCAGTGATGGCAAATATCAGGTTTTACATAAAGTTAGGTATATCTGAGAAGTTTTTCCAAATTTGAAAAGGGGATAGTTATTAACTTTTATATTTATAAAATTTTTTTTTTTTACCAAATAGCTTTTTTTTTTTTTTTTTGCGGTATGCGGGCCTCTCACTGTTGTGGCCTCTCCCGCTTCGGAGCACAGGCTCCGGACGCGCAGGCTCAGCGGCCATGGCTCACGGGCCTAGCCGCTCCGTGGCATGTGGGATCTTCCCGGACCAGGGCACGAACCCGTGTCCCCTGCATTGGCAGGCAGACTCTCAACCACTGTGCCACCAGGGAAGCCCTACCAAACAGTTTTAATCTTTCTCATTAGATAACAATTATGTGAATATTTATGGGTTGGCTTTTTTTTTTTCTCTCTAGTTTAGAAATGCAAGTAGCAGAAACTTTATAAAATTACACAGCTGGGCTTCCCTGGTGGCGCAGTGGTTGAGAGTCCGCCTGCCAATGCAGGGGACACGGGTTCGTGCCCCGGTCCGGGAAGATCCCACATGCCGCGGAGCAGCTGGGCCCGTGAGCCATGGCCGCTGAGCCTGCGCATCCGGAGCCTGGGCTCCTCAACGGAAGAGGCCACAACAGTGAGAGGCCCGCGTACCGCAAAAAAAAAAAAAAAATTACACAGCTGTTTGAAAGGCAGAGAAATTCACATTGAGGGAAATGGAGAACTATTTCCCAGTTAGAGGTTTACTTAATAGTTTTCAGATGTACAAGATTATATCAAATACAGACAAAAATTACAGAAAAGAAAATCAACAAATGCTTTTCAATCATTTTTTAAAAAATGAGCTAAATTCCTATAATACATTTTAAAAGGTATCCGAGAAACACATTCGAGACTGAACCCGCTGTTAATTTTCCATCTTCTGATACTCTGAGTTACCCATTCAAAATTTTTGTATGTGAAAATAAAACATCTTTCAGGAAATGGATGGAATAGAATCAAATAAATAATTGTAATTTGCCCACATACCAAATCTGATTTAATGCAACAAGAGTTCGTGAAAACAAGGCAATTTTCTTGTTAAAAAGTAATATTCATGTCAATCCCAAATTCCCAGTCTGCTATATTTAAAATAAAATGCCTTTCCATGAAAAAACAATTAAAAAATAAAAAAATTTTTAAAATAAAAAGGAATGTTCTTTCCATAAAACCAAACAGATCCCACAATCTGTTAAAAAAAAACACTTCAATTTTTTAAAAAATTCAAAAACTGAAAAATCCTGAGAAAAGATGATCTCGTTCATAACAACATTTCACACCAGAGTGTGCCACACATATGTGCTTTAAAGAATTCAATCTAGAAGTCCATTCAGTGATGAATGTGCCAACAGGACTGTTGGGAGAAATACCAGTTTTAATACTTGTGCCCAAGTAGCACTCATTGTTCATTTCATGTTCATTTCATCCAGGGTTAGGAGAGATGCTAGCTAGCTCTTTCACATATTTTCTCAGATCAGGTTTTCATTATAATATTTTATGGTTTCATACCATTTTAAAATGTGCTCAGGGCATCTCCCAGCTACTTTCAGAAGCTGCTTAAGGGGAAGACAGGCCTCCCTGAACCGAGAGGTCCCAGCAAAGGAGGTTTTTCAAAGAATTCTTCAGGGTCCTCTACACCCCCATCCACCACCCTCAAAGGCTCTGACTCCAGTCTGAACCCCTGTCCAAGGCCATGAGCAACGTGCTGAAACTGGCTTCTGTGGGTCTACAGACTGGTGTGTTCTGCATTCTGACTTTCTCAGGAACCGACCATATCATCTGAAAATGGAGGTAAATCTCAAATGCTCCAAATGTTTGTTGATCTTTCAGAGAATATACCCTAAGGCATTACCCAATATGACAGACTTCTGACCCTGGAGGACCTACATATTGAGAAGCAAAGTGGCATTGCCTTGAGCTGTGCTACAGCCAAGTTCCATTTCTTACTGCCTTCGGGTGACCGGCCAGATTCACGAGGAACATTCTCAGAAGGTGTATGAGCCTGTCCACCTACAGGCCAGGCAGAGGACTATTCCTGACGATGACATCATGGCCACAGAAATATAGTTGAGGACACAAAAATCTCTATTTTTATAATGTTTACCTTCTGTCTCATTGTATACAGATGTGAGGTTATAAAACTGACATCTATTTTCAGCACAGGAAACCAAGTAATTTAACCCAAGCCTATTTAAGAAAAAAAAAAAAGGACAATACATATGTCTGAAAAGTGGTTTCCATATGCATATGCAAATACAAGCATCAAGGTATTTTATTATATTTTCAGTTTGGTTAATGTGTATTTTAGTATGCCAAGGTTCTAAAAGAAATCTCCAAGATTTACTTTGTCGGGAATTTTCTCAAGTGTTTTTGTTTCTCATCACATGTGGAGGCTGTAGATTGGCAAAATGGCCTTCCCATGACAGCAAAAGTTCAGCATCGTGTCAGAGATCCTTTTATGTTTCTTTTGAAAGACTAACAACTGGCTACTCAGATGTGGTGCACAGACCCACAGCATTAGCACCCCCTTGGAGCCTCTTCAGAAATGTTAAAGTCTCAGCCCCCATCCCAGGCCTGCGGCCCCCAAAGCTGCATGTGCACCAGATCTCCAGGTGATCTGAGTCCGCCTAAGCGGGCTGGCAGCACCGCACTGACTCACCAGGCCACAGATGCCATCGATTCTGGAATCTGGCAGGTTTTATTATCCAGATTGATGATCACCGGGTGCAGGAGAAGCTGGGCTCCCACCGTCACAACCGGCCTTGCTCTGCGGGGAGAAGACACACGGTTTTAACCAGCCCCAGGAGGGGCAGGCAGAAGCCCACTGCTCCACTTCTAGAGGTCACGGCCAACATTCCCGGCCCCGGTGCCAAGAATTCCCCTCAGTGAGTGAACAGGTGGGCTCTAGACTCAACCAACGACCTCCAGACACATCCGGTAGCTCACGAATACAAATAAAGGAGCCATGGGCCCATGAAGCACAGCCGCGCTCACGGACCTTCTCTGTCTGTGGAGGGGCTCACGGTATTTTGGTGACATGGCTGTGAAAGATTTCTCCTCTGGGACCTGCTGGTCTGTCCATATTCGCATCTGAATATGAGGAGATACACCATCCTGCAGTCACTCACGTTGCATCTGTAAGTACTCGAGTTTTGCTAATTTTGTCGCCATGTTGGCTGGTGATTTTGAACCGCTGATCGATCATTTTCTAGACAAGCTTTGCAGATTGAGCTAAACCCGTGAGGGTGAGCTGACTCATGCTGCCCTTCACGTGGAGCAATGGTTCTCAACCCTGACTGCACGACAGAAGCACCCCGGGAGCTGAAAAACAGAAGCCAGTCTCCCGGGGTCAAGGCCAGGCACTGGAATGTCAAAAACAAAAACCTCCAGGTGATTCTATGGTGCGGCCGAGTTTGAGGAGAGGGTCTAATACCGAGTAAACTCCATTCCAGCCACCGGGGAGGATAAATCAGACAAGAAAGTAAGTCACTGGGAAAAGGAATGGGGCAATATTTATAAAGCTTGGTGCCAAGATATGAGAAATGGGAGTGAAATCTCCAGATGACAGTGTGAAATGACGCCACGTTGCTTAAGTTCTCCTCCGACAGGAGGGAGGGCGGGGCCTTGGGGCAGCGTGTTGTTTAGGGCACTGGTTTAAACAATTCCATGATTACCGTAATGGCGCCCAATGGGAATTTTCCTGAACTCCTTTGCGCTATTATCTGTACTGTTACGTGATTTTTCTTTTCAATATTGTGTTAGCTCCAGCCCTTGGAAGAGCAGATGATAAGACAGGATTAGACACAGGCCTGGGCCTTGGCGCAGCGTGTTGTTTAGGGCACTGGTTTAAACAATTCCACCATTACCGTAGTGGCGCCCAATGGGAATTTTCCTGAACTCCTTTGCGCTATTATCTGTACTCTGTTATGTGATTTTTCTTTTCAATACTGTGTTAGCTCCAGCCCTTGGAAGAGCAGATGATAAGACAGGATTAGACACACAAGACACTTATTAGGGCAAATACTGATGAGGGAAAAAGGGGAGGGAGGGAGGAGGCTGGGACCAGCAGTCAGAGTGTGATGTACATCTGATTCCTGTGAAGAAGTAAGGAAACAAAAGAGGATCTGGGAAAGAAGCTCCAGCCAGGGCACTAGGGAGCCCTTGAGCCAAATCTGCCTGCTAGTGGAGCTCCAGGTGGGCCTGTATTTGTATCCCTGTTGTGTCCAGTAATCGCCTGGGAGCAGCTCATGGGAGATAGGGCCTTGTTGCACATGTAGACTCAGAGCACAGTGGAGGGACCATGAGTCAATTTCACTCCATCAGCTCTGAGTGGTGCATCTTCATGGCCACCACAAACACAGCCCCATCCTTCAGGTACTTTGAGAGTTTCAATCACCTGATTCTCTACCCCCTGAAGTGGAGAGTGGCTGGTGTAAATCAGCCCTCTGAGTATGTCTTGGGACTGATGAGGAAGACAGTCTTGCCTACTTGAGGAAACCTGCTTTAGAATCCCTCAGGGAGTTGACCTAGGTTTGAACTATGTGCCCAGAACACCTGGGTTAGACCTCTGCCTTTTGTCTTGATATCCTGACCTAGTGTCTTGCGTTCTATAAAACTTTTTTTTTAAGAATAAAAAAGAATCTAAATTTTTTTTAAGAAGAAAGAAGAATCTAGTAAGTAACTGGTAGCACGGTCTACCAGTTACTTATTATTCCATGTACCTTACATGCAGATTCTCACTTAATCCTTTCAACAAAAATAAACTTGTAAATATTATGCCTATTTTACAATGAAAAAATTCTGAGGCTCAGAAAGTTATAGAAACTCGCCCAAGATTACAAATGGGTGAGTGTGTGGACTGGCCAGACCTGTCACATTTGAACACTTGTTCAATTCTTGCTTTGGGAGGCTACCAGTTCTTGGTATTTCTATTCCTTAATGTAGTGTCCGCACTTGATGATAGAGGCCAGGGTGCATAGCAACACTCCCCCACCCTGCATTCCTTATCTGTAGGCTCATTTTAATGCATTTCCAAAGCAAAGAGAAGTATTCAAATGTAATAACTTTAAAAAGTGTGTCATTTTAGAAGTTCTGCTAAGATTCACATCTTATTTAATGTTATGTTAGTAGAAGCTGGAAGTTTGGTCATGAGGTATGAGAAAAAAAAGACAGAAGGGCTGAAAGAAAGGGGAAAATATTGAGAGCAAATACTCCTCCAAACTTTACAAAGAGCATCTAAATGCTCTCCAAAATAAATAGTTGGGATTTACTCTTTAAAGAAAAACTAACAACGAAAAAGAAATGCATTTGAGACAATTAGAAAAACATATCCACGGATGGAGGAATAAAGAAAGTGTGGCATTCAGCCATAAAAAGGAAAGCTTGCCATTTATGACAACACAGAAGTACCTTGAGAGCATTATGCTAAGTGAAAAAAGTCAGACAGAAAAAGATCAATACCATATGATCTCACCTACATGTAGAATCTAGAAACAAAAATCAAAACCAAAAAATGAACATAAAGATACAGAAAACAGATTGGTGGTTGCCAGAGGTGGGGATGAGATGGAGTTGGAAATGGATGAAAGGGGCCAAAAGTATAGACTTCTGTTTATAAGATACATAAGTTTGGGGGATGAAATATATAGCATGGTGCCTAGAGTTAATAATACTGTGTTGTATATTTGAAAGTTGCTAAGAGGGTAGATCTTACAAGTGCTCATCACACACACAAAAACTGTAACTGTGTGTGGTGATGGATGTTATCAACTAGACATTGTGGTGATGATTTTGCAATATATACAAATATTGAATCATAATGTTGTATGCCTGAAACTAATATAATGTTACATGTCAATAAAAGAAAAGAACATTTGCATACCATCAACCACATACCTGTAAACAGCTACTTTTCCTGTTCCAAATGCACCCACAATTAAATCTAAAAAAGACAAAAACACACAACACGTGTACAAATTTTATAGAAACGATTCAAACTCATAAATAGCACATAAAGCATCCTGAAATGCTGATTGCAGAGTGGGAGTCATAAAAGTAAAAACAGCAAATCACACCGTTCTTAAGACATTTTGGAAAGGATACTGGAACTTCACTCTAGCTCCATATGACACATACATCAATAGATCTCAAACCCTTCTGGACTCAGGAAGGCCAGCCTTCTAGAAATGCTTCAGATGCTCATCGTAACACCATTTCTCCTATCCTCCAGACTCAAGGCACACATCTTAAAGCAAAAGGGGAAAAGCAGGGGCTAAGGGCCTACTAAGTGCCAGGCTCGTAGCACATAGTATTTTATCATCCCGCTACCGGAGCAATCCTATAAGGAAAGTATTTTACCAACGAAGTGAGACATTTTGGCTGCCATCTCATCACAGTCATTTGCTCTTGACAAATATGCGGATGGCGAGTATGGTTTTGGCAGAGTGATCAGTAGCATATGAAATAACTGACATAGCATTACAGCCATCTCTCCTCATTTGCGGTTTTGCTTCTTCAGTTTCAGTTACCTGTGGTCAACCACGGTCTGAAAATATTAAGTGGAAAATTCCAGAAATCAACAACTCATCCGTTTTAAATTGCACGCCGTTCTGAGCAACGTGATGAAATCTCACGCCGTCCTGCTCTGTCCCGCCCGGGATGTGAATGATCCCTTGGTCCAGCGTGTCCTGTCCGTAGTCACTTAGCCAACTTGGTGTCTCAGTGCTTGTTCAAGTGACCCTTACTTTACTTAACAATGGCTCCAAAGTGCAAGAGGAGTGAGACTAGGGACTTCCCTGGCAGTCCAGTGGTTAAGACTCCATGCTTCCACTGCAGGGGGCAGGGGTTCGATCCCTGGTCGGGGAAATAAGATCCCGCACGCTGCGTGGCACGGCCAAAAAAAAAAAAAAAAGAAATTAAAATTAAAAAAAATTTTTTAAAAAGGAGTGATGCTGGCAATTAAGATGTGCCAAAGAGAAGCCGTAAAGTGCTTCCTTTAAGTAAAAAGGTGAACGTTCTCCACTTAATAAGGAAAGAAACAAAATCCTATGCCGAGGTTGCTAAGATCTGTGGTAAGAAGAAATCTTCTCTCTGTGAAATTGTGAAGAAGGAAAAAGAAAGCCGTGCTAGTTTTGCTGTCACATCTCAAACTGCAAAAGTTAAAGCCACGGTGGGTGAGAAGTGCTTAGTTAAGATGGAAAAGGCATTAAATTTGTAACAATAAGATATTTTGAGAGAGAGAGAAACCACATTCACATAACTTTTATTATAGTATATGGTTATAATTGTTCTATTTTATTATTAGTTATTGTTGTTAATCTCTGACTGTGCCTAATTTATAAATCCAGCTTTAGGTATAGGAAAAAACATAGTATGTAAGGGTTCAGTACTCTCTGCGGTTTCAGGCATCTACTGAAGGGTCGTGGAACGTATGCCCCCCTGGATAAGCAGGGAAACCACTATACAAAAATATTAAACAACAACAACAATGATAATAATAAATAGCACAGATTGAACACTTATTCTAGGCCAGGAATTCTTTTAATGGATTTACTTTAACTTACTCTTAACAAGTTAAGAAGTCTCTGTCATATTATTAGCACAATTTTACAGAAGAGTAATTTGAGACTTAGGGAGGCTCACCGATACATTCATTGAAGTTCACACAAGTACATAAGAGGTGAAGCTGCGTTACAGTGGTGCTGGGCAACAGAGCAATCTTAGACTATTTGAGAGGTAAAGTTCACAATGACCTCAGTGACCGGCTGATATATAGGCAGAACTCTCTGTTTTTATTAATCTCATCTATAATGGTTATTCTTTCTCGGTGGATGCAATCAAACAAAAATTTAAATGACCATGATGATATCTACAGAGTAACATTTAGAAGCAGAGATGGGAAAACTGGATTCGGAAGAAATAACGGCCACAGAAGAAAACTTACAATAGCTGAAACTCTAATCGGTTAATTCTAGTAGGACAGAAGTGAAAATGAAAAAAAAAAAAAAAAGAAAAAGAGAGGAGGGAACTCCTTTGTCAGTGCCATATGGAAAACCGATCAAGAAATTAAACTGGTTCAATGGAATTCGTACAGGAAAATGATTTGTAGCCACATGCCCTTGGCATTCACCTTTCCAGAGCAAAGGAACTGGCCAGGCTGCAAGCAATATGATTCTTCTCTAGGGGCCTCTCTTGGCCAGGCCGAGGGCATTGTCCTCGGTCCATGATGCATGGGAGTTGGATGGATAAGCAGGTACATGAGCTCACATGGCTGCTTTCTTAGGGTGACTCTGAGACATGTACTTCCCTGTCTCCCAGATTTCCCCAGCTAGACAGAGCTCGAGTTGCCCACCCTGTCAGCCTTTTGATGATAATCTTCCCTTCCCACATCTCTCTTCCCTACTCCCTTAGCAATGATTTTCTGGGGATATTTCTCAAACCACTTGCCTTCTTTTTTTTTTTTTTTTTTTGAACTTTATTTAATTTATTTTTTCATACAGCAGGTTCTCATTAGTTATCTATTTTATACATATTAGTGTATACATGTCAATCCCAATCTCCCAATTCATCACACCACCGCCACCTGCCCCCACCACTTTCCCCCCTTGGTGTCCGTATGTTTGTTCTCTACGTCTGTGTCTCACTCTCTGCCCTGCAAACTGGTTCATCTGTACCATTTTTCTAGATTCCACATATATGCGTTAATATACGATATTCGTTTTTCTCTTTCTGACTTACTTCACTCTGTATGACAATCTCTAGATTCATCCATGTCTCTACAAATGACCCAATTTTGTTCCTTTTTATGGCTGAGTAATATTCCATTGTATATATGTGCCACATCTTCTTTATCCATTCGTCTGTTGATGGGCATTTAGGTTGCTTCCATGACCTAGCTATTGTAAATAGTGCTTCAGTGAACATTGGGGTGCATGTGTCTTTTTGAATTATGGTTTTCTCTGGGTATATGCCCAGGAGTGGGATTGCTGGGTCATATGGTAATTCTATTTTTAGTTTTTTAAGGAACCTCCATACTGTTCTCCATAGCGGCTGTATCAATTTACATTCCCACCAACAGTACAAGAGGGTTCCCTTTTCTCGACACCCTCTCCAGTGTTCGTTGTTTGTAGATTTTCTGATGACAGCCATTCTGACCGGTGTGAGCTGATACCTCATTATAGTTTTGATTTGCATTTCTCTAATAATTAGTAATGTTGAGCAGCTTTTCATGTGCTTCTCGGCCATCTGTATGTCTTCTTTGGAGAAATGTCTATTTAGGCCTTCTGCCCATTTTTGGATTGGGTTGTTTGTTTTTTTAATATTGGGCTGCATGAGCTGTTTATATATTTTGGAGATTAATCCTTTGTTGATTCATTTGCAAATATTTTCTCCCATTCTGAGGGTTGTCTTTTCGTCTTGTTTGTAGTTTCCTTTGCTTTGCAAAAGCTTTTAAGTTTCACTAGTTTCATTTGTTTATTTTTGTTTTTATTTCCATTACTCTAGGAGGTGGATCAGAAAAGATCTTGCTGTGATTTATGTCAAAGAGTGTTCTTCCTATGTTTTCCTCTAAGAGTTTTATAGTGTCCAGTCTTACATTTAGGTCTCTAATCCATTTTGAGTTTATTTTTGTGTATGGGGTTAGGGAGTGTTCTGATTTCATTCTTTTACATGTAGCTGTCCAGTTTTTCCAGCACCACTTATTGAAGAGACTGTCTTTTCTCCATTGTATATCCTTGCCTCCTTTGTCATAGATTAATTGACCATAGGTGCGTGGGTTTATCTCTGGGCTTTCTAGCCTGTTCCATTGATCTATATTTCTGTTTTTCTGCCAGTACCATATTCTCTTGATTACTGTAGCTTTGTAGTATAGTCTGGAGTCAGGGAGTCTGATTCCTCCAGCTCCGTTTTTTTCCCTCAAGAATGCTTTGGCTATTCAGGGTCTTTTGTGTCTCCATACAGATTTTAAGATTTTTTGTTCTAGTTCTGTAAAAAATGCCATTGGTAATTTGATAGGGATTGCAGTGAATCTGTAGATTGCTTTGGGTAGTATAGTCATTTTCACAATATTGATTCTTCCCATCCAAGAACATGGTATATCTCTCCATTTGTTTGTATTATCTTTAATTTCTTTCATCAGTGTCTTATAGTTTTCTGCATACAGGTATTTTGTCTCCCTAGGTAGGTTTATTCCTAGGTATTTTATTCTTTTTGTTGCAGTTGTAAATGGGAGTGTTTCCTTAATTTCTCTTTCAGATATTTCATCATTAGTGTATAGGAATGCAAGAGATTTCTGTGCATTAATTTTGTATCCTGCAACTTTACCAAGTTCATTGATTAGCTCTAGTAGTTTTCTGGTGGCATTTTTAGGATGCTCTATGTATACTATCATGGCAGCTGCAAACAGTGACAGTTTTACTTCTTCTTTTCCAATTTGTATTCCTTTTATTTCTTTTTCTTCTCTGATTGCTGCGGCTAGGACTTCCAAAACAATGTTGAATGATAGTGGTGAGAGTGGACATCCTTGTCTCATTCCTGATCTTAGAGGAAATGCTTTCAGTTTTTCACCATTGAGAATGATGTTTGCTGTGGGTTTGTCATATACGGCCTTTATTATGTTGAGGTAGGTTCCCTCTATGCCCATTTTCTGGAGAGTTTTTATCATAAATGGGTGTTGAATTTTGTCAAAGCTTTTTCTGCATCTTTTGGGTTGATCATATGGTTTTTATTCTTCAATTTGTTAATATGGTGTATCACATTGACTGATTGGCGTATGTTTTCGAATCCTTGCATCCCTGGGATAAATCCCACTTGATCATGGTGTATGATCCCTTTAATGTGTGGTTGGATTCTGTTTGCTAGTATTTTGTTGAGGATTCTTGCATCTATTTTCATCAGTGATATTGGTCTGTAATTTTCTTTTTTTGTAGTATCTTTGTCTGGTTTTGTATCAGGGTGAAGGTGGCCTCATAGAATGAGTTTGGGAATGTTCCTTCCCCTGCAGTTTTTTGGAAGACTTTGAGAAGGATGGATGTTAGCACTTCTCTGAATGTTTGTTAGAATTCACCTGTGAAGCCATCTGGTCCTGGACTTTTGTTTGTTGGAAGATTTTTAACCACAGTTTCAATTTCATTACTTGTGATTGGTCTGTTCATATTTTCTATTTCTTCCTGGTTCAGTCTTGGAAGGTTATAACTTTCTAAGAATTTGTCCATTTTATTGGCATAGAGTTGCTTGTAATAGTCTCTTAGGATGCTTTGTATTTCTGTGATGTCTGTTATAACTTCTCCTTTTTCATTTCTAATTTTCTGATTTGAGTCCTCTCCCTCTTTTTCTTTTTTTTTTTTTTTTTTTTGTGGTATGTGGGCCTCTCACTGCTGTGGCCCCTCCCGCCGTGGAGCACAGGCCCTGGACGTGCAGGCCCAGCGGCCACAGCTCATGGACCCAGCCGCTC
Source organism: Pseudorca crassidens (assembly GCF_039906515.1). Taxonomy (NCBI): domain Eukaryota; kingdom Metazoa; phylum Chordata; class Mammalia; order Artiodactyla; family Delphinidae; genus Pseudorca; species Pseudorca crassidens. The sequence continues at coordinate 192,198,347 of NC_090296.1, forward strand.
CACAACATGTGGGATCCTCCCAGACCGGGGCATGAACCCATGTCCCCTGCATCGGCAGGCGGACTCTCAACCACTGCGCCACCAGGGAAGCCCTCCCTCTTTTTCTTGATGAGTCTGGCTAATGGTTTATCAATTTTATCTTCTCAAAGAAACATCTTTTAGTTTTATTGATCGTTGCTATTGTTTTCTTTGTTTCTATTTTCATTTATTTCTGCTCTGATCTTCATGATTTCTTTCCTTCTGCTAACTTTGGGTTGTGTTTGTTCTTCTGTCTCTAGTTCCTGTAGGTGTAAGGTTAGATTGTTTATTTGAGATTTTTCTTGTTTCTTGAGGTAGGCTTGTATTGCTATAAACTTCCCTCTTAGAACTGCTTTTGCTGCATCCCATAGGTTTTGGATCATCATGTTTTCATTGTCGTTTGTCTCTAGGTATTTTTTGATTTCCTCTTTGATTTCTTCAGTGTACTCTTGGTTATTTAGTAACGTATTGTTTAGCCTCCATGTGTTTGTGCTTTGTACATTTTCCCCCCGTAATTGATTTTTAATCTCATAGCCTTGTGGTCAGAAAAGATGCTTGATATGATTTCAATTTTCTTAAATTTACTGAGGCTTGGTTTGTGACCCAAGATGTGATCTATCCTGGAGAATGTTCCATGAGCACTTGAGAAGAAAGTGTAATCTGCTGTTTTTGGATGGAATGTCCTATAAATATCAATTAAATCTATCTGGTCTGTTGTGTCATTTAAAGCTTGTGTTTCCTTGTTAATTTTGTTTGGATGATCTGTCCATTGGTATAAGTGAGGTATTAAAGTCCCCCACTATTATTGTGTTACTGTCGATTTCCTCTTTTATAGCTATTAGCAGTTGCCTTATGTATTGAGGTGCTCTATGTTGGGTCCATATATATTTATAATTGTTATATCTTCTTGGATTGATCCCTTGATCATTATGTAGTGTCCTTCCTCGTCTCTTGTAACATTCTTTATTTTAAAGTCTATTTTATCTGATATGAGTATTGCTACTCCAGCTTTCTTTTGATTTCCATTTGCATGGAATATTTTTTTCATTTGGGATCACCTGTCCATTGGTGAAAGTGGGGTGTTAAAGTCCCCCTACTATGATTGTGTTATTGTCAATTTCTGCTTTTATGGCTGTTAGCATTTGCCTTATGTATTGAGGTGCTCCTATGTTGGCTGCATAAATATTTACAATTGTTATGTCTTCTTCTTGGATTGATCCCTTGATCTTTATGTAGTGTCCTTCTTTGTCTCTTATAATAGTCTTTATTTTAAAGTCTATTTTGTCTGATATGAGAATTGCTACTCCAGCTTTCTTTTGATTTCCATTTGCATGGAATATTTTTTTCCATCCCCTCACTTTCCATCTGTATGTGTCCCTAGGTCTGAAGTGGGTCTCTTGTACACAGCATATATATGAGTCTTGTTTTTGTATCCATTCAGTGAGCCTGTGTCTTTTGGTTGGAGCATTTAATCCATTCATGTTTATTTAAGGTAATTATCGATATGTACGTTCCTATTACTATTTTCTTAATTGTTTTGGGTTTGTTTTTGTAGGTCCTTTTCTTCTCTTGTGTTTCCCACTTAGAGAAGTTCCTTTAGCATTTGTTGTAAAGCTGGTTTGGTGGTGCTGAATTCTCTTAGCTTTTGCTTGTCTGTAAAGCTTTTAATTTCTCCATCGAATCTGAATGAGATCCTTGCCGGGTAGAGTAATCTTGGTTGTGGAGGCTTCCCTTTCATCACTTTAAATATGTCCTGCCACTACCTTCTGGCTTGTAGAGTTTCTGCTGAGAAATCAGCTCTTAACCTTATGGGAGTTCCCTTGTATGTTATTTGTCGTTTTTCCCTTGCTGCTTTCAACGATTTTCCTTGTCTTTAATTTTTGCCAATTTGATTGACTATGTGTCTTGGCATGTTTCTCCTTGGGTTTATTCTGTATGGGACTCTGCGCTTCCTGGACTTGGGTGGCTATTTCCTTTCCCATGTTAGGGAAGTTTTCAACTATAATCTCTTCAAATATTTTCTCGGGTCCTTTCTTTCTCTCTTCTCCTTCTGGGACCCCTATAGTATGAATGTTGGTGCGTTTAGTGTTGTCCCAGAGGTCCCTTAGGCTTTCTTCATTTCTTTTCATTCTTTTTTCTTTATTCTGTTCTGCAGCAGTGAATTCCACCATTCTGTCTTCCAGGTCACTTATCCGTTCTTCTGCCTCAGTTATTCTGCTATTGATTCCTTCTAGTGTAGTTTTCATTTCAGTTATTGTATTGTTCATCTCTGTTTGTTTGTTCTTTAATTCTTCTAGGTCTTTGTTAAACATTTCTTGCATCTTCTCGATCTTTGCCTCCGTTCTTTTTCCGAGGTCCTGGATCATCTTCACTATCATTATTCTGAATTCTTTTTCTGGAAGGTTGCCTATCTCCACTTCATTTAGTTTTATCTTGTTCCTTCATCTGGTACATAGCCTTCTGCCTTTTCATCTTGTCTATCTTTCTGTGAATGTGGTTTTTGTTCCACAGGTTGCAGGATTGTAGTTCTTCTTGCTTCTGCTGTCTGCCCTCTGGTGGATGAGGCTATCTAGTCAAACCAGTTGTCTTAATGTCTGCTCTAAAAGAACCCAACCTAAGACACAATAATTCTTGTTAAAAATGTTTTTTAAAAAATGGACTCAAATGGCTTCAGGATTAAAATCACAGTCAAAATTCAAGCAACCTAAGTGTCCATCAACTGATGAACGGATAAAGAAGAAGTGGTATGTGTATATATATATATGTGTGTGTGTGTGTGTGTGTATACACACACACACACAATGGGATATTACTTTCCATAAAAAAGAATGAAATATTGCCATTTGCAGCAACGTGGATGGACCTAGAGATTATCATACTGAGTGAAGTCAGACAGAGAAAGACAAATATTATATGATCTCATATATGGAATCTAAAAAATAATACAAATGAATTTATGTATTGAGGCAAATCAGAAACAGGCTCACAGACATAGAAAACAAATGTGTCGTTACCAAAGGGGAAAGGGATGGAGGAGGAATAAATTAGGAGTGTGGGATTGACAGATACACGCCATTATACATAAAATAAACTACAGTGATACACTGTATAGCACAGGGAACTACATTCAACATCTTGTAATAATCTATAATGGAAAAGAATCAGAAAAAGCATATATATATATATATATATATATGTATATATATCCATTTAATTGAGTCACTTTGCTGTACACCTGAAGCTAACAGAATATTGTAAATCAACTATACGTCAATATAAAAAGTTTTAAAAAACTCTCGTTTATAGATACAGAATCAGATTCAGATCATAGGCTCAAGACTGGACTCCAAAGCTGCATATTTTAAAAGATGTGCATGCTAATGTTTAATAAGTCAAATGAAGGTCATCTGAGGAGCTCTGTCTGTGAGATTAAGGATGACAGTTAAGTAAAGGGCTACAACTTGACCATCTATGATTCATGGAATCAAATATTCTTTTCCAAGGGTTCAAATCTTTGAAGCCAGAAGTCAGAGTTTCTAAGTCTACCAATTTTTAAAATCACATCAGAATTTCAAGTTTTGCAACGATTTTCACATTTATTTTTTTTCTGTTACAGTCGTCCCTCCCAGCACATCAGTGCGTTTTTGCTATGTCAGAGGAAAAAGAGCTACTGATTTGAAGAAACACGAATTCTGTTCTTCTTGTATAATCCTGGACTTAATTATTTAGACAAGTATAACACAGGTGGCACTTGGCCTGATCTGTATCTATTGATATGACACACGGACAGGAAAGTTCCATTATGAAACTGATTCAAGGGAATCATGTGCTTTGTTTTTGTCTCCAAATAAGGTGAAATGTTTGTATCTTGAGATTAGACACTTTATAAATAACAGAAGAATTGTAAGAACTGACTCTTTGGAAATGGCCAAGAAAATGAGACTATAAACTCTTCCAGGGCAGGAATCTTTCCTCAGGGTTGCATATCACAAAGATTTTATGGAGTGGTAGGGGTTGAAATAAATGAAGAAAGAAATAATCTTTGCATCCACGGCACCAGGCACAGTGCCAGAGACAGGGCAGGGACTTTATAAATACCTGTGAAATAGGAGGATAAGTAATCATGAGATAATATACTAAAGAAGAGAGAGATGAGGAAAATGTAACAGTTTTTAAGACAGGCTAATGTCAACTACAATCAAGTTCTGCTGAATTTTGGCATGTGCCCTTGAATGTGTTGGGAGAGAAACCCACACACACACGGAGGCTCCAGATTCAGAGGCTGCATCGTGATCAGACTGTCATTGCAGAGGAGAAGTTGAGAGCCACCCTCCTGATGGTCAAGAGCAGCACACGTTTTTCTTTGGGAACTCTGATTCCTAGGCCTCAGGATGGGCATTTTCCTACTCTGGAAAAATCAAATATCTGGCGAAACAGGCCACATTTCCTTTTTTCATGAGAATGTGGCCACAGTTATTCAGAGGCCAAGAAAACAGTTATCTACCACCAGAAGTATGTTTGTCTTTTGAGACACCACCTTGGTCTTGTGCCTGCTGGAAAAGGCCAGAAGCATTTATGCTCAGGACCTTAAAGTTATCAGATTTCTCTAGGGGAGGAGAATGGATCGGCTGATCTGTATTTCTAACCAATTTGTCCTTCCAGAATATGTGATTTGCTTTGATAAGTGCTATGTGATTTCCATGTATATATATATGACGTTATGTTCCATATATATACATACATATATTTGAGTATATAGATGTATATATATGTATGTATCTATATACACACATATGTATATATGTGTGCATATATATACACATACATATACACACACACAATTTTTTAAAATCTTGCATAATTCTGCCATGCTTAGGAATTTCTCCCCCCCCACCCTGCCTTGGGACTTTTACTGTATTCTTTTTATTTTTATTTTATTGGCGTATGGTTGATTTACAATGTTGTGTTAGTTTCAAGTGTACAGCAGAGTGATTCAGTTATACATATATTCATTCTTTTTTAGATTTTTTTCTCGTAAAGGTTATCACGGAATATTGAGTAGAGTTCCCTGTGCTCTACAGTAGGTCCTTGTTGGCTCTTTATCTGAAATACAGTAGTGTGTGTATGTTCACATCAAGGAATTTCAATGATCATCTGATGACAAATTTTGGTGCTAATATTTGGATTCATAACTCTGAACTTTTTCCCTCACTTTGAGAAAACAGGTCTTATATCTTTATCTAATGTTTACTTTCCTTTCTTATAGAAACTTCTTAAAAGCACATTCTGAAAACAAGCAAACAAAAACTTTGCCTTTCTTTATACAAAGACATTTAGCCTTTTAATTTTTCCCTTGAAGAAACATTTGGCCACTAAAATTGGTTCTTTCCCCTTAATCAAAAACTGTTCTAAAAATGCTGGAGTCCTTTGTTATCACCTCACATTGCCCGAGAAACACAGTTTATTTTCCTTTTGGCTTTTGATGGAACTGAGTACTTTTAAGGATATAAAAAGGGGACATTAGCATGAATGTAGTATCAGTTGGCAAGAAAAACTAACCCTAAAAAATGTGAGGTCATAGGAGATGTATTACACCTCTGTTTTGTATTTTATTTCACTGAAACCGTTGTTTTTAAACGAAGAAGAAGTAAAGAGCCAAGTCTCTAAAGTGGTACTTGGACTGTAGGGTCTGATTTCATTAATCTCTGAAAGAAATTTTAGAGTTGGAAGAAGTTCATTGTGAAAACATCAGCTTTGTTCTGAGTGTGGATTTGAGGTCTGGGCCTAGGTAGGCAGGGGTGCAGAAAGGAGAGAATGGAAACTTCATGGAAGGGGGTTAGATGGGAGGGGAAGACAACAGGAAGAGTGATGACAGGGTTAGATGAATGAGTCTGCCAGAGGCGTTTCATGGGGGGAAGCCTCCGCGGTCACCCAAGCACTGACATTTCATAAGCTGTGAGCCTTCTTACCTGCTACCTTCTTTCTTCCTACTTCTTACTCTCTCATCTTCTTAAGAAATATACGAGCGCTGGTCTCTTGCTCAAAATGCCATCAAACTCCTCCTTTTAAATTTTGGAGTTAAAAGACATTTACTATTTCAGAATAATTCTGGACAGTGAGATGTGCTATAAAGAGCTTCCAAATAAATGAGAAACATGGGAATGTGAAACTAAGAATTGTATGAAAAGATAATGATGGCTCAGGGGCTTGGCTTCCCTGGTGGCACAGTGGTTAAGAATCCACCTGCCAATGCAGGGGACACGGGTTTGAGCCCTGGTCCGGGAAGATCCCACATGCTGCAGAGCAACTAAGCCCCTGTGCCACAACTACCGAGCCTGCGCTCTAGAGCCCACGAGCCACAACTACTGAAGCCCGCGTGCCTAGAGCCCGTGCTCCACAACAAGAGAAGCCACTGCAATGAGAAGCCCGTGCACCTCAACGAAGAGCAGCCCCCGCTCGCTGCAACTAGAGAAAGCCCGTGCACAGCAATGAAGACCCAATGCAGCCAAAAATAAATAAATAAATAAATTTATATTAAAAAAAGAGATAATGATGACTCCAAAGGAAAGCGCCCCCTGCAGCGTGACCCCCCAAATGTAGAAATCACAAAGGAATTTGAAGATTGAAACTTCTTCTTAAAAACTGAAGCAAGTTCAAAAGAGAAGTGAAAGAAACAGAAGATGTTTACAATGCAGACCTCTGATCAAATGGGAATATTTTTCAATGCTTTCAAGAATGTCTGGCACCTATGAAAACATAAATGTTAATTATTAACCCTATTTTATGACAGACTCATACAAATTAATAAAACTATAAATAGTCCCGTAAAAAGATAATAAACAGGCAATTCATGTGAAGTTAAATAGCTGTGACCAATAAGTATATGAAAAGATGTTCAACCTCATTCGTCATCAAAGGATTACAAATGGAAGAAACAATGAGATATCATTTTTGACCTTTGAAATTTGAAAAGGTGAAAAGTTTAGTATTAGGCAGAGAGAAGAGAACCAAAAACTCATACGCTCTGTTTGAGGGAATAGAAATGGGCACAGTTTTCTTAGAAGGTGCTTTGTTGGTGTGTAGGACAATGCAGACGTTTGGCCCAGAATTTGCACTTCTAGGAATTTACCCTGAGGCTATACTGGACAGCTGTGCAGAGATGTATCCAACAAAAGCTAACCTTCTAAACATTTTAAGTGTGTGCATTTCATTGCTACGACAATCCCATGTGGTAGATACCTTAATTATCCCCATTTTAAAATGGGGAAAATGAGGTTCTGAAAAATTAAATATAGTAAGTGGCAAGGCCAAGTTTTAAACCCAGGCAGTCTGGCTGTTACCTGTTTTTGTCCCAGTGCTCCCCAGGAGCATAGCTACAGGCTACCTTTAAAAAAATCTTAAAATTCAGGTGTATTTTACATACAGTAAATTTCATCCTTAAAAAGTATCCTAATATGTGGAATCTACAAAAAGAGTACAAATGAACTTATCTACAAAACAGAAATAAAGTTACAGACATAGGAAACAAACTTATGGCTACCAGGAGGTAAGCAGGGGAGGGATAAATTGGGAGATTGGGACTGACATATACACACTACTGTATATAAAATAGATAACTAATAAGGACCTACAGTATAGCACAGGGAACTCTACTCAGTACTCTGCGGTGACCTATATGGGAACAGAAACTAAAACAGAGTGGATGTATGTATATGTATAACTGAGTCACTTTGCTGTACAGCAGAAAGTAACACAACATTGTACATCAACTATACTCCAACAAAAATTTTTTAAGAAGTATCCTATTCTCAGAGCTTTGATAAATTCATCTGGTTGTGTAACTACCAACACAACCAAGATACAGAACAACTTCATCATCCCAGAATATCCCCCATGCACTTTCTAGTCAAGCCCGCTCCCACCCCTAGCCCCCTGCATCCTCTAATCTGTTTTCCAGAATGTCTCATAGATGGAGGCATACAGTATGTAGCCTTTTTTTTTGGTTTACCTTGTCTGGCCTTTTCTCTTTATTTTTTTAAATTTGTTTTATTGGAGTGTAGTTGATTTACAATGTTGTGTTAATTTCTGCTGTAGAGCAAAGTGACTCAGTTATACATATATTCATATTCTTTTCCATTATGGTCTACCACAGAATACTGAATGTAGTTCCCTGTGCTATACAGTAGGACCTTGTTGTTTATCCATCCTGTATATACTAGTTGCATCTGCTAATCCCAAACTCCCAATCCCCTCCTTCCCCCACCCCTCCCCGGCCACCACAAGTCTGTTCTCTGTGTCTGTGAGTCTGTTTCTGTTTCATGGATAAGTTCGTTTGTGTCACATTTTAGATTCCACATATAAGTGATATCATATGGTCTCTGTCTTTCTCTGACTTACTTCCCTTAGTAGGATAATCTCTAGGTCCATCCATGTTGCTGCAAATGGCATTATTTCATTCTTTTTTATGGCTGAATAGTATTCCATTGTATATATGTGCCACATCTTCTTTACCATTCATCTGTCAATGGACATTTTGGTTGTTTCCACATCTTGGCTATTGTAAATAGTGCTGCAATGAACACTGGGGTGCACGTATCTTTTCGAATGATAGTTTTTCCCGGTTATGTGCCCAGGAGAGGGATTGCTGGATCCTATGGCAACCCCATTTTTAGTTTTTTGAGGAACCTCCATACTGTTCTCCGTAGTGGCTGCACCAATAGTATGTACGCTTCTGGGTCTGGCTTCCTTCACTGAACTTAGTGCATTTGAGATTCATCCACGATCTTGCATGTGTCAGCAGTTCATTCCTTTTTAATGCTGAGTCGTACCCCACTGGCTCATGGTTCGTTTATCCATCCCTGGCTAAGGGGAGCTTGCATTGTTTCCAGTTTTTGGAAAGTCACTATAAACATCTGTGTAGAGGTTTTTGTACCTATAGGCCGATTTTGTTTTGTAAATTCTCTCTCACTGTAATCTCTTTGAAGCCCTCTTTTAAATGCAGTGTTCTATTTCAAGTGGAAAATTCCTGAATAGAGGGTAGAAATGTAGGAGTTCTCACCAGTTCCAGTTTACTTTGCCACTGGCTTCCTAATGACTCTGGACAACTCGCTCTTGGTTGCCAAGTCTCTGGTGAAGTCTTCAAGGTTCTCCAGGTGAGAAGCCAAGAGCTCAGTAGAATTGGTTGGGGTCACATGACTGTACGTCCTCAGCTCTGATTTACAATCCAGGACTGTGCTTTGCCTCTTGAGTCAGCTGGGCTCCTGCAGGGTTTGTGTCTCGTCTTGCCTCATTTATGGGACAGTTTCTGGCATTCTCCCTGGCTTAACCAGAGCTGGACATCGCACTGGCCCACATCATGACTCAGCTCCCTGAGCTCCACATCCATAGAATTCTGGCTCCTGTCTTGGCATTGCTCATGCTCACAGCCCACAGCATCTCCTCCAGACACTCCTCATCCCTGTCCCGCCTCCATCTCTGCTAAGCCCCTTCCCACAGCATTTTAAAGGTGAACTGGGGGTTGTCAAGTATAGCTGTTTACCTAGACCCACCCAGGGTCTGCTCACTGTCATAAAAGGATGATTTTAAGAGAAACAACAGGATTAAAGATAACTGTGTAAAATGATGGAGTTAAAGATGCTGTGTCAACATGGCAATGCTGACTTGTAAGTGGGTTACGAAATTGGCTTAAGAGTTTGGCACTGGAAAACCAGCTCATGTCTGCGGGAAGCAGGCATTTAGGTAAGTCTTGAATTTGGTAAATGTGTTTATCTAAAAATAGACAGAGGCCGCCTTTCCTCCTTGCTCTTTTATTGCAACATGTAAAATATTACGGAGAGGAGGGTTATGAGTTGAGGAAGAAAATGTTTGGGAAAAAAATGCGTGATTTTTATCCCAGAAAGTAATAATCCCAGCAGTCTGTCTGAAATGCTTCCAAATGAGCTCTGAAGGAAAACATTTATGAGTTGGATTGTGGTATTAGGTTGCAACATTCTAATTTACTGAGACTTTTATTTTCTTTTTTAAAAAATCCCACAGAAAATAAGAGTGAACTATCAAGTGATAAGTCTGCCTTATGAAAATTGTTTTCTCTGTGTTATTAGCATCCTGTGGCTGTAAGCATCACCCCTCTCCCCCTACCGTTGCTTGATGCTTCGCTAGTTGCATTTCATGTCACTGGATCAAAGGCATTTCACTTTATCCTTGTTGTGGCCACATTTACAATATGTGTGCTGTCCAGTCAGTTGTTAAAAGTCTTGGAGAAAAGTTTGTTTCTTTTCGACCAGTCTCATTTATAAGTGGCTGACTACTGGGAATGATTTCACAGTCTCCAAAAGAGTCTGGTATTGAGGCCGAAAAGTCGGCCTCTGTATACCAGTGCTGAATCAAATCTCGGAGACAGAGTTTTGGGTGAAGTAGAAAAGAACAGCTTTATTGCTTTGACAGGCAAAGGGGGACACAGTGGGCTAGTGCCCCTCAAAACTGTGTGTCCCAGTCCAGGGGGATTTGGTGAGGAGTTTTATGGCAGTGCTGGTAAGGATCAGGGCCTGAATTCCTTTCACCTGGCCTCAGGTGGTCCTCTGGTGAGCTTCTGTGATTCTCAAGGTTATCAAACTGTGACCTTCTCTCTGGAACATCTTCCATTTGTTGGGGGGTTTAGTTCTGTGGAAGAGCTCAAAGATATTGTCATGTGTATCCCTTGAGGCGGAACCAGGACCCTGCCCCAAGGCTGCACCATTGTTTCTTGGCTTCTCCTGCCTTGTCTCTGCATCCCCTCCCTTCACTGATCAACAACTGTTTGAACCTGCCCTTTGGAACTCAGGGAGGGTCATGGAGGCTGAAGTCTATTCCCTACAAACAGGAAACAGGGACACAGAAAGGCTTCTGTGCCCAGGAGCCCCACAGGGTCCTGCTCGGTTTCAGTATCCCACAAGACACTACTCCCACATCCATCCTGATAGGGAAAATCCTATGATTAAAACCTTGAGGGACTTTAAAAGTTTGCTAAGTGATATGGACTGAATTGTATCCCCCCATCCCCCAAAATTTGATGTTGAAGTCTTAATCTCTGGTACCTCAGAATGTGACTCTATGTAGAGAAATGGTCTTTAAAGAGGTAAGGTAAATGAGATCATTAGGGTGGGACCTAATTTCATCTGGCTTGTGTCCTGTAAGAGGAAATTTGGACACAGACACACACATAAGGAAGACCATGTGCAGACACAGAAAGAAGGTGGCCATCTACAAGCCAAGGAGAGAGGCCTCGGAAGAAACCAACCCTGCCCACGTCTTGAACTTGAACTGGTAGCCTCCAGAAATGTGAGGAAATACATTTCTGTTGTTAGGGCCACCCAGTGTGTGGTACTTTGTTATGGCAGCCCTAGAAAACTGATACAGTAAGATACAAATTTATAGAGTTGCAAGGGAGGGAGCAGAGGAAGAAAGGAAGGTGTGGGCAGTGGTTCCCTATCCTGGGGACCCTCATTCAGCAACTTGTGATTGAACACCCATCATGAGCCAAGTCCTGTCCCAGCTGCCAAGGATTCAACAGTGAGCAAACCAACACATTCCCTGCCCTTCCAGCACGGATAGCCTATCAGTCCACTCTCCACGAGGGCTTGTTCAAGATGCAGGCCAGCACTCACTGACTCAGAGTCCCTGGGTGCGACCTACTTCCCCTGCATCATGTACATCTGATGGGAATAAGTATATCAGATCCTTCTCTGCTGCACGTTTGAGAAGAGGAAATAGTATAAGCTTCTGCAGCTGGTGTAGAGGAGCTGTCAGCGACAGAAAGAAAAGGAAGCCGGAGATGAGAGGGGCTGAGCACCCCCCCAAATGAGCTTCACCTACACCACAATTTAGCCTGAAGTCTGGCCAGACCCCACGCTTTCTGTTGTACCCTCACGCTCTCATGAATTTCTATTAGGGCTGGTAGTTTTTAGGAAACTGGCTATTACTAATATCATCCCAGGAAAATGCCAGCAAGAAGATATAAGATGATGGCCATACATAGAAAGAAGGGCATCACGTGAACAGTGTTTGCTACTAAGAAGTACTGAAGAGGATTTTGCTGCTGGGTTAGTTATTCTGAAAAGCTCTCCCCCTCGACGCTTAGGAAGCTCTAGGCATGTTCCCCGAGTCATCGCATTAAGGCACAGGGCTAGGTCTGGTGCAAAGCGTTAGAGCATCTGGATCTCATCATTTGAGTTTCTTTCGGGTCCCTCTCACCTCCATCTAGTGGGTGAGGTTAAGAAATAACATATATTGACTGCTTAGAGTGCTTCACAGTTTGCAAATCACCTTCATAACAGTCCTGAGCAGTGGGAAGCTAAGGTCAGAGACGTAAGTGGTATATCCAGGATTACAGAGCTGAAAATGATGGGTGAAGAAATGAGAATATGGGCCCCCTGACTCCCAGTTTGGTGCTGTTTCTATCAAGCTGGTAACTGGTTCTCTTAGTCTAGCAGTTTGGCATTTAAATGCCCAGTGAATACAGAACGAAGGTCAGGGGTTCTGCTTGTCAAGAATGAGTGCACCACCTTGAGTGGAGCCTCCCGTGATCCCAGGAGAGGAAGTCCAGGTTTATTTAAAAGAGCATCATCGCCTCAACTTACATGTCTATTCTTTTTTAAAAATTTATTGACGTATTTACAATGTTGTATTAATTTCTACTGTACAAAGTGATTCAATTTTATATATATATATATATATATATACATACACACATTCTTTTTCATATTCTTTTCCATTACAGTTTATCACAGGATATTGAATACAATTCCCTGTGCTCTACAGTAGGACCTTGTTGTTTATCCATCCTCTATATACTAGTTTGCATCTGCTAATCCCAAACTCCCACTCCATCACTTCCCCACTCCCCACCCACTTGGCAGCCACAAGTCTGTTCTCTATGTCTGTGGTTCTGTTTCTGTTTCGTAGACAAGTTCATTTGTGTCGTATTTTAGATTCCACATATAAGTAATATCATACGGTACTTGTCTTTCTCTTTCTGTCCAGGTCTATTCTTAATTCTACACGAGAATAAGATAATTTGTTGGACTTAAGTAGAGTTCGAAGATAGTGGCCAGGTAAAGAAAGGAGGGAAAGAGTTCGTATGCCAAGGTGTGTGGCTGTGAGGAAATTGGTTTATGCATTCATTTATTCTCATTCATTCATTCAACAAGCATTTACTAGCCACCTCCAGTGCCAGCCACTGCTTGGGACACTAGAGTTCCATAATGAGCAAAATTAAATCCATTGCTTGCCCTCAACTAATAAAGTGTCCAGGCTCGAGGGGTGAAAGATGCATTTATCAGATAACCACAAAAAAATGTGTCATTTCAACCTGAGAGAAGTGTTTTTAGAGGAAGGACAACCGTCAGGAAAGTCTTCCTGAGGAAGTGACATTTGAACTGGGCTCCTCAGTGGGAAGTGAACTCCCGGGAAGATGTCCAGGGTGTGCAAAGACAGAAGGGATGCTTCAAGCAAATTACACTCAACTTGTAAATCGTATATTCGTCAATTAAAAATGACTTATATGAAGAACACGCCCCGGGAGCTCAGAAGTAAAGGAGAGGTTCTAAGTACAGGGGAACTAACTCCCACTCACCAGCGCCCACCCACCCATAAAAGGAGCCGTGGCCAGCCAGAGAGTTTTTATTAACTATACACTTACAACTAAGATCAAGGATAAATGATATCCTGTCATATTTACTGGTGCCTTGGGTTTCAGAAAGAAGCCAGCTTCTACAACTGAATGTTTGGAAGGTAGTTAGTTTGATTTAAACTGTCAGACTTATGGTTTCTGGCCTAGCATGTAAAAAGCTTGGAAGTCGCCACTCCGTCCGAGCAAGTAGAGAGCTGAACACACTGAAAAATCAACCACTCTTCTTAGATCCACACGAGCGGTGAGATCCCAGGGCAGTCTGGTGCCTCCACACTGGAGAGACGGACAGGCACACGCAGAGACTCACAGCTTCTCAGAGCAGCAACCTCCACGGGAACCAGAGTGGGGCAGGGAAACACGGACTCTACTGGTGAATTGCAGGAGGCTCAGCGTTGACAGCTCTGAAAGTTAAACTCCTCCAGGGATCCAGTCATGAGGGGTGTGGGTAGGGGTCCACCTTCGTTAGTTTTTTCTCCTGGATCTCTACCAGGTTCTCCCAGGGAACATCAAAGAACAATTTCTAGTGCTTCTGGCAAGGGGAGGGGAGAAGAAGTCAACTTGAAACACACCAGAGCACTCATTCCTCTTAACAAGGTCTACTCTCAGGAGACGCTGGTCATCCAGAGCCTGTCCTGCTGGGGTAGGAAAAAGAGTCTAACCTGGGGGAAGGGAAATACCCAACCTCAACCCACTCTAGCCATCCCATCTCAACAAAGAAGCACGTGTGGTCAGAGTCCAGAAGCATAGGCTTGCTAAAAGACTGAGACCTAATCACACCCCATAAAACACTCCTCCCCTCCCAATTCCCCACCAACATCTACTGCCATATTAGCTAAAGGCCTATTTGCAGCAGTTCCTTTTACCCAGTATATCATGCCCAGCTATCAAAAAAAAAAAAATGACAAAACATACTAAAAAGCAATGTACATAGTTGGAAGAGACAGAGCAAGCATCAGAACCAGATTAAGATGTGGCAGAAACATTGGAATTATCAGACCGGGAATTTAAAACAACTCTGATTAATATGCTAAGGCCTCTACTGGATAAAGTATTTAAGAATAGAAGCATGTAAGAAAGAGAGGTTAATGTAAGAGGAGAGAAGGAAATTCTAAGGAAGAACCAAAAAAAAATGATAGAGATAAACAATATTGTAACAGAAATGAAGAACTGTCTTTGATAGTTTATTAGTAAACTGGATAAGACTGAGCAAAGAATCTCTCAGCTTGAGGATATCTCAATAGAAACCTAAAACTGGCAAGCAAAGAGACAAAAAGACTGAAAAAAAAAAAGGAATGGAATATTCAAGAATTGTGGGACAACTACAAAAGGTATCACATATGTGTAATGGGAATACCAGAAGAGGAAGAAAGAGAGAAAGAAACAGAAGAAATATTTGAAACAGTAATGACTGAGAATTTACCCAAATTCATGTCAGTCACCAAACACAGATCTAGGAAGCTCAGAGAACATCAAGAAAGATAAATGCCCCCCAGAACTACACACTGGCATATCACTTTCAAACTACAAAAAAATCAAACATAAAGAAAAAACTCCTGAAAGAAGCCAGAGCAAGAAAGCATCTTATCTGTAGAGGAGCAAAGATAAAAATTACATGTGACTTCTCCCCAGAAACATGCAAGCAAGAAGAGAGTAGAGTGAAATAGTTAAAGTGTTGAGAGAAAAAAACGCCACCAACCTAGAATTCTTTACCCTATAAAATTATCCTTCAAAATCGAAGGAGAAACAAACACTTTCTCAAACAGAAATTTAGGAACTTATTGACAACAGGCCTGCCTTGCAAGAAATGTTAAAAATAGTTCTTTAGAGAGAAGGAAAATGATATAGGTCAGAAACTCAGATCTACCTAAAGAGAGAAAGAGTACTTAGGAAGGAAAAAGTGAGGGTAAAGTTAAAACTTTTATTCTTCTTGTCCTTAATCTAACATGTAAGAGTTAGATGGGATCTCTTGAGAAGTGTGTACAATGGCTCCCAAACTGTCTGCCTGAAAGATGGGAGGCTGGATGCTTACCCAACGGTTCTCATCCCTCAAACAGCAGTTGAAGGTGGTCCTGAGGCTCTTTATCCCCAAACACCTCCAGGCTGCACTGGTATCACTGCTACACTCACCTGGTTCAGTGCATTATTCTTACCTAGGACACTTTAATGGCTTTTGACCTCAAGTTTCTTCTCTATTACAACTCATTCTAGCCATTGCTAAAGACTGAAGTACTTAAAGTGTCATTTTTCAATGTAAGACATATTATCTTTTTCTGTTAGTTTCCTAATAAAGTACCAATTATTTGACATGCTATTCAAGGCCCTTTATTATCTGGCCCAAATCTTACTTTTGTTGACTCTCTCCATTTATGCTCCCACCACTTTGGACCAGATCACTTCCCAAACTGCCTTTTCTTATTTTTAAGTTTTTGCTCATGCTCTGTTCCTCTTCTGGAATGCCTTCTCCATATCACCACTTAACAATCATGCCTATATCTTAAGACTCTACTTAACCAATACTTCCCCCATGAAGCTTTGAACACTTTAGCCAGGAGTACTTTCTCTTTTAAACTCGTTCATTATAGTATTTTAACCATCTTAAAACTCTTCTCACATGCTATCTTGTATTAGTTAATTGTTAGATACTTTGTCTCCATGATTGCATTGTTTCTTAAGGGCACGGATTATGTCAAAATAGTATAAATGTGTCATTTATAACTAATATCTAATGATTGCCACTAGGTGCTATTCACAATGCTAACTGCCTTATATATATTTTCTAACTTAACATCCACAACACCTTTTTATTATTTATCTAATTTTTACTGGAGTATAGTTGCTTTACAATGTTGTGTTCGTTTCTGCTGTACAGCAAAGTGAATCAGCTATACGAACACATATATCCCCAATTTTTTGGGTTTCCTTCCCAATTTAGGTCACCAAAGAGCATTGAGTAGAGTTCCCTGTGCTATACAATAGGTTCTCATTAGTTCTCTATTTTTCATGTGGTAGCGCAACACCCCTTTAAAGGGGGAACGATTAACAGGCAGTGTTATATCCATTTTTACCAATGACGACTCGAGCTTGAGGAAGTTCAGTTACTTGTCAGGGTTACACAGTCAGCCAGTATCACAGCTAGAATTTAAACTCGGGCACATGAGAGCAGGATCTTTGTTTAATTCAGTCAAAACCTAAAAGAGCGCCAGGCACATGAAAGGCACCCAATAAGTATCTGTTGAGTAAGGTAATTAATTGTATTTCCAAAGCACAGTCTTCCTGAATATCATATAACCAGTAAATATTCTCCTATTATCATCTTTAAAAAATGGAGAAAATTGGTAGTTGTTCTCAACATTAGCTGAATAATATTAATGTTGCCCAAATATCTGTTGTTGACAAGTAAAATGCGAAAATGCTAAGTTACAAAATATAGGTTGAAAAATAAAAATTGATTTGTTGATTTCAAGTAATAAACATGGTTTGAAATGTAATATAGTGTATGGGAATATGGCAATCTGTAGAGTTCAGTGCTTTACAAGTCTTATCTTGACAACCTAGCAGCCATGAGAGCACCTAGTATCCAGATCTTGGTTTCTAAATACAATCCTTCAATAAGAGGAACTAGAGCTCTTGGAAGAATGGTTGATTCCAGGGCTGGGGCAGGGCAAATACAAAATGAGCTTGCAGTATCTTGCGGTGTCAGAAAGTAAGGAATATGCTCATAAAAGAATAGGGAATGGTGAAAAAACACAGGAACCAAATGGCAGGAATTCCCAATGGCCAAATATAGGACAATTTAAGCAACCAAGATAAATAAATACAGTAATGGATTATAGCCCATAAAACATACACAAGTCCACAAAGATGTAAAAAATAGAATAAATAAATAAACAGGTAGAAGAGACATCTTTTTCTTATTTTAGAACTGAAATTAGTAAGTGTAGAAGGAATGATGGAAATAGAAAGTCACAATGACACAGTAATAATGGTTGTAGGCGAGAATCACCAACGGGTGCTAAGATTAGTGCGCAAAAGTATGATGAGAAATAGGGTATTTACATAGTGTCGTGGTATCTCTCCAAAGATGATTATTATGCAAAGGGGAAAGTAGTAACTTTACAGTGGGAAACCCGGCTTATGGACATCACTGCAAGCAAGTGATCAGAGTGTAAAAGGACAACAGACATCATCTTCTGCTGTGATACACTGGGAAGGGCATAGCATTTGTGTGGCACTTTTGCCAAAAATACATAACCTCAATCTAATCATGAACAAACATCAGGCAAACCTAAATTCAGAAGACATTCTTCAAAATGTCTCACCATATTCTTCAAAAGTGCCAAAGTGGTGACAGCACAGAAGGATCAAGTGGTCGCAGATGGGAGGAGACTAAGGAGATGTGACAGCCAAATGCAGTGTGGGATCCTGGGTGCGATTCTGGACTAGGAAAAGAGCACTACTGGAACAAATGGGGAAATTCTATTTGAATTTCTAATAGGTCTGTAGATTAGCCAATAGCCAATTCACTATGGCTGTACAAGATGTTAATATTAAGAGAGACTGGGTGAAGGGTTTACAGGACTCTCTGTACTAACTTTTCAACTTCTCTGTCAGTTAAAAATTATTTTCAAGAAAAAGTTAAGGAGAAATCTTGTATGGTTTTATTAAATCCGTTTTTTTTTTTTTTTCCCAAAGATGGAGCCTTAAGAATCTACCCAATATTACAGAGAAATCTGGGAGGCAGTGAGTCTAGATCTTGGTTTATAGAATCAGAGTTTAGAGTTTTAAAAGCCCCTTGGAGAAGCATTCCGTACATCCACATCACTTTCAGGTGAGGAAAGCAAGGCCCAGGGAGGCTGAGTTACTAAAGTTTTGGTTCTAGAACTCAAGTCTTTGATCTATCCATTCATTTTTACTTCTACTTTACAACATTGCTGGATTCAAGTCCAAGAACTCTTTCAGTTGATTTAATTAATTCAATTTAGTCTAATTTCATAAGGTATTTTTACAAGAAATGTAATATTCTAATGTCTAATGTGTTTATAATGAAATTATGAAAATCTCGCTCAAGAAGAACAATGTTTTGCTTTTCATAAAACCTTGAGTAGCACTCTGAGAAGTAAAAATAAACTTTGACTATAAGATTTGAACTTAGTTCAATAAACTTCAAATCAGTTTCAAGGAGCTCAGGGTTTGATTAAAATGCATTATTCCCTTTGGTTAAAGCCACCCTTTGATTTCTTCTCGCGTGTAGGTTCTCTCTTGCTTGTAGGTTCTCTCTTGCCTGGTTGTTTGCTTATACACACACACACACGCATTCATTAAAACATGATAGGTCACTTTATGTCATTTGGTACAATTGTCTGAGATGGCTTCATGATATAATCATTGCCTATTAGGGACCATAGCAAGACAATGGTAGTCTTGGCATTCAGCCCATGTTTTCCTCCAGTTTTTATTGCCTGTTAAGATTTCTATTCCTCAACAAAACCTGCACTTACCCCCTTCCACCCTGCAATGTCTGGGCTATGCATTTAACAGATGGCCTTGTTATACAATCAACTTTAATGGGATTAGACTGGATCATTGCATTTTAGAGATTCTTCCTTATCACAGCTGTTTCTTCTCTGAAATGCTATCACTCAAATAATGTATGCAAGGTACTCCTCTGGTCAACCCTAGTTTTCCAGAAAGCACCAACACAGAAACCTGAACACATCTGTATTTTTTTCTTTTAGAAAAAGAGGATTTGGGTACCAGAAATGAAAGTACTTACGACTGCTATTTATGTATGTGTGTGACGACAATACTTACTGGAAAAAGTCTAAAAAATTACTGAGTGGTTAAGCTAGATGTTAGGAAGATTACTCCAAATATTTCTACGGTAGAACCTCTGTGTCTCTAGTGCTGAAACTCCCCGTGTCGGTCCATTAAACTCTACTTTTCTCGGGTACCTGGGACCAAACTTCCAGAGTCATTTTCACCATCACTGCTCCCCACTCCTACCTCCTCCACGTTCCATTAGAGCCAGTCATTACCAAGCATTGCCTATTACCTAGTTACATGATTTCCTCAGTTCCTTCCTCTTAGCTGCCATCGTCATCACCCTAGTTTGGCCCCAGTTGATATGAAATGAAATATCCTTAAATGCCTGCGGGGCTGAGGGAAGAGAGTATTTTCCATCTTTGGTACCCAGTAGACCACAGTAGTGAGATACGGGAGAAGTCCCTTATGCCTCATCTCCCACTTAGGATGGGCTGAGTGGTGGAATTACATCATAGCAGGGCAGCAACCTCATCATATGAGCAGAAGCTTCTAGTGAGGGTCCAGAAACAGGAGTCTGATGAGTGGTTCTCAACCTGGCAGAGTCCCAGTAGTTATGTTCTTATTCTCATATTCCTATTTGTCAGGGGCAGGGGAAGCAAAGGTAGTAGTGTAAATTAAGATTGGGGACCATGGACATTGAATAAGCAAAAGAAAATAATATCAACTAGTGTAATAATATCAACTAAGAAAAAGAATACCTCCGAAATATAGTCTTGTTTTAAGACTTGATTGAAGAGCTACCATTTATTAAACTGTGCTCTATACAATCTCATATTAAACACCTCACCTCATTTCATATTATATAAACAATCTCATTTCATCTTTATACCAACATATTATTATTTGAATTTACCGATAAGGAAATTGTAGTTCAGAAAGGTTAAGGAATTGTTTTACTCTTACACAGCTAGAAAGCAGTGGAGTCAAGTTTTAAACCTGCGCCATCCATCTCCAGAATCCTAGAATGCAGTTTTTCAACATCTTACGTGGCCCAGCATGTCTGGGAAGTAAAGTAGCTTTGATTCTGTTTATGTTAGTCCAACAGGTTTTCTTTCCTATTCTAAGCCATCTTACAACATTTTGTAAAAATCCTCTCCCAACCTAGAAAGTGCTAGTACACACAGTCCAGTGATTATTATTTGCCCCATAATACCAGATAAGGAATTGGAAGCTCAGAGAAATTAATTAACTTGTCCACTGCCTTACAGCTTATCAGTGACAGATGGGAATCTGAACCTGGGCAGTCTGATTTCCTTTCCCCTTCACAGCCACTCTGCCAACTTTAATATGGTTATATTGATATTGGTTTGATGTTTCCCAAAAAGAAGTAGAGTGTCATCCAGATTTACCCTATATACTCTCCTGCTGTGTGTGTCCACACACACACACACACACATACATATAAGTGTGAGTGTACCTATGGACATAGGAGAGAGATTCAGAAATAATATTCCAAGGAATATGAACTACATTTATCTTCTATGCAGTGGCTGGCATGCTTTGGACTCTTAATGCTCAGGAGTATGCTGTAATTGCAATAATGTCAGCAATATAATTGGCCTCATGCCTGATTTTGCCAGCATTCTTTTCTTTTGCTAAGACAAGAAGACTAAGTGTCTGGTCCTGCCCAAATACAGAGCATCTGTAACTTGCAGAACAGATCATGTGACAAAGGGTAAACGTCCATCAAACCACCTTTGCATGTCTTTGCATGTTTGATTATTTTCAAGGTACTAAGTGATCTGATTTCTAGTCAGTCTGGGGGGGATGAAACAGCTGTAATTCACAATTAATATATATATCAAACATCACGGTCAACCTTAGTCTTTCTCCCCGTGAAAGGCAGCGGGCTTGTGTCAAGAACATGTAAAGAGTACATGCTGCTCTCTAACGAATGGGGCAATGTGTGTGCCCCGCCATTATCATAGGTAGGTTTCACAGCAGCCTTGCCCAGAAATGGGTCAGTGGCAGGCAGTGTGGACCAGAGGAAGCACCTAAAATGAGGGAAAATTGTTCACCTCAGGAATGGGAAAAACAACCCCATCAAAGGCCATCACTTGGGATACGCACACTTTTTCAAGTGTGTTCCACCCCATAACAACTGCGAGTGGTTGGACGCATTTCAGTTCAGAATTTCAAATCTGTTATTGGCTTTTGTGTTTGTTTTCTCCTGAATTCTGCAGGTGAACAGGTAGATAAAGTGACAAGGTTTGAAATTTTGTTTCTGTTCTATTTAGAATGGAGGACCTGAAACAGGGCCACTGAGAGCCCACACCATGCCTGTGTGCGAATTTAAAGGTGCATCTGCTCATCCCAAGGGAAGGGAACCACCTGGTAAGCGAACCTGCCCCCTACCTGCCCCTGGTGGGACACAACCTGTACATCATTGGCTGCAGCCCGGGTCACGAAATTAGCTCCGGTTCTGGAAGTATGTCAGGGGCTGTGCAGGTGCCTGTACATGGAGCTTACAGAGACTGTGCATTTTCCTCAGCTAATTCATTTAATTAGGGCCAAATAATTACAAAATTTCTGAAGTCCAACAATATTTTTTCATGATATACTTTTAAAATTTACAAGCATAATGTTCAGCAACGTGCTTGAATTTTTTCAATCGTTACATTATTATATTCCAAAATAAGTCTTGCATTTAAAGACAAACATTACAATGCTCATTCTTTGTTATAATTCTCTGTCTTTCTCACCTAGAATATTAACTCTGGGAAGGCAGTGACTGTGTCTGCCTTGTCACAGCACAGTGTCCAGCACATAGTAAATACTACTACATATTTTTTAAGTGAAGGAAGGAATTTCTTATTTTTCTTTTAGACCTTGAAACTAAAGGGACAAATATAAAATTTCTGATGAGCAGTTTAAAAATCATTTTTATTCCTTCATTTAAAAATAAAATTTTTTCTTTTAAAGTACTTTCTTCACTTCTTGCTACAATGCTTATTTCCTAGGGCCATTTTGTTTTGTTTGGTAGGGGAGTCATAATGGGTACCTCTTGGGATACCTGCACAGTCCACAAGTCAACTCCGACTTTCTTTGGAAAACGTCACTCACCCTTTGCATTGGAGCCTATGAGCTTTCCTTCCCCGGGACTTAGGACTGAGATAAATTATACACAGTCTCTTTGTGAGCGAGTACAACTGAAACGTGCAAGTGCTGGCGCTGAAACAGCACCGTGTGCTCAGAGAAATACAGTCTGCTGGGAGAGAAAAGCGTAGAGAGAGAGACCAGAAGAAGGAAGTCCTGACAGTCTTAGATCCCAGTCAGTCCCTTCCAAGGTCTGGCAGAATCCCTGTCCTCAGGTTCCCTTGAGTTACTTCTGTAGCCTTCATGTAAATAGCTCCTTTTATGGCTTAAGCCAGGTTAACTGGGTCAATTCCTAACAAATGTGATAATATATTTTAAATGAAAAGTAAGTGAAGCATTGTTTTTGATGCAAAGATACCTTCCAGGAAATGTAGAGCAGTGCAAGAAAAATTGAATAGTTTCAATGGGGCTT
The DNA here is from genome assembly GCF_039906515.1 of Pseudorca crassidens. NCBI lineage: Eukaryota > Metazoa > Chordata > Mammalia > Artiodactyla > Delphinidae > Pseudorca > Pseudorca crassidens. The sequence goes on from NC_090296.1 coordinate 192,221,362, forward strand.
CCTTAACATCGCCAGATGAGGCAAGAGCAGGTGGTATACCCTAGCATCACCACACAGAGGCAGTCTGGAGGAAAGAGCTTCGGGTTGGTTTGACGGCCGGGCGAAGAATAAATGAAATGCCAGAGCTCAGCTAATAGGTTCTTGCCAAAACAGAACTTCGCGCATCTGTCTGCTGTGAGCACGGGAGCCAGGCAAAAGGATGCTAGGGCAGTGTTTCTCAGAGTAGGGTCCTGGGTAAAAATACAAATCCCTGAACCCCATTCCAAACCTGGGAAATCAGAATATCTGAGCGGGTGCCATGCATTCAGCCTTTATTAATAGGCACAATGGGCAACTGGTATGCACGCTGTCTCGGAGCTTTCTACTCAGGATGTAGTGTGAAGACCAGCAGGGATGGTGTCACCAGGGAACTTCCTGGAAGTGAGGGGTCTTTCCCACCCACCTGACCTACAGAGCCATGATCTGCATTTGAACAAGATGACCAGGTGATCGAGATGTTCATTAAAGTGGGGGAAACCTTGCTCGAGATCATGAGTTCCCTGCTTGGTTGTACACTGGAACGACCCAGGTCACTTAAACACATTTCTGTGGTCTGAGTTTTACCCCCCAGAGAGTTTGAATTAACTGGTCTGGAGGGTGACCTGCGCATAAGCACTTTTAAAAAGTTCCCCTAAATGATTCTGATGTGTAGCCAAGATTGAGAACCATTGCTTAACAGGGATGACTAGATACATCCTAGAAGAAGGCATTCAATTTGTTGAATGGGTTTCGAAACTCATGGACGGGACCATAGTCTGAAGACAGATTTCTTTTGATTTGAAGGAGCAGGAGCCCAGAGGGAAAGAAAATTGTATTTCTTTTTAAGTTCCAGAAAGAGCTGGTTTGGAAAATCATAAGAGAGACCACAGAGGAGGAGAACTCAGAGTTTACAAAATGAACTATGGAGTCTAGAAAGCATGCCACCCAATAACCTTTGGGGGAAAAGAGGGCTTTTGCTACTTCTTAAGAAAAACCCAAGAAGACTGCAACCCTCTTAGGTGCTGGAGTAACAGATGCCTAGGTGGAAAATTAGCAATGGCTAAAGGAATAATCTAGGATAAGCATAAAGGCAATCTCAGAGACCTGAAGACCCCATCCTGCGAGTCCCAATCGTGGCACAGAAGCATTTGCTGAGAGTGAACCAGAAGAGGCCAAAATAGAACAGGGAGGACCCAGGACATGTGGAACTTTTGAGCAGTGGCCATTACGCAGACCATTGGATTAATCACCGAAGCTTGAGCAACATGTCAGTGACCCTGAGAGACTGAGCTGTCCTTCAGCCAGAGGCCAACAAGTACAGATGACGTGCTTGGTCCAGCACCCCTTTCTCCGTCCCTAGACAAAAGGCACCCCCTTTGCTACTCCATTCCTTGGGAGAGTTGCTGCAGAGGGAGGAAAGAGGGAGTCTTGAATCCAAATGAATACTTACCCAAGTGACATTAAATCTGAATCTAGAAGTGACTGCAAGATTGAGGTTTTCCACCATAGGAGAAATGGAGGCTTGAGAGCTAAATGGGACTCGCTTATAGAAAAATGAGGAACGTTCCACGTCTAATTCCTGAATTATGCCTGCAAATTTCAAATCCGCTACACTAGCTAGTAGGATCTAGTCACCTGCCCATAAGGCAATTTTCCTCGCATTAAGTCCCTGGGACTTGGTATCAAGATAAAAAGGCTTCTTTGAATGACGCTCTTTTTGCAAGAAAATGAGGGTGAGGGGAAATGTTGCACGATCATGAAGCACAAGACACCTATATCTGAGAGGCAGAACTGGGACCAGAACTCAGGTCTACTGTCTAAGATGCACTGATGAACTCTGAAACCCTCAAGGCTATCTTGAGGTTAAGAAATCAACTAAGTGTCATAACGGTCCTGTCTTAGTAAAGAGCATTTACTCTTCACACAGACGGATACACTGCATTAACGTCATTCATTACTGTAAAGTGAATCAGCCTCAGTGGATAAAGTTATTGACTAGTGAATGGCCTCAAATGACCATTTTCTGATGTTAAGAAGGGCTGAAAAAGATGTAGTTAAGAGATGACCAATTACTGACACTGTACTTACTTCCTCTGTTCTCTGTCTCACTCCTTTACCCCCCTCCCTGGAGGGAATATTCTTTGAGAGAAAAGTTGTTTCACGTTTCTCTCCTTCCTGGCCCTTATTTAGAAGACTTCAAAGGAAATCACTAGACTTGACTATGTGATTGATACATCCTATATTTTCCTCACCTTGTGGAAGGCATGGCCATTCTCTGTCAGTTCCCTGGTACTAAGGGAAGACTATGAAGGGCATAAGGAATAGCAATAACTTTCTAAAATAACTGTTTCTCAGGACTTCCGTGGTGGCACAGTGGTTGGGAATCCATCTGCCAATGCAGGGGACACGGGTTCGATCCCTGGTCCGGGAAGATCCCACATGCCGCGGAGCAACTAAGCCCGTGCGCCACAACTACTAAGCCTGCGCTCTACAGCCTACGAGCCACAACTACTGAGCCCACGTGCCACAACTACTGAAGCCCATGTGCCTAGAACCTGTGCTCCGCAACAAGAGAAGCCACCGCAATGAGAAGCCCGTGCACCACAACAAAGAGTAGCCCCCGCTCGCCTCAACTAGAGAAAGCCCGTGCAGCGATGAAGACCCAACACAGCCCAAAATTAAAAAAATAAATTTAAAAAGTAAAATAAAATAACTGTTTCTTTAAAATTGTGACCCAGGAATTGAATTTCATGAATCATCCTGACATAGTTTGGGAAGAAATCACATAGGGGATCTAATTTTTGGATTCTTTAAAAGTGAATATATTATGTATGAGACTCCCCTCCCCCAAAGAAAACCTAACCAATCCTTGGTTAGGCTAGTGTAATATAACCCAAGAAAATGAATTTCACTAGATGCTCTTGCAGTTGCCACAAGGAGGGCCCATTCATATACAATATAATTGTAAATCCGCTTTGAGCCCACTACAACGTCTATGTTAGTGCCATTGAAAATTCCTGGCAAATTTATAAGAATATGTTGCAGTATCCTTTTTGCCTAATCCTGGAGGGGAAGAGAAAGTCAAAGGATTGAAATTAGTGATGTATATTTAGGCAGTCAGCTTATTGGAGTGATGCCCCAAACCAGCAAATGCTCTACGTATGGAAAATACTCAATTAGGGGAGGGCTGATGGAAAGAGACAAGGTCTCAATAAAGGGTTGAAGCTGTCAGTGAACTATTAATGATTTCCAACTATTTCTTGAAACCATCTTAAAATAACCAACATAAAAGGGAAAATTGAACCACAAAACCAAGAAGTCTAATGTTGTCTGTTAACAACCCCGATTATTGAAACAATCCTTTAAGACAAATCTATATTTTCATACAGCGTACATAAAACATGAATTATCTCACTGGGCTGTATGGATCTCCACTGAATCCTCACTGTGAATTGAGCATTCAAAAATTGGTAATGATCTGTATCACAAACCAGTTCTTTATGCTTTGCTTTAAAAGTCATTCTATCTTCGGAAAACCCCCAGACGTGGCTGGAAACTATTTATGTTCCAAAACCATGAGCTTATGACAGAAATGCTGAGGTGCATAAGTCAATTCATAGGAGCTGTGAGCTCAACAGGGAATTATGGGGTTAAAATTAATTGCTCTGAAAAGTTATCTGATGCAGGCTGTCATTGTCAATGGAGACCAGATTACTGAGGAGTTTCAAATAACAAACTTTTGTTGCAAAGTTGCTAAGTTTTATGTCCAATGCAGTTTTTAAAAAGCCATCTTGCTTTTTAAACTTCCTCTCTTGACAGGAAAAGGAGTGTTTGTTTTGTCTGTCTTCAGAGTCTCATGAAAGTTGCTTTGGAATGGTACCCAAAGAACCCGTGTGATGGGCAAGCTTGGCCTTAACCTGTACAAGAGAACTGCTTAAACACGATGCATCGTCCAGAGAATAGCTCTTTCTAGGAAGCAGACTCTGTTGTAGGAAAAGAAAGAAGAACTTACCTGGGTAATCATTCTTGTCTATGTCAGAATCTCCTCTTAAAGTAAAGCCGAATCCAGAAGGGACAGCCTGTGAGGCCCACACTCCTTGCAGAATTTGGGAAGCCTTGGCGTTTAAGCCATTCTTGTTACCGTTGTAAATGAGCACTTTGCCTCTTTGGTCCTTGCCTGCAAAGGGCGCACCGATGGCAATGTCTACAAACAGAGACACACAATTTTTAAATAAAGAAGAGTATTTTAGAAAGAGAAATAAGTACAATCGAAGAGCAGTACCAAACAGCCCAAAGGGCTTCTTAAGTTTTCCATGAAACTCTGTAGTACTGCAACAAGAGGAAAGTATTTGTTGTCTTTCATCCATCCAAGAAATATTTATCGAGTGCCTATAATGTGTTGGGCACAGTGGCTTCAACGGCGAACCAGACACTGCTTTTCAAAAGTTTATATTCTGGTGCAGGGAATAGACAATTTGAATAAAGAAATAATCAAGAAAAGATAGAAAGTGACAAATGCTATGAAGAGAATCTTAAAAATACTGATATGATGGAGAGTGATTGGATTGTTATTTTAGATGAAGTGGTCAGACAAGGTGTCTCTAAGGCTGATCTTGAAACTGAAATCTGGGGACAAGATGGAACTGACCACGTGGAATCAGAAGGAAGAGCATTCCAGGCAGAAGGAATGACTGTGCAAAGGCCCAAGGATGCAAGGAGCTTGGCCCACCTGAAGAGCAGCCAGAAGGTGATCTACGTGGGAGCTTAGTGAGTAATAGGGAAGAGCTGAGTCAGATTAATGGGCTGCGTGGACCAGATGAGGCACCTTTGCAGAGTACTTAAGAGTTTCTTGTTAAAAGAAATAAACAGGGCTTCCCTGGTGGCGCAGTGGTTGAGAGTCCGCCTGCCGATGCAGGCGATGCGGGTTCGTGCCCCGGTCCGGGAAGATCCCCCATGCCGCGGAGCGGCTGGGCCCGTGAGCCATGGCCGCTGAGCTTGCGCGTCCGGAGCCTGTGCTCCGCAACGGGAGAGGCCGCGACGGTGAGAGGCCCGCATACCGCAAAAAAATAAAAAATAACCTCTTTCTTGAATGATTACATCATCCCATGATGTAGGCAAGACCCGTTTCATAGTTGAGGACTCTGGGAAACCGAGAGAGAACCCTGTCGCCTGTCTCCCTGTTAAACATAGCAGTGAATGAAAACTACCTTCCATATATTGTGTTCATCAGGATTGCTCTAAACAGTACACCTAACTACTTAGGTTTACATGAAAAAGAGCACCAATAGCACAGTAACATAACAGCCCGAGCTGCGGACGATGGTGTGTGTCCTCATTTTGTCATTCATCCGTTTGTAGTTGTTCCTAAGTCTGATAAGACTGAATGAATTGTAAACTGATTTTCACTACATAACAAGGATCATAAATCCACTTTCACTTAACAGGTAAGGATAAACTGTCAAAAAACTCAGATCGTTGTGGAAAATAAAGATATTGTCATATGGTAGGTGGAAAGGGGTACTTTCTTCACATCCTCCGAGTCAGTGAATTTATATCTGTCCCCTGGTTACATCTCATTTTGGCATCATTTTAAGGACACCAAGGCTCAGAGAGGCAAAACCCCTCTTAGGTTGTTAGAAATGTTTCTCTTAGCTCTTAAAAGTATCATTAAGGGTTTGAGAGAAAAGACAAATAGAAGAGATGATGAAAAAGATGACTACACAGATAATTTAGCATTATTTCTTTCATTTGGTGCTCAGGAATAGGGCAGTTTTTGAAAGCAACAAATCAGTTCAAGATGAACTTGTCTCTTTTTTAAAAAGCTTCCCTGGAACCATGAGCTTTTAGTATGCATTTATGTCTTATGGTACTTTAAAAGTTACTAACTATACATTGCTGAGACGTGTTTTTTCAAGGAAATCATAAAAGTACGTGACCAGTTGCTGAAGGTATTAATGAATACTTTGATTTGATGGGAATACTCTCTAGGCTATTTTGTTGGAGCAAATTCCTGTTACTCCCTGGAACTTCAAGAAACCCAGTCTACCTTGGTTCTTAACTTAAAGGTCCTGAAAATGTATGCAAAATTTTGTGTGAGTTGGCATGTTTTTCTGAGGAGAGGGTACTTCGAAGGCATTCATAAATTCCTAACTTAAAGAACCACAAACCTAAACTAAGAATTTAACACTGCTTAACAACGAACATTGAAGGTGCCTTTAAGCTGAAGTTGAGAGATCAATTACAATTCAGCATAACCTGTACGTACGCCGTATGAGTTACTCAGATGGCAATACACTTGCTAATGTATCAACATGTATTTATTTGTTTTGACTCTGTACATATAGTACATTCTCTAGGTCTCTTCAGGTCATAAATCTATACGTCAATTTTAAAAATAATTGCTGTTTGTTTAGAGCTGTCACATGACACCCTAAATCAACATGAGAAAATTTCCACGTAACATCTGTGTTAGCCAAAACTAAAGTTTAAATTGCCTTGAGATTTTGGATAGTTTATTAAAGACCAATCAGAAGAACTGTACCACACACCACTGTGAAGTCTCTTGTTTCTGTCATGCAACAGTAACCTGAAATTGTGGCACAGAAGTAATTCCCATGCATTGGTGTAAATTACCATTGTATCCATCTTGGTTCAGGTCTCCTAAATGTGCCAGAGCACTACCGAATCTCCCGAAAACGTCAGTGCCTGCGAGGGTCTGCGGGTTTCTGAAGACCAGCACGCTCACTTGCAAGTACAGGTAAACTTGCCCTACTTCTCTGGGGTTGCTCTCAAATTCACGTTCCATAAAGAGAGGCGCCCCGATCAATATGTCATCCATTCTGCAGGGAACGAAGAAAGAGGTCAGCAGAGACATGAGATGCTGTTGGGTAGATTTCTAGTCAACTAGATTAGTACATTTCCACTGGTATATTTCCTTTTCCAAGGGATATCTTACAACTGTCATATTTCTTTCATTGCTTTGTTATGTCTACGGAATAGAATGCTATAAGAAAATAAGAGTTGTTAAATTATCACACTGAACTTTTTAGCTATGCTAAAAATTACTACTTTAAGAAAACCACAGCTATTTCACCCTTTTCAGCTCTTTGGTGCATTTCCAGAAAATGTACTTACACAAGTAAAACGTATCAGAAAGACCAAAATAGGTTTTTCTAAACATGGATGAGAATTTGTCTATAATTTAGTTAACTATACATTTATATTATGAAGTTTTCTTGCAGTAATAAGGTTTAAAATAAAGTCTGTCCTCCTCTTTTCTCTTGTTACCTCTATTCAAATAAAACAGAGGCCAGAGAAGGTTCTCGTACTGGCTAGAAAGCTAGAAAACAAAATTTTCCTCCCAAATGCGAATTTATAGTTTTTCTTTGTAGATGTAGATATTATAGCAGACAACCAGTAGATAATTTCTCAGGCTGAAAAAATTTCAAGAAAGAGATAGCAATTGGATTGCTACACACTTAGGTAAAACGTTTTCTTAAAAATGTTCCAAATGGGGACATCCCTGGTGGTCCAGTGGTTAAGATTTCGCCTCCCAATGCAGGGGGTGAGGGTTCGATCCTTGGTCGGAGAGCTAAGATCCCACATGCCTCATGGCCAAAAAACCAAAAGATAAAACAGAAGCAATATTGTAACAAATTCAATAAAGACTTTAAAAATGGTCCGCATCAAAAAAAAAAAAAAAAAAAAAAAAACTCTTAAAAAAAATGTTCCAAATGCATTTACTTGCCGTGCTTCTGTGCTCTATCTAGGCCAAGAGTAAGGCAGGGATTGGGGCTGCTCCAGGCCTCAGGCTTTGCCCTGGAGGAACCTGGTTGCCTCTCTTTCTGTTATTATTATTGTCAGTATGAAGAGACATTTGTTAAACACCTAATTGTGTGTGTTGCTGCCTTGTAGTTCAAAGATGTCTAAAACCACTGGTTCTCTAGTGCAGAGATTGAGCAGGGCCATTTTCTCATTCTCAACAGAAGGAACAAAGCCATACAATTGGTCCCTGAGGGACATGATGGGACTGACACGTTACCTCACTATGTTTCTCACTGCCAACAGTGTGGAGTTCTAGAAATGCAAGGACCTATGCTTGTGAAAGATTAGCACATCCATGGGATCTTTGGATTCTTGGACTATTGTGACAACGTTGATTTATTTTCGTAGAAATAGATTTCCCTAGATATTTAAGTGTAAGCCTTCTAAAATGCTCTAAACGCCAAAAAAGGAGAAAGACATTTGTTCTTAATTTATAATTGTGTTCTCATAAAGCTGAGAGACAGTAACTGTCTTGGATTCAATTGATTCAATGTGCCTTGTGCAATATTTTGCATTTAGTGTCAATAATATTTTATGTTAGCAGTACCACTTAAGAGTCACAATATATATTATTGTCTAGGCTGGTGTTTTTAAATCTTGATTTGCAACTCATTAGTGGATTGTGAAATCAATTTAATGGGTCTTGACAAGCAATTATAAAAATGAAATAGAATACAATAGAAAATATGAGTCAATGCATTACACATACTAAGAATGAATACTGTTCCACGAAACCTTTTGTTTCAGTTGTGTGTACGTAGTGGGTTGCAATGTTAAATGTATTTCTGATTACGATCCCACAGGGCCAAAAACTCATTGAAAGACCATTGCGGTAGGCCATGCGTGCTATTAGACTATTTCAAAATTTACTTGTCATATCCTTTTTTAGAATATACCCAATTCAAGTTTAAAGTTTTAAAAATATTTATTAGTAAAGACGTTCTTTACTGAGCTTCCGAAAAAGTAGTTGTGTAACAGACTGGGTGCCATTCTAAGAATATATAATATATATAAAGTATATTTTATACATATACATGTAATCTCAAGAAAGAATAATGGTGAATCAATATTTATGGTGAGGTTTTCACTAAAAACCATCTTTTCTGTTTGTGTCATGTTGGTAGTTTGGATGAGATCTAAGTTATTATGTAAAGGCATTTTATAAAAGGAGGATATACACACTAAATTTCATCTTATCTGAAATGTCCAATATTTGAGCAGAGTTTTCTTTACATCTCTATGTAGCATTCACACAGGTTTTATTTTTGTCTCTTTTTTATGTCTAAAAAAGTATTATGTCCACTCTAATAATACAGTGCAAGGTGCAGGTTCTCATTCTTTCACATGTTCTTTGAGACACAACATTATAAATATTTCCCTGAGGAGCAAAGCATAAATATAGTGATAAACAGAGAGGGGGGATGAGGGAACCCATCAGTGAGAATATTCATTATGAAGAATCTGAATTCAAGTTTTCTGCAGCCAAATGGTGTTTAACATGTTGATTTAACATATAAAGTTCTCTGTTTCTTCTTTTTTCACAATAGTCCATAGTGCATGCTAATGCCTGTGACTGATTCGCAGAATGTAGTTATTAAGAGAATGCAGGTTAGGAGGCTGTATACTAGAATTGATATCTAATCCATATAATTGTTTTATGATAGGTGAGAACAAATATAGCTTATCATTTATGTTACAGAAATCAATTTAATTTGCAATTTCTTTATGTTTTAATTTTCTAGATTTTCTACTTAATTGAATCATAATGATTTCTCTTCTATGAGAGAACCCACTTGGAGTAAATCTAGCACCAAAACACAGTTACTCAAAGCTGCTTCCTTTCAAATAAATTTTCTCTAAAATGCTCTCAAGTTAACTAACTGCTAAGACTCTAAATTTAGTTCCTTTTGGACCCGCAGAGGCTAAAACAATCCAATGGATTAAACTGTAATTCTTTGAATTTCTGAAATAGTATGAATATATTGTTTCAAAAAGCCATAAGAAAATAAAAAAACAGACTTGCTTGTTTAGGTTCAAGAGGAAAATACTATCTCCCTTTGTTGTTAAATTTGTCCAGAAATTCCTAACAGAGTTTACATTGAAAGATTTTGTAGTTCTGGCTATCTTAAGATAACTGAAGTTAAGTTCACCAGCTTGTTTATGTTTTACAAAATAGTCACAGGCTTGACAAGACCAACCACCAACCAGCAAGCACGTTAACTGTTTGGTCTAAACTTTTGCAGTCCACTCGTAACACCTGGAGATTTTTTTAAATAAAATATTGGAGAAATCCCCACCAGTTTATTTATTTGGTCACATTACTTAACGACACTGTCTTTTTTTGTTTTCCCTGATGGTGGGTTTTGGAGCATTTGTAGGGATTTCGCTTTTGTTGCACAGTGGATAGAGAGGATGACATACACTGTGAAAGAAACTTCACTAGGTAGTCTCACGTACAATAGTACTTAGTTCTCTCTCGGATGGAGAGAGGGAAGTCTGGTTCAATTCCACAAAATGTGAGTCCTAACTTCTGAACAGTGAATGATCAACTAGATGAGTGATGCTCTCAATCCTATTCCGAGTCACTGTACAACATCCACTCAGGTCCAAAACTTGAAAGATTCAGGCTATTAAAAAAAAAAAAAAAGGCTACTGGAAAATTAGAAATTGGGTAAAGAAAGGGAATTAAATCTCAATTCTATTATGAAACTCTGCTGATTAATGCTCATTTATAATTCCTTAATCACTGATAAATGCTGGGAAAGTAGAAAGGGCTTTGTGAATTTTTTAAAAATTGGAGTTATAGACTCTCTAAAATTATTTATGAGGTAAACTAATGACTTGGTCAAATGCAGCAGCCTAGTATGGCTACTTTGAATATAATCAAACAAACTGATTTTTCTTATATGCCATGATGCTGAAAACCATTCATAACTGAATTTTTTATCAGTCAGTTGTTTTTAGCATCATCAAAGACAATCTTAAAGTTCTTTGGGTGAAAATAACTGAAATTATGGTTTTCTATTTTTATAAAGTGGAAGTATGAGCTTGTTTATAAGAATAATGGAAATTAATAAAATGTACACTTAATAAACAGATTCTTATCAACGAGCAAAACAGAGTAAAAACTTAAACACATGTATATGCTATTCTTCTACCCCAACCCTTATTTAAGGTCATTGAAATCCATGTGTATTCTATATGTGTATGTATATGTATATCTGTATACATGTTATAGACAATATCTGTATGTTTTTACATGAATATGAATATAGATAGGTCTACATGTGCATATATATGTGGAATCTATAAAGTGCAATTCAAGTAGAGTGGTGCTTACCACGGGTGGAGAGATTGGGGAAATGGGGAGATATTAGTCAAAAAGTACAAAGTTGCAGCTGTGTAGGATGTATAAGTTCTAGAGGTCCAGTGTACAGCATAGTGGCTATAGTTAATAATACTATATTGTATACTGGAAATTTGCTAAAAGCGTAGGTCTTAGGTGCTCTTACTATATAGACAGCCCCCCCCACACACACGGTAACTATGTGATGGATGGACCACCCAGTTGGCTGATACAGATGAATCACATAGATGGAGACGTTAATTAGATTGAATGCAGTCATCATCTCACTATGTATATGTATATCAAAACATGTTGTCCACCTTAAATATACATAGTTTTTAATTTTAAAACTATTTTACAGGTTATTATTGGATTTCTTCAGTGACAAGTATACTAACTTCTCTGTTTCCCAATTTTTAAAAGTAAATGAGAGGCATGTCAGTCATTGTACTCACTTACTAGATTAAAAATTCTGAATTCTTACAGATTTTAAACCCTTGAAGACTGCAATTATATATATGGTTTCCTACTAGGTATTTTATAGAGCTTAGTAAAGAGTTCTCTGTATATAAGTGAACAAAAAATTTATAAGGTAAGTCAGCAAAAGTTCTGTGAACGAATCAAGACCTTCCCCTACTTAGTGTGTGCTCTTGGGCAAGTCACTTAACTTTTGTGTCTCGGTTTCCTCATTGGTGAATTTTAGGTAGTTTCATTGGATTGTAGTACAGATTGTCCTGTGCTATTAGACTTATTACACGTAAAGGTACTTTGAGAGAAATAAAAACACTGTCTGCTAATCATTCATGATAAAGATAAAATGTGATTGCTTAATAGCGTGTTAAGTTCTTCAGTTGTTTCAATGGAGAATCGAGATTTCTGCATTCCAAACTGCTAACCACCTGAGGTTTATATCCAGGAAAACTTTATTTGACATAGAGCTTTGTGTTTGCTGCAAATCCCATTCTAGCCTTAGGGTCCCTGGTAGAAATCTTGTCAGAAACTGAGAATGACAAAAGCATTCTTTTTCAAAACAAGGCCACACGTGTCCTGGCGTGGAGCCATCACAGGAGCTTAGGAAAAGTCACTGACACTGCATGATTTACTGCCTTTGTTTCCTCGTTCTGCTAAGATTGCTGAGGGATTACAGGTTTATGTCTCTGCCCTGATGGCTTGTTTTGTACCTGCCCTGGGGACGAATATCCACTCCAGGAGGTGAGGACATGGGCTGTCACAGTAATTAGTGGTTTTCAGGCCCCCCGTCCTGGGATCAAGTATAAACCTAGAAACACAAGATGCCATGTTTTCCCTATTTGTGTCCATCTGAAAGCCAACAATATCAAGTGATTGTTCTAGAAAAACAGGTGCTGCAAAAATGATGGCAAGTTATATATGCATTATTGTAATCTCAGACTTCACGTGAGTTCTCTATCTTTATTTGGGATGCAATGTTCTCAATGGCTTCCAGAGCACACTCATTGATTATGGGAACATGAATGTACGTTGCATCTAAGTAATTAGAGCAGCAAACAATATACAGACTGAGAATCTATAGGTACTTTTTTCTTTAAGAATGACAATATTAAGATAATAGATGTATTTTTCAATGCAGTCTAAAGAATTCAGAATATACTACCCAATAAAAAGAAATGATGTGCATAGCAATTTTTAAGAACATCAAGAAAGAACAAATCATTACTGGAAAATTCCTATGTTTGAAACCAATGAGGTCCTTTTTTCACAAGTTTTCTTTTCTTTTTCTTAATGTGGCAAAAAAAAAAAAAAGTCCTATAAACGTTGTCACAAAACTTTAGACTAGAATGAATGTGTTTTCAGGAAGGTCGTGGTGCCCTGCAGGGCATATTGTGACACTGGAGGGGAAGCTGAAAGGATTGAAAAGGGAGTGAACTACAGAACGAAACACACTGGGTGATCTGTGCCCTAAAAAATGCTGCCTGGCTCCCAGGAGAGAAGCCCTCATGCGTGTCGTGTTGTTATCTGTTGAAGGAAATGTGTCTAACTTATCCCAAGGGTCAGTGTCGGACTTTTTGTTTTCACTAAAGAATGGGCTTCCTGTATCTGGACAGTACGCCATGTTTTGGACCTCAGGTTCTTCCTCCACCATTTTCTTTCTAAATGACTAAAAGGCTCTGATAACAGATACAGTCCATCCAGGTTGCTCACTTTGAGTGGTGGTCCTAATTGTTACTTCCTTTCCACAATTCAGACAGCTGAAGATTAAAGCAACTTCATTTTCAGTTATCTGCAGGATAAGATCTTATCCAGGATAAGATTTCATTCACAGATCTTATCCAGGATAAGGTTTGCGTTCTTCAAAATAGACCCAGAGTGCAACCAGTTCTACTCTTCCTACCACTGCTCTGGTCCAAGCCACTGTCCTGCCTCGCCTGGCTTATGGCAATGGGCTCCCAGAAGGCCTCACTCCATGGAGACCCAATGAACAGAGCATGGCTGCTAAAACCAAAGTGGGTGCAGGCCAGTCCCTTGCTTAGACTCCTCCAGGGGTTTTCAAGATGATGTGTCCTTCTTGGAAACAGACTCATTCTATCCATGGCAGAGTCCATGTGGTGCTGTGTAAAGCGGCTCACAGACTTTCTCTCCAAGCCTCTTTGATACTCCTTGACTATGCCAGCAGCTCCCCGCTCCGCTGGGAATTTGGACACTCTTCCCCATATAGTGTTTTGCTCCCTCACCTAACCTAACACCCAGGCCTTCCCTGTTTACCTGAATAAAAATTGCATCCCTCCCAATTTTTTTCTATCCCCGTTCTGTTTTTTTTTTTTTTTAAGTTTCATTAATAGACTTTATTTTTTAGAGCAGTTTTAGGTTCAAAGCAAAATTGCACAGAAAGTACAGACAGTTCCTGTATACCCCCTGCCACAAGCAAGGCCTCCCCGACTGTGAACATCCTGCACCAGGTGGTACACTTGTTACAACTGATGAACCTACATGGACATATCATCATCACCCAAAGTCCACAGATTACATTAGGGTTCCCTCTTGCTGGTGTACGTTCTGTGGGTTTAGAAAGATGTATAATGACATGAATCCACCCTTGCAGTATCATACAGAGTACTTTCACTGCCCTACAAAGCCTCTGTGCTCCACCTAATTCATCCCTCTTTCCACCATTAACACCTGGCAACCACTGATCTTTTGACTGTCTCCATAGTTTTGTCTTTTCCAGAATGTCATCTAGTGGATTCATATAGTATGAAGCTTCTTCATACTGGCTTCTTTCACTTAGTAATAGCATTTAAGGTTCTTCTATGTCTTTCCATGGCTTGATAGCTCATTTCTTTTTAGCACTGAATGATATTCCATTGTCTGGATGGGCCGCAGAATACTTACACATTTACCTACTAAAGGACATCTTGATTGCTTCCGGCCTTCTGTTTTTGTTTTTTTCCTGCGTAGTGCTCATCACCATCTAACATAATCTTTATTTGACTTATTTATTTTTTTATCTGTAGCTCCCACCCGAACTACCGTATAACCTTTATGAGGGGGCGGGTTTCGGTTTTGTTCTCTGCTGTATCCCAGCACCTAGAACAGTGCTAGTGTGTAGAAGATGCTCAAGAAATATATGTTGAATGAAAGAATAATAAGCTATTTTCCAAAAGGTACAAAAGTTAGCAAATTTATCTCCAATCATACGGTACCGCATAATAAATAAGGTTCATTTCTAGCTATGTAGAGGTCATAGCTAATGTCTATCCATGACGTAGCCCAGATAAGGGAACATAGTTCACATTTTTCAGATATTTGCTTCTTACCGAAATGTGAGCTCCGTGAAAGCAGAGACCTATTCTTCCTTAATCACTGCTACATTCTGGGCACCCAAGAACAATGCCTGACATATGGTAGGTGCTCCAACAATATTTATTGGATGAATAATCAGTTCATCTCAATTTTTTGGTTTTCTTATTTAATCATTTGTCTTATCTGTCAGTTAGGTGCTTTTCGTGGATCAGAGAGTTGCTTAATAACAATTTTCTTTGAAGTAATAACTTAAATACAACCACAGTTTATCATGCTGTTTGATCCAAGCTCAACTATAATTTACTGCCATAAACTGAAAAAAATAATATTATTATTTCATCTTCTGCATGGGAGTCACTAGTACGTTGGTTAAAGCACTGTCAGGAGAAAAAATATTTATGTGCAAATGTTTTATGAATATCATGTGCTAAAGGGTGAAGGCAGATGAGCAGATTCTTCAATGGCTATGGAAGTCAAATGGCCAAGGACTACTTAGTTCATAAAATCAAAGATAAAACTAAGTAAAATAGTCCTGTCTTAGAAGTGGCAGATGTGGTAAAGACATAAGAAAGGATGATAGAGAATTTTTTAGTAGATGTATCCTTTTGCCCTGGACTAAAAAAAAAAGTTAAAACAAGAGAGCCTCGATCTTGTTGAGGAAGTATGGAAGGATCTATTTCATGAAGGAAAAAATATAACATCTTTAAGGACGAATATAATATCTGGTGAGTGAGGAAGTTCTTATAAACTTACCCATCATTGTTAACATCTGATACTGCAATTGTATATCCAAAGTAAGATGCCATCTGCAAAGGAAAACCATAAGATGATATATTTTGTGCTCAAAAAGTCATTTTTATAGTCATCTCTCAATTTTCCCTGAAAGATTAGCCACATTGCAGCACATTTTTGCCTTTAAATTCATAGACCCTTGGACATGGACAGAGTCTTAGAGTCATTTAGTTTAACCCCTGACCTAATGCATAATGTCCCTCACAACACCCATGACATCTGCTCGGACATCCTCTGGAGATGTTCAACAATAAGCCCATTCAATTTGTAGATACAACTATTAGAATACTTTTTGCTAAAATTGGTCCTCCTGTAACATCTGGTCCTTAATGCTCCTACCTAGTTCTGCAATCTTGAATGTCACAGAATAAATCTAATTCCATTTCCATGTGAAATCTCCTATGGAAATGTTTTAGGTTGGCTTCCCATCTTTCTTAGGGAAACAACATGGGATACCAAAGAAAAGATGATACCCCATGAACACACTGACAGGAGAAGATAAGTAGGATGGACACCCTCTGCTTTGAACTCTTTATATCACTGAAGCATAAAAAGGTTTTAATTTGAGGGTAAACCACGTCTCTGTATCAATTCATATTGAGTTTATCGTCTGCTGAGGTTTCTAAGTCTTTTCTGAGTGTAACCAGTGTGCCTAATCTTTCTACATTCTAGCTCTTATATTTTTGTTTTCAACCTATGTTTTCAAGGTTTATAATCTCTTCCGATTTGGCCAATAGTTTTAGCTTGCCAAGATTTTTCAGTTCCGTATTCTGCCATCCAATGCTTTAGCTCAGCGGTCCCCAACATTTTTGGCACCAGGGACTGGTCTCGTAGAAGACAGTTTTTCCACCGACCAGGTTGGGGGGGGCGGGAATTGTTTCGGGATGATTCAAGCACGTTACATTTATTGTGCACTTTATTTCTATTATTATTACATTGCAATATATAATATATTGCAATGTAATAATATATAACTCACCATAATGCAGAATCAGTGGGAGCCCTGAGCTTGTTTTCACTTGCCACTCACTGATAGGGTTTTGATACGAGTCTGCAAGCAATTGATTCACTGTGGTCTCGGTGCAGTCAAACCTCTCTGCTACTGATGATCTGTATCTGCAGCCCCTCCCCAGAGCTAGCATCACCACCTCAGCTCCCCCTCAGATCATCAGGCATTAGATTCTCATAAGGAGCGCACAACCTAGATCCCTCACATGCGCGGTTCACAGTGGGGTTCACACTCCTATGAGCATCTAATGCCACTGCTGATCTGACAGGAGGTGGAGCTCAGGCGGTACTGAGAGCGATGGGGAGCAGCTGCAAATACAGATGAAGCTTCGCTCGCTCACCCGCTGCTCACCTGCTCTGCAGCCTGGTTCCTAACAGGCCACAGACCAGTACCAGTCCGTGGCCCAGGGGTTGGGGACCCCTGATTTAGCCAATTTAGCTTCCTATCACCTACAAATTTAATCAGCCTACAGTCCCCTGGAAAGTGTGCTCCACAGAAGGCAGAGAGTTCCATCTGTGTTGTTCATTCTTCTCTCTGCCCTGTCTGACCAGTGTTTAGCTCAGAGTAGGTGCCAGGTGCTAGATACTCTTTGCAGAGGAAAAAAATAGATGAGTTACCAAGTGTAACACAATTATTCAATTCTCCCACCTTTTTTGTCTATTCCAAACATATACAGTTGCCGTAGACTGATTGTTTATGCCTCCCCTCCTCCAAATTCAAATATTGAAACATAACTCCTTATATAATGGTATTAGGAAGTGGGGCCTTCAGGAGGTGATTAGGTCACGAAGGGTTGAGCCTGCATGAATGGGATTAGTGCCCTTAGAGAAGAGACCCCAGAGGGCTCTCTAGCCCTCCTTCCACCAGGTGAGGACACAGCAAGAAGACGGCTGTGAACAGGAGGCAGGCTCTCAGCAGATACCAAATCTGCCTACCCCTTGATCTTAGATTCCAGAACTGTGAGAAATAAATGTTTGTTGCTTTAGCCACCCAGTCTATGGTATTTTTATTATAGTAGTCCATGGGCTAAGACATGGGTGCCAGTGCAAAGTACTCTTTGCAGAGGAGATGAATGCCTCATTTAACTGCCTCATGCAATAACTCAGTTCTCCCACCTCGTTTCTCTATTCCAAACACATACGGTGAAATTCTTATTCCTGGGTGGCATTGTGTGGTCTTCACTCAGAGGAATTTCATCACTTATGTATTCAGTTCTGAGGTTCAAGATTGCAGAACTAGGTGGTATTGAAGATGAGAAGTTACAGAAAGGCCAAATTTAACAATGTTTAAAGAGCTTTGAATGATAAAAATGAAATGAAAAGACAAAGGAGAAGTCTTGCCAGATTTCCATTAAACCATTAATTGTCACCACTTGGGAATCATGGTTCAAAATTTATAAATCCACCCGACTTCACTATCATCACAGCCTTATATCTCTATATTTACCACAAGAGTACCATGAGGGACATTGTTAAATGCTTTGTTGAAAATTGCACAGTAACGGATAGACTAAAGCCCCAATTTGGGGGAGGAAATGTCAAAAATGCTCTGTGTTCTTTAAAAAACTCTATTTGCTTGACAAATATATGATTCCGAATTTCTGTGTGTAGCTAAGAGTTGAGCATTTCAGGATCTTAAACCTGGATCCTCCTGGGATCCCGTGGGCCAAGATGTAACTTGGCTGGAGTCAAGTGTGAGGCTTGCTAGAAGCTCCTTACCCTGGGTTGGTCGTTAGGAAAGGAAACTGGTTGACCAGAGAAATGAATTCAACTCACGATTGGCTCCCTTAGACGGGAGTATCACATTCATCCTTTAAAGAAATGTGACAGATTTCAACAGGTCAAAAACCCAGGAAACCCAGGGTAGTGAATGAAGTGTGACCTCAGGCCGTGTTACGTCAGGAGGATGACAGCAGCCTGTTTGCAGGCAACTGACCCATTGATAATAAGACCCCAGCCAGTGACAGTGGGTACGGGACCATACCTACCCCCTGGGGGGAAGGGACCAGAACCAGAGAGCTTATCTTCCATATAATGTTGGGATTGGGGAGGGTTCCAGTCACTGTGAGGACAGGAAGGCAGAGCCCAGACCCACTGACTGACCAACATGTGAAACCTACAAGAAGCCTGTGTCTTCTCGGGGCGAAGGCGGGTACTCAGAACTCATCACCGCGCACACTACATAAGGACCGCAACATAACAGGATTGCTCTCGGATTTCAGCAGTTAGTGGCTTTTGGGCTTTTAGGGAGCATATTCTGCCTTTACATCCCTTATCATTTTCTGAAATCATCGTGGGCATTTACTTGTTTCTTAATTGTCACCCCCCATCAGCCTCCCCCAGACTGTTGCATGAGAGCTGGGATCTTGTCTGTCTGCTACTTGGTTACACTCCCAGTGCTCAGAAGAGTTTCCAGCACATAGTAGGTGCTCGGTAAATATTTATTTTATGAATGAATAAATAACATATTACAGTATACTGTTAGTGCAGAGTGACATTCATTATTTGATTCTAAAATGTCTTCACCTGTTCACCAGTGAAATTCTGAATAAAGGTCATATCTGTAGAGTTAATGATTGAAACCTGAAATCATAGAAATTAGATAGGTTACATCATTTGGCATAGAATTGGAGCAATTTTTAAAAAGTTTAACTTAAATCATTTTAAAATTTTTGGGAGGAGTCATAAATGGTTAGCTGTATATGTAAAAAATAAAATAAAATAAAATAAGCCCAAAAGAACGATCTTTAAAAAATCCAACTGAACTTTTTGTTTATGGTGAAATCTGGGATCCTTTCAGACAAAATGCATGCTTACTAATCTGATGTAGAGAAATATGAATTCAGGAACACTGAGAGCACCTAATCTGATAGTCAGTTAATTGATCTAATCAAAAATTTAATCTAAGTTTCACTTCTGTGCATTTGCTGTTATGAGAAATTGATGACTATGGTTCTCTGCAAAAAAATGAAATTTTAAAGTATTATGCATGTAGCAAAAATATTCCTTTTAAATTCTATCCAGACAGGGCTTCCCTGGTGGCACAGTGGTTGAGAGTCCGCCTGCCGATGCAGGGGACGCGGGTTCGTGCCCCGGTCCGCGAAGATCCCACATGCCGCGGAGCGGCTGGGCCCGTGAACCATGGCTGCTGGGCCTGCGCGTCCGGAGCCTGTGCTCCCCGGCGGGAGAGGCCACAACAGTGAGAGGCCCGCGTACAAAAAAAAAAAAAAAAATTCTATCCAGACAACCTAAAATCTATAGATATTATAAGTTTACCAGACTTAAACATTATTTAAAATATGTTTTTCCTTTCATAAGGTCGATTTATTTTCCTTTCCTATTTTTATGGTAACTAGTTGTAATGGGTTTGAATAGTATCCCTCCAAAACTCATGTCTATCCCGAACTTCAGAAGGTGACCTTTATTTGGAAATAGGGTCTCTGTAGATGAAATAAGTAAAGTTAAGGATCTTGAAATGAAATCATCCTGGATTTAGGGTGCGCCCTATGTCCAATGACTGGTGTCCTTATAAGAGGAGGAGAGGACACACATAGACACAGATGGAAGAAGGCCATATGGAGACCAGAGCAGAGATTCAGGTGAAGCTCCCACATGCCGGGGAAAGGCAGGGCCACCTGAAGTTGGCAGAGGCGGGAAGAATCCACCCCTACATGCATGGGAGGGATGTGACCATGCCGATCACACCTTGATTTCAGCCTTCTGGCCTCTTGAACTGAGACAGAATAAAGTTATGTTGTTATAAGCCACCCAGTTTGGGGTCATTTGTTATGACAGCCCTTGCAAACTAATACACTAGTGAAATAACAATTGACCTTATTCTGTCCACCGTATGGGACATATTAAAATGCTGATCACATCAACAATGGGATCCTCTGCAACTATTCCCAGATTATGCACACGCATAGGGCTAGGCTAGCTTCATGGGCACGTGACCCGTGCAGTCAGTCCCAAAGGGTCCCACATGCAGACGAGCCCTCCCCACCCTTTGGATAGCCCAGCTGTCACTGTCCTGAAATTCTTAACCATTTTGAACAAGGGGCTAGGCATTTTCACTTTACACTGGGTCCCACAGACTATGGAGTTGATCCTGCACCCAGATCAGAAAAGAATCTAACCTCCCTGTTTGTAAGCAAACAAGCGTGGATCAGTAGTGCTCACTATTAAAGGGCATTTAAAAAGATTTGAAAACTGTATGCAGCAAAATGTTTCTTTGCGTATGTAGAGAATGTAGCGTGTAACGCCTTCTTAGTACTCACGCATCCAAAATTCTGTGCTCCTCTGGGAACCCCAGCAACCAATTCTGTGATGGAAATAGTCATTTACAAAGTGAGTGGCATAGTACACTGTAAAGCTATACAACAAATCAGCTAAAGAGGGTGCCTCTTAAATGAGTAACTATCGTGGATCCTGTAGAGAGATGGAGGTTTGAAGCCACAGTTTCGCACTGGCTTTTGCTTCTGCTACAGACGAAAGAAAACAGAAGACCCAAAGTCGTACTTTGAGATTTACCTGTCTCCATCACATTCTCCATGTGTTTCTGCCTCCAGAACATAAGCCTGGCTTCTCAGATCTGTGTGTGATTTGTCAGTTAAACCTCGTACTCTGATTTCTCCAGGTTTCACTGTCTTTCGTACTAGTCTTTTGTACTAGTGTACAAAGTAACAGCTCCTGTCCCACTAATGTGTTCAAACAATTTCAGTTACCGAAGGAAAAGCCACATACCATAAATGATCGAGTCTTGCCCCCTGGAACAGAATTATAGGACAACCTGGCAGCCAAGGGTACGCGAGGAAGGGAAGCTTCAATAATAGAGGTAGAAAAAGCAACTCTGGTGAAAAGCGGGGAGCATATTCCAATGCACAGTGATATGGTTCTAGATTCAGGAAATAGTGGTTTCAGTCCTTGGGTCTGCCATAAACCCGGGATCAATCACTGAAACTGATTTTTTCCAGTCACCTACAATAGATGGGAGTTGGAACTGCCTGATTATCAAAGTTCTTTCCAGCTCTCATTTCTATAAATCTAAACTATCCTTTGATTCATTGGGGTCAACATTTTAGTTTAATTTAAAGAAAGGGGGCCTGGAAAAGAGTCCCCTTCCATTCAAATTTCCCTTCACCCAAACCTGGTCCTAAAGGTATAGCACAAATTCTAGCATTAATTCTATCTGATGTAATAAACTGTAGCAGAGTTGGACGCTCATGCTGTTGGAGCGTTAATCATCAGAGAAGATCCAGTTGGGCCTAGATGTTGGACTTTTCAGTAGTAAATTTACTCTAATTCAATCAACATATAAATGTTCATTGCAAACATAGGATACAGCACGGAGCAATGACACAATTCCCTGCTCTCATGGAGCTTATACTTGAGCTAGAAGGGGCAGTCAATTTGAAAAATAGAGTCAAATGTCATGTTAGAAGGGGATGAGTATAGAGCAGAAAAACTAAGCAGTAAAATGGTACTGGGAGTGCTGGAATTGGGAGGCGGAAGGAATTATGATTTATTGGGGTGGTCAGGGAAGGTCTTGGCAAGAAGATGACATGTTACCAAAGCCTGAAGAAAGTGAAGGAGTAAATATTATGGAGATCTAGGAGAAGTATGTTCTAGTCAGAAGGAATAGCATGTGCAAAGGTCCTGAGGTAGAAGTGTGTCTGGAGTATTCAGAGAACAGCAGGGAGGGCAGGGTGGCTGGAGTGGTTGGAAGGAGTCAGGGGTAAAGGACTGGGAGCTGAGGTCAGAGTAAATAGGGGCCTCATGAACAGAGTCTTTTAGGTCATTGTGAAGACTTGGAGTTTAGACAGAATGAGTTGGGCAATCACTGGGAGCCAAGAAGTTACACCACGTGACTTCTCTTCCTCAAGGACCACGTTGGCTGCTGGATCTAGGGAAGACCACAGGAGGGCCAAGATGAAAGCAAAGAGGATCAGTTAGGAGGCTATTGCCACAGTGCTGATGGGCGCTTGGGTCAGAGCGGAGGCTATGGAGGAGGTGAAAAGTAGGCAGATGCTGGCTGTCTTTTGAGTTTAGTTAGCAGGATTTGCTCATGGATTAGATATGGATGGGGTGTGAGAGAAAGAGCACAGTCCAAGGCTGTTGCAAGGTTTTTTGCTTGAGCAGCTCGGAGGATGGCGTTGCCATTTACTGAGATGGAGCTGATGGAGGGTAGAGCATGTTTAAGTGGAAAGATCAGGAGTTCAGGTATAAGCTTATTAAGTTTGGAAGAGCCATTCAAATAGAGATGTTGAGTGTTGAGTAGATTGTAGACCTTACACCGCATTCCAGCTTCCTGGACACAGGTATGGACGTTTACTAGGGGCACCTAAAAACAGACCACAGTCAGGTAGAACAGAGCTGACTGATTTCGGGATCAGGCTTGCCAAACAGGAAAGACTAAGGGGATTATACCAAGTGAGATACCTGGCAACCACGGCTTCTCATTTCCCACAAACATTCAGAATTTGGTTTAAAACAAAAAAAATCAGCCATCACACTAGTAACTTTGGGGCCTGCAGCCTCATAATGGCTATAACACAAAGGAGTTATTAAATGTAGGGCTGATTAAAAGTTTCAGAATTGTTTAAAAATCACAGTCCTAAAAGAGCTTTTTAGGTCACTGCACTTTTCCCCGTGTTTTATATTGGGCTGGCCAAAAAGTTCGTTCAAGTTTTCTGTAACATCGCATGGAAAAACGTGAATGAATGTTTTGGCCAATCCAACAGAGGGCTTCATTTCAACAATGTTTCTCACCTTGCTGAGAGTCCCCAGTAAATTCCCCAGCAGCAACTGAATATCCTGTTTTAAAGCAAGAAACAAGCGAATCACACGTTTGAAGCCTTTACAAATGATCTGTATCTAGAAATATGAAGGCACTACCATAGTAGTACCTTGTGCAGAAATGCCAACAAATCCTATTACATAGAAGTTTAGGGTTCTACAAAGAGAAAAATTAATCAAACCAGGATGTATACTAAATCTGGGAAGCATACTAGATCTGCTTCTTCTGAGCCTGGCAACACCTTCGGATTCTGAGGCCCCTTTTAGAAGTAGGAATGCTTCATTGCCCACCTCGACGTGTGAATTGTGGTTGCTGCATTTTAAGAGTTGCTGACTCATCATAATCAGACATACTTACTCTGAGAGGTATCTCTTGTGCTCAGGTTCTGCAATTTCTGATCACCTACAAGGCCTACTTCCTAATACCTTTAATGATGATTTCCCACAAACTTCACTTGGCTCTAAAGTGAGACGAGGTGATAAAAGATAACTACAGTTTTTAGAAGTTCATCAAGGAATCAAAATGCCGATACGATACCAAAGGTGGCAAACGATAGTGATGAAATGGCATTGTGTGGTTTGCACGTAATAAATTTTGAGAACATTCTAGCAACTGGAAAGTCTCTTGCTCTTTTTAGAAACTGGAAACGGTCATCATCATGTTGCCCAGGTAGTACTGGGCATCCTCACTAATACATAGTATCTACGACTGGTAAAATATTTTATTTGCAAGAGATTGTCACGGAGCCTATAAAACAGCTATGAAACTATGGAGACTACATATAATGGCTGAATCAAAAGAAAAGAAAGTTAAGAGTCCACTCGAAGCTAGTAAGAGAAGAAAATTTGCAAAAGGTGCCAAATATTATAAGTGAGGAATAAAATTTGCTTCCACATTTAACATGCTTGTCTTTTGAGAAACCGCAAATGTCTTGAGCAATGCATCTCACCAAGGTAACTGTCATCGTAGGAAGCAGGAGCCACTTCTGTCTGCTTTTCTCCAGCCAATTTTCTCAGGATATCCTTGAATGAGTAGTTTGCAATGATATCTGCAATACTGGCAGTGATCACCTGACCTGTGTTCAAACAAATGAATAGATTAGCTGAATGAACATGAGAGGCGGGTCCTCTCCGCCACAGACGCAGGGTGTCTGAACAACACACACGCCCTTGAAAATGGTCATGATGTTGCCTGCATTTTCGACAGTGAATTTTCCTGCCTGGCTCTAGAACTGCAGGCTAAGTTTGCTGACAGCTGGTTAGAGCTTTCCATTCTGATAGAAGAACCAAAGATGAACTATGTAATTGTTTTCATACAACATTTATTTTTTTCTGTTCTTTAAATTAAGGTGTAGTTGGTTTATAATATTATGTTAGTTTCAGGCACACAGCATAGTGATTCAGTATTTTTATAGATTATACTCCATAACAGGATAGCCATGGATCCAAAAGATGGCCAGCAATGTTCCACTACAACTTTTATGCATTCCTATATTTATTATGGAAATCTAAGGAAAAAGTGTGATCTCATGCTCTTTGGGAGAAAACTGGAGGAATGCTTTCAAGAGACTAAAATTTAATATTAATTTTAAAGCCAAACTATTCCTTGGGAATTCACACATTCCCACAGTCCTTCTGTCTGAAGTTCCAAAAGAATAAAACTGCTAAATCAGGCCGTAAATATCTCCGAGTGACCTTGCCTGAAATGACTGTTCTTATATTAAGACAATCGTATTTACACATGAGTTTCTGAACAACGTCTATAGAATTTGCCAGTTTTCTCTGGGTTAAAGCTAAATATCCCCTTCCCTGCTCCCACAGACACGCTGCCTTTGCTTATTTCCTTTAGTTCTTCTATAAATATTATAATCTTAAGACTGACTGAGTAAAATTTTAAATTATCTATCTCAGACAAATGCTCTCTATCCCCTTGACATGGCTAATTGTCAGCATATCATCTATATCAGGCAATTTTTTTTCAACGTAAGGAAAGAATTATGTGAAATTAATCAAGTGCATTAGAACAAAATCTTTTTAAACACATCACTTTTATTTTATACCCATCCTCTGCATAAAATATATTGTTTTCCAGTTTGCAAAATAATGTTTAAAGACTGAAAGGTTAATTATTTGATGTTCATAGTTGTATATGTATGAATTAAGCTTAACAGTAATTTTCATGTAAAATTTTATCATAAATCCATCTCGCCTGTATCTTTCCCATTGGCCTTTTAAACATGATCAGGTCTCCTCCATTAAAAAAAAAAAAAACCCAAAAAACTTCACTCAACTATTCATCTCTCTCATGTTCTTTTCTATCCTTATTCTAAACTTTACAGCCAAAATTAAGTCTGTATTCTCTGTAATCTCTCTTTAGGCATCCCATTCACATCCACGGCTTTGGTTATCACCACTATGCTAGTTTTTATTTTAGCCTAGATATCCTCTCTGAGTTTAAGCCCATACATCTAAATCCTTATGTGAAAAGTCTTGGACATCTCAAACATGTTCATACTCAACATAACCAAAAGTAAACTCATCATCTTCCTTCCCCAATCCACTCCAAACCCGTTCTCTTCCAGGCTTTCTCCATTTCAGGGACTGGGACCCACCTAAAACCATTCAGTTACAAAAGTCAGAAACATATCCTTGGCATCCTCCCTATTCACCCACATACATCCAAACCATCACCCAAGCTGTTTATTCCGCCTCTGAAGTATCTCGCAAATTCCACCCCTTTCTCAGTCTGTACTGTGACCACTCTGAGAAGCCAACATCTTCATCTGAACCTTACAGCTGGTTTACCTTATAGACTTAAAACTAGCTTATAACCTTAGAACTCGTTTGCTGATACTGCACTTTGGCCAACTCCCGATCCATTTTCCACACTGAAGCCAGCGTGATCTCTGTGTAACACACACCCGACCATAGCATCCCATGCTTCAAATTCTCCAGTGGTTTCCCATTATTCTCAGAACAAACAACACGTTCTTATTCTACCTCAGGCAATCCATTTAAACTCCAACCATCCACCGGGGATGTCTCATTGTTTTGGAGATAAAGACAAAACTGCTTACCTGGGGCTGCAAGCCCTGCAGGGAGGGTGGGACCCCTGCATCCCACTCAGCAGCTCTTAACTCTAGTCCCCTGATTTCCCTCCATTCTCAGCTCGCCGGGCTCCTTTATGCCCTAGAACATTTTCACACAACCCTTCCTCTCTGCACCTGGTTACCTCCTACTCGGGGTTCAGGGCTCAGTTCAGGGTTGCTGCTTCCAAATTCGTTGACCTTAAGGTTGATGCCGGCTTATGTAACACCTTTTTTAAGAATTAGAGGAAGTCATCCCCCCTGGGCAGATGCCATCATGCACCTGGGTTCAGGGCTCCCTAAGCAGAGCCCAGGTTGTAATTTCATCTGGTCAGCCAGTGTTCAGAGGACAAAACATACCTGCATGGGGCCACCCTGGAGAAGCCTCCTATGCTCTCATGGCCCCGTCTTGACATACCTTCCTAGTGAGTATCATGCCTCGAGTTTCTTAAGTACTCGTGTGAGTATTCGATTAATGCCTGCATCTTTCCCCAGATGCTAACCTCTGCGGATTACTCATTATTGTACCCTCAGCATCTAGCACAAAGCCGGCATGGTCTCAATAAGCATTTGATGAGTGAAGGAATTAAGTTGCAACAGTATTTTAAAATATCATTTATATCACAAAGTACAAACTGAAATGATGCTTCCTTCATTGGAGAAACTACCAATATGGAGATAAATTAACATAATAAAAAGTCAACACTTGATGTTACTTCTGTTTCATCTCCCTGTTGGAAACAACCCGTGGGCATTTCTTCTCTGCTAACAGGACCTACCTTGCCAATAAAAACTGCCGGGGCCTCCAACTATCAGGTCTCCGTTCTACAAAACAGAAACGGCAACAACAATTGGAAAAGAAAAACAGTTTCTTTTTTTTTAAGGGTGAGAAATCATTGTTCATAAGCATTGCTCTAACAATTATACATAAAAAGTAATTTTTAAAAGAGGCCCTTACATCTGAGTCATGCAGGTCATTTTCTTTCCTTTTATTCCTTTCAATTATTTAGTGTGTTATATCAAATAATTTTAATTAGATTCAATTAGGTAAGTAAAATTCTCTCCCCTGAGAATATATAAATTCAGTTTTTTGGCACTGCCTCAGGTAAGCAAAATATGTACATCTTCCATGCTGTGCAATTTAGTAGACACGGTCTTTTGAACCTTAGCAATAAAAAGAAAATGTGATTTCTGTTTATTTTAAGGCCACAGTAATGCCTGTTTTTTTTTTTTTTCTATACATCTGCAAACACACCCCTTCCCAGGAGAGGGAGTGACAACTCCAGACTAGAAAATAAAAACTTTCCTTTCAACTTAGAGCCCCACCTTCCTTATCCTGCATCCTTAACTTTTAGTGGGGGGTGGGGGGGGGAGAAAAAGTAAAATTTCAGACACTGATGAAATTTACGGTATTTGCAAAACCATGGAAGCTTTGCCACCCACATTCTTATTAAATATCTGTTTTTAATTTGTGAAAGGATAACGTGAAATTAACATTAACACTAATGTGAACTCTAATCAGTCAATTACACCTGAGAAAAACACAGATTCTTGTGATCTTTTTAGAAGCACATTTCTTTACTGAGTTTTTGAGATTTTCATTTAAAAACGAAGCAAGGGGCTTCCCTGGTGGCGCAGTGGTTGAGAGTCCGCCTGCCGATGCAGGGGACACGGGTTCGTGCCCCGGTCCGGGAAGATCCCACATGCCGCGGAGCGGCTGGGCCCGTGAGCCATGGCCGCTGAGCCTGCGTGTCCGGAGCCTGTGCTCCGCAACGGGAGAGGCCACAAGAGTGAGAGGCCCGCGTACCGCAGAAAAGGAAGAAAAAGCAAAAATGAAGCAAGACTGTTGCTTTTCAGCCTGTGTATTTCTTTTTTTTTTTCTCATATAACCATTTTTAATACATAACAAGCAAAGGAAGCAGAGGAGATTATCAAAGGGCATTAAACACTTCTCTAAATGCATTACAGAATGTTTTTCAAATCCAGTTCCTTAAACAACTCTCTTCTCTGTGTAGCAAGCAGGTTTCACTGTTTTAACCATTATTCCATGTGTCTTTATTTTTTATTTTATTTTATTTTTTTAACATCTTTATTGGAGTATAATTGCTTTACAATGGTGTGTTAGTTCCTGCTTTATAACAAAGTGAATCAGTTATACATATACATATGTTCCCATATCTCTCCCCTCTTGGATCTCCCTCCCTCCCACCCTCCCTATCCCACCCCTCTAGGTGGTCACAAAGCCCCAAGCTGATCGCCCTGTGCTATGCGGCTGCTTCCCACTAGCTATCTGTTTTACATTTGGTAGTGTATATATGTCCATGCCTCTCTCTCGCTTTGTCCCAGCTTACCCTTCCCCCTCCCCGTATCCTCAAGTCCATTCTCTAGTAGGTATGCATCTTTATTCCCATCTTGCCCCTAGGTTCTTCATGATTTCTTTACTATTTAATAAATTGCTGTATGTATAGATTACTTTATTAAAAATAAAGAGCAAACAAAAAAATTTAAAGTTGCCAAAACAGGCCAGGTATATACCTAAAGGTTCTTTTGTTGATGGTGGTTATTGGGGGTGGAAGTGGGAATGAGAGGCAGGGGGTAAAAAAAAATCAAGCAGATAAAATAAATTTTAGAAGCTATAAGATCAAAAGAATTTACCTTATAAAAGTCCAGACTAAATCCTGCTTGGCAGTAACCCTGACCTTCAGGATCAGCATTGCCTGGAATGATCAAAAGATACAAATGTTATAACATCATTATCCAGTTTTAATAACCAGTTCAGGATACACTGTTGTTTTATCTATAGACTTCTAAATTTAAAATGATCAATATGTGTTCTATATTTATTTTTAAAATTTATTCCAAGTAATTTCTTAAATACGTTGCAATCTGTTTTCTTGTCCCAAATGGCACTGTGATTCTACAGTAAGAGCAATAGGAATAACGTTCCTTGGACTTACGATACTGGGTTTTATAACTCATGTTTATTTGAAGAAATAAAACCTCCATCTCCCAACTATGTTCCAAGTTCCCCAACTGGCAATAATGTGTTTCTGCGGTGCCCACGTGTTCTGAGTAAAGCAATGCCTTGAGAAAGAGAGAGCTAAATTTAGTCACCTGGGTGGACACTTTCTGCTGGGGTCACCGATAAGAGTTTCAATTTCCTCATCTCTCACCAGAAATTAACTTCAAATTCTTCTATTATCATTACGTAAATTAGGACCTGGCATTTCTGATCACATTGCATCTCACAGGGACTCTAGTGTTCACAAAAGAGAAAACTCTCTAGAAATGGCTTATTTTATACTCTGCAATGTAATTCACTAGCTGAATGTCCAATAGGACTTTTTTATAATACAGTTTTTTTTTTTTTTTTTTTGCGGTACACGGGCCTCTCACTGTTGTGGCCTCTCCCGTTGCGGAGCACAGGCTCCAGACGTGCAGGCTCAGTGGCCATGGCTCACGGGCCCAGCCGCTCCGCGGCATGTGGGATCTTCCCGGACCGGGGCACGAACCTGCGTCCCCTGCATTGGCAGGTGGACTCCCAACCACTGCGCCACCAGGGAAGCCCTGTAATACAGTTTTTTAAACCATAGGCAGGTCAACCTGTGGATTCCCAGGATATTAGGATCCTGGGACATTAGGATGAGGAATGTACTACTTGTCACTTGTACTTTAAAAGAGTATCACTCCTAAAGTGCTTAAATTAAAACCAAAATATAGTTCAGTAGAGGGAATCTCAGTCATTATACAGTTAGATGCAAACATGCAAATAATTACTCCTTTCTTATCAAGGATACTCCTGAATGGAAACTAAAATAAGAGGGCAGGAAAGGAAAAGCACATCATCCCAGGAAAAATTCATAGGCTGGACGTGTGCCTGTTCCAGAAGCTTTTTGAAATGGATCAGGCCTTTCCAGCTTTTCCTAGAATGCCTTCTGTTTTTTCTTTTCTTTGGCTAGTACTTAGCTAATTTTAGCACTGTCATCAGCCATTCTTTCCAGATGTTCCCTTTATATTTTAAAATACTTTTCTACTTCATATACTGTATTTTTTTTTGATGATCTGTTTTTAATTCAAATGTCGATGCTTTGTGTGTGTTTTTTTTAAGCTAAGTTTTTTTTTTTACAGCTTTACTGAGGTATACTTAATATACCAAAAAAATGCACATCTTACTGTGTACGTTTTGATGAGTTTAGACATATGCCTCATACCATGATACCACCACCACGATCATGGGAATAAACATATTCATCACCTCCAAAAGATTTCTTGTGTTCCCCACCCTCAATCAAATTTGCTTTTTTGTTTGTTTTTTTGTGGTGAAAACACTTAACATGAGATCTACCCTCTTAACAAATGTTTAGTGCACAGTACCTTATAATATATTTTATTTTGTAACTATATTTTGTGGTTTATAATTATGAATGCTACAAAGTTCCTTAAAGTCTCAAATGTCCAGGTACCATTTTTCTAGAAGTTCATGCCTGTAAATAGCTGTATGCAACAAGAAATATATATGAACACAAAATATATGATTATGTGAACATAGATGTGTTCACTGTATTTAAGAAATGTATTTTAATGCATAAATCTTTTTTATAAATCCTTTTGAAAATCGACTCTGACTTTTTCAATATTGTAAATTATTCAGAAAGGAAGAAACAGGACCATTCTTTGAAATCATTTTGCTGCAAAACAGGAGACTGAAAAAATTCAGAGAAAACAGTAATTTTTCATAAAATTCGTCGAGAAAGCAACCAACTTCAAATGTTGAAGTGGTGCTTATGATAGAAATGGGAGGTTATTTCCTTTGCAAAGTAAGTTTTTCTCTTACAATTATAGTTTATGAGAGCTGAAGGAATCTTTCTTCCTAGAACTTCAGGGCATCTGTGAACTTTGCAATTATGCCCTGTAGAGTAAACTCAGGAATCCAGGGAATCACGCTATCATGTGTTGGCTTCCCAAGGAGAATGGAAAGGTGTGTGTAAACCATTGCCATCTAAATTATGAATGACCGTAAGAGCTACAGGCATGTCATGAATATGAATGAGCAGACTACCACCCAAATTGCTCAAAGTGTCAGTGAAGGGGCTTTGCGGTGTGACATGAACATGAGAGGCTTCTTGAAATTCTCTTTTGAAAGTAATATCCCTGTTCTGTGATATTGACCATACGCTTATGAACAAGGTGGCTTTGTGTTTATGAACTGTGAACTCCTTAGGGAACACAGGAAGCCGGCTCCTTGGGTGCATTTGAGAAGGAAGTACTTCCAGTAAGAGAGAGACCAGGAGGATGTGACACTGGAGTTCTGTACTAGACTGAACAGAATTCCTGGCCATTTGTTTGGCTATTCTGCAGCTCGACATAAACTTCACCTTTACCTGTGTCAAGCTGTTCTTTTATTTAGGAAAGTAAACGCTAAATAAATTCACAACATAATATACCCGTGTAACTCAAAATGAGAGCATACTATACTTTAAAGTTTTAGATAATGGTTCAAACTCACCCTGCAACTCTTATCCACAAGTCTAGATGGCTTATGCTGTATTTTAATCTGAGCTCTCCCATCACATGGGCAGTGAGATAAAAAGGCAGAACAAGAAGCAGTGACATGGTTTCTAAACAATCATCCTTGATGTTAGCTGGAAGAGGATATATCATCAAGGTAAGAGGCATGTGAAGGACGGGCTCCTCATTTCAGCTACAGTAGTTTACTGCTGTGGGGAGGTACCTCTAGCAAATCATAAGAAATGTGATATGGATAGGTGTAAAAATTGATGAAACAAGTTCAGTTTTGAATCTCTGCTCTACCATAAATTTTATGAATAAATTCAGGATTTATTTATTGCTCTACCTGACTTTTTTTTTTGCCATGATACATGGCTTGCGGGATCTCAGTTCCCCAACCAGGGATCGAACCCGTGCCCCTGCAGTGGAAGCGTAGAGCCCTAACTACTGGACTGCCAGGGAATTCCCTGACCTTTATCTTTAGCATAATAATAAGGACCTCTTACAGAACTCAGCGGCACGACCTTGAGTGGAACACGACACAGAATATCCCTCTTAATGGATGATGCCATGCTTGGGAAGCTCCTGCTTTCCTGCTCCAATAACTGCTAAGAGAAGCCCTTCCCGTCGTCCTGTCTGAAACAGCTCCTCTCCCCACGCAGGCACGTCGCTCCCTACTCTTTTGCCTTGCTATGTTTTTCTTTGTAGTACTTTTCACTCCCTGCCATTATATTAGAAACTTATTTATTATTTAAACAAATTTTGTTGTTGAGATGTAATTGACATATTAGTCCAAGGTGTACAACACAATTTGATTTATGTATATACTGTGAAATAATTACTACAGTAAATGTAGTTAACATCTGTCACCACACATCGTTACAATCTTTTTTTCTTTTGGCTATGTTGGGTCTTCATTGCTACGCGCAGGCTTTGTCTAGTTGCGGCGAGCGGGGGCTATTCTTTGTTGTGGTGCGTGGGCTTCTCATTGCGGTGGCTTCTCTTGTGGCAGAGCACCAGCTCTAGGTGCACGGGCTTCACTAGTTGTGGCTCACGGGCTCTAGAGCGCAGGCTCAGTAGTTGTGGCACGTGGGCTCAGTAGTTGTGGCTTGCGTGTTCTAGGGTGCAGGCTCAGTAGTTGTGGCGCACGGGCTTTGTTGGTCTGCGACATGTGGGATCTTCCCGGACCAGGGCTCGAACCCGTGTCTCCTGCATTGGCAGGCGGATTCTTATCCACTGCGCCACCACGGAAGCCCCGTTACAATCTTTTTAAAGCTCTTAAGATCTACTCTCACAGCAACGTTCAACTATACAATATTGTATTACTAACTAGAGTCACCATGCTGTACATTACATCCCCAGGATTTACCTTATAACTGGAAGCTTGTACGTTTTGACCACCTTCACCCGTTTAACCCACACCCACACACCCCACCACTGGCAACCACCAATCTGTACTCTTTTTCTGTGAGTTTGTGTGAGTTTGGTTTTTTTTAAGATTTTGCATATAAGTGAGATCATACAGAGTATTTTTCTTTGTGTGACTTACTCCATTTAGCATAATACCCTAAGATCCATCCATGTTGTCATAAATGGCAAGACTTCATTCTTTTTTATGGCTAAATAATATTCCATTGTGTATATATCCATATCTCTATCTAGTCCATATTTCCTTTATCCACTTATCCATTGATGGATCCTTTGGTTTTTCCATGACTTGGTTATTGTAAATTGTGCTGCAATGAACATGGGGGTGCCGATATCTTTTCAAGATAGTGATTTCAGTTCTTTTAGATAAATACCCAGAAGTGGAATTGCTGGATCTGAACTTATATATTTACGCATATGTTGTCTCTCTC
Organism: Pseudorca crassidens; assembly: GCF_039906515.1. Taxonomy (NCBI): domain Eukaryota; kingdom Metazoa; phylum Chordata; class Mammalia; order Artiodactyla; family Delphinidae; genus Pseudorca; species Pseudorca crassidens. Next base: position 192,255,378 of record NC_090296.1, read on the forward strand.
CCGCCCTAGAATATGCTTATTGAAGACAGGGGTTTGCTTTTTCTTGTCCTGTGCTTTATTCCCTAAACATAGAATAATTAGTCCTCAGTGTGTTCAAAAAACACGTGTCGAATGAATGCATAACTGAGTCTTATTACCTATAAGGAACACCTCTTTTATTTATTTATATGAGTTTATTTATTTATTTATTTTTTGGCTGTGTTGGGTCCTTGTTGCTGTGCATGTGCTTTCTCTAGTTGCAACGAGCAGGGACTACTCTTCGTTGCAGTGCACGGGCTTCTCATTGTGGTGGCTTCTCTTGTTGCAGAGCACAGGCTCTAGGTGCACGGGCTTCAGTAGTTGCGGCATGCAGGCTCAGTAGTTGTGGCTTGCAGGCTTTAGAGCGCAGGCTCAGTAGTTGTGGCGCACAGGCTTAGTTGCTCCGCAGCATGTGGGATCTTCCCAGATCAGGGCTCAAACCCCTGTCCCCTGCACTGGCAGGTGGATTCTTAACCACTGCACCTCCAGGAAAAGTCCAGGAACACCTCTTTTAAAGCCATTTAAGGGACTTCCCTGGTGGTGCAGTGCTTAAGAATCCACCTGCCAGTGCAGGGGACACAGGTTTGATCTGTGAGAACACTGAGAACACAGGCTAGGTGGAGAGCTCATATCCACTGTGCTCTTAGATCCAATCATGCTAATTAACACCATTCCTACAGTTAACAAGCGGACAGTTAGCATTTTTCAAATGCAGTGTGAATTTTGAGTAGAGATGGAGAGTTTAAGGCCTAAAATAAGGAACCAATCAATTTGACTGCAGAATATCTAAAAACAGAAAATTTCTAAAACACGGAAGACGATCAGCAGAATTCCGTGTCTTGGTCCTCACATTACAGTTAGGCATCCTGTAAGACCGTCCATCATCTTTACCCCCACTGCTTTTTCCTTACCAATGGTGTTCTGGGGTTACCTGCACTGTCTATAGCAGAAAAGCTCGAGCTAAATTTCAGTTCCAAGAATAAAAATAACTTACTGTTCCGACAAGGAGAGTACTCAGCATACGCACTGAAATTCTGAATCGCTACATAGCAAGTGCCAACTGGGTCCTTCTCTGGCGTCGGTTTAAGAGTTCTCCAGTGATATAGCGGAGCACAGGCCTGGGAAACATCAAAGACAATAAAATTCTTTTTGATGCAGATTCCTCATACAGTGCTTTGATTTGACTTGTTGATGAATGGACCTAAATTTGTAACAAACAATGCTAAATTATTAAGTGACTTAATTGGCCTCCAGTATGCTAATGAGTACCTCGGTAGTCAGAGTTAATTAAACTTGCAAAGCCAATATTTCAACATTAATGCATCGTAGAATTGGGACAAATTAAGCATATACAAAGGAATGAGATTTTTCCCCCACAGGATTTTAAATCAAATCAAAGTAGCCTAGCAAAAGTAAATATTTACTAAAGGCAAAGAACTCATATTTTCTTTTTTTTTTAATTGGACTTACATAAAAGCAAATGAACATTTAAACAGCGAATGAATCAGTGTGATGTCTTAGAAAGAGAACTAGTTCCTTTCTTGGTTTAATTGTTGCTTAAAGAAAAACTACTTTCAAATCAAAGGATGCGGACAAGTTTGTCAACCTGTTTTGTGGATTTCCTCTGGTTTATCACTGAGGGTGTACCTGACGATTTTTTTAAAACAATGACTTACATTTGGACTGCTGCCCCCTTATCACAGTGGGTTTATTTTTCATTTGATAGTTTTTATTCATGACAAGACAAAAATTAATTTAAACAATGGTAAAAAAACATGATTCTTGGATCATGAAATATAAAAGAGGATATATGAAATCCTCTTTAAGTAAGTTAAATAATTAATTGTGCTAGGAACGAGACAGGCAATAAACATAAACAGGTAGAAAACACAGGCACCTTTCTGACTTCTGTTTTGCTAGCTCAAATCCTACGTAACTGTGTTTTACCTGAATATTCAACCACTCATTTCTAAGGATGCAGAATTAGAGACTTCTAGAATATGGAACCACTAGCCTCTCTCCTAATTTGATGACATCACACTTAAAACAATGCCAGAAAAAGAGGAGGCAGATCCTGATTTTAGTCTTTTCATGATTCCAAACATGTCCTTGGTAATCAGTCCAATGTGTAACGACTTCTAGATAATTTTACTAAGTAGCACCCTGCTTACTTGAGAATATAAGTTATCTTTACTAAAATAACTTAAGTTTTTTGGGTTTTTGTCTCTCTCTGTATTGTGAGGTCTTAGCCAATACTGAAAAGCTCTCTAACACATCTAAGTCCCCTTAACTTCGGGCGCTATGTGGTTAAGACATTTAACATAAGGTGGAATGGTGAAAAGTAGGAGTTTGGAAGGGAAAGCATTACCTATGTGGTTCAGTATAAGCCAACTCGCATCACCTTCCATATCACCATAGAACACTTTAATGCCATGAAAATTCTTTCCAGTGCTTGTCTGCTATCAGCCCTAAAAAAGTATCTTTTTTATACCTGCTCAGTTTCACACTGATGTGAAACATGATGATGTGATAATATTCAGGCTTTGACCCAAACACACATGATACCTGGATATTCAAAATCGATACTTCTGTTCACAGCAATTTGAAGTTCTAAGAATTGTCACACAGCGTAGAATTTAATTCTTTATGCTGCTAAGTTTCAGTGCTCAAGGAAAAAACTAACTTGAAAGGTACTTTATATTATCCTATTTCCTACCGCATAATTTTGAAAGTGCAAAGCATGCCCTCAAGTTAAGCATATTTATTATGAACATGGTGTGTTATTTTACGTTCAGTAATTCTGAAGATTTCTACAAATATTGAATAAATGCACAATAATATAAGTTTTCAAGACTTAATCAAAATCAATGTAGTACCAAAAGATTTTTTAACCCCAAATAGTTATTAGATGGAATTAGCTTTTCAATAGCTATTCACATACATTATAAATCACTAAAGGATTAAAAAGTTTTTACCAATCCTGGAATGTGAGAACTATATTAATGCAAATACAGTTCTACAGAGAGCCTATTGTAAATTCTGGATTTGTCACTAAAGAGGCCTATCTATGTTTTATATATTAGTTGTTTTATGTCAAAATTTCTGTGGGGCGTTAACCACAGACCAAGTAAAACAAGGCATTTCCTTTAGATACTTATTTTTATTAAATCATAATTCAAACACCTTTAAACAAATCCCAAAAGCAAAAGTTATTGCTTTATTTTGTAAGGAAATTAGAGCCAATAGTAAAAAAAAAAAAAAAAAAATCCCCCAATAACAAAAAAGTTTCCAGATCAACTTATACAGTTATTTATTTCTCAGTAAACCAGACATGTGTTATCACTCAGAGCTACAGAGAAGAGAATCACAAAGTCATAGCATTTTAAAGCCAAAAGATCTCTATCTGTGAGTGAGAAAGTTTTACTTTAAAAAGTATCAGTGTACTCAGAGAACCATGTAATTGGTAGTTACATTTTTAAAGAAAACGTTCCGATAGTTCTAAAGAGGATCAATGACATCACAGTAGATTAACTTTTAAAGAATCCTAACGGTAGTACTCCTGTTTCTCTGGTCAAACTTTAGTCAGCCCTTTAAATCAATCTTAAGCAATGAAACATTTACCTTTTTAGGATTTAGCTTTTATTTTTCTATCTTCCTTATTTGTTTTTGAAATATTTGAAAAGATCTAACCAATTTTCTGGAAAACCAGCTTTACTTCCTGTAACTTTAAGGACTAAAATAGATTCTTTAATTTGAAGCACTCAATTTTTTTGGGAATGCTGATAGCTCATCTTTGAAAATCCGATGTATTCTTCCACGAAGGGATTTGGGTAGACAGGAGTTGTGAAACATTGCAGTGTACATGTTATTGCAAAGCAGCCCCGCAGCACGGAGCTGATACTCACCACCACTTTCCCCTTATGAGCTTTCACAGTCGCTCCAAACCACTGATTCGATTTAAACTCTATAGGTTCCTTGGTTCCATTTACTCTGATCTTTCTGTTGTCTGACAGGGAGAACATGGGGTTGTTAATAATTTGTAAAACGTGGCAGCCAGCTAAAATATGTGATAATAAATTTACCCATTAAAAACATTTTTTAAAATGTCATACACATGGGGGGTTCTTTTTGACTAAGTCTAAGCTAGACTTTTCACTTAGAAATATACCAATCAAATGAAAATACATACTTGGCTCATGACATTTCACCACTTAACTTTAAAAAAGCATTTTTTTTTTTTTTGCAGTACGCGGGCCTCTCACTGTTGTGGCCTCTCCCGTTGCGGAGCACAGGCTCCGGACACGCAGGCTCAGCGGCCATGGCTCTCGGGCCCAGCCGCTCCGTGGCATGTGGGATCTTCCCGGACCGGGGCACGAACCCGTGTCCCCTGCATCGGCAGGTGGACTCCCAACCACTGCGCCACCAGGGAAGCTCTAAAAAAGCATCTTTTTTAATGACTTACATTTTCATGGATAACTACTGTAAACTTGATGTAGACTCTGACAGTCTTTAATCTACACTTTTGTCATTGATTTGCCAGATGGAAGACCAAACATTTATAACTGCTCTAAGGAATTCCAAATCTTCTCTGATAGTGAAACTACTTGGAACCTCCATGCTCCAGGAAGCATAGCTTTCTCAGCATGGTTTAGCAGGAGTCTGCTTGAAGGACTCAAGTTCCTAGTTTTTAACTGGGTAACATGTGTCCACGCAGTCACAGAAAATAACACCTCAACACGGTTTTATCCACACTTTGCAGATGTCAGCATGAGGGGGACCATCTGGGTAGAAATTCAACCCAATTACGACACACTTCAGGTCTTAATAAAAAGCAGATATCTTTTCTTTCACTCCTGATTCCCAATCGACATATTTCCCATGTGGTTCTAACCGCATGGTTCTAACTGAACTTCATCAGTAACAGCTAATGAATTTCAAAAGACATTTGTACCAGGGCAACTTATTTCTATGTGTTCTCTTTGGTATGCATTTTGTTTTTCCTCCTTGACTCTATAATAAATGCATTACAAATGAACTTTTAACTTCTATTAAGGGAGGCCAAAATATACACGCAATTAATATTCACTTGAGTTTACATATGATTACAGACTTTTCAAGAAAGAATAAATTATATATACTTAGGTCTTAACCTAAAATTTATGCTTTGATATGTTAGTAGAAAATTACAGATTTCCTTCTTTAAAATCTTATGCTTTTGATGTTTCTGGACTTTTAAAAAAGAAAAAACAAGTTCTGGAAATCCTCACCCAAAATGCACACAACTGGCAAAGAACTGGAGCATCTTACAGATTAGAGCATAAAAATGAAAATATAAACATTTCTGTTTGCACCTAGGCAAGAAGATGGTAGACCTCAGAGAGAAAGGATCTTGTCACCATGCGCTGGGTGATCTTGGGCAATTCATTTAATCTTCTGCAGTTTTAACTTCTTCTCTAAAATTAGGCTGAAAATACCTCCCCCTTTCCTCTTTCACAGGTGATCAAAGTCATAAAGATCACATAGGTAATGTGGTAGTGCTTTATAAGCTGAGAACATACTACAGAATCTTGCAGCAATACAACCCTTTAAAAATATCTCTTAATTAGAAACCTGGAAACTCAACCTAAGTACAAGAATTAGAAGGGACCTCACAGACACACAAGTCAGTGTTCCAAATTGGCCTTCTTCTGCTAGAGAAAATGATGTGACTCTACCTTTGTGGCGCCTAAGGCATCTTTTCTGCTATTATAAGGTTGAACTGTGTGATAACTTGATTGAAAGTGTAAGTTGTGGGTTATTTTCCAGCAACAAATTTCTCTGAGACCAAGAATACAAATGAACGGACATCACTAATTCCATCCCTAATCCAAGGATTACAATAGAGAATAATCCCACTGTCCCAAGTCTCTCTTTCCTGAAATGAGTTGTGATCTAGGTGTATCCTCCTTACCTTGACCTTTGAGGTGGACAAGTCATATTTTTTTTTTTTTGGACACACCACATGGCTTGCGGGGTCTTCGTTCCCCAATCAGGGATCAAACCCATGACCCTGCAATGGAAGCACAGCGTCCTAACCACTGGACCACCAAGGAATTCCCAAGTCACCTTTTAAAATTTCTGTTTTATTGGGCTTCCCTGGTGGCACAGTGGTTGAGAGTCCGCCTGCCAATGTAGGGGAGGCAGGTTCGTGCCCCGTTCCGGGAAGATCCCACATGCCGCGGAGCGGCTGGGCCCGTGAGCCATGGCTGCACAGCCTGCGCTTCCGGAGCCTGTGCTCCGCAACGGGAAAGGCCACAGCAGTGAGAGGCCTGCGTACCGAAAAACAAACGAACAAACAAACAAAAATTCTGTTTTATTATTTTTATAAATTCACTGATGTAAATCTAATATTACAATGTCATAAAATTCAAATGAGTAACATATATTTGGGTTGATTGTGAAAGTGACCTTTCCCTAATTTCTCACCTTCCTTTTCTGAACAAGATTCTTTCATGCCAAACAACCCAACACAGGGCTTAGTACTATGCACACTGGTGCTCGATGAACCTTTGATGCACAGGGGATGTTTTTGATTTGATTTGACCTGATCTTTCCTGAAAACAACCTCCTGTAAAAACTCAGCACAATTTCTGTCCTTCTAAGCTCTCCTTGGTATGGCAAAGGGCTGAGAAGCTGGAACCTACATTTTCCAGACCCTCTTACAAATAGGATTCTGGTTGAATGAGAGGCTCATGGAGAGATCTGGAAAGAGGAGGAGATGGAGAAGCCATTAATTTCTGGCAGCAATTATAAGCATGTATGGGGGCATCAGTAGCTGCAGGTGGGATGTTCTTCCTGCAGCTCTCAAGTATCCTTTGACAGTCATGCCTTTTTGGTGCTTCAGGCCACTGAGATCAAGTCCTGAACTTCCAGATTTCTTGATCTGCAGGCAGTGACCTTCCTAACTTTCACATACCCAGTCTTTCCAATAATCATATAAACCTCTCAGTCCGAATTATAATACTCAAAGTGGTTTCTGTTTCCTGACCAAACTCCCGTGATATGGAGCAATGCATTTAGGATAGGACCACACGTCTTCTGGAACAGAAGGAAGGCACTGTGCATTGTCAAGCCCAGAGAATTCTTGGAAGGGCCAGTGGTTCTGGGAGATGGTGGAGACCATTAGTTACTAAAGCAATTCTCTCCTTGGCATATCCCAAACTATGCCAAAAGCTAGGAAGAAGTTTTATAGTGACTGCATGTGATGTAAAGCTTCCCAAGTGCCGAAAGACTATTAACAAAGTTAATAACTATAATCCAGGTGAATTTTTTTCAAGGGAAGAATCAGTATATTTAATACGTAAAAGAGTTCCCAAAGCAATGAGAAAAAGACTAAAATTCAATAGAAAAAGTTCTAAGGACCTAAACAGGCGTTGCAGGGAAGAAGAAATCAACTATCTCATAAATTCATGCAGAGATCCTGAACCTCAAATTAAAACCATAATGACTTAAGACTTGTCACCTAGCAGTTTGGCAAAAAATATTAATAATCTCTGTTTTCAAGATAATAGCTCAATGCAGCATTTTGGAAGGGCGATTTACAACATATATCAAATTTTTAAATGTACATTTTTTTGAACAAGGAATTCAACTTCTAGGATTTTGTTCACTAGAAATAATTACACAAATGCTTTAAGATGCAGTGTGAAGATATTTGCTGTCCTGGATGTGATAGCAAAACTGAAACATCTTAAATGTTCATAAATAAGGGATTTGAGAAGAAATTCCTGTTATCTGTAAAATAGAGTACTATTCAACTATTAAAACATATATTGGGAGTTTGGGGTTGACATGTATACACTGCTGTCTTTGAAAGAAATAATCAACAGGGACCTACTGTATAGCACAGGGAACTCTGGTCAATATTCTGTAATAACCTAAATGGGGAAAGAATTTGAAAAAGAATAGGTACATGTACATGTAGAACTGAATCACTGTGCTATACACCTGAAACTAACACAACATTGTAAATCAGCTATACTCCAATATAAAATAAAAGTTAAAATACATACGACAGACTTAGATGCATTGATATAGAATACTGTCTACAAAATATGTTTTTCTGTTTTACCGTTTCTGAGACTTTAAGAAAAAGTATAGAAAGGTACGAGGACTTCATATAACAAACACTCGTATTCCCACCAGGCAGAACTGACAACTGTTAAGTTTTTTCACATTTGCGAACATCACAGTACCCTTCGACATCTATCTCTCCAGTTCCATCCCCTCCTCATCCATAGGTGGTCACCATCATGAATGTGATGTGTATACTCCCGGCCATTTAAAAAATAATGTCCATGAATAATATAGAACAGAGGTCTGCAGATATTTTCTATAAAGGACTGATAATAAATGTTTCAGGCTTTGCATTCTCTATGGTCTGTCGAAACTACTCATCTCTGCCCTTGTAGCAAGAGCAGCCATAGACAATATGTTTTTTAAAATGGGCTTGGCTGTGTTCCAATAAAACTTTACTTATGGACAATGAAATTTGAATTTCATATAATTTTCATGCATCATTTAAATATTATTTTTTTAAAAAAATTTCCAATCATTGCAAAATATAAAAACTACTCTCAGCTTATAGGCATACACAAACAGGTGGTGGGTCAGATTTTGCTGTAGTTTTGTCAACGATTTACTATTGAGTATTCTTTGTGTGTTCTTTTTTTAAAAAATTTTTTATAATTAATTTATTTTTTATTTATTTTATTTTTGGCTGCATTGGGTCTTCATTGCTGTGGGCGGGCTTAATCTAGTTGCTGCGAGCGGGGGCTACTCTTCATTGCGGTGCGCGGGCTTCTCACTGAGGTGGCTCCTCTTGTTGCGAACCACGGGCTCTAGACGCGCAGGCTCAGTAGTTGTGGCTCGTGGGCTGTAGAGTGCAGGCTCGGTAGTTGTGGCACGTGGCCTTAGTTGCTCCGCAGCATGTGGGATCTTCTTGCACCAGGGCTCAAACCCATGTCTCCTGCATTGGCTGGAGGGTTCTTAACCACTGTGCCACCAGGGAAGTCCCTGTGTGCTCTTTTAAACTGAATAAAAGTGGTATTATACTATCTGTATGGACAGCGTGTAACTGTGTTTAACATTCAATTTTATGTTTTTGGGAAATAACCTATGTTTTGATAATTAGATAGATAGATAGATAATAGATCCAATTCATTCTTTTAAACTCCTGTAAGTATTGTATCTCATTAGATAGCCATCTGCATTTTATTTATCCATTCCATTTACACATGAACATTTAGGTTTCTCAGTTTTTCTACTACAACAAACATGTGCCCTGAGTACCCTTACACTCATCTTCATCTGCAGATGGAGAAGTGTTTCTCTCTGGCACCAGACTAGAAATGACATTGCCGGGCAGCTATGCCAATCCACCTCCAGAGTAGCCCCAATTTCCACACACACTCACAGGGCACGAGAGAGACACCATCAGCTCTTGTCATCGTAGAGCTGTTAAATTTCTGCGAACCTGGACGACTATGAAATGGTCCTTCATTTGGTTCTGTTTTCATGTGCATTTCCCTGATAATTAGTAGAGTCAGTCATCTTTTTATGCTTATGGACCATATACTTTTTTCTTCTGTGAATTGCTAGCTCATCTCCTTTGTTCATTGCCTTGTTTGGTTATTAGTCTTATTGATTAGAAGAACTCAGCGTATATTCTGAATCCTTTTTTTTTCTTTTTTTCCGTGGTACGCGGGCCTCTCACTGCTGTGGCCTCTCCCGTTGCGGAGCACAGGCTCCGGACGCGCAGGCTCAGCGGCCATGGCTCACGGGCCCAGCCACTCCGCAGCATGTGGGATCTTCCCCGACCGGGGCACGAACCCATGTCCCCCGCATCGGCAGGCGGACCCTCAACCACTGCTCCACCAGGGAAGCCCCTGAGTACTGATTCTTTTCCCCACATATATGTTGTCAATATCACCTTCCAATTTTTGCTGGTCTTTTAACTTTACGAGTATTGTCGTCCATCTGGAATGTTTTTATATTGGACGTGGCGTGGGCACCTTACTTATTTTCAATACGAAAGGCCAGTCGTCTCAACACCACTTACTGGACAATCCATCTTTTTCCTTGTTCTTTGGAGAGTTGTCATTCCACCTCTGCACTGGTACCTCCTGATGCGACTGGAAGGGCCCAGCATGATCTGGCCCCTACCATCTCCTCCTGCTTTCCCAGCTCATTAAGCTTCAGACAACCACCTTTCTTTTTTTTTTTTTTTAAGTCTTTATTGAATTTGTTACAATATTGCTTCTGTTTTATGTTTTGCTTTTTCGGCCCTGAGGCATGTGGGATCTTCGCTCCCCAACCACGGATTGAATCCACACCCCATGCATTGGAAGGCGAAGTCTTAACCACTGGACGGCCAGGAAAGTCCCTACACCGCCCTTCTTGAACACGCCCAGCCTTTTCTGTCTCCTCATTGCATATACTCTTCCCACAGTTTTCTGCATGGCTCCCTCCTTCCTGTCACTCAGGGTTTAGCTCAAATGCCACTTCCTCTGAGACCCCCTTCCCTGAGCAGCTAGTTCACCCTACCCTAAGTCATTCTCTCCCGTTACCCTTTAGACTTTTCTTCATAGCACTTACCATTAATTGAGATGATCTTATTTCTTAGTTTGCCTGTTTACTGACTATCCATTCCCTTCCAAATATACATGAATCCCATGAACAGGGACGTTCTCTGCTTCACTGCTGTGTTCCCCACTTCTAGAACAATGCCTGACACATAGTGAGTCCTCTGTAAGAGTTTGTTGAATGAATGACCAAACTCCCATCTATTCATTCAGAAGCTTGTCTAGGATATTGTTCAGTATGATCCTTTAAATTCAAAATGTTCTGTGTATGGGTGTGTGAACATATAGACACTAAACTGTTTGTGACGGTTCTCTCGAAGGCAGGGAGTGTACCTGCTGTAGTGGCTTTTTATACTTTAATTGTATATATTTCTGTGTTGTTTGAGTTTTTACAGTGAATGTTATTACGTCTATGATCTGAAAAAAGAAAATCTAGAGATAAAATCAAGACATCTGTAGGTCAACCTGAGAAATCTAGATGGGTGGTAGCAATAAAATTGAGTTGGCTTGCCCGACATTTCTGGGCTTTGAAGCCATCTCTCTTAATTGGTAGCTTTGGTCTCTGGGCAATCAGTGGGTGGCAAACCTACTAACATTCTGCTTTTTCACGGGAATATTCATTTCTGAGCAGGAGTGAGTGAGGGAATGTAGAATATGGTGCACATATGGGCTACAAGCAGATTTTTATAATCTTTTCACTGAGTAGAATGGGAGGAATTACAAGAAGTGAGGGTAGATCACCATGGGTGAGAGAGAAGAGCTGAGATTGACACAGGTGCAGCAGACATTTTGGCAGATGGGGGGTTTCTGAAAAACTATAAAGTCCTCAGCCTTGTCCTGGAAAACAGTAAGTTTCCCTGTAATCTTCAGTCATTACTTCAAGTGCTTCACCCTAGCGATTTTTTTAAAGCTGTCGCAGGAGCTGTCCAGACATTTTTAATCAGGAAAAGGGGAAAGGAAATCTTTAAATGTTTATTTATAATCTTTTCCTTCATCAGTGGATGCTGTAAGTGTTTCATTCAAATTGAAACTATGTATCTGAGAACAAGGAATACTCCTATGTAAAATTTAAAATAAAATATCGGTAGCCAGAGAACTCCTTGTCTAAAAGAAACAAATCCAAGAAAAGAATCTGGGTCAATTTTTATGTCCTAGAAAATTAAACTTCCAAATGTATGCCTCCCAATATTCCAAAACCACAATTAAAAACCATGAAAGAATACCTCTGTAGCCTTCATACTCTTGATGATCTTACTGGGAATTTTCAAGTGTTTAAGGAAATATCACACTAATTCATTTTTTCATATAACGTTCAAAAAACGTGTTACTCTTTTTTCCCCCAGTTATACTGAGATATAATTGACATACAGCACAGTGTAAGTTTAAAGTGCACAGCATAATGATTTGACTTACATATATTGTGAAATGGTCACCAGAGTAAGTTAAGTTAATACCTATCATCTCACATAGACACACACACACAAAAAGAAAAAATGTGTTCCTGATGGTGAGAACTCTTAGGATCGAGTCTCTTAACAACTTTCATATATACTGTACATATATATGTGTGTGTGTGTGTTTATGTGTATACATGCATTATTTTATATACGTTAACTATAGTCATCATGGTGTATATTACATCCCTAGTACTTATTTATCTAATAGCTGGAAGTTTTTACCTTTTGACTCCCTTCTCCCCATCCCCCAGCTCTGGTATAACCATAAGTCTGATCTCTTTTTCTATGAGATGTTTTTTTTTCTTTAGATTCGATACATGAGTGAGATCATACAGTATTAATCTTCCTCTGTCTGACTTATTTCACTTAGCATAATACTCTCAAGGTCCATTCATGCCAATGGCAGGGGTTCCTCCTTTTTAATGGCTGAGTAATAGTCCATTGTGTGTGCATGTATATATATACGCATGTATATAAGATATCTATATCTTCTTTATTCATTCATCCATTGTGGACAGAAATATGTTATTCTGATTAAATAAACATTCTATTATAACTGAGATTTATTATTTATATCATATATGTATACTGTATACAAAGGTGTGCATGTACACAAACACACACACAAACACACACGGGCATACTCGTTTTCTTGCCATTACCTAGTAGATCAGATCTAACTATCCCGCCCTCCACCATGTAGGTCCCAGACCCCACACCTGATCTCCAGATATGGCGTTCCCTTCCATTCAGGCAGCTTCCTCTCTGTTCCCTATTGAGTCTTAACTCCCAGACTTTGTACATGAAGCTTCTCTTGCAAAATTCCACTCCTCCTTTTTTGTCAACTAATCCAAATCACTTTCTTAAAAGCTGCTTTAAAATGTAGGGCCACGCTTGACAAATAGCCATTCACACATGGTTAAGAATCATGGAGGGACTTCCCCGGTGGTGGTGCAGTGGTTAGGAATCCACCAGCCAGTGCGGGGGACACAGGTTCGAACCCTGGTCTGGGAAGATCCCACATGCCACGGAGCACGTAAGCTCGTGTGCCACAACTACTGAGCCCACATGCCACAACTACTGAAGCCCACGCGCCTAGAGCCCATGCTCCGCAACAAGAGAAGTCACCGCAATGAGAAGCCTGTGCACCGCAACAAAGAGTAGCCCCTGCTCGCTACAACTGGAGAAAGCCCACCTGCATCAACGAAGACCCAATGCAGGCAAAAAAATTAATTAATTATTTTTTTTAAGTTTTTTTAAAAAAAAGAATCATGGAGAATATATGGGAGAAAATGTAGTAAAGAAATGCAGGTGAAATAAAAAATGAAGTGAAATAAGATAAAATAAAATGTAAGGCCCCAAACTCTTTCTTTTCAAATTGAAATTCTTTCAGATTATTGTTCTTAAAAATTCAAACAATATAAAGTAAGAAAACTTGTATAAAAAATTGTATAAAGTAGTAAGTGAAAGGCCATTGGAATCCCCCCTCCCTGGACACACTCACTGTTGTTTTATAAACCCATCCAGCCATTCAGAGTTTGAGGCTTCTAGCTCATTCCTCTAGTTTAAGACATTTCTTTTCTGGAAATCATGAGGCTTTTATTTTAAATTGTATTTTTCATATCACTATTTAAATGTTTGGTTCCACACATAACTAAATAACTAATAATGTTAAATGAGCTGAAAGTATGCTTTTAGAGTTCTAGTAACAATGTTCATAAATATGGGTTTCGGATAGCACTAGTAAATATTGTATTACAATCTTCCTATTATATAGTTTTCCTGATCTAGATGAGAATATCAGTTTTCTGCTACAGTTATTTCCACATCTATATCATCTTCTGGAGAATAAAGACCACGTTTCCAACTTCCTGTTTTTAATAATCAATAGGGCCTAGCTAGTGTTCTCAGACATTTGTTTCTACATCATATAAAATCATTTAAATGTTTTTCATATGTAATTTGACGGAGGCCATATGTAAGGTTTGCTCTAGAAACACATATGGACTTTTGTTGGTATGATGCAAGTAATTTCTTGGGTGAGCGTTCTCATTTACGTGATGCAGCTAGAGGAGCAAATATCAAGAAATGAAAGAATCACCTCTGCAAAGGGAGATGAGAAGCCAGCTGGGGCAGATCAGACACAACGCTCTGTGGCTCCTCGTAGGAAACACGCAAATCTGCAGGGCAGAGCTGGTTACAGGTGGGTGGTAGAGACTGAGATCTCAACTTTGACCGCACCTGCTACAACCCACTCCACCTCACATACACTGGCTGGAATGGTTTTCCTTCCCATCTCACCCACCTCGAGAGAGACACGTGTGTGCGTGTGTGTACACACACACACACACACATTCACCCTTCACCTCTGACCTTTAATGATGCCTCCTCCGAGACGCTTTCCCAGCCACACAAAAAGTTCCCCCTTCAGTCAAGAACAAGAGCCCTCTTTTGCACACCTAAACCCTTTTTCACTTTCTCCTGTTACAGTGCTTATCCCTCTGTTAGGGCTGCCAGGCACTCGTCTTCTCTTCCACTGGACTTGAACATTTCAAGCCCAGCGAGTACGTCTGTCTTGCTTGCTATTTATATCTAGTAGAATGGCAGCCCCGTGAACCAAGCCAGAAGCTTGGAATGCATCCTTGACAACCACCAACCCTGCACCGCACCTCCTGTCGCCACTCAGTTACCAATTCCTGCTGGTGCCTCCTTCTAGATCTCTCTCAAGTCCATCTGTTTCTCTCCATTCCTGTGCCACTTCCCTGGGGTGACTCCCATTTCTTTAGCCTCAGTGGCTGCAGTGGTCCCCTACCTGGTTTCCCTTCCTCCAGGCTTGTCACCTTCAAATGCATTCTCCGTCCTGACACTAGAATTCTTTCTAAAATGCCCAAATTCTTAAAACCAGCCATATCCCACCCTTATCTTGCCAGCATCGTCATTTCGTGCCATTCCCAACCATAGTGATTTTCTTTCAGCTCCTTGAATTTTTCACACTTTCTCTCATCTCTAGATTTTCTCATACTTGGAATAATTACCTGGGATCAAATATCTTGGCCATTGACATAGCTGGGGAAATGAGAACTCTTAACTTATATGTCACCTTCCAATTGTGAAGAGAATAGCATGCTTCTCTGTTCGGGTCCCCAAAATGTATTTGCTTCAAAAAGTTATGAAAATCTCTCAGCATGGGAATCTCAGGAAGCAGACTGAACGACATAAATCTCTTCACTATGACCTCAAAGCAATACTTTTAAATACAGGATATGATTGGGTTTCAGGATGAAGGTTATATAAACTTGCCTCCCAATAGCGCTTGAAAAGCTCCTGTTGTATGCTTGTATTTTCCTCAGGACCTCATCCCTGTTGCCAGAAGATGTGGTAAAAAGGGAACCAACCATCATCTAACAAAATGGTTCATTTTGTGGTTTTAAAACAAAATCACCATTCCCAACATTACACAAAACAGGAACTTCAGCATTCAAACCTTCTGTTTCTGCAGTGTATACTTATGGGAGATTAATACCCAAGATGGGATTATCGTCTGGGAAATCTTAAACTCTACCCCAAACAAGTAGGACCATACTATAGGTTGAGCAGAGGCAAAATGTATTCCTTCCCCAAATAAATTCAGATCTTAAGTAGGATTTACCGGGCAGTCCCTGTGCACTTCGTTGCTTAATGCGTTCTGCCATTTCACTGTTACTATTTACATTTTCTCCTTATCTCAACCTTCTCCGTCTACTTCCTCACTCTCAGCTGATGATCTTGCTTTTTATGTCACTGAAAAAATAGAAGAAATGAAAGAAGATCGTTTTCTTCCTTCTATTGCCAAACCCACAAACCCACTCTCGCTCTGCTTTCTCTGCTCTCTAAGGATGGGCCGTCTTTGTGCTCCTCCAAGGCCAATCCCTCCATCTGTGTAAAGTCCCACCCATCCCTTTTCATCTACTCAGGAATCTGTTTCTGCACATCCTTCTCCTCCTTTAATCAACATCATCATTTCCCTATCGACCGGACGATTCCTATTAGATTACAAACACGCTATCATGTCTTCTCGATGATTACATTTCTGTGGTCCCAGTTAGGGTGGAACTCCTTCGGAAAAAATGGCTCTACAGACTTGCTGTCTCCTGTTGGTCTTCTCCCATTCTCTCCTGACACTCATGCCCCTGCAACTACTTTTAGCAGCCGTCAGTCACTTTCTGTGACCAAATCAGATGTTCAAGGTTCACTCCAATGCACACGAATTGCTTCACTGGCTCCTTGACCTCCTTTGTCTAACCGGCCACTCCTTCTTATCATTGTTTACACATCCTCCTCAATTCTCTAATTTTTCTTTAAATGTCAGGGACTCCAGGACTCTGTCTCAACCTTGACCTTTCCCCTCCCCTCCCCTCTTCTCTTCTCTTTGCTTCACTTCGCTTCTCCTCACTTCTTGTCTTCATTCACACCATCTCCCTAAGTCATGGCCTTAAATATCATCTACATACTTACAACTTCCACATTTAAATCTCCAAACCTCTTGCCTGAACCGTGGGTTTATTTATCTAACTGCTCGCTTGACATCACTTGGATGTCTAATAGGCATCTCCAGTTTCTCGTGTCTGGACTCAACTGGATATTTTCTCTAAGATTTGCTCCTTCCCCGCTGTTTCCTGTCTCAGTCCCATTCCTCCAGTTACTCAGATCAGATTTTTCTCCTTCTTCTGTACCCTTCATCTGATCCATAAAGAAAATTCTACCAACTGCACTTTCAAATAAATCCCAAATCCAACCATTTCTCAACCCTAAGTGCTATCATTCAACCCAAACTGCACTTTTCTACCACCAGACGATGGGTCTGTCTCTTACCCCATCCCCTTGCTTCCGCTCTTGGTTGCCTACACGCTATTAAACCGATCCTTTTAAAAACGTAATTCAAATTCTGTTACTTGTCTACTCAAAACCACCATTGGCTGCCCATCACTCTTAGAATAAAATCCAAAGTCCTATCTCTGGCTTTTAAGGTGCTATATAATCTTGCCTAGACCTGGTTCTCGGGCCTCATTTTCTATCATTCTTTTCTTGACTTACTTCTCTTTAACCCAGTGACCTTTCTCCATTTCCCAAGAACACTATCCTCTCCGGACTTAACATTGACTCTCCTGCAACATAGAACATTCCCCCTGCCCCATACCACATGGTTCCTTCCCTCACTTAATTTAGGCCCGTGCTCAAACATCACCTCCTCAGTGAAACTTTCTCTGACCACCTCCGGTAAGCAAAATCATAGCCCCCAAGATGTCTCCATCTTAATGTCCCAAACCCGACTATGTTAGGTTGCATGACAAAGGAGAATTAAGGCTGCAGATGGAATTAAGGTTGCTAATCAGTTGACCTTAAAATAGGGAGATTACCCTGGATTATCTGGAGGGCCCAAAGTAATAACACAGATCCTTTCATGTGAAACAAGGAGGCGGAAAAGGAGAACGAGAAACACGGCAGTGTGAGAAGGACTCAGCCGAACATTGCTGGCTTTCAAAATGGAGGAGGACCATGAATCAAGGAATGTGGGCAACTTCCAGAAGCTGGAGAAAGCAAGAAAACAGATTCTTCCCCAGAGCTTCCAGAAGGAGCGCAGCTCTGCCAACACCTTGATTTTAGTCCAGTGAGACCTATTTTAGACTTGGCCTCCAGAACTCTATGATAATCAATTTGTGTTGTTCAAAGCCACGAAGTACGTGGTAATTTGTTACAGCAGCAACAGGAAAATAATACCCCAGCCAATCTAAAAAAGAAAGTGCACGTGTGCATGCACGCGTGTGCGTGTGCACACACACACACACACACACCACTCTCTGTCCCCTTAGCCTTACCTTACTTTTTCTCAACTTGCCACTGGCTATTCACTATAAATCCCACAAGGGTAAGTTCATGGCCATAATTCCAGGGTCAAGGACAGCACCTGCTTCAAGAAAGTTACTAACGCTCCTCTTGTCCCTGAAATTTGATTTTACTGTTTGCTAACTCTAAGCTTTATTTTCAAGTCCACTGTTCCTTAAGAGAAAATAGTTGACCCTTGAACAATGCTGGGGATTGGTTCCAGGACTCACCAAGGATACCAAAAGTGTCAGATGCTCAAGTTCTACAGTCTGCCCTCTGTAACCACAGCTCTGCACCTGCAGACTCAACCATCCAAGGATCCTTTAATAATGTAATACTTATTGAAATAAAATCCTCCTATAAATGGATTGGCACAGTTCAAATCCCTGTTATTCAAGGGTCAGCTGCATTTTGTAAGTAAAAATGAGTTAAAGTTAACCAA
Source organism: Pseudorca crassidens (assembly GCF_039906515.1). NCBI lineage: Eukaryota > Metazoa > Chordata > Mammalia > Artiodactyla > Delphinidae > Pseudorca > Pseudorca crassidens. Next base: position 192,273,779 of record NC_090296.1, read on the forward strand.
AGGATGCTGTGAAGGGAAAAGACATTGTGATTTAATAACATGTCACCCAAGGAGCCTGACTTAAAGGATGAAGGGTACTCAGTCCTCCCAGACAATATCTGTGCCAAAGAATGGAGACCAGGTGGAACAAGTTGAGAACTGATTGTCAGTATGAGTTTCACCCATATCTTCACATCTGTTGATAGAAACACCTTCCTTTCCTTGCCATGTGTCTGCTTCTTACCATACATGTGGGGATTGGGACCGTAGCCCCAAAGAACTATGTTATTTCAGGTCCCCCCTAAAAAGGTCCTGAAAAATATGTCCATTAGAAATAGAAGAAAAACCTGTTTTCATCACATTTGCAAAGACAACCTCTTCTATTGCATTTCCTTTCTAGTATTCTTTTAAAGGTTGTGCACAAACAGTTTTGATAGGTGTGCGTGAATACACCAGTCTACCACAAAGTGTTAGATATTCAAATAAGTTGGCCTGGCCACCCTCCTAGGTGTGCTTTGGTCTACCAAATGTGAGGAGAAGTAGTAAATGTCAATTCCTGGCGGAAGTTTTAATAGACGATGTGCAATTTGCCACATGCCTTCCCAGGTAGAGTGACCTTGAAAGCATGTGTCAATAAGGAATCTCCATCCGCATGGGTCTTTGGGTCACTTGAATAAGCAGAGGCTCCTCTCCAGTTCACATTAACCAGATAGTGTGAAAAAGCAATAAACCTTGTTGGTTTAAGCCAGAGATTTGGGGTTATTTGATACTAGAGTAATCCCTGGGCATTCTTTGGCTTAAGAAATGTGAGGAGAAATGACTGTCAAAAAATATTCTATCCTGTGGGTCCAACGGGTTTCTTTCGTTCATGAATTCTCAGTGCCTTTTCAAGGAGACTATATATTGTAAGTCTCAAAGAAGATGTGATGGTTAATTTTGTGTGTTAACCTGACTGGATCATGAGATGCCTGGGTATTTGACTAAACATTATTTCTGGATATGTCTATGAGGGCGTTTCTGGATGAAATCAGCCTTTAATTTGGTGGACTCAGTAAGGCAGTTTGCCTCCACAAACAGCTCTCTTATTCTAAAAGGCTCTAGAAACTGTCATGTCAGACCACCAAGCCTATGTTTCTATTGATGTAGGAGCAATCTAGAATGAAAACAGGAGATACACTGCACCTTCTTATTTTTACACATATAACTGTCATTGAAAACACCCTTGGTCTTCAGTATTTTGAAGCATAAACACCTATGCGTAAATAAGTACATTTCTAAACTACTCTACCACCTACACTCAAGACAAAAAAGGAAGCAACTAAGATTGCTTTCAGCCAATACAGAACCTGAATTGTGGTTTTCCATTGTTAATCTCCATAACACTTCCGTGAACTCAATAATTTCATTTAGAAATTTTTGCATGTTTCATTTTATCTTTATTTTTCCTGATCATAAATAAATACCTGTTCATGGTTTTTACAAATAAGTAATAAATGCACTAGAAAAAGAAGAAAAAAAAAACAGTTTTAATTACATTTCCTGATAGCCTCTCATTGCATATCTCCTCTTGTACTCTTCTACAAGTTGTAGACACAATTTTGAATTTTATGTTTTTCACTTAGTTTTTTTTTTAATAAATTTATTTATTGTTAGCTGCATTGGGTCTTTGTTGCGTGTGGGCTTTCTCTAGTTGCAGCCAGTGGGGGCTACTCTTTGTTGCGGTGCGTGGGCTTCTCATTGCGGTGGCTTCTCTTGTTGCAGAGCACGGGCTCTAGGCACGTGGGCTTCAGTAGTTGTGGCACACGGGCTCAGTAGTTGTGGCTCGTGGGCTCTAGAGTGCAGGCTCAGTAGTTGTGGCGCACGGGCTTAGTTGCTTGGCGGCATGTGGGATCTTCCCAGACCAGGGCTCGAACCCATGTCCCCTGCATTGGCAGGCGGATTTTTTAACCACTGTGCCACCAGGGAAGTCCTCACTTAATATTAAAACAAAAGCATTTCCCCATTTTAATCCTGATTCTTGGTAGGCTTCATTTTTTTTGTGGTTCTATAATACCCAATTGTGTGATTTATACCATCATTTACATGAGACACATCCATATGTAGGATGTTTGAAAATGTTATTTTTTAGTGTTATGCCCCCTTTCTTCTAAAAAAGGATCTGCAGCAACTTTAGAATTAATTTTTGAAACATATTTTCCACTGGGAATTGTAGGAAGAGAGAAGCCAGAAAAATACCAGAAAATTGTTCCTGGAAAATAAGATGTTCTGGGTGGTTACGAGGGAGGCACCAGGACATGGGCTCAGGGTAAGTGGGGACACGGGTGTACCTAATAGATGCTGAGAGGTGAGCTGTGCCATGACGTATTATGGAAACCATATGGTAAGAGGTGGGGGTGGCTTATGCCAGAGGCACGTGGGCAAATCGTGGGGAATGACAACAGACCGATCTGAAATGGAGCCGTAACCTGGCTGGGGGGAGTTGGCCCTGACCCAGTACACCTGGGGTAAGATGCTGTGTGTAACCTGGGCTGTGTAGGGTCCTCGCATAAACCTATTCCTGTAGCGGTGGTGTGTGCCCTTCTCTCTCATCTCTACATGTCCTGTAAATCAGAGCAGATTGATACAGAGCCTTTTGCAACATCATACACAAATCTGTGGCCACATGTCAACTATCAGAGCTTAAGAATAAAATTGACCTAATGTTAATAAGTTAATGCTCTGCAGTGCAGTTATACTACTTTTGATTACTACAATAATGTGTTTGAAGTAAGACCTCCTTAGTTTAATGATGATCAATGAGAGGTCCCATGCCTGAATTTCAGCAAGGGTATGAGAATTAGTAAGTATGATGCTTCATTGCAAAGATTTATTCTGATTCAACATGTTTCCATTCACAGTTTTCTTTCTTTTTTTTTTTTTTTGCGGTACACGGGCCTTGCGGCACACGGGCCTCTCACTCTTGTGGCCTCTCCCGTTGCGGAGCACAGGCTCCGGACGTGCAGGCTCAGCGGCCATGGCTCACGGGCCCAGCCGCTCCGCGGCATGTGGGATCCTCCCATCTTCCCGGACCGGGGCACGAACCCCATCCCCTGCATCGGCAGGCGGACTCTCAACCACTGCGCCACCAGGGAAGCCCATCCATTCACAGTTTTCTTGCCAAACACATTCGGAATATAGTGTTCTTTATTTAAACAATGTATAGAAGGTCTGAAGATCTGACACATTGTTTGGCCCTATTTGGGGGCAGTAAGGTGACTTACTTAGCTTTTCAGGGATGTGTCCTTATACTTCCAGCTATTATTACATTGGACCTTCCTGTTGTCTAGAGTTTAAGCCCACATGCTCATAGCAATGGCCATGCTCCATAATGCTTTTTCTTTCTTTCTTGGTTTTATTTACATGCAGTACAGTTCACTCTTGGTGATGTACAGTTTAATGAATTTTGATAAACACATACCATCACGGATCCATCATCACAGTCAAGATGCAGGAAGTTCCGTCAGCTCCCCAAATTCCCTTGGTCTTCCCCTTTGGAGACAACCCCTCTTTCCTACTCCTAATGCCTGGCAACCATTTCTATAAAGACTTATTTTTATAATCTATGCTTTACTTCTACTAAAACAATTAAAAGGGTAAATGATCACTTTGGCCAGTGTCTGTGGATCTAGAAGAATTTCTCCACTTGTAGACCTTTGGGTCTAAATCTCAGAGATCCAGGAGCTGGCCTTTCTGCAGGGCTAGAGACGAACCCCGTTCCCTCCCAGCTGGTCTGAGAGCTGCCTGGCTGAGGTCCATAACAGAGCAACACCGGTGTATTAGGTAGGATGTTTAGAGTATAAATCGCTTATTCGTGCCTCACGATTTGCTTATCTACCTTAAATCCCATAAACGTAACCCAGAATCGAAACTACTTTTCATCTATTTTAGCGTTTCATTATACACGTACACCTTGCCTGATGCACTAAAATGTTGTGTGAAAATGTATTTGAACTGAATTCTGAAAATTAACTATTTTTAAAGTGAGCGCTTTTAAGAAGATCAATAATTAGTCTTTTCTCTCTCTTCCTCAAAAACCCATGTTTGTGTATCTGGATGGTGTCCATCAGGGAACTGCTTAGCTGAGCTTGTTAGAAATGTCAGCAATTCTCTTCATCAACACAACTCACAGATACAGGACTCTGTACACAACAGGTAAAGTTTGAACTCGTACATCACACCTGGCCGGCTTCAATGCGTCAGTGCGTTTTTCTTGCCTTCGGAACAATTTCAAGGCAATTTCCTACAGTCCTCCCAGAATGCTGCAGCTGCTGCACGGATTCTTCCTGCCAAGAGCCTGGAAGCCTGTTGCATCACACACACGTCCAGCTTCTTGAAAGAATTTTGCAGATTAAGCAACAGGCGCCTAACGCTCATTCTACTCAACTAGCCGTAGAGCAGATCTGTTTCCCATTTCTAGTTGGACTTTCAAGGACTTCCGTTTTCTAATTGCTTCCTCCGGTGCTGCGAGCTGTGGGGACTGCTCCCCCTTCACTTCTCATGCCAGGACTTCGATGGCCATTGTGTTCTGTCACATGAAAGTTAGAGCCAACTGCGAGAAGCTGAGGGATGTTGGTTGCATCTGTTGGGCCAGCCTGTCAGTCATGGGAGCCATCGTGAACTGCTTCTAGAATAAGTAAGCCTTCCAGCTTAAGCACCCCTGATGACTCAGCGGGATCAGTAATTAGCAGAGTAAGCTTTCTGCCCTAATCTGTGTGTGTGTGTATACATTTTTTTTTCATGTGTGTGTGAGAAGCAAAACTTACCCTAACTCTGGCAATATTGATTCTTAAAAGGAGCAGGTTATCTTTGGGCTGCCTTCCGCCTTTTTTTTTTTTTTTTTTTCCACTTTCAATTGAACTTACTGGAGTCCAGATATCTGCTCTCTCTGAGTTCTATCACCTTGGTGTTATCTCCTCTGTCATTTACTGGGATAGCTCTGCCCTGCATTTGCCTTTGCTTTGTTCCTGAACAAAAACTGGTTTCTTTCTGAGGAAGTTAGAAAAGCAAGACTTATGTGACCAATATGTTTCCCAACCCTCACACGAGAAAAAGGGCACACCCAATGCTATCGAAAAACAACCCTGTACCAGTCACAGCGCCAGATGCTTTAAGCTGCTTCTTATTGTGGGCTCACTCGACATGAAATGAAAAATAAAACAGACTCCTGCCCGCCCCTCCACCCCCAACAAAGGCTTCCTGGCTCCAAGCTAAAACACAATTCCGAAAAAATCTTACCATTTTAGAGCTTTGAAATACCCTAACCAAATTGTCTTCCATTTTAAGTTTTACTTTTTTCTTTCTTTCTTTTTTTTCTTTTTTTTTTTTGAACACAAAGATGCTAAATTAAGGCCAGGCAAATTCTGGTTGTCTTTCTCAGATGATTTCCAAATCTCAATGGTACGTCCCACCTCTTCCTGTTCACTCTGTAAGTGGGTCTCTAACTGGGAGGGTTCCCAACTATTTGCCCCTCCGTGATTACTAATGCTGTGATTATTATCATCATTATTAGCACATGCAATTATCTTTCACTGCAAAAGGTTGCATTCGAGCATTTAAAACAATCAAATATTTGTGTACTCCGCTTTTGTTACCACTGTTGCAATTTGCCTTCTTATCATTCCAAAGATGGACTGTCTGTTTCATTGTCTCATTCACCCTTCTTCTAGCTGGAGAGCTGTAACCTAGGAGTTTTTATGTAATCCACACATGGGTTTGGAAAATGTAGGAAGAAGAAAAACAATGAACCTTGGAGTAGATTTAGAAAGGAGAGGCATGAATTTGGCAGACGTGATGTTCTACATTGAAGACGTGGGGCACAGTTTAGAGGCAAAAGTGGAAGAAATCAGTTTGGTGATGGGGGTATTTTATTTTAGTGAGGTAAGAAGGAAAGCCAGGAGGGAGCTGAGAGAAGGACATTTTTGGAGCCACTTGATTTTGTGCAGAGCAGGAAAATTATCTACCCTTTTCCCTCCCCACCACCATATGCTTCCTGAAAGTTTTCTTTTTTCATACTTGAAAGGACCACAGATTTTAATAGTATTCATACATTTGAAGTGCTAGGCAATTCCCAGCTTCCTCTATTTTTGCATTTATGGTAAGTAATTTTTAAAATCCAGGTTATAGGATAAAGTAAAAATAAAATAAATGACTACTATTTAATGAAAAATATTTCAAACGCAAAGGCAGAGAGAAAAAAAAAAAGGCAGTTGACTTTAAATAAACTAAGGTTCAAGATCACAACCAGATTCAGGGTCTAAATTATAGGCCAGTCTCCCCCAGTGTCTAGGCTGAGAGAGTTTAGTAAGTTACCACAGCGAGCATTAATTTACAGACACCCCCAGGGCCTGAACAAGTTGAAACAACATCATTAAAAGGTCAAATTTACTTAGAATGTCTCAAATTCAGATGTAATAGTAAAAGCAGACAGGGTGGAAGACAGAGACAGTCATGGCTCTCTGTACAAAGGTATATTTGTAATGTGATCTATATTGATGCCCGACGCATCACACTCTATTATATGCATCTCAGTTTGCGGGTGTCCAGCACTCAGAGCCCCTACTTTGTCAAGCAGAGAAATTTTCTTCCTCTTTGGGGGAAACCTGCACGTTGCTGCCCATGGGCAGAGGGTAGGACAAGAGGCAGCTGAGGGGGCATATACAACCCATCTTTCCCACCAAGACAAAGGCTGTCTCTACGACCTCTGATTTCCACAACCTTCTGCCCAAACTGCTTTCCCCTTTCAGATCTTCTCTGGAGGGTCATTTTAACTGGAACCTGTGAAGGTAACTTTGGGGTGGGGGAGTGGAGGAGGGGGAGGGGAGGGGAGCGGTGCCTCAGCTCCATAGGATCCAACCTTGAACTTGCAGTCTGTTAGGACCAGCCCTGCATCTATTGTTTATGATTGTGTGGTCTTGGATGTATCTTTTTTTTATTATTATTATTTTATTTTTGGCTGTGTTGGGTCTTCATTTCTGCGCGAGGGCTTTCATCGCGGTGCGCGGGCCTCTCACTGTCGCGGCCCCTCTTGCTGCAGAGCACAGGCTCCAGACGCACAGGCTCAGTAGTTGTGGCTCACGGGCCTAGTTGCTCCGCGGCATGTGGGATGTTCCCAGACCAGGGCTCGAACCCGTGTCCCCTGCATTAGCAAGCAGATTCTCAACCACCGCGCCACCAGGGAAGCCCTTGGATGTATCTTTTAAACACCTTTGATGTCTGTTGCCTTACTCATAAAATGGGTTTTACATGGTCATTTTGTTGTATGGATTAGAAATAATGTGTATAAGTGACTGGCACGTAGTAGGTGATGAATAAATGCAACACATCTGGTAGTATTGCCTGCAACACCCAGAGTCAGAATGCCTCTGTTTCTGCTTTTCATCTTTGGTTCCAAGATCATACTCTGCTCACAGAACCGACACTTGAACTGGAAACAGCTCTACAGGCTCCTGCTGTCCCTCCCTTCCTTTCACAGCTTTGCGGCAAACGGCATTCACTGGCAATTCCACCGTCTTGTGGCTCATGGATAAGGTCTTTGGTAGAAATGATGTGTACGTAGTGTGCTGGCCCCCACTCAGTAGCAAACCCCTGAGCCACAGTCCTCTGATTCCTATTCCCCCACCCATTCTCAGGCCATTCCCAGTAGCAGCCAAGGTTCCTGGGCCCACAGTACCCCCTGATGGCTAAATGGGGAACTTTCTTTTCTCAGTCATTCTTCTCTCTCTGAAACTCGCCCAGGCTTTCACTGTTCACTGCTTTCTTCATTCCGTCATAGACCATTCATTTCTTACAAATGTTGTGTGGTCTCCTATGCCTTGCTTTTTTTTTTTTCTTTCATTTCTTGCTCAATTATTTCAGAAACATCTATCTCCCTCCCTGGTTCCCTCACTTTGTTCCACTTAATGAACCCTCAAGTTACGGCGATTATGGTTGCAAGTATAAAATAGTAGGATGAATGCATCTCTCAAGAGAAAAACCCCAGGGAATTCCCTGGTGGTCCAGGGGTTAGGACTCCATGCTTCCACTGCAGGGGACATGGGTTCGATCCCTGATCGGGGAACTAAGATCCTGCATGCCGTGAGGAAAAAAAAAAAAAAGAAAAAAAAAACCCATCCATTTAGGAGTAAAATAAGACATAGTTGTAGAACCAGCAGCATTAATCTCGAAAGCCCTTTGCAACATCCAGATGTCTTCCTGAGAACCTGTGCAGAAGGTGTCATCTACCCCCCTTTCTCCAAGGAACACTGATATTTTCTCAACACTCATTATTTTCCTATTTAGTTAATCGCCAGAATTGTACTAGTTTGTCCCCTACTGTTTCATTGCAAATATGACTCAGCTACAGTAAGGGTTAAGTGCATTCCTATGGGTTATTCTGGAAACCAAAGCACAATCTTTCAGCATTAGTTCTCTGTGGGAAACTGAATTCAAAGCTCCGAACAGTTGCTTTAGAATGAACTTTTGGGAAATGCTGCCTATTGTAATTTAACACTGGAGAGTTTTGGTTGGGAGTGGTCAGTTTTCAATAATTCATATTGATGTCTGTATTCTCTGTTTTTCATTTGTTGAACGGTGACATCTACTGGGATTAGTACTTAGAAAGGTATTCAGGTGTGACTTATCTTATCTGGATAAGATATTGACTCTTCCTTATCAAAGAGAAAATATACTAACCAGATCCTGATTTGATATGTTGATATGTTATGGGACTATTCTAGAAGGTTATTAAATTCATGTCCATGACTATAGATTGACTGTTGGTAAAAATACATCAAATGTCTCAAAATGCAAATGCTAATTTCCCTTAGCTTAAATTCAAATATGCCAACAATTTATGTTTTTATTTATCAAGGCTTACATTTAAAATACTTTTTAAAATACAAATGATTTTGATGTGGATTAGTAAAATACCTTTAACTTTATGCTTAATTGTTCTGATTTAGGAAATTTATTCTCAAGCTAGAGCTCAGTAATTAGAAGCATCTAAAGTCCTGATTCAACAATAAATTGAAAGATTTCTTTCACAAATTAATATCAAGTGGCTGAATTAGTCATAAAATGGTAAATGAGCTGTTGTGACCATATATAGACACATATGAAAAACATAATTTTAAAGTGTTTTCATAAAATATTTCCTAGTTTGGTCATAATTCAAGCTAATGCTTGCATAGGAGTTTTTTCTTTGAAATGATTCCCATATACTTAGAATTGAAACTATTTTCTCCTTTAAAATAAAAACTGCAAATCAGTTAAAGTAACAGGTAAATAACACCCATCCAATTTCATCAAAATTCTGTGAAAACTGATGTTCTACATAAATTCTAAATTCATACTAATGTAACAATAATGAAGAATATATCATAAAATAGCTGTGTGGTGCAAAAGGTATTTTAATTGATTGTTCATCAAAGAACATTATTTGAGTTGACACATTCACATTTTTCTGAAAAGAGGTATTTGCTTCCTGATAATACATACCTTTTGAATTCATAACGTTTTGGAGGTACAGATTAAAACATTCAGTGTTAACGTTTTTGAAAGCATTAAGTTTAAATTGTTTTCTCAAGACCCAAGGAGAAAACACCAGAGGAAACATAAACAGCCTGAATTGTTTAAAATGTATTTTCCCTTTAATTAAATAAGAAACATCTGTCCAGGGATTTTGGAAATGAATGTAATCCATCCACACTCTGCCTGTACTAGTTTGCATCCAATGTCCAATATTTTGAAAGAAAACTCTGTCTTTCTGTAAAGAATTAAACAGCAACATGGAGTGATATCTGGGTCTGTAGCAGCTGACTCTTGCCTCCAGAGCTTGGGCACTGTTAATGCTAAGGATCTGTCTTTTCCCAGATTTGTCCTTGGGAAGTAACCAAATTCTCTCCGGAATCAAGGTTAGGGTATAACATCTGCCTTTCTCCAAACCATCCACTCCCCCTGAAAATGCTTATTTAGGAAGAGTAAGGGAACAGAAGTTACCAGGATGCGCCCAAAAACCCACGCTCAAAATACCGTTCCCCCTCTGGGGTGCACTCAACATTTTCCTCCCCTTCACTCCGGCTTTAAAAAGCTGATTTCTCTAGGGACCTGCGCTGCCCACAACACAGACCCATCAGACAGGCCACGTGAGCAGAAAGAAAGTGGACAGTTGACTCCAGGATGGCTGTGGCTCTTTGAAACCAGGACTCACAGTTGAGAATGACAAGTATCACTTACTGGTGTTGTCAAACGGTATCTGCCTGCACTGCACGGACCCCTCGGCGGGCCAAGGACAGTAGTAGACGGCTCCCCCTTCCACGATGTCTGGCTGGCTAGTGTTGGCTTTGGGCGCTCCCACCAAGACACTCGCTCTGCGAAAAGGGTTGGAGAGGAATTACTCCTTGGGAATCATAAACGTGAGCGCAGGCGACGCAGTCTCTGGAGCAGCCTGCCCACGGAGACTAGGGTCGGGGTCAAGGGCAGAAACGTGTTTAGGATGGAGACCGACTGTCAAACCTGATTTCCTCGCGGAAACCTATGGGCGTCTGAAACCTGGTTTGGAAGAGGGTGCAAATAGTCCTAATTCTTCTCTAGGTGGAGCTATGTATATAGTGAGTTGAGGGAAGAGGGGCGGGCGGGGATGGGGGGGAATAGCCAAGGACAGAGCCCAGCTGCTTGTAGCAGACAGCACTTGCGCCCAGACCCTTAACGGTTACAGGCTACGTATAAACAGACCATGTTGCGGTCGTGGTTTTCACTGGCTTGAGTCCGCTCGGTCCCGTTTCCCCCTTTGTACGATGCTGAAGTCTTTGTCTCGGGACTTCCCCGGGACCTTCGGATTCTAGGCAAGCGGCATGTCCCTAGCTCAAAGTTCACAAGGCACATCTAGCATGGAAGGCGAGAGAAGAGGCTGGTGGCGGGGAGCCGGACGGGACCCCCAGCGGGCAGCGCGATGGGCTCTCACGATCGCCTGCCATCAGGCTGCGGGGACAGGCGCGGGTCCCCCGGCAGAGGGGCAGGGACCCATCCTGGGGCGGGGTGGGCCCGCGCGCGCGGGGAAACTTACGTGCGAGCGGCAGGTACGTGGAAGTCCACCGCGTAGCCGAAGTAGCTGCCCTCGGGGCCGCCGTACACCGTGAGCTGGTCCACGTCCAAGTTGAACGCCTGCGAGGCGGGCGACCACAGCACCACCAGCGCGGCCGAGAAGCAGCAGAGGGGCGCGAGGGGCGGCGCCCGGTTGCCCCGGGGACCGCGGCGGGCCCGGGCGGACATCGCCCTCCGCCCGGCCGGTGCTCACCGGACGGCGGGAGCCGAAGACCCCGGCTGGGGAACGGCGGGCGTGGCGGCTGGCGGTCCCCGATGCCCGCGGCCCGGGTCGGTGCGCGCGGCGCGTCCGCGGTGACAGCCCCGGGCGATCCTCCGCGCGTCCCCTGCGGTCTGCCGGCCGCCTGGTCCCGCGGCTCGGGGGGCTGGCGGAGGGGATCCGAGCCCTCCTCTGGCAGCGGGAGGGGCCGCGGCGCGGTCGGGGCGTCTCCTAGCGGCGCGTCAGCGCACTGCGGACCGGAGTCCGCGACTCCCTCGCCGCCCTCGGCTCCGCTGGCGGCCGGCGCCTGTTTCGGCCGCCCGGCTTTTTTACATCTCAAGAACGATCTGAGCCTCACACAGGCCAAGTCAAGCCATTGCTTTTGGAAGCCGATCTCCCCCCTCCCCTGGCCCCCGCCGCATGGGGCGAGGGTTTACTCCAGTGTCTCCCAAATGGAAGACTGTGAAAGCGTACCCCAGCACGAGGGACGAGGCCAGACCAAGCGGGATCTTTGCATCACCTCTACAGCCTGAAGACCCTTTCAGGGTCGATGTGCGTTTGTACAGTCCTCTCCTTCCCCACCTCTACCCGACCTCCCTGCCGAGGTAACTGATAAACAGAGCAATCCTGGAGATTTTATTTAGGTCTTTCTCAAAGGCACGTGGCACACGTTAAATGACTCGGCCCTATATGTCCTTAACCCTGTGTAATTGTGGTGAAGACTGGCAAAGGTGGGAATGTCGGAATTTCCAGTTTACCCCCAGCAGGGGTCGAGGGTGTAGGTTGGAGTCAGCGGGAGTTCAAACTTCAGTTCCAGTCCACCACTGGTGTTACTGATCTCTTTCTGTGTCTTCTGCTTGGGGTAGGGAGTGAGGGATGAGTAGGGGGGAAGGCAGAGGAGAACCGTGACATAGAAGCCCTTACATAACATGTGGTCTTCCAGGGAAACAAGACTGATGGGGAAAGAGAGCTGCTATTAAGCGTTAAACAGGGTGGTGCTGGGGTTATATAGGTATAGAGACGGGAGAGGTGCGTAGGGTCTACAGTATTTTAAGGAGATGTGTTGGTAGATTTCAACAGAAATTTGAATATGAGGCTTGGCTTTGGACATTGGGGGCGGAGTGATTGAGGGAAGGTATTAAAGACAGAAAGGCTGGGATGAAATGGTTGTGCAAAGGGATCAGAATAAAAGTGTGGGTTTGAGAGCAGTGGGAGATAGGGATGGACATCCTGAGAAAGGATCTTCATGACAAGAACATTTATTGAGGCAGAGGGAGCCGGTTCTACAGCAAAGGCATGACATGCCCACAGGGATTCCAGAAGTTTAGTAGAGGATGTGTGTGTGTTGGTGGAAGGCGGTCGGTTGTTAGAAGGAAGAGAAAGCAAAGCAAAGCAGCTGTTGCCCAAATGCACTGGCTGATGAGGACTTCGACATGATTAACAGATGGAAGGGAAAGGAAGCCCAATGGGTTAACTAGGAAGCCCAACAGGCCCTTTTCTGGCAGGGAAAGGGCCAGAAGACTGATGGCAGAAGGAAAGTGAAGGAGAGCCCAAGGCGAGTCTGCAGGTATTGACTAAGAAGAGGAGAATCACAAACAGAAGCAATGGGCAAGGAGAGCATACTGGGAGGTAGATGGTGAGTTAGATGCTGGACCTGTTGAGTCTGTTACTAGCATGGGATCCCCAAGAAGCTGGAAGCGTAAAGTGTGATTCAGAGCAGTGGTCTAGTCTGGTGGTGCAGATGTAGGAGTCCATCCACGGAAAATCTCTGCTCCCATTGAAAAGCTAGACTCTCTCTCTCTTACATTAGAACCCACTTGGCAGACTGAATTAAATTTTACATTTCATCTTTGCTTGTCTCATCCCTGTAGAAATGCTAAACATTAATAAGCGATCAGAAGATTATGTAGCAAATCATCACATCTGGATCATTTCCTAACTGGATAGTCCTTTCCCGGACAAGGACTTAAAAGTAGAGGGTAGAAAACATTTTTCTCAGTCTAAAAGTCCACTTGTGTTGGATACGAACTCCACTACCTTGGCTCAGGTTACTATTGTTCATAAAAGTGATGTTCCCTAGAGTAAATTTCAATGAGTAATTCACATGCAACGCACACATGGGCATATTCAGAGCTGTGGGAGACCTTGAGACTGGGAAATAACCTCAACTCCATGCTGAAATGTGTCAATTCATCACATTGTAGGCAAGTCTTATGTTGAAATGGAACACCTAAATAGGTAGAAAGTAATGGGGGGGGGGTTGAGGAATTGGGAGATTGGGATTGACATATATACACTATTGATACCTGGTATAAAATAGATAACTAATGAGAACCTACTGTATAGCACAGGGAACTCTGCTCAGTGCTGTGTGGTGACCTAAATGAGAAGGAAATCCAAAACAGAGGGGATATATGTATATCTCTAGCTGATTCACTTTGCTGTACAGTATAAACTAACACACTATTGTAAAGCAACGATACTCCAATAAAAATTATTTTTAAAAAAGTATTTTGAGTTAAAAAATCCAGCCTTTTCTCAAGTCTTTATGAGGGCATGTTTCAAAAGATTTACAAAGATAACATAAGCAATCATCATCTCTATTTGTTTAAATTAATAAAGTGCAATTAAAAACAAAAAGAAAGTGATAGCATAATCCTAGATGTACACTTGGTCCACATACCAACTTACCAGACAGAAGTAGCTCAATATTATAAAATGTGTTGATTTGTATAAATCAGCACATCACCAGGGTATCCCCTTTTGCTACTGGCTCGCTTTTTGATATTTCTAGCATGTTCCTTATTTTTAATTCAAGATAGGGGTAGACCAGGAAAGAAAATTCTACTTATTGCCACATAATTGGATACATATAGTTGTCCGTTTCTTCTAAAACACACTTGTTCTTGATTTATACAACAAGCCTATATTCTTAATAGTGTCACTTTCCACTGTACAGATGAGGGCATTAAGGTTCAGAGAGGTACAAGCATATACAAAGTTACAGAGCAAGTAAGTGGTGTGATTTGAACCCAGGACCAGCAGATGCCAAAACAGTTCCTCATACTCTTAGGTCTATAAGTATGTTTTTGTAAGTTATGGCAATAATGAGAAGTCACCTTTCTGAAGTAGCAAGCTCTTCTGGGCTGGCCCTTTGAGCATGCCCATGAGTCATGATTGAGACGTGGCATAATGTAGCAGTGTGTTAAGAGGTCTCAGAAAAGGGTTTGGTGGTACCTTGGTATTCAAAGAGCGGAGGGGAAGCAAACTTACCTGAAGCTCTTTGACCTCCCTGGGAGACCAAGAGCCTGGGAGAGTAGTAAATCTTCCAAGAAGTCAGAAAAAAAAAAATCTGCAATAATTACAGGGACAGAATAGGTCTGCATAGGTGTCTTGCACATTGCACTGTTCTGACATGTGGGAACCATGCCAATCAGTAAAATTTGGGGTGCAGTCAGAGAAACACATGGACAGTGACAGGTCTTATGCTGAATGAGAAGTTTGACATTTTAAAGGTCTACTAGCACTGATTTATTCGTCAGAAAAGCAAGTCTGGGAATTGTTTGTCATGCATGTGAGTGAGTACGTGTGTATGTTTAATACTGAGTGTGTGAGTACGTGAGTACGCGTGTATATTTAATACTGAGAAAGGTATACATAGTTGTTTGCCTAAACAGAAAAGAAAAGAACCCAAAGGTCAAAGATGGAACAGATTTGGCCCAAACATTCCAAAAATACATAAGTAAAGAGTACCCTAGGGAAAAAAAAATGCTCTCTGGGTTGTAGCCATGTATGAAGTACTTAAAAATAGAGATGTAACATTTAACCATTAGTGCATACTTTTTAACAGAAGACCAAATACATTTGTAACTTAATAACCAATTACTATTCCCCACTGTTTATTTTATTTCTTAACAATTTTTTAAAATATTTATTTCTTTAACTTATTTATTTTCTTAATTTTTGGGGCTGTGTCGGGTCTTCGTTGCGGCACGGGGGCTTCTCTCTAGTTGTGGTGTGAGGGCTCCAGGGCATGTGGGCTCTTTAGTTTGCAGCACGTGGGCTCAGTAGTTGAGGTGTGTGGGCTTAGGTGCCCCGCGGCATGTAGGATCTTAGTTCCCCGACCAGGGATCGAAGCTGCGTCCCCTGCCTTGGAAGGCAGAGTCTTTACCGTGGGACCACTGGGGAAGTCCCTCCCCACTATGTTTAAATCTGTTTCTTTATGTGATAAAAAGTGATCCTGCCTCCAAATCAAGAGCTAGGGGAGTCCCGATCTGATTGTTTCATTAATACAACCACAACTTCAATATGTTGAACCATTTGCAAAATAAGCCAGTGTAAAAACAATGTGTTCTTGAAGATTCCATCAGCTTTAAAAATGAATGCACCACAAATGGAAGGTAGTTTTTCAATCTCTTCTTGTATTTTGGGTAACTGAGGTGATCTCAGGGGTTTTTTGGTTTGTTTCTTTGGTTTTGGTTTGATTTTTTTTTGCCCAACTGGACTCAGAGTTTCTGCAATATTAGAAACCACTGATTAGTAAACACTGATCAATGAAACTTACTTTGGGCAAACAACTTTTAAATCTGTCAAGTGTCTCTGCTAGCATAAGCTTATGTCTGCAAATTTTCTCTTTCTGGTCCCTGGAGGATGAATCTCATTATAGTAAAATCTTTTTTTTTTCTTTTTGATAATTTTGTTTGTCATTCTCTTTTATGATTTTCCTTCGTGATTTTATTAGCCACTTTTAAGTTAAAAGTGCTGCAGCAGTGGCCCCCGTGCTGGCAGATGTTCAAGCACAGCCAGCAGTTGGTTCAGCTGAAGGAAAATTCCCACCAGACTCTGACTCGATCTCTTTTTAGAATGAGCCTTTTAAAAACAACTCTGCTTTAAACAAAAATAAAAATAAATAAAACAATTCCTTCTCTAAAAAAGGAAGGTAACTGAGGCCAATGATGTTCTTCCAGAACCTGGACATCCGAGGATAAACCTTCCTGAGAGCCAAAGACCCCAGGCAGCTGAGCTTATACGCAAGACCTTGATTGACAGATTTTAATTAGGGCCAGTTCACTGCAGAATCTTGAAAAACCTACACACGTCTGATGGGTTGGCCACAGTGACTAAAGCGAACTTCCATGGGGAAAAGCTCACAACATCTTAGTTGTAAATGTGGAGTCTAGCAGTTGGGAAGTGCAGTTCTCCAAAAGCTTATGTTTGAGTCCAGTGCCTAGGAGGCTGTGGGAATATATTCGAGGGGTTTTATTATTGTTAAATTTCAATAGGGTGTTAGGGTGCAGGGCCTCAAACTCTGGTGCTGTGGAAAGAGAGTCACTTAAGAGGAGTGAGGCATTCTCCCCACCTGTGCACGTGCCAGGCGTCTTAATTCATTCAGGCAGCTGTTAACTAAATACCATAGACTGGGCGGCTTACTTCTCATTGTATTCTCACATGGCAGAAAGGGGGTGAGAAAGTCCTCTGGGGTTCCTTTTGTAAGGCACTAATTCCATCATGGGGCTCCACCCTCATGACCTCCCAAAGGTCCCACCTCCCAATACTATCACATTGGGGGTTGGGATTTCAACATATGCATGGGGGCGGGGGGGCGGGCTGGACACAAACACTGACCCCATTGCACCAGGACTTGAAAGCAGAGGCTTTTGTGAACACAATCCTGCAGGCATCTCTGTGGACCCAGGACGAGGGTAAATAGTTGTGGGTTCCAGGGGGAGACAGCAGCTGTGGCCTTTGGAGGCCCTTGGAGGATGCTGAAGGACTCCGGCGAGACACAAAGGTCTCCTACAAATAGGTGGGGGAGTCACAGAGGAGTCCTCCACTTATGGGAGGAGATGAAGGCTGGAGCATCTGATTGGTGATCTGAGTGTGTTTTCGTTTTTCTTTTTTTTTTTAATTTTATTTATTTATTTTTGGCTGTGTTGGGTCCTTGTTGCTGCGCCTGGGCTTTCTCTAGTTGCGGCGAGCGGGGGGCTACTCTTCGTTGCGGTGTGCGGGCTTCTCATTGCAGTGGCTTCTCTTGTTGCGGAGCACGGGCTCTAGAGTGCAGGCTCAGTAGTTGTGACACATGGGCTTAGTTGCTCCGCGGCATGTGGGATCTTCCTGGACCAGGGCTCGAACCTGTGTTTCCTGCACCGCCAGGCGGATTCTTAACCACTGCCCCACCAAGGAAGCCCTCTGAGTGTGTTTTAAACCCCAAACTAGGTTGCTGTATTTATTCCACGGTGGGAAGATGCTAGGAGGGTGTCTAGGACTGCCCTCTAGTGTCTGTGACCCTATTAAAGCGTGTGAGATTTTCTTGTGAAAAAATGGTGACATTTAGATGACCTTTTCATTACAAAGTTCCCAAATTTGAGTTGGTCTCTCTCACGTTTATCACCATCTTTATTTCCTTGTGGTAGCTTTGCAAATCAGGTAAAAAGGGAAAAAGAAGAGAGAAAATAAGGAGAGAAGGAAGGAAAGAAGGGAGGAGGGAGGGTAGGAAAGAATTTGCCCATAAAAACAGTATTTCATATTTTCCCAGCTAGCTATTAATCAAATCAGATTTCCATGTCACTCGTGCAAGGACTCTATTCCACTCAATCTCACTGGCCTACCTAACTTTTCTATTTGTTTATTCCTTCTTTTTATCCCGTCAACAAATATGAGCGCCAACTATGTCTTAGGTACTGTGCCAGCCCTGGAGATACGCTTGTGAATTTAAGAGATACAGTTCTTCCCTTCCTGGAGCTTATGATGCAGTGAGGAGATGGCAACCTGATAAGAATAGAATTAAGTGGGTGAGTGCCAGGAGCAAAACTAACAGGGGGTGGTTAGAGAAGAATGGGTGTGGGGAAGGTTTTAGGAGAGCACTTACCTCCGAAGAACATGGCCACATGATCAACCAAAGAATAAAATGGACTATTAATGATGCAACTTTAAAAAAAGATGAGGTTGTTACTCTGCTCACACCGACATGGAAAACAAGGGACCCTATGGCTTGGGGTCCCTTGGGGCCCCTGACTTAGAAAAGTTCAATCTTAGCAGAATTCATCTGTGCTAAGACATGGAACCAAGTCAGGACATTCAGAGCCCCTATAGAATGCCATACGCCTCCTATGGTATCCATGCATTTTGTCATCTGTGTAACTTACATTCAAAGGCTTCCTGCTTACCATGACAGTTAAGTTATCTGTACCCATGACCTTGATCACTTTAATTCTCTCTGTGCAGGAATGCCCTAGTCTGTTTCCAGGGTTAGCAGTCTTCTTTTTTTTTTTTTTTTAACATCTTTATTGGAGTATAATTGCTTTACAAGGGTGTGTTAGTTTCTGCTTTATAACAAAGTGAATCAGCTATACATAAACATGTATCCCCATATCCTCTCCCTCTTGCGTCTCCTTCCCACCCTCCCTATCCCGCTCCTCTAGGTGGTCAACAAGCACTGAGCTGATCTCCCTGTGCTATGCGGCTGCTTCCCACTAGCTATCTATTTTACATTTTGTTGTGTATATATGTCCATGCCACTCTCTCACTTCTTCCCAGCTTACCCTTCCCCTCCCCGTGTCCTCAAGTCCATTCCCTATGTCTGCATCTTTAGGGTTAGCAGTCTTTGAGAGAACAATTTGAAGGCTGGAAGTGAATTTCTTGTCTTCTACTTAGATTGCTTGAAACGTGACTAATTGACTTAAGTTGACCTTTCTGGTTTTTATTGTTTTGACTTATTAAAAAATGTGTCCTTTTCCCAGAGGCCTCTGGGCACATGCACAAAAAACTAGAAATATGACAAGTTAAATTAAAACCAGAAGATGAAAGTTAAAACACTCTCATAAAAGAAAAAGAAAGATGCCAAGTAGCATTTCTGGAGGGAGAAAACTAAACCAAATGGATTAAGCTTAGCCATTTTTCAACTGGTTTGCAAGGAGGACTTGTTCAATGTAGATGTTAGAGTGACTTCCTATGAAATCCCTGAAAAACCTGTGCCACTATGTATTTTCATACCAAATCATGGAGATAATGGTAATCCCAGGGAGAGAAGGGCTCTAAAACTTAATTCTTTTTATAGTGATGTTAAGATCACTGTCTAGCCCTTAGTCACAGTGTGATCTCATTCACGTGAATCTCACTCTTGGGAGGTGAGAGATTAGCTCTAAACACTGTTAACATTTCTCTACTGAACTCTAATCCTTGCTGTCAGCTCAGTCCTATGATTCTGTTTAGAAACGATTGCTGCTCATATGTGCAGAGACAGTAGGTATTAAGAACATGGGTTCTGGAGCCAGATATATGGGTCCATAGCTCAGCTTTGTCACTTAGCTGTGTGACCATGGGCAAGTTACTTACCATCTCTGTTTCCCCAACTGTAAAATGAAGATACTAACAGTATATCATATGGAGTTGTGAGGACTAAATGAGTTAAAATACATCAACCTATGAGGGTCCATATGAAAAGCATTATGAGTGTTAGTCATTATTATTACTTACACTTCTGATTGCTTATGGATTACTCATGGAATTATGTAATCTTTCCTTTCACTTATCCACATGTGCTTGCCCTTCACTGGGGACCTTGGGTCCTGCTGTCTTAGTTGATCCTTCTCAATTAACATTCCTTTGGGCAATATCAGGTTGTAGAGAGGTTACCAAATAATTCTGAGTATTTTCTGGATAAGAAATGATGTTTGAGGAATATTAGTTTGACAGCTTTGTAAATGAGGGAGAAATAGAGAATAGTAGTTACATAAATATATTAGTCTACTTGTGAAAAAATAAAGGTCAGAATTAGGATGGTGCAATGCAGTGGGGATGGGTAGTGAAAAGTTTTTGTTTTAGTGCTTTTTATATGTGTAGTTGTGATTTTCTTTTTATTTATACTTCATGAGGTATAGAACTTCTTGAACCTGTGGGTTAATATCTTTCATCTTTAAAAAAATTCTCAGTTATTATCTCTTCAAGTATTCCTTCTTTCCCACTGTCTCTCTCATCTTCTTTTGAGACTCCAATTAGTGTATGTTTGACCTTCTCACAGTAGAGCCTCTATTGTTATTTTATGTTGATATTTTCCATCTGTTTTGTTCTACATGTATCATCTTAATATTTTTCTTGTGATTTATCTACCAGTTCACTGATTAGCTCTATAATTGTGACTAATCTGCTACTAAATTGGTCCATCAAATTCTAAAATTTGGTTAGTGTACCCTTAAGTTAAAGAATTGCCATAGGTTATTTTATTTTTATAGTTTCCAGTTCACTGTCAAAGACCTCAATCTTGGTTTTTGTTTTATTAAACATTTTTGGAGTTATTTTAAAGATTGTGTCTGTTAACTTCATTATGTGAATTATGGGGGAGGGGTTTATTTATATCATCTGTTGTTTCTCTTGTGTTTTGATCACATTATCTTGTTTACTTGGTGCCTTTCAAATAAGAACATATTAAAAAAATTAAATGCCAGGGTATCATATATGAAAAACTACACAAGTAACTTGAGCCCTGCAGTGATGTCCTCTTCATTCAAATAGTATTTAACGCTTATTTTTGGCAGGTGACTATGAGCAGTCATACCACTCACTCATTTTAATCATTTTCCAGAGATTGAGATGACTTGAAGCTGAGCTTCAGTCCCTGGGAGGGCCAATCTATTTCCAATTCCTCCTTAGAGTATAGACGTTTAGAGTCTCAACACTAAATATGGAGTATTTGCCATTGAACAACCTCTTTGCAAGACCATGGATTACGATTTTTGTTCCCTTCGTCCCATTAAGTTCTATCCACCCCAGCCTCTCAGTATTCCATTTCATTAGAGGAATAGAAAATTATTCTAGGGAAAAATGGCTCCAGATATTGACTACCCTCTCTGAATTTCCTTCTTCTGTTGGTCACTGGCTTGACAATTCCTTAATGACTTATAAATGCTCCTATGTCTTTAAGACTATCGAAAGATACTTTGTCAATATTTTATTTTAAAAAAATTTTAATTAATTTTTATTGAATATTGAGTTAGTTTCTGCCGTACAGCAAAGTGAACCTATTCCCATATAGGTCGTTACAGAGTATTGAATAGAGTTCCCTATGCTATACAGTAGGTTCTTATTAGTTATCTATTTTATATATAGTAGTGTGTATATATCAATCCCAATCTCCCAGTTTATGCCCCTCTCTTCCCCCTTGGTAACCATAAGTTTGTTTTGTATATCTGTGACTCTATTTCTGTTTTGTAAATAGATTCATTTATACCATTTTTTTTTTTAGATTCCACATATAAGCAATATGGTATTTTTCTTTCTTTGTCTCCTTTGTCAATATTTTAAAATTATACTTAGCCGTAGGGTTAGTCTGAAATATCTAGTCTGGTATTATCAGAGTTTGAATCTGGATAATTAGGATAAACTATGGTACTACTCCTTTTAGAAATGTAAAAATCTAATGTTGGGAGAATTCCCTGGCAGTCCAGTGGTTAGGACTTGGAGCTTTCACTGCCATGGGGGCGGGTTGAATCCCTAGTTGGGCAACTAAGATCCCACCAGCCACGTAGCACAGCCAAAAAAAAAAAAAAAAAAAAAATTCCAATGTGGGACTCAGTTTAGGGAAAAGAATTTAGCTTAAAATATTTCAAATTTGAAGTAATATCTATATACCCATTTAGAGTTGTCCAATAGCTAGTTTGAAATACAGGACAGAATCTTCATAAATAAGTCAACTTATTCTTGCATTGGATTTTGCATGTGGAGAAAACTACTTACCAAAGTAGTTTTTGTGCAATTATCTCTTGCTCAAAAGTCCAAATTGCAGACATAATAGGTGGCCCATGATATGATAAGGGGTTACTAATATTTATTGATCATGAGCTTTATGGTTTGCTTTGCCCTTTATGTACATAATCTCTTAACATATTTTTAAATATTCCATTTTAAAAATAAGGAAACCTAAACTTTATGAGGTTAAGTAACTTGCAGGAGGTTACTTGTCTGGTAAGTGGTGAAACCTGATGATAAATCACAGGATTTCTGTCTGATTCCCAAGAACTTACCTTTTCTATCAACCTATTTCTCCTTTTTAGGTTTGGGACAAGACACTATATCAGACTCTGAAAAGTCAACATAAAAAGCACTAAAAGAACCGCTATTGCCGAGAGGGCCTAGAGGCAATAGCACTCAACAGCAACAAGCAAACCCAGGAACCAGATCTGGGTTTCTGATACCATTGTCCAATAGAAGGAATTCAGGTCCTTTGGAGAAACAGCTGATTCTAAGGCTGGAGCATGTAATATACAAGATGAACCTGGGGTATCTTGTAGCACAGAAAATAAGGAAGTGCTCAAAAACCAAACTGATGGGATATGTCAAGGGGACACAAGAGTCAGCTGAAAGAGCTCCCACAGGCTACTTGAAGAGCAAAATAAATAATATAGTATTGGATTATAACCCAAAGTCTAAAATAAATAATTCTGAGCCCTGTTATGGGCTGAATTGTATCCTCCCCCCCAAAATTATTTGCTGAAGCCCTAACCCCCGGTGATACTCTATTTGGAAATAGGGCCTTTAAGGAAGTAAATAAGGCTAAATGAGGTCATAAGGGTGGGGTCCTAGTCCCAAAGGACTAGTGCCCTTTTAAGAGGAAGAGACACCAGAAATCCTTCTCTCTTGGTATGTGCACAGTGAGGATATGGTGAGAAGGTAGCCATCTGTAAACTGAGGAGAGAGGTCTCATCAGGAACCAACCCTCCTATTACCTAGATCTTAGAGTTCCAGCCTCCAGAACAGCAAGAAAATTAATTTCTATTATTGAAGCCACCCAGTCTATGGTATTTTGTTATGGCAGCCCTAGTAGACTAATGCAAGTCCATACTAATATAAATGACTGAATATACAGATAAGTGGGGAGAAGAGACAAATTCCTATACATTAGAATTTTAAAAAAATGTATGTGGATACTGCCCCCTTGAGGAGGTAGAGCACAACTCCCTACACTGTGTGCAGTGACTTTCTTCCAAAGATACAGTATGGAAAGGGGGTAAAAGTACAGAAGATTAACATCATCAGTGGTAATTCATGTTGATAATGTACCCTTGATATGACGTAGTGAGAACGGCACTTTACCTCCCCCAAACTATAATCCCAGTCGAAGCAAAAGAAAAACATCAGACAAACCCAAATTGAGGACCACTTTACAGAATTTCTCCAAAGTGTCCAGGTCACCCAAAAGAAGCAAAGTCTAAAACTGTCACAGTTTAATGGATCCTGAGGAGACATGATGACTAACTGTGATGTGAGACCCTGGATGGAATCCTGGAGCAAAGCACTAGGTAAAAACTAAAGACATCCGAATAAGGTATGAGTTCAGTTAATAACAGTGTGTCAATATTGGTTCATTAGTTATGATTAATGAACATATTCATGTTAGATCTTAACAGGGGATACTGGGCACAGGGTATATATGGAAACTACCTGTACTTTTTTTTTTTTTTTTGGTAAGCTTGCTGTAAATCTAAAGCTATTCTAAACTAAACAGTGTATTTAAAACAAAAATGTGAAATGGTGCATTTATTATGTCTTCCACACGACTTCTGTTTTATATTGTTTCTCTGAATATTCCAAAGTGAATATTCACTTACTTTGTGTTGGGAGCAGAGTTTAGCTTAGTTTTGTTTCTTCTCACTGAGCAGGGCCCATGTGTAGTCCATATTCTGCCACATCTTGGTAGAAGCCCAGCTGATAAAGATTTGGGGGAGAGGGGAAGGGGGAGGATCCAAATTGAGTATGTTTATCTGCACGAGTAAGGAATTCTTGTAGGTATTTTTTAAAGATTCATGTGAGTCCTCATGTTTGAAACATCTTCGCAGTTGTATTCTTCTCTCTCTTTCAATTTTTTTTCTCTTTCTGTAGACAATATCTGAAAATCCCTGAAAAAAAGACATGCTTTTAGATGTTTTGGATTAAATTCTCTATTGTCTTTTTCCTTTGAATCCTCTTGTTCTCTTTTCCCACAGAGAAACTCCCCGATTTTTTCATTTTATTTTAAGATTATGTTACTGAACCAGATGATACAGTTTCATCCTTTGCTTCTCAGGCTTAAAAAGAAAGAAAGAAAGAAAAAATGCCCGTGCTGTGGGATTTAGCAAACACTTCTCTCTTCTCTTCCAGACCCTGTCAGCTGCACTTTTCCAACCGCAGTCAAAGTGGCTCTACAACTCCAAACCCTGTTCCTCCTGGATTTTCGTGCTGGCCGTCAACCAAGAACTGGCTCCAGCTGTACTGGCCTCTAATTTGCTTAACTCTTTCCTCTTCTTTACTCCTATGTTGAGAGTTAGAGGCGGAGGAAAGGAGATTCATTCATTCTTCCCACAAGTAGTTATCGGACACCTATTATATGCCAGCCACTGGGGTTACAGCAGTGAATAAGGCAGGCGAGGTCCCTGCCCATAGAAGCCACATTGTGAAGGATGGGTAACATCATGGCGCACTTATTATTGCTACAAGATTTATTTGCATGTGTGCTTTCATTTAGTGCTGATGATGTAGGCACTACTGTCATCCTCATTTACCGAGACACAGATGCCAATTGACTTACCCAATATCATGCAGCTAGTAAGTGACGGAGACACAATTTAAATCAAAGGACTCAGATTCCAGAACGCTTGGATTCCTAACCGTGATAATATTGATAAAATTGTTCTTTTGTGTAGATAAATACGGTCCTATTTCTATCTTTCTCTTTCGACTCTAAAAAAAAATTAAATGCTGCTTCTAAACAATATCTGTAGTCTCATGACAATTCGAAAAAGAAAAAGCAGTTTTTTTCTTTTTTTTTTTTGAAGAAAATGGTGCCGTTGGCATGCAATAGTTGCTTTTGTAGCATCCATCACCTCTCCCATTTCTAGGTGAACCACAGCCCCCCGCCCCCACCCCATTGCAGAGTATCCAGGTGGTTCAGGTGGGCTGAACCCAGCAGGAACTCTACGGCGAGGCTCTGACTGGCGTAAGCTAAACAGTCTGTGCCTCTTTCCGGCCATGTGATTGGTGGGGGGATGAAGCTCGTGCCCCAGGCATAAACCAATCAATGCCTGGCATTCTAATAGCTACTATGATTCGTTCAGGTTTATAGAACGAGAGATGCGACGTGAGGCGCTTTCTCCTCCAGGTTAGGAAAGAGGTGGTACGTAACCCCAGTTGCTGGCAGCCATCCTGGAGTAGGAAACTGAAAGCACAGATAAACGGAGCTAAAGTTCTAATTCCACCGCGTCTGATGTCTTCCTCACTCCTCGACTTTTCAAGTACGTGAGTCCTAAATACTCTTTATTAAGTCACTTTGACTTGGAGTTTCTTTTAGTTTCATTCAAAATCGTGCCATCTGACAGATGATTTCTTACATTAGGCATATAAGCCTAAACATTTAAGTAGACCTTTAAAGAACAAATTTCACAAGAAACTAAAACAAGCAAACAGAAAACTCCACTGAATTATCCAAAGGGCTTCAAACGTCCAGAGAACATTTGCAAACAAATTTGGATCTCTGATTTATGTGAAAAAAAAAAAAAAAGTAAAGTACGCCTAGACCTGGGATTCCTTTGTTTTACACGTGAAGATAATCAAGATTGAGGTTAATAGCTTGGGCCCAGATGCAACAGATGCTCAGTTAATTGGCCCTCGCTATACTGGGTTCACGTTTTAGCACACAATTGTCTTGGATTTTTTTGCTAAAAACACTCCTGTTTTTGCCAAACAACACTGTTTTGGAGGTTTGCCACCACAAACACAGAGCTTGCTGTGATGAAGATTTGTGCGTTTGGCGGGACCACGAGATTATAATAGTGTGAGAGGCAAGACAAACCTGTATGTCTTCAATTAGTCATACATTATCCAGCAGATTTAAAACAGCGGCTTCATTCTCATTAACTAGCAGCTAAGAGTGGAGATACTAGTGAAGCGATTTAAGACCTGAAAATGCACGGGGAGTTACGTTCTGTCTGAGTGTGTACACTTCCAAGGACATTCTCTCCATGTCCAACTTAATGTTCTACAGAGATCTTAGCCTCTAAGGACACAAGGCCAAAGCTAATTAGGAATCCATTGAGATGTAGCCCAGTAAGGCTCAACTTTTACCAAATTGGGAAGATGGCAGTCAGGAGAAAGGTTAGTTCTCTAATCAGAGACAACCCATGATGCCTTCAGCTTCCCTGTTAGCTTAGTTGGCCCAAGAAGGCTCTGTGGGATAGCACAGTGAAAATGGCAGCTCTCCACTCTGCTCTTAGAACAAAATATTAAGAAAATAGAAATCTGCCTGACAGTGGAAAAAGATGGTTAGAAGATTTTACCTTCCATTTTTATTTCTTTTAATGTTAACTTCTGTGTCTGACACTTGGGCCATGGATAGGCTTCAGTCATATATTTATTCCCACAGGAATAAAATAAACCTGGATCTCGGCCCTGTTCTAGTAAAACTAAAGAGGGTGCAAGTCGTGTCTAGTAACAAATGTGACTCCCTCTGAAAGCAGCGCCTGGGCTCTGAACACACGGTGCTACCAAGGCCAGTGTTTATGGGTTGTGTGGAACTTGGAACGTATCTTTTGATAGGAACAAATGGGATTAGCCCAAAGGCCAGCCCACCTGGTTTGCTCATAATGGCTTCATAAGGGAACCGTCTGTTACAAAACCCAATCACGGTGTTAACGGTGCTTCTGGTGGGAAATGGTTCAGACCACACTTGGGTTGCCGTCCTTCTCTCTGGCAGCAGTGGGCTTGGGGTCCTCCTTGGCTGTTGCATAGGGACACAGAGTTGGTTGAACTCTGGAGAAGGTTGTTGATGGGTGGGAATAGGCAAGGACTCAAGTATGGAAGCAAATAGGATTGAGGGGTTGTGAAAGAGAAGACGAGGGAGTGAGGGGATGAGAAGGTTGGAGGCTCCTAACAGCATAAGCCCTAAGGTCTCTGCTTATGACTTGTCTCCTTTTCAAAAAATTCTTATCTTTGAGGACAGTATCAGGGTTGCAGATTTTTCCTAAGGTCACCTCATAGACAAAGGAAATGATGGGGCATTAGTTACATTTAAAGAATTGGGGTTTCCAGGGAATCTTGACATAAGCCTGGGCTCTTCTAACACAGTTGTTACCAATCAGGGTTCTTGGCCTCCTTAATCAATAGAAATTGATCAGAGGCCAGACGAGAAATTCAGGCAAGGCTTTATTAGGGCCCCTGCTGCAGCAGAGGGGAGTGAGGACAAGCAACAAGTTCCCTTGCTGAGGGAGGCAGGCTGGTTCCCTATATGGGGTGAGGGTAGGGATGGGTCCAGGGGTCGGGCCGGAAGGGTGGCTTAGGCGTTTTGCCCACCACTTTGTGGTGTTGAGTGCAGGGGGCATGCGCAGTACCCTGCTTTTGCTCCCGACACCTTGTTTTTGCTCCCGGCTCTTCAGAAGTGGCAGTTGGGCTTTTTTTGGTCTTTTTGTATCTTTTGGCCAGAATTTGCCCCAACTGTGCACGCACACAGTTATTTTTAGTCCCTTATAGTTTACTTGTGTTTTGTAGCTTGAGGAGACATTTGTCCAGGGGCAAGCATTGCGGCACTGCAGCAAAGGGCCCCAGGCCTGTCTCACAATGAACTATAGAATTCTGATTTTATTGAACACGTCCTCAGAGTTTCGTGTATTGGACTTTTCAGCAGTTACGGCCATCAGAAAGAAAAGTCAAAATTGAATAGATGTCAGACTTTGCCCCGACATGGACATCACTGTAACCAAGGCCTCATTATAATTTCATCTTATTCAAGGCAAAACAAATTCAGCTGCTTGTTGACATGTGAGCACAGTTCAAATTTTATTTTTATTTGTCAATTTTAATTTAGTTCCATTTTTATTTCCGGAAGTACACATTAATTTTTGCATAGAAAACACAACTACACATCTTTTAAATGGTTGGTCGATGTGAACAAAAACCATCTACAGTGAAATATATAAACTTGGGAGAAAGTTTCATGTCCCCCAAATCGTCAGGATTCGTTGCCCCTACAAGAATGAAAGTACAGGCATTAATTTGGGGTCCACTTTATAGTTAGTTGTAATGTGATGAGTGGCTTTTGAGAGGAGCTGGAGAGCTTTCAGCATTCAAACGGTGATTGTAGGGCTTATTCATTGGAAAGCACTAAATGCGTCAGTTCCTGTTTCAAGATGACAAATGCAAATTTTAAATATACTTGTGGGGGTTTTTTAAGTTTGAATTTTTATTTTTTAACTTTATTGAAGTGTAGTTGATTTGCAATGTCCTGTTAATTTCTGCTGTACAGCAAAGTGATTCAGTTATATATACATATATATGCACACATATTCTTTTTCATATTCTTTTCCATTATGGCTTATCACGGGATATTGAATATAGTTCCCTGCGCTCTACAGTAGGACACTGTTGTTTACTTGTGGGGTTTTAACCTATGACTTAGTTTATGAAAGAGAAATATAGTTGTAAATGTATAATATTTATATATAACATATATTTGTATATAAAATATAATATTCATATTATAGGTATTTAAGCTGATAATAATCCCTGATTATTAAATTATTATTTCTTGCTATGACACTTGGTCCAGGTTATCGTTAATGAAAAAGTGTCGCTTTCTGCCATCTTTCCGTGTCACTGTCATGGTGCCCATGAAGGTCCTGGCGGATACTCTCAAGAGCATCAATGATGCTGAAAAGAGAGGCAAACCCCAGGTTCTCATTAGGCCATCCTCCGAAGTCATCATGCAGTTTCTAACTGTGATGGTGAAGCATATGGTTACGTTGGCGAGTTTGAAATCATTGATCACAGAGCTGGGAAAATTGTTGTGAACCTCACAGGCAGGCTAAGCTGGTGTGGAGTGATCAGCCCCAGATTTCATGTGCAATTCAAAGATCTGGAAAAATGGTAGAATAACCTGCTCCCTTCACATCAGTTTGATTTCATTGTACTGCCAACCTCAGCTGGCATCATGGACCATGAAGCAATATGAAAACACACAGGAGGGAAAATCCTGGGATTCTTTTTCTAGGGATGTAATACATCGGTGCACATAAAATGCCTCAGTGGACACACACACACACACACACACACACACACACACACACACACAAAGTATAATGTGTAAGCTCTTTAGAATTGGGAACTCTACCTTGCATGTTCTTTGGATCTCCTTAAGACCCAACCTCTTGCTCTCCATCTTTTTATATAAATCAGAACCTGTTCTATATCCCGGCAGTGTAAGTACTCACTCGAGGTCTGGTTATCTTTCTTTACTCTGGTCTTCTTATCACCTCCACCTGCTCAATATTCTAGTTGTTCTCTTCAAGTGTTGCCTCTTTGTCAATATCAACTGTTAATCCTCTTAATTCTTTCTGATTTTCCAGTGTAATCAGCTTTGCTCACTTTACCAGCTTTCTGTTATCACAGGCTTCCTGAAATCCCCCCATGCTCCAGTCTCCTTGCAGGGCAAGAAAAAATTGAACATAAACATTTGATAGCCATCATCTGAGCACACTTTGTATGTGTCAGGCAATAGGATAGGTTCTGGGGACAAGATACAGTCTCTGTCCTCAAAGAGTTAAAATCCAGGCAGATTAAGCAGCCTGGTAGACTCTTCCAGGAACTTCTGTCTCTCTGCTAGGAAGGGAAAGGGTTGTTGTGAATGAATAGTTTGGGTGCTACCCACCCTGCCATGTTTACCTATCAAGTGTGCCCCAGAGCATTGTATGGTGCTAAGTAAATATGCCATTCCCCAGTCTCACTTTAGAGAGGGCCAAGCAGATGGGCAGAGGTGGTGGCATTTGATAAATAAATTCATTTCAAAATTTAAACACTCCAAGAACATTCCAACTTTCCTACCAAAAAGTCCCGTTCCTTTTTGACCACTGTGATGTGTGTCCATACTTACAGAAAGATTGCTTTGAACGTTATTTATTTATTTATTTATTTTTGCGGTACGCGGGCCTCTCACAGCTGTGGCCTCTCCCGTTGCGGAGCACAGGTTCCGGATGCGCAGGCTCAGCGGCCATGGCTCACGGGCACAGCCGCTCCGCGGCATGTGGAATTTTCCCAGACCGGGGCACGAACCCGCGTCCCCTGCATCGACAGGTGGACTCTCAACCACTGCGCCGCCAGGGAAGCCCTTGAACTTTATTTAATCGGCAAATCAGTCCACAGAAGTTTACTGAGCGGGGTTGTGATGCGCCAGGTTCTGGGGACACAGCAGAGAACAAAGCCAGGACCCTGCCCTCAGGAGTTCGCAAGCCATCAGGGAGAGAAGAGATGGGGGACCTGTTACAGCGTCACTGAGCTCATTTCTCTTAGGCTTGGTCTGATTTAGTTCATGTCATGTAAGTCTATAGATTGCTGGTTTGGTTTGCTCAGTGGAAGCAAACCTGGAACTCGGAACTTCCAAGCCTGCAGGGTGTGACAAGTCCCCTTAAAGTGGTTCACTCCGCAGCGGTAACAATGGCTTCTCCTCTGCTCTGCTGTTGATTTTACTGGCTTTGTGTGTGGATTGCTTTTCAGTAGAGAGACAGTGGGAACCTTAACTGCCCTGAACTGAGTCACAAGAGTCTCCTTTTGCCAAATTCTTCTACAGGATAGACCGTCTCCCATTCGTTGTGTACTCCTGTGAAACTCATAAAGGTGGACATAATCCACAATGTGACTAAGTTTTTCTAGAGGGATTTTGATTTCTGGGAAAACCAATGGTAAACAAAAGCCTGGGGTACAGCCTTCAAAGCACTGAGAAGGCAGATATCTAAGCAGATTGGGGTTTGAGCCATGTCAGTCCACTCCTGGCCTCACCCTCGTACAGCCAACAATTCGCTCTTCCTTACTGAGGTCGTGACGTGTCCCTCCGTCCTCATTCAGGACCCTATGCAAACGTGCGCTGGCAACAAGGACCTTCTTCAGATGGCACTATTAGTCTCTCTCGTTCTTTCTAACACTGTGACTTCCAGAGGGGATGAATACCATTCTGGCCAGGTGGTGTTCTGATGGATTGCGGGGCTCTATCTAGCTCTTTTAGCCACCGCTCTACAACGTGGGAAAGAAGGACACCCCTGTTACTGACTACCTGTGCCTGGTACTCTCTGATGCTTGAGGAGGGACAGTCTTCTAGGCTGATGAGGCTGCCCACTCGACGCTGTGATGATTAATTTTATGCGTCCACTTGGCTGGGCTGTAGTGCCCAGATATTTGGTCAAACGCTACTCTGGGTATGTCTGTGAGGGTGTTTTGCATGAGAGTAACATTTAAATGGATGGACTTTGAGTAAAGCAGGTTGCCCTCCATAATGTGGGTGGGCCTCACCTAATCAGTTGAAGGCCTGAATAGAACAAAAGATTGACTTCCCCCAAGCAAGAGGAAATTCTGCCAGCAGACAGCCTTTGGACTTGAACTGCAACACCAACTCTTCCTTGGGTCTCCAGCGTGCGAGCCCACCCTTCAGATTTTGGCCTTGCCAGCCTCCATAATTGTGTGAGCCAATTCCATAAAGTACATCTCTCTTCTCTCTCTCACTCTCTTTTTTAAAAAATTTATTTATTTTTTGTCTGTATTGGGTCTTCGTTGCTGCATGCAGGCTTTCCCTAGTTGTGGAGAGCGGGGGCTACTCTTCGTTGTGGTGCGCAGGTTTCTCGCTGTGGTGGCTTCTCTTGTTGCAGAGCATGGACTCTAGGCACGTGGGCTTCAGTAGTTGTGGCTCGTGGGCTCTAGAGCGCAGGCTCAGTAGTTGGGGCGCACGGGCTTAGTTGCTCCGCGGCATGTGGGATCTTCCCGGACCAGGGCTCGAACCCATGTCCCCTGCATTGGCAGGCAGATTCTTAACCACTGTGCCACCAGGGAAGCCCCTCTCACTCTCTCTCCTCTCTCACTCTCCCTCTTGTACGCACTGTCTATCTACACACACACACACGCAGTACATCCTAGTGGTTCTGTTCTCTGGAGAAGTCTGACTAATATACTTAGTCAACAGATGTCGGGGCTCCCAAGTGTCCTCACAGGGAGTCCTTTGGCCCCCAAACTTGGGGATGCTGTTGCTCTAACCGAGTGACGGCACAGGTATCATGGCCCCTCCCTGAACTGAAGAGGCAGTCATGAAATTTGGAGGTTGCAAAAGAATATGGAGGAAGGGTTGTTCTACACAGCAACCTGGCTGAGCCCAGGTACTGTGCCTGTGCCGTGGCAATACCCCAGCTGACCCCTGGCCCCATTCAAAACATTACATGCAATCCAGCCGAACTTTGAGTGGCCTTTTATCTGCCGTGACATTACGTTATGCGGCCAACTAGTGGACATGTCCATGGATTGACTGACTGAGTGAGTTAGAAGAATTTGGACCGTTGGAACCCCTTCTTGTCCTGATCAAATTGAGCAATTAACACCAGGGACTTTAAAATGAAATGTGACCTGCTTGCTAAAGAAGGATGTGGTGGCAACAATAAACTATCTACGAGCTCTTCTTCTACCCAAGCTCACAAGGAGGATATTTTCATGGAGGGAGAATATATGGCTAGCAAAGGTTAATAATCTCCTTGTACCCTGGCTTGACTTGTGTTGGGATTACATTTTTTTCCTTGCTTTCCCCATGGGGCTATCCTCCAGAAGAAGGTGACTCTTAACTGACATGTTTCCTGCAGTCGTCCCACTTTTCAAAGAGCTCTGCTTTCTTACAGTGTGTTCCACTGTGCCTCCTGCCCTTCCCCCCATTGTTTTTTAAATATTTATTTATTTAGGCTGTGTTGGATCTTCGTTGTGGCACGTGGGATCTCTAAGTTGCGGCATGCGGACTCTTAGTTGTGGCATACGTGCGGGATCTAGTTCCCCGACCAGGGATCGCACCCGGGCCCCCTGCATTGGGAGCGTGGAGTCTTACCCACTGGACCACCAGGGAAGTCCCTCGCCTCCCACTGTTATCAGAGTTGAGCTTTGTTTCCACTGGTGGCTCTTGTTCTGATAGCAAGTGTATACAAGCCATGGGCCTATCTACTCAGTCAAGTCCAATCAGAAGAGCAGTGATTCAAATCCTGGTGGGGCCACCTTATTTAACTTAGTGAATTAAATACTTAGGGATAAGAGATGTACCTGGCTAGCTCAAGCTGACGAGAAGATTCTCTCTGAGTGATATATTTTAAAAACACCATCGATATCTAACTTTAAACATGCCCACTATAACTTTCACTTCTCATCCAAGAAAGAGAATCAAAATAATATTCTTGGGGAAAGACTTGAGCACAGACTAAAATGTATTCTTCTTTCCCCTGTACCATCTAAAGGGAAATAATCTCAAACAGCATTTGAAGTCCTTGCCTGTTAGCCCCATACTGAAGGTACACTCATCACTGGATCAAGAGCTGTCACCCTGTTTATCAAGAAGGCCTTCTGATTCCACAGACGACCTAAGATATAACATCCCCACAGGTTACCTGGCCCCAAATATCTCCCAGTTCAGCTGACCACATAATATCAGAATTCAGTCCTCATCTTGTATCCCAATGTTGTAGAGCATTGCTCAAGGATAGTAGTTCACCACCCTGGCTATGCCCCCGGAATCACTTGTGGAGTTTGAAAAAATATCTGTGTGCCCAGGCTCCACCCCTAGTCTGATTCAGTAGATCAAGGATGAGGCCCAATGAGCTGTAGTCTTAACTTCGCAGGTGATTTTGGTGTCAGACCAAACAGCCCACTGTCCTAGACCTTCTGGTTCCATCTGCCTACTGTACACAGACCATCAGCCATATGGATTGCATCAGTTGGTACTCCAGTGAGAACTCCAGAGTAGCACCTCTTACTCAAAAAGACACATGCTCTTTGTGTTCACGACAGAATTCAGTTGTAATGACTCACTGTGGCTCGATGGCCAGAGCCCTCCCTTTGGCATCCATCATCATTCCCCTCCTGCTGGTCCCCTGCCGTCCCTGGCACCACTGTTACCCTAACAGCTGGTCAGTATTAAGGAAGCTATTACCATGTCCATATAAGGAGTTTTATTACTAGTGCTGGGCCCTGGGGAGAAGAGGTAAGGGGGTGGGTTGTGAGTCTGGGCTGGCCTCCAGATACAATGTACGTTCTGCTCAAGGCAGCTGCAGGAAGAACACAACTTCTGGGTCTCTGAGGTAACAAGAGATGCTATCTTCAAGGTCTTCACACCTCTGTGCATTCTATTAATGCTTCTCTAGATCGCCAAGACCCAAGACTCCCTTCTCCACCTCACATCCCTGAGTGTGTGCTGGAAGAGCTTGTGGGCATCCAACAGCATTAAAATCAGCCACTAGGAAGTGTCTGGCTCAGAGACGTAGGTACAGGAACTCTTCTGCCACCTCAGAAATGTTCTGGGGAACATTAGGGTCGGCCCTGGGTAGCTGTTGTAGGAAAGCTCCTGGTGGAAGGAGTCACACCTGGTGGGAAGGGGCGTCTGCATTCAGTAAGCCCTTTGATGACTCAACGCACTAAAATCCATGGGTGCAATTCCTTTTAATAAAAGCTACGGCAACTGTTTTCTTTGACTTGGGGAATGTTCCCAGACTCTGTGCCCATCCTCTGGTTTCACTTACCCTGCCTCCCTTGGCTTCTAGCCAGGGGTCACCCTCCTACCTATAATTTCTTTCCATCTCTTCTCTTTAATTCCAGCCTCTTTGAATTTCTGATTGGATGTTCTACAGGTTTCTGACTTAAGTTCCTCTCAGAGATGCTGGTTCTTGGGTCTCTAGTGGTCAAGTGACATTTTCCCCAACATCCTTCCCAGGTTTGGGGGATGGAACACCACAACTCAGGCCTGACACCTAAACTTCCATTTTTGGGCGGGTAGGTGAAGGGGCTGCACCCAAAACATCCAGCAAGACTCAGTAGGAAAATTATTGCAACTTCCTGCATGGAGGGGAAAACAGCAGAAGAATACCCAGTCCCAGTGGGGTTTCTTCCTCTGATTGCCATAGCAGTTTCAGGAGGACTGAGTTATTTCTTAATTGCTTCATGGTTATCTAACTCCTGACTTCTCGTTTCTTTCATCTTACTAGATTGTTAGCCCTTTTGGGGTAAGAATAATGTACTGTGTGTCCTCATAGTATCTGGTAGAGCCTTTTACTTGGAATACGGGACCAAATTACATCAATATGTTTAAACACTAAGAAATATGCAGATATACGTAACTAGTGCTATCTCTATATACAGAGCTAGAAATAAATGGGATGGCCTCAGAGAAATTTCTGTGATTTTAAATGAAATGTGCTAGTTGAATAATCAGAGGCCTCTAGGAAGAGTCAGTGAGAATGTATCCAGTCGTTCTAGGAGGGGAGCAGGTGTCTTACAAATCCAACAGAAGGATTTACTGAGAATGGCTGAACTCCATGCTCAGAAATGAGAGCTACATACAATTACCTGGATGTTTTGCCAGACCTCTCCCGCAAAGCTAAAAGGAACATCTAGTGGGTTATGACAATCTTTTACTCTTTCTTCATTCATGAACCTATGATAGCAGTAACCTGGGTGGGTTAGAGACTCTTGTCTGGAATCTTCTTTCTCCAGGAATTTGTTGTGCACCAGCTGTGCTGTGATTGTCTGTTTGTTTGTTTCAAAGTTCCTGTAACTAAACACAAAACATAGCTAGTCTTATGTCACTGCTCCCAGTGTCGTCTCTAACTGATGACTCTTCATGAATTGATTTTTAGGGAAGATTTTGCTTTTCCCCGTGTATTTTGCAAATGCTGGCTAGACTCTTGAAATTGATGTTGCATCTCTCTGTCTCTCTCTCTCTACCTAGATTAAACTGTGTTTGGGGTCTCCTTGCAGGCTTTATTCTCTTTGGGCAACGAGGTTCTTTTCGTCCAACTAACATACTCAGTGTGTTGTTTTAAACAGCTTTGGGCGGGGGGTGTTCCGTCCCTTTCTGCTTCGAGTCTGAGTGGAAAATGGGTTTCCATCTGTGCTGCCACGACACTCGCTGTGTCTCAGAATCCAGCAGCTCTGATGCATTGTCTCCATCCACTCCCACTGGGCTCAAAGGCAGGGCCCGTGGGAGCTGTGGTTGATAGGGGATGAGAAGGAGGGTGGGCGCTGCTGTTTGTATCAGTAATTGGAGATGACAGTTGTTCAATGATGGGGGAAAGGAATGCATTGTAAAAATCCCCTTTAATCCCTAATCATTTTTTAAATCAAAACAATGTGTATAATTTAATCAATGGAGAGCCAGTGGTAGATTCTGTAGACAGAGTAGGTTAAGAAAATGTACTAAGGAAATATGATTTTTGTTTCTAGGCACGAGACAAAATAGGAGGAGACAGAGGTAGGAAGGTTGGGGAGACACTTTTACAGGAGCCAGGCCTATGGCTGCTTAACTGTGGAGAAAGGAAACAGTTGGGACCGGGTAACGGATTGGAAGGAGTGAGGGAAGAGAGATGATGTGCACCACAAGGTCCAAAAGAACATGAACGCTGCTGCCAACACTTAGAAACCAGAGAATGTGGAAGCGGGATCTGTTGTGGGTTAATGAGCTGCCTTCGTGACAGCCCTTCAAACAAGAGGTCAACTGCCCACGCTCATTGGCTCATATGTTCCTCAGTCTTGGGTTCTTGAGTTGGGCTGAGCCCCAGCACCGCGCTCTGGGTGCAGAGTTTACAGGCTGATTGTTCCCATACTGCTTACTTTCCTCCAGACTCGCTCCCAGCAGTGCATAGAACTCAGCTTGCTGCCAGCCTGTGTGCATCTTCAAGGACTCGGGGGACTTGCTGCGGCAGTTCTGTGAAAACAAAGCTGTATCTTCTCCAAGGGGTATTCCAGGTACACCCCACAGAGCTCCTCTAAAAAGTATAATGCTGGATAGAAAGTAAGTTTTTTTATGAATCCATCAAAAAGTCTATCTGGTGGCCTTCTTTTTCAGTTTGCATATGGAGGGGACTGGGGTTGGGGAAAGGAGTGAGAAACAAGGGGGACAGCTCAGGAGGTGCATTGGGGGCAGTGAAGGGGGAGTATTTTCTGGTGTGGCTTGGCTTTTGTTTTGTTTTGGAGAGCGGTAAAGCCCGTGGCTCAATTTGGTTTTGATTAGCTGCAATTGCTGAAAAGAGACCCTTTGTCTTGGGCAAAGCCAGAGAGCAGTTGATATAGCAGTAATGTAATCCCAGATGCTTGGTTTGGTTTCCTTGATTAAGGCCAACAGTGATAAGCACAGGCAATTCTCTGTAGAGGGAGCTGAGGCAGTCCGTGTAAGGGCCTGATTCAAAATGGTGCCAGAGTCCTAAGATGGGATTTCAAGTGTATCTGGAATTATGGCTCAGTGGATTCCGGTAATGTAGGTGAGCTGTTTAAACCAGAGAGCATGGGTTTCTGAATAGGGCTGAGTTACAGGGTTACGTCTATGTTTTCATGAGGTCCTGGCCAGCAGCTGTGTGTGTGTGTGTGTGTGTGTGTGTGTGTCTTTGTCTATGTGTGTCTGTGTTTTGAGTTTAGTTCTAGGAAGCAGAGTTAGGAAATCAGAGGCTGTCTTGTGTGCTTCCACGGTTCCAAACATTTTTTTCTCTCTTAACAACTCAGACATTCTAAATCTCATGTAGAAGTATTCAAAAATACCGTAACTGGAAAGACTTGAGTCAAGCCATTAACAGCTTGCTGGCACTAAATAAGGAAATGAAAGATGATCCCACTGGTACTGGGGGATCTCTGCGTGGATCGTGAGGCTTTTTCTAGTCACAAGAAGAGGTTTGTCATCCCCGGCCACATCTGTCTTCCATGTAACTCACAGCCCCTGGGTACTAAAAGAATAATGAAAATACCCTTTTCTTTTTCCTCCTCCAAAGTTCTGGGACCCACCTTCACCCATTTCCTCTACCAAAGAAACAAAGACATTTCCAAGTATGTATTTAAGTTAGGAACAGTTCCAATTCTTAAGGAAATTAAATAAAAATAAAACCCCTGAATTTAAGAATAAATCAAAAAATCAAGTTAATCACATAGTCCTCATAAGTAATGGGTAAAGTTTTAGCACATAAGTCAGTCTTTGAATTGATGACATCACAAATGTCAGTGCATTCAACAGGATAGAAATGTGGAGCATCTCCAATTTTTACTGACAGCACTAAGAGCATTGCATGCTAATATAACTGCATAGCATGCCTTTTATTAAAGCAATTATATTGTATTTTTCATGCTAATTGTCAAGACGTGAAAGTACAGAAAACATGCATGGGGAACATTTTTGGTAAATTGATAACATGTCATGTCTTTGGGCTGGAAGATTTTCTCATATTATAAGAACTGCTAATATTTGACCTGACCTATATATTTTGGAAATTATGCCGTAGCGATGAATAGTTCTAGAGGCTCTATTCAATTTTTTTTAAGGTCAAATTGCAATAAATGTGTTTTTTTCCTTATCATGAAACCAACACGTTTATGAAGAAATTAGAATATACAACTAAGCATAACAAAGAAAATAAAAGCAATCAATAAGACTTCCTCCCCAGAATTAAGTCCTCTTAAAACCTTGGTGCATACTTTTCCATGTCCTTTGCTCTGTATGCATGTAGTAGGGTGACCAGCTGTCCCAATTTGATGACTGAGGAGTTTCCTGGGGCCTTCAGTTATCAAACTGATCAGTTCTGGGCAAAATGGGAGAGTTGGTTGTGTAGATGTATTTGTGCATGTGCGTGTGCGTGCGTGCGCGCACGCACACACACAAACATAAACATACACATGCATTAATAAATATTGTAAAACCATTTTCATTAGAAATGTCAAGTGCTGGGCCAGCCCTAAACGCTTTCCATGCATTCTCATGATTCCCAGTATTCAAGAGAGCATTTTTAAAGCTTAGAGAGGCATTTTTTCATTAGCGCGTGTCCTGTTATAGCCTGAGTCTGTTTCCTCATTGGGGCAGGGTGGTAGTCAGCCACGTCTATGTATTTTTTTCTATTTTGTCATTTCCTTTTTAATTTTAGTTCTGGTTTTCTACATACAGAAATTGTAAAATTTTATGTCAGTGCTATCATTTTCTCACTATAGGTAATGCTTAGAAAGTCTTTTTTCCATCCCAAGGCCATCTAAAGTCACTTAGAACTTTTACTAATACTCTTAAAATGTTTTTTCTAATGTTTACTGAGATATAATTGATAAATAACATTGTATTAGTCCATGGTATGAAACATAATGATTTGACATATGTATATATCGCAAAATGTTTACCACAATTTAATTAACATCCGTCATGTCACATGGTTACAGTTTTTGTCTTACAATGAGAGCTTTTAAGACTACTCTCTTAGCAACTTTCAAAATGCAATACAGTATTGTTAACTATAGTTATGCTGTATATTACATCCCAAGACATTATCTTATAATTGTAAGTTTGTATCTTTTGACTGCCTTCACCCATTTCACCTCACCCCCTGCTTTAGGCAAACACCAATCTGTTCTCTGTATCTGTGCTCAGTTTGTGTTTTTAGATACCACATGTGAATGAAACAACACAGTATTTGTCTTTCTCTGTCTGACATTTTTCACTTTGAAAAATGCCCTCAAGGTCCATCCATGTTGTCACAAAAGGCAGGATTTCCTTCTTTTTTACGGCTGAATAATATTTGTATATTTATATATATATATATGTGTATATTCAGCTGTAAAAAAGAAGGAAATTCATATATATATATATATCCATATATATCACATTTTCTTTATTCATACATCAATGGACATGTGAGTTGTTTCTATGTCTTGGCTATCGTGAATCATTCTGTGGTGAACATGGGGACACAGATAACCTTTTGGAGACAGTTATTTAGTTTCCTTTGGATAAATACCCAGAAGTGGAATTGTTGGATCACAGGGTAGTTTTATTTTTAATTTTTTTTTTAAATTTTTTGAGGAATCTCCATACTGTTTTCCATAGTGGCTGCACCAATTAACATTCCCACTAACAGTGCACAAGGGTTCCCTTTTCTCTATATCCTGGCCAGCACTTTTTCTCTCTTGTGATTTTGGTAATAAACATTCTAATAGGTGTGGTTGATATCTCATTGTGGTTTCGATTTGTATTTCCATGATGATTAACAATGTTGAGAACCTTTTCACGTATCTATTGGCCATCTGTATGTCGTCTTTGGAAAAATGTCTATTCAGATCCTCTGCCCATAGTTTAATCAGATTGTTTTGTTTTTGTTTTTTTGGCTTTTTTGCTATTGAATTGTATGAGTTTTTATATATTTTGGCTGTTAGCCCCCATCAGACATACGATTAGCAAATATTTTCTCCCAGTGCATAGGCCATAGACTGCCTCTTCATTTTGTTGATGGTTTCCTTTGCTGTGCAGAAACTTTTTAGTTTGATGTAATCCCACTTGTTTATTTTTGGTTTTTCCTTTGTTTTTCATGTCAAATCCAAAAAAATCATTGCCAAGACCAATGTCAAGGAGTTTTCCTCTAGGACCTTTATGATTTCATATCTTCTGTTAAGTCTTCAATCCATTTTGAATTGATGTTTGTGTGCAGTGTAAGATAGTGATCCAGTTTCATTCTTTTGCATATGACTGTCCAGTATTCCCAGTATAATTTCTTGAAGAGACTCTCCTTTACTCCCCCTGCCTTATATATTCTTAGCTCCTTTGTTGTAAATTAATTGACCACGTACATACGAGTTTATTTCTGGACTCTCTTTTCTGTTTCATTGGTCTATGTGTCTGTTTTTTATGCCAATACCATACTGTTTTGATTGCTATACCTTTGTAACGTAGTTGGAAATCAGGAAGCATAATGCCTCCTGCTATGTTCTTTCTCAAGGTTACTTCAGCTATTGAGGGTCTTTGTGGTTCCATACAAATTTTAGGATTGTTTGTTCTGTTTCTGTTAAAAATCCCTTTGGAATTTTGGTAGGAATTTCATTGAATCCATAGATTGCTTTGGGTAGTGTGGACATTTTAACAATTTAATTCTTCCAATCCATGAATGGTTATTTGTGTCTTCTTTCATCAGTGTTGTATATTTTCCATGTACAGGTCTTTACCTCCTTTGTTAAATTTGTTTTTAGATATTTTATTATTTTGATGCAATAAAAATAGAATTTTTCCTCCTAATTTCTCTTTCTGATAGTTTGTTGTTACTGTATAGAAACCCAACAGATTTTTGTAATTTGATTTTGTAACCTGCAGCTTTGCCGAATTCTTTTATTAGTTCTAACAATTTTTAGTGCAGTCTTTAGGTCTTCTATATAAAATATATCATGTCATCTACAAATAGAGACAGTTTTACCTCTTCCTTTCCAATGTGGATACCTTTTATTTCTTTTTCTTACCTAATTGCTCTGGTTAGGACTTCCAGTACTGTGTTGAATAAAAGTGTCAAGAGTGGGCATCCTTATTCCTAATCTTTGAGGAAACACTTTCAATTTTCTACTGTTGAGTATGATGTTGACTGTGGACTTGTCATATATGGCTTTTTTTATGTTGAGAAACATTCTCTCTGTACTCATTTTGTTGAGAGTTTTTATCATGAATGGATGTTGAATTTGTCAAATGCTTTTTCTGCATTTATTGAGATGACTTTTGATCCTTCATTTTGTTAAAGTGATGCATCACATTGATTTGCAGATGTTTAAGCACCCTTGTATCCCAGGGATAAATCCCATTTTATCATGGTGTATGATTCTTTTAATGTATTGTTGAATGCAATTTGTTACTCTTTTGTTGAGGATTTTTACATCTATGTTCATCAGGGATATTTGCCTGTAATTTTCTTTATCTTGTAATGTCCTTGTCTGGTTTTGATAGCAGGCTAACAATGGCCTTATAAAATCATTTTGGAAGCGTTCCCTCCTCTTCTGTTTTTTGGAAGATTGAGAACAATTAGTTAATTGTTCTCTAAATGTTTGATAAAATTCATCAATGAAGCTGGTGATCATGGACTTCTGTTTGTTGGGAGAGTGTTGTTTACTGATTCAATCTTGTTACTAATAATCATTCTCTTGAGATTTTCTGTTTCTTTTTTATTGAGTCTTGGTAGCTTGTATGTTTCCAGGAATTTTTCCATTTCTTCTAGGTTGTCCAGTATGTT
Organism: Pseudorca crassidens; assembly: GCF_039906515.1. Lineage (NCBI taxonomy): Eukaryota > Metazoa > Chordata > Mammalia > Artiodactyla > Delphinidae > Pseudorca > Pseudorca crassidens. The sequence goes on from NC_090296.1 coordinate 192,316,088, forward strand.
GGTATAATTGTTCATAGTCTCTTATTCTTTTTTTTTAAATTTAATTTTATTTATTTTTTTTGCTGCATTGGGTCTTCCTTGATGTGTGCAGGCTTTCTCTAGTTGTGGCGAGCAGGGGCAACTCTTTGTTGCGGTGCATGGAGTTCTCATTTCAGTGGCTTCTCTTGTTGTGGAGCATGGGCTCTAGGTGCGTGGGCTTCAGTAATTGTGGCATGTGGGCTCAGTAGTTGTGGCTTATGGGCTCTAGAGCACAGGCTCAGTAGTTGTGGTGCACGGGCTTAGTTGCTCTGCAGCATGTGGGATCTTCCCGGACCAGGGCTTGAACCCGTGTCCCATGCATTGGCAGGCGGATTCTTAACCACTGCATCACCAGGGAAGCCCCAGTCTCTTATTCTTTTTTGTAGTTCTAAGGTATCAGTTTTAATGTTTCCTCCTTCAATACTGATTTTGAATCCTCTCTTTTTTCCTTGGTGAGTTTAGCTAAAGGTTTGTCAATTTTATTCATCTTTTCAAAAAACCAACTCAATTTCATGTCTTCTGTTGCCTTTTTAGTGTCTGTTTCATGTATTTCTGCTCTGATCTCATTATTTCCTTCCTACTACTAAATTTAGACTTAGTTTCTTCTTTTCCTAGTTTCTTGAGCTGTAAAGTCAGGTTGTTTGAGATTTTTCTTGTTTCTTAATGTGGCCATTTATCATTATTTAATTCCCGCTTAGAATTTCTTTTGTTGTATCCCATAAGTGTTGATACGTTGTATTTACATTTTCATTTGTCTCTCTTGTGGTAATTGACTTCTAGTTTCATACCATTGTGGTCAGAAAAGATGCTTGATATGATTTCAGTCTTAAATTTATTGTCTGTTTTTATAGTCTGACATATGATTTATTCTGGATTATGTTCCATGTGTGCTTGAGAATAATGTGTTCTGTTGCTTTTGGATGGAATGTTCTATTAAGTGTCTTGTAATTCCATCCAGTCTAGCATGTAGTTTCAGCCCAGTGTTTCCTTATTGATTTTTTTTTTTGTCTGGATGATCTAACCATTGTTGAAAGTGGGAGTATTACAGTCCACAACTATTATTGTATTGCTGTCTATTTCTCCCTTCAGGTTTGTTAATATTTGCATTAGATATTTAGCTGTTCCTATGTTGGTTGCATAAATATTTACAAATGTTATATCTTTTTGTTGAATTTGTTACCAAGGTCAGGTTTAGCTGCTTGCCACTTGAAAGCCAGTACTCGAGAGGCAAGTGTTAGGTGAAAAAGAAAGGTTGCTTTATTCAGGAGACCAACAACCTGGAGAGCAGGCAGACTCGTGTCCAAGAACCTACTCTAAAGATTCTGCTTTACCATGAAAGTTTTTAAAGGGAGAAAGGGGAAGTTAATCACAGTTGGTCATTTGGGAAAGGGGGTCAGAGTCTTCATTATCTTCTACTGTGTGCAGACTTTCTTCTGATTGGTTGGTGGTGAGGTAACAGGGCAATGTTCCAGGAATCTTGTACTCAGCCTGAAGTTACCATCCTCCCTCTGGGTGGGGGCCTTAGTTCCTGCAGCAGAAACTCAAGATATTGAGTTCGTATTGAGTACAGATATATTCCTTGAGGAGGAGCCACAACCCTGCAGTATTGTTCTTGGCCGCTCCTCCTTTGTTTCTGCATTCTCTCCCTTCCCTGATTAGCCACTGTTTGAATCTGCCAGGGAGGCTGAATGAAGCCTCGTTCCTACAAACAAGAAATGGGGGACATGGAAAGGATTTGTACCTAGAAGGGCCCCACAGAGTCCTGTTCAGTTTCAAATTGACCCTTCTATCACTATATAATGACCTTTGTTTCTTATTACAGTTTGTGTTGAAGTAGAAGTACAGGTACCCCAGCTTGCTTTTGCTTTCCATTCGCGTGGTGTATGTTTTTCCATCCCTTCAATTTCAGCCTGTGTGTGTCTTTAAAGCTGAAGTGCATCTCTTATAGGCCACATATAGTTGGGTTTTGTTTTTCATTGATTCAGCACCCCCCACCCCATCTCTTTGGATTGGAGAACTTAGTCCATTTACATTTAAAGTAATGATTGATAGGTATGGATTTAATCTTGCCATTTTGTAATTGTTCTCTCACTGTTTTGTAAGTTCTTTGTTCCTTTCTTCTCTTACTCTCTTCCTTTGTGATTTAATGATTTCTGTAGTGGTATGCTTAGATTCCTTCCTCTTTATCTTTTGTGTATTTATTATAGGTTTTTGCTTTATGTTACCATGAAGCTCACATAAAACATCTTATATTTACAACAGTCTAGTTTAAGCTGATAACAACTTAACTTAGAATGCATACTAAACCTCGACATTTTGAAATGCTCCCCCTTGTTGTTTTGATGTCACAATTTACATTTTTTTATCTTGTTTATACTTTAGCAAATTATGTAGTTATAGTTATTTTTAATACTTCTGTCTTTTAACTTTCATGCTAGATTTATATGTGATTTACCCACCATGATGACAACATTAGAGTATTCTGAATTTATATTTACCTTTACCACTGCAATTTGTTCTTTCATATGTTTTCCTGTTACTAATTAGTACCCTTTTGTTTTAGCTTAAAGAAGCCCCTTTAACTTTTATTTTTTGGGGATATGGCCAGTCCTAGTGGTCATGAACTTCTTCGGTTTTTCTGGTCTGGAAAACTCTTTCTCTCTCCTTAAATTCTGAAGAACAACTTTTCCAGGTAGAATATTCTTGGTTGGCAGTTTTTTCTTCTTTCAGCACTTAGAGTGTATAGTGCTATTCCCTTTGGCTTGCAAAATTTCTTCTGAAAAATTTGCTTATGGTCTTACAGGGGTTCTCTTGTGCATAATGTTGTTTTTCTCTTGCTGCTTTAAAAATTCTCTCCCTGTCTTTAACTTATAAATTATAATGTGTTTTCTTGTGTGTCTTGTTGAATTCATCCTTTTTGGAATGTTTTGAGCTTCTTAGATCTGTATGTCTGTTTCTTTCCCCAAGTTAGGGAGGTTTTCAGCCATTATTTCTTCAAGTAAGCCTTCTGCCTTCCCTTCTCGTCTGTGACTCCTGTAGTGAATATTCACCCACTTGTTGTTCCATAAGTCCCTTAATCTATCTTCACATTTTAAAAAAAATTAATTAATTTGGCTGCACCAGATCTTCATTGTGGCACATGGGGTCTTCGTTGTGGCATGTGGGATGTTCGTTGTAGCATGCAGGATCTTTAGTTGTGGCATGTGGGCTCTTAGTTTCGGCATGCATTTGGGATCTAGTTCCCTGACTAGGGATTGAACCCAGGCACCCTGCATTGGGAGCACTGAGTCTTAACCACTGGACCACCAGTGAAGTCCCAATCTTTTAATTCTTTTTTTTTTTTTTCCTCCTCCAGTTGAGTGATTTCCACTGCCCTGTCTTTGAGTTTGCTGATCTTTCTTCTACTTCATTTTTTCTGCTGTTGAACCCCTCAATTAAAATTTTCAGTTCAGTTTTTATATTTTTCAGCATCATGATTTCTGTTTGATACTTTCTTCTATTTTCTCTCTTTGTTGAAATTTTTACTCTGTTCATAAATTATTCTCCTGAGTTCAGTGAGCATCCTTATGGCTATTATTTTGAACTCTTTATCAGGTAAGTCATTTATCTCCATTTCATTAAGGTGTGTTGATTGAGTCCTTTTGCTTTTGTTTGGAAAATATTCTTCTGTTTCTTGATTTTCCTTGACTCTCTGTGTGGTTTCCATGCATTAAATAAAACACTCACCACTCCCAGTCTTAAGGGCATGGTCTCCTGTAGGAGATTAACCTATCATTCGGAACTGCCCTAGCTCTGGGTTGTTTCTCTAACTTTTGTGGTTGTCCAAGTGCCTTCTTTGTTCTTAGTGGCTCCTAGTAGTTGAGGGTGTGCCAAGACCTTTTAGTATCCCAAAGAGGGAGGATCTTAGCACCTAGATGCAGGCTGATTGGAAGCTGGACCCTAGGCAGCAGCTTTTAAAGTATGCAAATAGGGGCTTCCTTAGTGGCGCAGTGGTTGGGAATCTGCCTGCCGGTGCAGGGGACATGGGTTCAAGCCCTGGTCCAGGAGGATCCCACATGCCGTGGAGCAACTAAGCCCCGTGCACCACGGCTGCTGAGCCTGCACTCTGGAGCCCGCGAGCCACAGCTGCTGAGCCCACTGCAATGGGAGGACCACTCGCTGCAGCTGGAGAAGGCCTGTGTGCAGCAACGAGGACCCAACGCAGCCAAAAATAAATAAATAAATTTTTAAAAATTCTTTAAAAAAAATAAAATAAAGCATGCAAATAGACTTCTTTCAGGGAAAGACTGGGAGATGGGCATTTCCATCTGCTCCCTTGGAGCTCTGGGGAATAGTCAGTTAAGAACTGTTTCTTTGTTGTAATCCTATGGGACTGGTAAAGTAACCTCTGTTGACCACCTAAGCCAGGAGATCAAGGGCTGTGTCTCTTGGGTGGCCACTGCACAAATTCCTTTCACGGAGATATTGGCAACCTAGAGCAGGGCAGAGAGAGGGAGCATGTAGCTGGTGCCCACTGGCCTCTTCGTTCTCTGAAGAAGATCGCTGTCAGCCCCTAGATTTGTGTTAAATTAGGTGTCTAACCCTCAGGCTGAAGCTTTTAGGATAAGCAAATAGGCCTCTTTCATAACAAGGCTGGGAGATGGGTGTTCCATTCTGCAGCTTTTGTGCTGAGCCCTGGGGTGAGAGCCACTGTGAGCCCTCATGAGCCCATATATTTGCTATATACCCTTGTGGGTCTTGTTGACTCAAGCTCCACTGGCTTTCAGAGCTATAGGTGTTTTGGGGGCCCATCCCTCAGGTGAAAGTCTTAAAAGTTGAGGCACTAGATGTTGGGTACACCCCCTTCACTACTCATGGAGAACCAGGGAGCTGTGAATTCCCTCCCAATTGTATGTTGCTATGCCAGGGGGTGGGTTTATGGTGAGATTGTGTCCTCTCCTACCTATTTTGATGTTGTATTTTTCTCATTTGCCCTCTTGTGTAGGTGACCCTCAGCTACTTTCTGGATTTCTTTCAGAGGGAATTGTTTCGTATATAGCTGTAGAAACATTGTATCCATGGGAGGAGGTAAATTCAGGCTCCTATGTTGCCATCTTGTACTGGAATCCTTACTACACTCTTATGATATCAAATCTTTTTGGAATATATTTTATTGCAGGGTGTGAGGTAGGGATCTAACTAATTTTTTTCCCTCAAATGGATACATGTTGACACACAATTAAATCAACCATCCTTTTCCCTTTGGCTTGAAACACTACATATAAAACGTGTGCGTGCGCACACACACACACAAGCTCATTTCTGGATCTTCTGCTATATTCATCTCTCTATCTGTGCCTGAGTCTGTATTGAGCTATGTTAGTTATTGTAGTTCTATTATGAAGACAGATGAGCAGAAGTGTGAATTAATCCTAACCCTGATTTAGGAACTGTGATAGTAAGTTTGGACTAAAGATAACCATTTAGCCATGAAAGATTTATTCCATCTCAACTGTGGTTTGTTGAGTTCAGTGAGAGGAACACTGTGTATTTCAAAGTCATGCGCTGATGTTTTGCAGTTCCTATAGAGACAGGCTGTGAAGTGCGACAGTGGATTTTACCTTGTAAAGTTCTTAATAGCTCTCACAGACAACTTTTAGCCTCATGTCGGTTTTATTGTTACACAGCCCAACATAACATAACATCTGAACTTCTGGTGTTCTCTCACATTGAGAGTACTGAGAAACTTTAATGTTTTTTTTAAGATTTTACTAGGTTCCATGTCTTTTGTGGCTAAGCAAGTTTGAAAAGATGGTGAGGACAGGACAGCAATAACAAAACTGTAGAAAAGAAATAGCTGCCATTGTAAGGGTATCACCCAATCTGGAATTGTGGTCCCATTCTCAAGTGGCTCAGTGGAGGAGTCCAAGTTTTCCTTTTTATTCTTAGTGATGATATTAACAATAATTAAAGATAAAAATATTAGTATCACTACTTAATTGCAGTGATAAATGATTCTCCTTGCTTAGTGGTGCTGTTAGATGCCTTGAACTGGTTTTATCTGTTTGCTCAGTAAGTGTAATTTAAGCTATTTCATACTGGTTTAAACCACTGAGGAAAAAGATAAGTAATTTCTCTTTTTTCTATAATTTCTCGGTGGCAACAAATTGATGTCTTACCAAAAACATGCTTGGCCTGTTTGCAGTTTGCTTGGGCTGTAAACTAATGATAAATGTAGTTTGAAAAGGTTTATCAGGTTTTAATATACATGACCGTTGTTTTGTGGTCAAGTCCTTGAAAACGTAGAGTTTTTTGTTTTTCCTTTCAGTTGCAGTGTTGTAGTGTTCAAGCAAAGGCATCCAAAAATAGTCAACTGAAAGGCAAAGGTTTTCTAAAACTCAGGCTTTGTTGGAGTTCATAATCAACTCCATACACTCTAAAAACTTAATTTAGTTCATAAAGTTTGCATTAAGCAAATGAGCTTTAAATGTTAACAGAAAGTGAAAGGTATAAAACATACATCAGGTTGGTCAGTCAGTGCAGTATAATCAAAGGGGCAGAACTTCTGTAATTAATAAAATAGTGCAATATGCCATTTGTTCTAAAATTATGTGTCAAAACTCTACTAGACTTCTGTAGGCTGAACATTTGTGGTCCCCCCAAATTCATACATTGAAACCTAGTCCCCAACATTTGGGGGTGGGGGACTTTGGGGTGATTAGGCCATGAGGGTCGAGCCATCATGAAAGGGATTAGTGCTTTTATTAAAGAGACCTCAGAGATCTCCCCTGACCTTTCTACCATGTGAGGAAAAAGTCTCTCTATGAACCTGGAAGTGGGTTCTCACCAGATGCTGAATCTGCCAACACCTTGATCTTAGACTTCCAGCCTCTGGAACTGTGAGAAATAAATTTCTGTTGTTTGTAAGTCCCCCAATCTATGGTATTTTGCTACAGCAGCCTGAGCAAAGACAGAGACATTCCAAGAGCCTCAGTGTCTTTTCAATTGTTTTTCACGTGAACCTTGAAAAATTTGGAATTTTCTTCTCTTAGCTCTTGCATTAATTCACCCAGCAAATATTTTGTGCCCGGGGTGTGCCAGACACTCGGTGGACAGACACAGCTGGAGCAGATAAAAGTCCTTGCCCTCATGAGGCTTTCACTCTAGAGAGGAAAGACAATAAAATAATAAACCTGTAAGGACATAATAAACCAAATAGTAGAATATCCTATAGAAGAACAATAACACAAGTTAAGGGCGATAGCCAAGGCCTGGCCGATGGTTGGCAGGGGGACTATTTTCTTTAGAGGGGACAGGGAGGGCCTCGCCAATAAGACAGCATGGTGTGAACATCTGGGCGAAATGAGGGAGTGAGCCATGGGGGTGTCCTGGAGAAAAGGATTCCAGGCAGAAAGTGCGAGAAGCACACAGGTCACGCCCAGTGGATTCTGCAGCACAGGGAGGTAGTGTGGATGTGATCTCGGAGAGACAGCAGTGAGCAGTCCTGAAGAGAGGTCCTAGTTCCCTGTAAGGAATTGGACCTGGGTATCCTGGATGAAAACCAGGAATCCTAGCCACTAGTCCACCAAGAATATTTCAAGGAGGCAAAAACTGTAAAAAAACAGATACAAAGTTTATTATTAGAGACACAGCACAAGTGGGGAGAGCACACAGAGAAGCAGTTTCTTTATTTAAGTCAGAAGCAAGGCAGAAGTACACACCCAGAGAGAAAGGGTGTGGGTGTCCTCCCTAATGAGGAGCTCAGTAACCAGGTGATTTGAATCACTTCCACAGGACAGTCCTTCCGGGTCTTTGTTTACCTTTGGCCAATTATCTGGTTTCTTTTTGCACACCTGCCCTGCTCTAGGGCCCTCCCCAACATGCGTGCGCAACTTTTTGCTAAGATGGATCCCACCGCAGAAGCCTATGGGGGTGTGTCCACACTGATTATGGGGTGGCGCCCCTCCCTTTGTGACCCCCAAGGAGCCTTCCTGTGCATGTGCAGCTGGGGAGGTTTCCTTGACCCCAGGAGTGGTCGTCTCATCTCTTGACTCCAGCAGAGCTCAGCTCCTGCCACTAACTTTGTCCTTGGAGTGTCTGGGTGAGAACAAAGCTTCAGTGTCACTCCACTTGGCGAGCACCAGCTGCCCCGCCCAGGGGCCCATCTACCTCCTATCTGAGATGGAGTTCAGGGGGAGAGGGCCAGGCGGCGAGGTGAGACGGACGGGGAGGAGGTGAGACGGACGGGGAGGAGGTGAGACGGACGGGGAGGAGGTGAGACGGGGCTACAAAATGTGGGGTCTTTTAGGCCGTGTAAGGATGTTGGTTTGCTCTCAGTGAACTGGGAAGTCTTTGGGGGATTTTGAGTGGAGACCGGACCTTGGGCTCTGGCTTGAATAGGATTCCTCAGCTCCTTTATTGAGAACAGATCTTAAGGAGTCAAGGTGGGGGACACAGAGGTCTAATTAGGAGGCTAGTGCAATAATCTAAGAAGAAGATCATGTAGATGGGGAGAAGTGATTAGCTCCTGCATGTATTTTGAAGGTACAGCCAACAGTTATGCTCATGGACCAGGTGAGGGATGTGAGGGAAGGAGAGGAATGAAGACAGCACGGTGGTTTTTCACCTGGGCAACTGGAAGAATGGAGTCGAGCTAACAAAAAGCAATGGCTGTGCTTATCTCACTGATGGCTATGGCTGTGGTTCTGGGTCTCTTTGCATTTACTTCAGGCCACACCACTCTACTGATTCCTTTTTTTAAAATTAATAACCTAAAAAGAATAGTGTGAGGTTCACAGGAAAATTGAGCGGAAAGTATAGAGATTTCCTTTATACCACGTTGACGCGTCATCATCGTCCCAAGTCTGTAGCTTATGTTAGGGTTCCCTGGTGTTGTACATTCTGTGGGTCTTGACAAATGTATGAAGACACATATCCCCCCTTGTAGTATCCTACAGAATCGTTTCACTGCCCTAAAAATCCTCTGTGCTCTGCCTGTTCATCCCTTCCCCACTCCTAATGCCTGGCAGCCACTGATCTGTATATTGTCTCCATAGTTTTACCTTTTCCAGAATGTCATATAGTTTGAATCATACAGTATGTAGCTCTTTCAGATTGGTTGTTTTACACTTAGCAATATGCATTTAAGGATTGTCCATGCCTTTTCATGGCTTGACAGCTCCTTTCTTTTTAGTGCTGAATAACGTTCTATTATCTGGATGTCCCACAATTTAGTCATCCATTTGCTTCCGAGTTTTGGCAATTATGAATGAAGCTGCTGTAAACATCCATGTGCAGGTTTGTGTGTGGACATACATTTTTGACTTCTTCGTATAATACCAAGGAGTGCAATTGCTGGATCGTATGGTAAGAGTATGCTTAGCTTTGTAAGAAACCGCTAAACTGTCTTCCAAAGTAACTGCACCATTTTGCACTCCCACTCACAATAAATGAGAGTTCCTGTTGCTGTGCCCCTAACCGACATTCAGTGCTGTCGGTGTTTTGGATTTTGGCCGTTCTAGTAGATGTGTAGTGGCATTTCATTGTTTCAACTGATTCTATTTTTAATGGTTGCTAAGAATTCCTTTTTAAAAATAGGTTGGCCCTTTCCAAGACCTCATCCTTCTGCATCACTAAGGCCTTTGGAGCTTCATCTCAGATTAGACAAACCAACAAACAAGGACATTGCTAGTAGACAAAGTCACCCAGACACTGTGTTTATGCCACTTCAGTCCACTTGGTGCTCTCTCTATTCTGGTCATTTGTCTCTGGGAATAGCCCTCTGACTCTGCTTCATCCTGCTAGCTTCTTGGAAGTAGCATATCTTTTTTGGTAGGTTCCAGTCCTTTTCTGTTGATCATTGTTCAGCAGTTAGTTCTGATTTTGGTGTTTTTGTGGGAGGAGGTGAGCTCAGATCCTTCTACCCCACTATCCTCGCCCCAAAGCCATGCTGCTAGTTTCTAAATAAGAATATTCCCTTTGGCATGACTTGCTGTTCCCACTTTATGCTTAGTCTAATAGAATATATGAACATTGCAACCATCATACTTAGGCTAAGAAGTCTCAGTTTTACATCTCCAGTCCTAACTTTTCACCTAAATTCTAGCCCTGTATTTCTAGGTACCTAGAGAATGCCCCCATCCTGAATATCTTACAATTCTTTCTTTTGCTGTCTCAAATTATCTGTGTGTGTCTGTCTCTACTTCCCTCTCAGTGTCTCTCATGGTGTCTCTCTCTGGGATCTGCAGGTGTGAGTCTTGCAATGATTACTGTCTGTTCCTCACACCCTACCTTGAATCCATCAGCAAGTCTTCCATCAAAATGTATCCACCGACAGGTTATCAATATGTGTCAGCACCTCTCCTGCTAGCACCCTAATCTAGACCAAAATCTCTTCCCTGGAGCCCTTCAGTAGCTTCCAAACTGGTCTCTCACCTCCGCTTTTACTCCTTAATAATACATCCGCCATAGAGCAGCCAGAGCAATTTTTTCCCCCAGTTTTATTTAGATGTAATTGACATGTAACATCATTAAGTAAATGTGTGCAGCATATTGATTTAGTACACTTATGTACTGCAACACAAGTGATTTTAAAAATCAGATCCTATTACTTTCTTGTTTAACATTCTTTGGTGGTGCCCCATTGCTATCAGAAAAAAATCCAACCTTCCCACCATTACTTAAAGCCTCTATATTATCTGACCTCTGCCTCCCTTCCCCCAACCAGTGTCTTACCTTGCCTCTTTCATTTCCAGCTTTCAAATATGCAAACTAGTTCCCACCTCAGGGCCTTTGCCCTTGCTGTTCCCTCTGCCTGGAACGCCTTCCCCAAATGCTCCCTTCCCTAGCTCATTTCCACCATTCACGTCTCGGATTTCCCCTGACTTCTCGAAGTAATGTGGTTACCACGCTCCCCTATGAGTCCCATTCACTCTCTCTCCCATTTCCTAGTTTTATTTTCTTCGTGTCATTTATAAATTGTTACCCGAAATTATTTGCTTACATGTTTGCAGTCTGTTGCTCTCCAGTAGAATGGAAGCTCCCTGAGGACAGGGTCCTTGTCTTATTCCCCACTGGAGCCTAGAGCTTAGAACAGTGTCTGCATAGTGAGAGCTCAAAATATATCTGTAGAATGAATGAATGTATTTGAAACTCAACCCCCCACCCATGCCAATAAGTCATCATCCTATTTTTTCCATCCAATTCCAAATGATTTTGTTTCTCAAATTCCATTTTTTTCAATTCCCTAAATCAATATTTTGGAGTCATCTTTATTTCCTCCCTCTTTGTGTACCCTGTATCCAATACAGCCCTCAAAGCAAGTCCTTTTGGTCTTTCCTTCCTGTGATTTTTCAGATTCCTTCTTCCCTTCCCTAGTCATGGCCCACATCATGGATCTATTTTTCCTTCTTTAGTCTTTCTATATTTTCCTAACATTCTGGAGGGCGATGCCAGGCTGATGTTGCTAAACACTTGTTTTCAAATTTTATGCCCAAATCGGGTACATCCCCTTCTGGAATTGGAGGCAAGTACAAAAATGCTGCTCTGTATAACTGAGGCTAAGTAGAAGCATCAAGAAGTGATGTGATTGGCTCTTGGAGTGAGGTATGTGTGAGATATTATGTGTGTATTTTGCCGTTGATACCGGTATCCTTGAATTTCATCCAGAAACCATCAATTCAAATTTAAAATAGCAGAAGCTTTGTCCTTGGTAATCTGGTGGTATTTATGTTTGAAATAAGAATTGCATGCATCCATACCAAGTCTTTAAAGAAGAAATTTAGAGAATGAAATCTGGTTTCTTGGTCTAGCAGTGTCCAGAGGGCTCATTGCTTTGATCCTAATGGCCAGTTCCACTGATTGAGATGAAATATTCTTAGACTTGGAGAATGATAACACACTAGGTATTTTCAGTTTGCTGAAAATGTCCTTTTGACAGTGCAGAATTTCCTTCTCACTGATTCTTTGTGCACCACATGAACTGCCATTTGGTCTCCCGTTGACCCTTCCCACCACGAGGACCTGCTGCCCCTATGTGTATGGTTCCAAGTTTTGATACAGATTTCCCAAGAAAAATGAATTGGCATTATCACTTATAAATCACACTCTCACAAAGTTGGTTTGTGTGAAATGAACTCCCAGATTAGTTCATACTTTATCACTTGGATACAGTGATGAATTTGAGATGTTGGATGTTCAATCTGTATTTGGTCCAGATACTCCCTGAGATGTTCCTTTGGCTTCCCACAATGACCCAGACACCCCAGTGCTCACGTCCTGGTGTAGCTGCCTCCCTCACTGCCTCTGATCTTGGCCATGCGTCTAACGTTGACCAATGGAACATCAACGAATGAAACACGAGTGGAGGCTTGCTTGGCACTTACAATTGGAAACTTGCCCTCTCGGGACATTCCTTTTTAGAATCCAGCTTCTACTCTGTTCAGAAGGCCAAGCAGCTCTATGGAGAGGGCCACGCCGCAAAGAACTGAGAACCCTGGATGTAACCCCAGCTGAACTCCCAGCCATCAGCTGGCAACAATCTCAGCTCTGTAAGCAAGGCCATTTGGAACTTCCCACCACCCCAGTGTCCTAGACCCAACACAGAATTTTCCCATCTCAAAATACCTTTGGCATTTATACCCTAATTCCAGTTGCATATACTCCTTGACCTACAAGTAACAATAGTAGACATCACAGCAAACATTTATGCAGCATTTGTTATGCACCAAGCACACAGACGACTGGTTTACTATTGTGTGGTCTCAATGCTGTGGTATATTTCCCCCGAGTCACTGGTTTAAACCATAATTTGTCAAATCTCCTTTTCTTATCCTGTGACAAATTCTTGGCTAGAGTAGTTCATTCAACAAATGCTTACTGAGTTCCCACTGTGTGTTAAACACTGGTGATATAGCAGTGAACAAAACAAGCAAAAATCCTTGCTCTCATGGAGCCTACCTTATAGTGGAAAATATAGGTAATAAACAAAATAAGTATCAGTTAGATTAGTTAGGTGGTTTACATATAATGCAAACAATTTTAAACAAGGTTATATTGTATGGCCTCTGTAGGTTGGCTGCTTCTCTGCTGCATGTCTCCTTCAAGGTCAAGGAGACATCCCTTCCTGGGACATGCTGGTCTGTGGCAGAGGGAAAAGAGAACTGCCTCTTTTTTTTTTTTTTTCCGGTACGTGGGCCTCTCACTGTTGCGGCCTCTCCCGTTGCGGAGCACAGGCTCCGGACGCGCAGGCTCAGCGGCCATGGCTCACGGGCCCAGCCGCTCCGCGGCATGTGGGATCTTGCCGGACCGGGGCACGAACCCGTGTCCCCTGCATCGGCAGGCGGACTCTCAACCACTGCACCACCAGGGAAGCCCGAGAGCTGCCTCTTAAAGCTTCTGCTCAGCAGTACCGGGCATCAATGCCTCTCGTGTTTTATCAATACGTGAACAATCCTGACGGCGAGTGATTGGGAACATAGTCTCCACAACTAGCAAAATGTGTTAGATGTACACAAGGGCTGAGCTGAAAAATAAAGAGTAAAATGGGGAGGAGAGTGCTGGGGACCCGGAAAAGGAAATACATTTTAATAGCATGGTCAAGGGTGAACTTGTTCAGAAGGTGACATTTGAACAAAGATTTGAAGTGGGTAAGTGGGTGAGGTTTGGACTATCTGGGTAAAGAGAGTTTTGAGAAAAAGGAAAGCAGGTGGAAAGGCCCTGAGGCAGGAGCATGTGTGCTATCTTGAAGAACAGAAAACAGGCCAGTTGTGTCTTTGTGGGAAAATTACAGGAAATAAGATCAGAGAGAAAATGGGGATGGGGTGGGTACAGATCATGTATGACTGTATCGGCAAGTGTAAAGACTTCAGTTTTGATTCTGAATGAGAAGGGCAACCACTGGAGGGTTTTGAACAGGAGTGACGTGAACTGAATTGCATTTCAGTAGGATCTTTCTGTCTGCCGCATTAGAAACAGGCTGTAGTGGGGCAAGGTTGGAAGCCAGGCTACAAGTGGGGAGGCTTTTTGCAATAATCCAGGCAAACAAGAATGGTAGCTTGTACCAGAATGTGTGGTGTACCGGGGTGGTGGTGAGAAGTGGTTGAATTAATGACATATTTTAAAGGTAAAACTAACAAGCCTCCTTTGATGGTTTGATTGGGGTGTAGAGAGAAAGAAAGGGAATTAAGGGTAACTTTTAAGAGTCCTTAACTTTCAGCTCACTTAGTCATTAAATCAATCCAGCCCGAAGCTTCAATTTCAAATTCAATGTCAATATCACCTCCCTCTCTTCCGCACCCTCACTAGGCTAGTACCGATTTGAAGTGACACTCGGACTTCTCAGACTGGGGAGTAGGGAAAGTATTTGGACTGATGCTCCAATGTGCGGAACAAGGATGGAGGAGAGAGAAAGGGATGGAGTTGGAAATTTGTGCAGTCCCCTCTTGGCCGATGGTCACTCCTTTCCTGGCTACACTGACCCACTGATATGCTCGTTTCAGTGGGTTCCCACATGATGCTCTCTCAAGGGTGTACATGGGTGAGTCCTTCAGACTGTACCGAGGAGCTCCCTTCGGTGCAGCTACCTGGTGTGTGAAGTACCAGTCCCTGGTGGTGCTGCTCTAGCCGGGCCACCTGGAGACACAGCTCCAGCACAACTACATCCCCTGGTGCCTCCAGCATCCTCCTCCTTGACATCCCCATAGCTTCTGTCTGAGGAGGTGCCTCATTTTGCCAGCGCCCACCATCTCAGAAGTGTTTCTCTTGGTGCCTCGCTCATTTGGTTTCAGGGAGGGGAGACCCTGTCCCATCTATGCCCAAACTTGGTGTGAGGAGAGGATGCTATTTCACCATGAATGTTCCACTCCCACAGGGATGGACAACCAGAGAGCAACCTCTCTGCTCCTCTTCTTTCCCTTCTCATTTTTTTTTTTAATTGAGGTATAATTTTTTTTTAAATGAAGTTTTGTGGTTTTTTTTTTGGCTGTGTTGGGTCTTCGTTGCTGTGCGTGGGCTTCCTCTAGTTGCGGGGAGTGCGGGCTACTCTTCTTTGCAGTGCGTGGGCTTCTCACGGCGGTGGCGTCTCTTGTTGCGGAGCACGGGCTCTAGGCACGCAGGCTCAATAGTTGTGGCTCACGGGCTCCGGAGCGCAGGCTCAGTAGTTGTGGTGCACGGGCTTAGTTGCTCCGCAGCATGTGGGATTGTCCCAGACCAGGGCTCGAACCTGTGTCCCCTGCATTGGCAGGAGGATTCTTAACCACTGTGCCACCAGGGAAGTGCCGAGGTATAAGTGACATGTGACATTATATTAGTTTCAGGTATACACATAATGATTCGGTATTTGTATATATTGCAAAATGATCACCACAATAAGTCTAGTTAACGTCGGTTACCATACATAGATAATATATTTTTTTCTTGTGATGAGAACTTTCAAGGTCTACTCTGTTAATAGTTTCAAACATGCAATATAATATTATTAACTATAGTCACCATGCTGTAAATACATCCCCAAGACTTATGTATTTTATAACTGGAAGTTTGTACCTTTTAAAAAAATTTTAAAATTGAAGAATAGTTGATTTACAATGTTGTGTTAATTTCTCCTGTACAGCAAAGTGATTCAGTTATTTATATATATACATTATTTTTTATATATTCTTTCCCATTATGGTTTATCATAGGATATTGAATATAGTTCTCTGTGCTATACAGTAGGACCTGGTTGTTTATCCATTCTCTATATAAAAGCTTACATCTGCTGACCCCAACCTCGCACTCCACCCCTTCCCCTTGGCAACCACCAGTCTATGCTCTATATCCTTGATTCTGTTTCTGTTTCGTCGATAGGTTCATTTATGTCATATTTTAGATTCCACATATAAGTGATATCATATGGTATTAGGCTTTCTCTTTCTGACTTACTTCACTTAGTGTGATGATCTCTAATTGCATCCCTGTTTCTGCAACTTCACTTAGTGTGATGATCTCTAATTGCATCCCTGTTTCTGCAAATGGCATTATTTTGTCCTTTTTCATGGCTGAGTAGTATTCCATTGTATATATGTACCACATCTTCTTTATCTGGTCATCTGTCAATGGACATTTAAGTTGTTTCCATATCTTGGCTATTGTGAATAGTGCTGCTATGAACATAGAGGTGCATGTATCTTTTTGAATTACAGTTTTGTCTAGATATATGCCCAGGAGTGGGATTGCTGGATCATATGGGATTTATATATTTAGTTTTCTGAGGAACCTCCATGCTGTTCTCCATAGTGACTGCACCTATTTACATTCCTACCAACAGTGTAAGGGGGTTCCCTTTTCTCCACATTTATTATTTGTAGACTTTTTGATGGTGGCCATCCTGGCTGGTGTGAGGTGATATCTCATTTTAGTTTTCATTTGCCTTTCTCGAATAATTAGTGATGATGAATATCATCATCACTAGGCATCATGATGATGCCTTTTCTCTACGTCCTCACCTATACTTGTTATTGCTTGTTTTTTTTTTATAATAAGCATTTTAACAGGTGTGAGGTAATGATTAGTGATCTTGAGCACTTTTTCATGTACCTGTTGGCCAACTGTATGTCCTCTTTGTAAAAATGTCTATTCAGATCTTCTGCCTCTTTTTAAAAAAAATCAGATTGTTTTTTTGCTGTTGTGTTATATGAGTTCTTTAATATATTTTGGATATTAACTCCTTACCAGATATATGATTTACAGATATTTTCTCCTATTCAGTAGGTTGCTTTTTAATCGTGTTGATGGTTTCCTTATCTGTACAGAACCTTTTAGTTTGATATAGTCCCACTTTTTTCTTGTTGTTGCCTTTGCTTTTGATGTCAAACCCAAAAAAGTCATCGCCAGAACTGATGTCAAGGAGCTTACTGCCTATGTTTTCTTCTAGGAGTTTTATGGTTTCAGGTTTTATGTGCAAGTCTTTAATCCATGTTTTTAAAATATATATATTTATTTATTTATTTTTGTCTGTGTTGGGTCTTCGTTGCTGTGCGCAGACTTTCTCTAGTTGCAGCGAGCAGGGGCTACTCTTCGTTGCAGTGAGCGGGCTTCTCATTGCAGTGGCTTCTCTTGTTGTGGAGCATGGGCTCTAGGCACATGGGCTTCAGTAGTTGTGGCACACAGGCTCAGTACTTGTGGCTCGCAGGCTCTAGAGCACAGGCTCAGTAGTTGTGGCACATGGGCTTAGTTGCTCTGTGGCATGTGGGATCTTCCCGGACCAGGGCTTGAACCAGTGTCCCCTGCATTGACAGGTGGATTCTTAACCACTGCACCACCGAGGAAGTCTCTTTAATCCATTTTGAGTTAATGTTTGTTTATGGTGTAGCATAGTAGTCCAGTTTCATTCTTTTGAATGTGGCTGTCCAGATTTCCCAACACCATTTATTGAAGGGACTGTTCTTTCCCCGTTACATATTCTTGGCCTCTTTGCCATAATTAGTTGATCATATATATGTGGATTTATATCTGGGCTCTCAATTCTGTTCCATTGATCTGTGTGTCTGTTTTTATGCAAATTCCATACTGTTTTGATTACTATAGCTTTGTAATATAATTGGAAATCAAGAAGCATGAAGTCTCCAGCTTTGTTTTTTCTCAAGATTGCTTTGGCTATTTGGGGTCTTTTGTGGTTCCATATACATTTGAGGATTGTTTCTTCTATTTCTGTGAAAACTTCCATTGGAATTTTGATAGGAATTGCATGAAGTGTAGAGTGTGTTAGGTAGTATGAAGTGTTTAATGCTATTAATTCTTATAATTTGTGAGCCCAGAACATCTTTCCATTTATTTGTGTCTTGAATTTCTTTCTTTCTTAAAAAAAAAAATTGTTTATTTATTTATTTTTGGCTGTGTTGGATCTTCATTGCTGCACACAGGCTTTCTCTAGTTGGGGTGAGCCGGGACTACTCTCCGTTGCAGTGCACGGGCCTCTCACCACAGTGGCCTCTCCTGTTGTAGAGCACGGGCTCTAGGCATGCTGGCTCAGTAGTTGTGGCTCGTGGGCTGTAGAGTGCAGGATTAGTAGTTGTGGTGCATGGGCTTAGCTGCTCCATGGCATGTGGGATCTTCCTGGACCAGGGCTTGAACCCATGTCTCCTATGTTGGCAGGCGGTTCTTAACCACTGCACCACCAGGAAGTCCCTTTGAATTTCTTTCATCAGTGTCTTAAAGTTTTCAGTGTATGGGCCTTTCACCTGCTTGGTTAAATTTGTTCCTGGGTATTTTATTATTTATTTCTGATGTGATTGTAAATGGGAATGTTTTCTTAATTTCTCTTTCTATAGTTTGTTATTAGCATATAGAAATGCAACATATTTTTGTATATTGATTTTTGTATCCTGCAACTGAATCTGTTTATTAGTTCTATCTGGGTTTTGGTGGAGTGTTTGGGCTTTCTCTGTATAATATCGTCCGCAAACAGTGACAGTTTTACTACTTCCTTTATAATTTGGATGCCTTTTATTTCTTTTTCTTGCATAATTGCTCTAACTAGAACTTCCAACACTATGGTAAAGGAAAGTGGTGACAGTAGACATCCTTGTCTTGTTACTGATCTTAGAGGAAAAACGTGTAGTTCTCACTTGTTGAGTATGATGTTAGTTGAGGGCTTGTCATATATGGCCTTTATTATGTTGCGATACATTTCCTCTATACCTATTTTATTGAGATTTTCCATGATAAAAAGATGTTGAATTTTATCAGATGCTTTTCTTGAATCTAGTGAAGTGATCATACGATTTTTACGCTTCATTTTGTTAATGTTTTATATCATATTGATTTTGAGGATGTTGACCCATTTTTGCATCCCTGGAATAAATCCCACTTGATTATGGTGTGTGATCCCTTTAATTATTATTGAATTCTGTTTGCTACTATTTTGTTGAGCATTTCAGCATCTGTGTTCATCAAAGATACTGGCCTGTCATTTTCTTTTTTTGTGATGTTCTTGTCTGGTTTTGGTATCAGAGTAATGCTGACTTCTTAAAATGAATTTGGAGTGTTTCCTCCTCTACTATTTCTTGGAAGAGTGTGAGAAGGATTTATATCAATTCTTCTTTGAATATTTGGTAAAATTCAACTGTGAAGCCATCTGATCTTGGACTTTTGCTTTGGGGGAGGTTTTTATTACTGATTTAATCTCCTTACTAGTAATCAATATGTTCAGATTTTCTATTTCTTCTAGATTCAGTCTTGTATGTTTCTAGGAATGTATCCATTTCTTCTAGGTTGTGCAATTTGTTGGCATAAAATTGATCATAGTAGTCTCTTCTGATCTTTTTTATTTCTGTGTTATGAGTTGTAACATCTCCTCTTTCATATCTGATTTTGAGTCGTCTCTCCTTTTTTACTTGGTGAGTCTAGCTGAAGGTTTGTCATATTTGTGTATTTTTTCAAAGAACCAGATCTTAGTTTCATTGATATATTTTATTGTCTTTTTAGTCTTTATTTCATTTATTTCCACTCTGATCTTTATTTCCTTCCTTCTACTAATTTTTGGCTTTGTTTTTTCTTCTTTTTCTAGTTCCTTGAGGTGTAAAGTTAGGTTGTTTATTTGAGATTTTCCTTCTTTCTTGATATATGCATTTATTGCTATGAACTTCCCTTTTAGAACTGCTTTTGGTGCACCTCACAGGTTTTGGTATGTGGTAATTCTGTTTTCATGATCTCAAGGCATTTTCTAGTTACCCTTTTGATTTTTCTTTGACCCATTCATTTTTCAGTACCCTGTTGTTTAATACTCACATATTTGTGAATTTTCTGGTTTTCTTCTTGTAATTGATGCCTAGTTTCATAGCACTGTGGTAGGAAACAATGCTTGATATGATTTCCATCTACTTAAATTTATCAACTCGTTTTGTACCTTAATATATGATCTATCCTGCTTTATGTTTCATGTGCCCTTGAGAAGAATGTTTACTCTGTTGTTTTTGGATGGAATGTTAAGTCCATCTGGCATAATGAGTCATGTAAGGCCGATGATTCCTTATTGATTTTATGTCTGGATGATCTATCTCTCGACGTAAGTGACTTATCAATTCCCCTACTATTATTGTATTGCTGTTTATTTCTCCCTTTAGGTCTGTTAATTGCTGTATATAGTTAGGTGCTCCTCGGTTGGTGCATACATACTTACAAGTGTTATATCTTCTTGCTGTTTGACCCCTTTATCATTATAGAATGCCCCCCTTTGTCTCGTATAAGAGTCCCTGTTATAGGATAGAAAGCCCAGAGATAAACCCACGCATATATGGTCACCGAATCTTTGATAAAGGAAGCAAGAATATACAATGGAGAAAAGACAGCCTCTTCAATAAGTGGTGCTGCAAAAACTGGACAGCTACATGTAAAAGAATGAAATTAGAACACTCCCTAACACCATACACAAAAATAAACTCAAACTGGATTAAAGACCTAAAGGTAAGGCCAGACACTATCAAACTCTTAGAGGAAAACATAGGCAGAACACTCTATGACATAAATCACAGCAAGATCCTTTTTGACCTACCTCCTAGAAGAATGGAAATAAAAACAAAAATAAACAAATGGGACCTAATGAAACTTCAAAGCTTTTGCACAGCAAAGTAAACCATAAACAAGACGAAAAGACAACCCTCAGAATGGGAGAAAATATTTGCAAACGAAGCAACTGACAAAGGATTAATCTCCAAAATATACAAGTAGCTCATGCAGCTCAATATCAAAAAAACAAACAACCCAATCCAAAAATGTGCAAAAGATCTAAATAGACATTTCTCCAAAGAAGATACACAGATTGCCAACAAACCCATGGAAGGATGCTCAACATCACTAATCATTAGAGAAATGCAAATCAAAACTACAGTGAGGTATCACCTCACACTGGTCAGAATGGCCATCATCAAAACATCTACAAACAATAAATGCTGGAGAGGGTGTGGAGAAAAGGGAACCCTTTGCAGTGTTGGTGGGAATGTAAATTTCCCACCCACAAAGTCAAAATAGACTGGACTCAAAGTCTTGTGAGTCCCTGCTCTGCCACTTACTGCTGTAGGACCTTGAGCTTGAACCTCTGGGGTTTGCTTTCTCCTCTGTGCAGTGGGGATAGAACATGACATCCACCAAGTACTGTCTACCTTTTGGGAAAGCTCCTCCTGCCTACTGTTTGAAAGTTTCCCCATCCTGGATGGGGCTGTCTGGTTTTGGCTCCTAAATACCCCATCCCGGTTATGACACCTTTACCTTTTAAGAATATTGACCTGGGATGTTTGCATTCGGCCTTCTCCCACCTCCCTTCCTGCCAACTGTCACCCACTTTCCACAGCCTGCACCCAGACATCTAGGCACCAGACCTCTAATCCTCAGTACAAGAATCTACACCCAAGTCCCTGGTGCTTCCGCTCCAGAATTATTATATACCTCCTCTATGGCCAAACCAAAGCTACTATTCCCTCAAGGTTTGGCTCTGTATTAGGAGAGAGACAGAGCCCTTTCCACCTAAAGCCATCTTTCTTAACCCAGTGCCTGAGGTGTCTACCTAATCTTGTAACCGACTCTATTTCAAATCTCATCAGTCCAGATTCATTTGGGTTACCCAGTATCCTCATTTATTGGAGTATGGGATCTGCAGATAATGTGTTACTTTAGTCCATATTCATCTCTTATCCTAGTTGTACTAGGTATTACATTTACTGAGGACAAGTGGAGGAAAGTTTTAGAACACCAGCAGTTTAAGAGAAAAATCAAATCATGAAATTTCACTTCCTCAAATGAGTGAAGATTATAATGGATTGCAAATAGGTATTATATTGAATAACAATTCAACATACCACTCTGAAGTCTCAACTGTGTTCCATAAACTGTTACTAGAATGACAGATACGAATAAGGTCTGGTTGCTGCCTCTGAAAAGCTGAACACTTACTGCAGTGATTTAATTTAACATTGTAAGTGGGCTCTCAAGCCCACTTCTGCTGAAAACTGCTGCCCCATCCCACAAAACGTTGAATTGTTTGAAAGCTTGAATATTTTAAATGTAGTTATATTTTTCTGTCTATTCCCATTTGATCTGTGTAGTGTCTCTTTTATAAAGTTAGTATTTTTGGTTGATCAGGATCCTGACTCATTTGTTGGCAAGTGAGGAAGCTGATAATCAATAATAACAATTAGAATACCCACCACTGGGAATTCCCTGGCGGTCCAGTGATTAGGACTCGGGGCTTTCACTACTGGGGCCCAGGTTGAATCCCTGGTGAGGGAGCTAAGATACTGTAAGTCGCTGGGCATGGCCGGCAAAAAAAAAAAAAAAGAATACCCACTATTTATTTCCTTTGCACCAGAAAATTTATGCATAATATTTAGTATTCTTACAACCCACTTCTCGGGTGAAGAAAATATAGAAACCAAGGAACTGATTTAAGGATTCATAGTGAGTGGTAGCACGTGTGTCAGAGGTCTACACTGCCTTCAGAAACATCCATTATGTCATCTTCTGGCTCCAGCTTCTTGCAAGGAAATAACCTGTATTTCAGTTAGAATTTTGGAATTTTGCCATGGGAAAAAAATGGTACTCACTTTCTAGGATTTGTAAAAGTAAGTAGATAAGAAGTGTGACAGAAAACAAATCAGACCACATAAGAAATGTAGTAAATAAAGAGAAACTTTTTTTTCCAGAGCAATGTGATTTTGACATGGTGTATTTCCCCTATTAAATTTTAACAAGGTTATATATGTGTTTATAGACAAAATGTTTTAATTTAACTCTACGTGACAGCTGGAAATTGCTCACATTTGCTCTTTTGCTCAAAATATTTGTTTAGAATTAGTCAATTGATTTAATATGTAACATCAGTTAGTGTGAACAAGAAAAAAAGTGCAGTCGACAGGGAAGAAAATATTATTGTATAATGTGACCATTGTGTTGATAGAATGAGTTAGTGTTCTTCAGTAGAGACATTTCATGTTAACTCTGATGTGGAACATACTGGAAAAAATTGTACTGTCAATCTTATACTCAGATAAAAAAACCTTTGTAGCATAACAGGTTTTTTTAATTCATGCTTAGAAAATTAAGTCACATACCTTGATATGATAAATACTATGTTACATTACAGTGAGTCATGTAATGTATTTTCTTCTTATAGTTACAAATTCTGGGCTGGTATAGATTTGGCCGTGTGGTGCAAGTGTCTCCCAGGTACATAAAGCAATTCCGTCATCTTCATAAGGAAGCGGTGGGAAGAAAAGAACAAACGTTGATTTGATCATCTAGTATGATCAAAAGTTAGATATAAAGCTTTATATTTAAGATCTTAAGATCTTATTTAGTACGTACAGTAATGCTTCCTAAGGTCTTGTGAATGAAAATGAGTATCATTTTCATCTCCATTTTACATAGAAAATGCATATAAAATATTTAAGTAAATTGCCCAAATCCATGCTGGGAGCAAATATTCAAAGTGAGACCGGGTTCCTCTTGTGTTTCACGGTACTGAGTGTGTAAAATCATCCCTATTTGCAGGTGTAGGTGACCTTGACTGTTCTCTGGGCTTAGTGCCACTGTGGTTTGCTGGCATTCAAGAGCAGTGTCACCAGAGATGGTTAAGCCTGCCTTGTGTCTCAGCCCCGCCATGTTCTGATTGTGTGATTATGGGCAGTAAGTTTGTCTCTAAACCTCAGGAACTACACCTATACAACAGGGAAACTTATACCATAGGGTTGTTGAAATGTCATAGCTGATTCAGAGACACTGTAAAAAATGGTTCCTGTAATTATAATTTAAAGACACTGAGAAAATGATACTGGACACATGGTAAGAACTAATGAAAACTTTACCCACAGTGTGACTATTTCTCTTCTAATTGCCCTCTTTTTGTTTTTTTCCTGATTATTATCCATAATCTTTATTCTGGGGACTTAAGTGAAAATGTTTTCAGTCAACTATTATTGAGTGTACCTCACTTTGCGAGGTAGGTATAATGATTCCCATTTTATAGCAGAGGAATTAGGATTCAAAACATTAAGTGGACTGGAGAGAGTCGATAAACGCTTGCTCAATGAATAAATAAGTAAAGTAAGTGACAGAGCCAGGATTTAAAACCAGATTTTATAAGCTTAAGTCCAGTGTTCTTTCTGCTTTATTGTTTGTCTTCCTGGAAAGGATTGGGTGAGCCTAAGCCGGCAATGGTATCCTGTGCTATGTATTCAACAATTAATGCTTGATTTTGAAAGAAGAGAATTATGTTGGTTTCATTAGCCTTTATTTAATGATAGATAAAGGATGTGTGTACCTTTTGCTTAGCCTATAATTTATAGCCTATCCTTAAAATTATTCCCCTATCCTTCAAATTATTTTTAGATATAACTGACACATAACATTGGATTAGTTTTAGGTATACAAAATAATGATTCCATATATGTGTATACTGCGAAGTGATTACCACAATAAGTTAACATTAGTCACCATGCATAGTTATAAACTTTGTTGTTCTTGTGATAAATTTTACCTCTTAGCAACTTTCCAATAAACAATACAGTATTATTAACTATAGTCATCATCCGGTATGTTACCTCATCAGGACTTACTTATCTATTAATGAGAAGTTTGTACCTTTTGACCCCATTCACCCATTTCACCCACTCCCTACCTCTGGCAACCACCAATCTGTTCTCTGTATCTATGAGGTTTTTTTACCTCCAGATTCCGCTTATAAGGAAGATCATACAGTATTTGTCTTTCTCGGTGTCACTTATTTCTCTTAGCATAATGTCCTCTAAGTTCATGCATGTTATTGCAGATGGCAAGATTTCCTTCTCTTTTATGGCGGGATAATATCCTTTTATGTATATACCACATTTAAACAATTCATTTATCTGTTAGTGCACACTTAGGTTGCTTCCCTGACTTGGCTTTTGTAAGTAATGGTGCAATAACATAGGAATGCAGATACCTTTTGAGAGAAGAATGAAATTTCCTTCGAATACATACCCAGAAGAAGAATTACTGGATCATAAAGTAGTTCTACTTTTAGTATTTTGTGGAACCTCCATACTGTTTTCCATAGTGGCTGTATCAATTTACATTCCCATCAACAGTGCCCAAGGGTTTCCTTTTGTCCATATCATCTGCAACATTTGCTGTTCGTTGTCTTTTGATAATAGCCATTCTAACAGGTGTGAGGTGATACCTTACTGTAGTTTTGATTTACATTTCCCTGATGATTAGTGATGTTGACCACCTTTTCATGTACCTGACGGTATTTGTATGTCTCTTGGAAAAATGTTTATTCAGATCCTCTGCCCATATTTTAATCAGACTTTTTTAGGTGCATGAGATCTATATCTATCTATCTATCTATCTATCTATCTATCTATCTATCTATCTATCTATCTATTTATATAGATTGAACCCTTATCAGATATACAGTTTGCAAATATTTTCTCTCATTGCCTTTTCGTTTTGTTGATGGTTTCCTTTTCTGTACAGAAGCTTTTTAGTTTGATGTAGTCCCACCTTGTTTATTTTAGGTTTTGTTGCCCTTGCTTTTGCTGTCAAATCCAAAATATCATCACCAAGACTGATGTCAAGGAGCTTACCACCTATTTTCTTCTAGGAGTTTTACGGTTTCAGGTCTTACGTACAAGTCTTTAATCCATTTTTGAGTTAATTTTTGTGTCTGGTGTAACGTAGTGGTCCAGTTTCATTCTTTTGCATGTGAGCTGTCCAGTGTTCCCAGCACCTTTTACTGACAAGTCTGTCCTTTCCCCATTGTATATTCTTGGCCTCTTTGTTGTAATTAATTGACCATAGATATGTGTAGATTTGTTTCTGAGCTCTCTATTCTGTTCCATTGATCTGTGTATCTGTTTGTAAGCAAATACTGTATTGTTTTGATTACTATAGCTTTGTAATATAATCGGAAACCAGGAAGCATGAAGCCTCCAGCTTTGTTCTTAAGATTGCTTTGGCTATTTGGGGTCTTGTATGGTTCCATATACATTTGAGGATTGTTTCTTCTATGTCTGTGAAAACTTCCATTGGAATTTTGATAGGAATTACGTGAAGTGTAGATTGCTTTGTGTAGTATGAAATGTTTAATGCTATTAATTGTTACAATTTGTTAGCCTAGAACATCTTTTCATTCATTTGTGTCTTCCATGTCTGTCGTCAATGTCTTAAAGATTTCAGTGTACAAGTCTTTCACCTCCTTGGTTAAATTTGTTCCTGGGTATTTTATTATTTCTGATGTGATTGTAAATGGGATTGTTTTCTTAATTTCTCTTTCTGTAGTTTATTAGTGTATAAAAATGCAACAGGTTTTTGCATATCAATTTTGTATCCTGCAACTCTACTGAATTTATTACTTCTGTCCATTTTTTGGTGGAGTCTGTAGGGTTTTCCATATATATCATCTGCAAATAGTGACAGTTTTACTACTTCCTTTACAGTTTGGATGCCATTTATTTATTTATTTATTGTCTGATTGCTCTGGCTAGGACTTCCATTACCATGTTGAATAAAAGTGGCAAGAGTGGGTATTCTTGTCTTGTTCCCGATCTTAGAGGAAAAGATACTAGTTTTTTTTTTACCAATGAGTATGATAATAGCTGTGGGCTTCTCATGTATGGCCTTTATTATATTGAGGCATGTTGTTCCCTCTATACCCAGTTTGTTGAGAGTTTTTACCATAAATGTATGTTGAATTTTGTCATTTACTTTTTCTGCCTCTATTGATTTTTGATTACTGTTTCAATCTCCCTGCTAGTAATGAGCCTGTTCAGATTTTCTCTCTCTTCATGATTCGGTCCTGATAGGTTGTATCTTTCTAGGAATTTCCATTTCTTCTAGGTTATCCAATTTGTTGGCATACAGTTGTTCATAGCAGCCTCTTATGATTCTTTGTATTTCTCGGTACAGTTGTGTCTCCTCTTTCATTTCTGATTTTTTTTTTTTTAGTCATCAATTTTATACACATCAGTGTATACACGTCAATACCAATCGCCGAATTCATCACACCCCCACCCCCTGCTGCTTCCCCCCCTTGTGTCCATACGTTTGTTTTCTACATCTGTGACTCAACTTCTACCCTGAAAACCGGTTCGTCTGTACCATTTTTCTAGGTTCCACATATATGCATTAATATACAACATTTGTTTTTCTCTTTCTGACTTAATTCACTCTGTATGACAGTCTCTAGATCTATCCACATCTCAACAAATGACCCAATTTCGTTCCTTTTTATGGCTGAGTAATATTCCATTGTATATATGTACCACAACTTCTTTATCCATTCATATGTCGATGGGCATTTAGGTTGCTTCCATGACCTGGCTATTGTAAACAGTGCTGCAATGAACATTGGGGTGCATGTGTCTTTTTGGTTTTCTCTGGGTATATGCCCAGTAGTGGGATTGCTGGATCATATGGTAATTCTATTTTTAGTTTTTTAAGGAACCTCCATACTGTTCTCCATAGTGGCTGTATCAGTTTACATTCCCACCAACAGTGCAAGAGGGTTCCCTTTTCTCCACGCCCTCTCCAGCATTTGTTGTTTGTAGATTTTATGATGAAGCCCATTCTAACTGGTGTGAGGTGATATCTCATTGTAATTTTGATTTGCATTTCTCTAATAATTAGTGATGTTGAGCAGCTTTTCATGTGCTTCTTGGCCATCTGTATGTTTTCTTTGGAGAAATGTCTGTTTAGGTCTTCTGCCCATTTTTGGATTGGGTTGTTTGTTCTTTTAATATTGAGCTGCACGAGCTGTTTATATATTTTGGAGATTAAGCCTTTGTCCATTGATTTGTTCGCAAATATTTTCTCCCATTCTGAGGTTTCTCTTTTTGTCTTGTTTATGTTTTCCTTTGCTTTTCAAAGGCTTTTAAGTTTCATGAGGTCCCATTTGTTTATTTTTGTTTTTATTTCCATTACTCTAGGAGGTGGATCAGAAAAGATCTTGCTGTAATTTATCTCAAAGAGTGTTCTTCCTATGTTTTCCTCTAAGAGTTTTATAATGTCTGGTCTTACATTTAGGTCTCTAATCCATTTTGAGTTTATTTTTGTGTATGGTGTTAGGGAGTGTTCTGATTTCATTCTTTTACATGTAGCTGTCCAGTTTTCCCAGCACCATTTATTGAAGAGTATGTCTTTTCTCCATTGTATATCCTTGCCTCCTTTGTCATAGATTAGTTGACCATAGGTGCATGGGTTTACCTCTGAGCTTTCTATCTTGTTCCATTGACCTATGTTTCTGTTTTTGTGCCAGTACCATACTGTCTTGATTACTGTAGCTTTGTAGTATAGTCTGAAGTCAGGGAGTCTGATTCCTCCAGCTCCATTTTTTTTCCCTCAAGACTGCTTTGGCTATTTGGGGTCTTTTGTGTCTCCATACACATTTTAAGATTTTTCGTTCTAGTTCTGTAAAAAAATGCCATTGGTAATTTGATAAGGATTGCATTGAATCTGTAGATTGCTTTGGGTAGTATAGTCCTTTTCACAGTATTGATTCTTCCAATCCAAGAACATGGTATATCACTCCATCTGTTGGTATCATCTTTAATTTCTTTCATCAGTGTCTTATAGTTTTCTACATACAGGTCTTTTGTCTCCCTAGGTAGGTTTATTCCTAGGTATTTTATTCTTTTAGTTGCAATGGTAAATAGGAGTGTTTCCTTCATTTCTCTTTCAGATTTTTCATCATTAGTGTATAGGAATGCAAGAGATTTCTGTGAGTTAATTTTGTATCCTGCAACTTTAGTAAATTCATTGATTAGCTCTAGTAGTTTTCTGGCGGCATTTTTAGGATTCTCTATGTATAGTATCATGTCATCTGCAGACAGTGACAGTTTTACTTCTTCTTTTCCAATTTGTATTCCTTTTATTTCTTTTTCTTCTCTGATCACCATGGCTAGGACTTCCAAAACTATGTTGAATGATAGTGGTGAGAGTGGACATCCTTGTCTTGTTCCTGATCTTAGAGGAAATGGTTTCAGTTTTTCACCATTGAGAATGATGTTTGTTGTGGGTTTGTCGTATATGGCCTTTATTATGTTGAGGTAGGCTCCCTCTATGCCCACTTTCTGGAGAGTTTTTATCATAAATGGGTGTTGATTTTTTTTTTTTTTTTTTTTTTTTGCGGTACGCGGGCCTCTCACTGCCATGGTCTCTCCCATTGTGGACCACAGGCTCCGGACGCACAGGCCCAGCGGCCATGGCTCACAGGCCCAGCTGCTCCGCGGCATGTGGGATCTTCCCGGACCGGGGCACAAACCCGTGTCCCCTGCATCGGCAGGCGGACTCTCAACCACTGTGCCACCAGGGAAGCCCCTGGGTGTTGAATTTTGTTAAAAGCTTTTTCTGAATCTATTGAGATGATCATATGGTTTTTATTCTTCAATTTGTTAATATGGTGTATCACATTGATTGATTTGTGTATATTGAAGAATCCTTGCATCCCTGGGATAAATCCCACCTGATCATGGTGTATTATCCTTTTAATGTGTTGTTGGATTCTGTTTGCTAGTATTTTGTTGGGGATTCTTGCGTCTATATTCATCAGTGAGATTGGTCTGTAATTTTCTTTTTTTGTAGTATCTTTGTCTGGTTTTGGTATCAGGGTGATGGTGACCTCACAGAATGAGTTTGGGAGTGTTCCTTCCTCTGCAATTTTTTGAAGAGTTTGAGAAGGATGGGTGTTAGCGCTTCTCTAAATGTTTGATAGAATTCACCTGTGAAGCCATCTGGTCCTGGACTTTTGTTTGTTGGAAGATTTTTAATCACAGTTTCAATTTCATTACTTGTGATTGGGCTGTTCATATTTTCTATTTCTTCCTGGTTCAGTCTTGGAAGGTTATACCTTTCTAAGAATTTGTCCATTTCTTCCAGGTTGTCCATTTTATTGGCATAGAGTTGCCTATAGTAGTCTCTTAGGATGCTTTGTATTTCTGCGGTGTCTGTTGTCTACTTTTTCATTTCTTATTTTATTGAGTCCTCTTCCTCTTTTTTCTTGATGAGTCTGGCTAATGGTTTATCAATTTTGTTTATCTTCTCAAAGAACCAGCTTTTAATTTTATTGATCTTTGCTATTGTTTTCTTTGTTTCTATTTATTTCTGCTCTGATCTTTATGATTTCTTTCCTTCTGCTAACTTTGAGTTTTGTTCTTCTTTCTCTAGTTCCTTTAGGTGTAAGGTTAGATTATTTGTTTGAGATTTTTCTTGTTTCTTGAGGTAGGCTTGTATAGCTATAAACTTCCCTCTTAGAACTGCTTTTGCTGCATCCCATAGGTTTTGGATTGTAGTGTTTTCATTGTCATTTGTCTCTAGGTATTTTTTGATTTCCTCTTTGATTCTTTAGTGATCTCTTGGTTATTTAGTAACGTAGTGTTTAGCCTCCACATGTTTGTGTTTTTTACGTTTCTTCCCCTGTAATTCATTTCTAATCTCATAGCGTTGTTGTCAGAAAAGGTGCTTGATACGATTTCAGTTTTCTTAAATTTACTCAGGCTTTATTTGTGACCCAAGATGTGATCTATCCTGGAGAATGTTCCATGCGCACTTGAGAAGAAAGTGTAATCTGCTGTTGGTGGATGGAATGTCCAATAAATATCAATTAAATCTATCTGGTCTATTGTGTCATTTAAAGCTTCTCTTTCCTTATTTATTTTCATTTTGGATGATCTGTCCATTGGTGTGAGGTGTTAAAGTCTCCCACTATTATTGTATTACTGTCGATTTCCTCTTTTACAGCTGTTAGCAGTTGCCTTGTGTATTGAGGTGCTCCTATGTTGGGTGCATATATATTTACAATTGTTATATCTTCTTCTTGGATTGATCCCTTGATAATTATGTAGTGTCTTTCCTTGTCTCTTGTAACATTCTTTATTTTAAAGTCTATTTCATCTGAGATGAGGATTGCTACTCCAGCTTTCTTTTTCTTTCCGTTTGCATGGATTATCTTTTTCCATCCCCTCATTTTCAGTCTGTATGTGTCCCTAGTCTGAAGTGGGTCTCTTGTAGACAGCATATATATGGGTCTTGTTTTTGTATCCATTCAGCAAGCCTGTGTCTTTTGGTTGGAGCATTTAATCCACTCACGTTTAAGGTAATAATCGATATGTGAGTTCCTACGACCATTTTCTTGTTTTGGGTTTGTTTCTGTAGGTCTTTTTATTCTCTTGTGTTTCCCACTTAGAGAAGTTCCTTTAGCATTTGTTGTAGAGCTAGTTTGGTGGTGCTGAATTCTCTTAGCTTTTGCTTGTCTGTAAAGCTTTTGATTTCTCCATCGAATCTGTATGAGATCCTTGCCGGGTAGAGTAATCTTGGTTGTAGGTTCTTAACTTTCATCACTTTAAGTATATCATGCCACTCCCTTCTGGCTTGTAGTTTCTGCTGAGAAATCAGCTGTTAACCTTATGGGAGTTCCCTTGTATGTTATTTGTCGTTTCTCCCTTGCTGCTTTCAATAATTTTTCTTTGTCTTTAATTTTTGCCAATTTGATTACTGTGTGTCTTGGCGTGTTACTCCTTGGGTTTATCCTGTATGGGATTCACTGTGCTTCCTGGACTTGGGTGGCTATTTCCTTTCCCATGTTAGGGAAGTTTTCAACTATAATCTCTTCAAATATTTTCTCGGGTCCTTTCTCTCTTTTCCTTCTGGGACCCCTATAATGCAAATGTTGTTGCATTTAATGTTGTCCCAGAGGTCTCTTAGGCTGTCTTCATTTCTTTTCATTCTTTTTTCTTTATTTTGTTCTGCAGCAGTGAATTCCACCATTCTGTGTTCCTGGTCACTTATCCGTTCTTCTGCCTCAGTTATTCTGCTATTGATTCCTTCTAGTGTAGTTTTCATTTCAGTTATTGTATTGTTCATCTCTGTTTGTTCTTTAATTCTTCTAGGTCTTTATTAAACATTTCTTGCATCTTCTCCATCTTTGCCTCCATTCTTTTTCCGAGGTCCTGGATCATCGCCACTATCATTATTCTGAATTCCTTTTCTGGAAGGTTGCCTATCTCCACTTGATTTAGTTGTTTTTCTGGGGTTTTATCTCGTTCCTTCATCTGGTACATAGCCCTTTGCCTTTTCATCTTGTCTGTCTTTCTGTGAATGTGGTTTTTGTTCCACAGGCTGCAGGACTATAGGTCTTCTTGCTTCTGCTCTCATTTCTGATGTTTGAGTTCTGTTTTTCTTGGCGAGTCTAGCCAAATGTTGTCAATTTTGTGTATCTTCAAAAACTAGCTTAGTTTCAATGATCTTTTAATTGTCTTTTTAGTCTATTTTATTTCTGCCTGATCTGTTATTTCCTTCCTTCCACAAACTTGGGATTCATTTGTTTTTTTGTGTCTTCGAGGTGTAAAGTTAGGTTGTTTATTTGAGATCTTTGTTTCTTTACATAGGCATTTATCAGTATGAACTTCCCTCTTAGAACTGCTTCTGGTGTCCCATAAGTTTTAGTATGTTGTATTTCCATTTTCACTTAATTTTTGATTTCTCTTTTGTATTCTTCTTTGACCCATCGGTTGTTCAGTAGCATGCTGTTTAATATCCACATATTTGTGAATTTTCCAGTTTTCTTCTTGTAATTTCTAGTTTCATACCACTGTGGTCAGAAACAATGTTCGATATGATTTCAGTCTTCTTAAATTTGTTAAGACTTGTTTTGTGGCCTAACATCATATATCCTGGAAAATGTTTCATGTTAGCTGGAGAAAAATGTGTATCCTGTTGCTTTTGGATGGAATGTTCTGTATATGTTAAGTCCATCTGGTCTAACATGCAGTTTAAGTCCAGTGTTTCCTTTCTGACTTTATGTCTGGATGTGGTATCCATTTATTAAAGTGTATTATTAAAGTCCCCTACTATTGTTATACTGATGCCTACTTCTCCCTTTAGGGCTGTTAATATTTGCTTTGTATATTTAGGTGCTCCTATGCTGTGTGTAATTTACACGTTACATCCTCTTGTTGGATTGACTTATCATTTTATAATTACCTTTTGTCTCTTATTACAGTCTTTGTCTGGGAGCCAGTTTTACCTGATTAACATTTAGTTACCCCAGGCTTTTTCTTGTTTTCCATTTGTGCAGAGTATCATTTTACATCCCTTCACTTTTGAGTGTGTCCTTACAACTGAAGTGAGTCTGTTGCAGGCAGCACATAGATGGATCTTGTTTTTTGTTTTTATACCTATTCAGCCATGATATGTATTCTGGTTGGAGAACTTAGTCCATTTACATTTTAGGTAATTATTGATAGATATGTACTTACTGCCATTTTGTTCATTGTTTTCTGGCTGTTTTGTAATTCCTCGGTTTTTTTCTTCTTCTCTTGATCTCTTCATATGTGTTGTGATGATCTTCTGTAGTGATATGCCTAGATTCCTTTCTCTATCTTTTGTGTATCTATTACAGGTTTTTGCTTTGTTGTTACCATGAGGTTTAAATTTATGTCTCTTTTAAGATAATAACAACTTAAGTTTGAATGTACTCTTAACTCCAGTCTTTTTAATATCTGGAGAATTTAAAGCAATGTTTCCCTTTTCTTTTTTGGTGTTAATAATTTATTTCTCATTTTGTTCTTGATCAATTTTGTTAGGTGTTTTTATCCTTTTTTATTAGTTTCCCCCCTCCCCCCAGAGAACTAACTTCTGGTGTTACTGACGTTTTTCGTATTACATATCTGCTATTTCATGGGTTTCGTGTTTTATCTTTTATTCTTACAATTCAGTGTTTTTTAGTATATTCTGTTGTGTAACCATCACATCTATTCTAGAACATTCTTATCACCCCAAAAGAAACCCCTATACACTGGCAATCATTTCCCAATTCTGTGCCTCCACTCTGTCCCCATCCTAGGCTCTTGTGACTGCTAATCCCTTTTCTGTCTCTATGGTTTGCCTATTCTGGACATTTCACATAAATGGAATCATAATGTGTGGTCTTTTGCAACAGGCTTCTTTCTCTTAGCCTGTGTTCCAAGTTCATCCGTGTGGTTGCACATATCAGTAATTCTTCTTAATTTTTAAATAATTTTTCATTGTATGTATATAGTACATTTATTTATCCACCCATTGGTTAATGGACATTTAGGTCGTTTCCATTTTTGGCTAGGATGAGTAACACCACTATAAATATTTAAAGAAAAAATGTTGTGTGTATATATGTTTTGCTTCTCTTGGGTGTATACCTAGGAGTGGAAATGCTGGGTCATATGCTCACCCTTGATTTAACTTTCTGAAGAACTGCACTACTGTTTTTCTAAAGTGACTTCACTATTTTATATCTCCACCAACAATTTGTTTCCATTTCCTCCACATTTTTGCCAACACTCGTTACTATCTAGCTTTCTGATTTTAGACATCCTAGGGTAGGTGAAGTGGTATCTCATGGTTTTTAGTTTAATTTCCCTAATGACTAATTTTGTTAAGCATGTTTTCGTGTGTTTACTGGCCATTTGTGTATCATCTTTGGAGATATCTCTCTTCAAATCATTTGCCCATTTAAAAATATTTTTAATTTTATAAGGTTTCTTTATATATTCTGGATACAAATTCCTTATGAGGTATGGTTTTCAAGTATTTTCTCCCATTCTGTGGGCTGTCATCTCACCTTCTTGATGGTGTCCTTTGATACACAAAGGTTTTAATTTTGATGAAGTTCAATTTATCTTTGCTGCTGCTGTTGTTTTTGGTACTCTAAGAAACCGTCTAACCCATTAGATGGATTTGATGATGAGGATTGTTTTTTCTTTTATAGTTTTAGCTCTTACAATTAGATCTCTGATCATTTTAAGTTAACTTTTACAGATGGTGTGTAAAGTCCAAATTTGTTTTGCATGTCAGTATCTCTTTTTATCTCATTATTTACTTTACTTTCAGTTTTGTTTTTGAGATGAAAGCTTATTTTTCTAATTTCCAAACTTTCTATTTTCTACCATATTTACTTAAAGTTATACATTTCCCTCTAAGCACTGCTTTATTTACATTCCACAATTTTTACTATGTACTATTTTCATTATCATTCAGTAAAAAATATGTTCTAATTCCCAGTGCAATTCCACTTTGACCCTTGGGTTATTCAGAAGTGTGCTGCTTAATTTCCAGACTTTTGGGGATTTTCTAAGTTTGTTTTATGGTCCAGCATATAGTCTGTTTTGGTAAGTGTCCCACTTGGACATGAAAAGAAAATGTATCTGCAGTTGTTTGTTTGATGTCAGTTAGATCAAGCTAAGGTCCCAGTCATGCCAGTTGTTGTCAGTTAGATCAAGCTAAGGTCCCAGTCATGCCAGTCATATGAGTTAAGAAACCTACAGTTTCCCAGCTGGGCCTCCAGATTGAGAGGCAGATAAGCCATGCCCACTGTATTCTGTTCAAACTCCTGAGCCACAGGCTTTGTAAAATGATTATGTTGTGGAATTTTGGGATGGTTTGTTATGAAGCAACTGTAAGGAGAAATGACTACACTGTAGGCTCAATGTTTGAGAAGAATCTATGCTTTTTCATAATCCTTATGGAATTTAGGACCAGAGTTAGAGATTAATTCTAGTATAATGTGTTTTACAGCCATTTGGTAATAGGCAAGATGTACCAAAAATACACTTTACAGCTGTAACTGTAGTAGCTAGTATCACACTCCTGAACACAGTGCTACCAAAAGTTGTTATATATAAAATTTTGTGCTACTTTTTTCCTATGCTAAAATCTAATCATTGTAATTGTTAATGTCTATAAAAATATAAATAAAACCCCCAAGAGACTTAGAGAGGAAATACATATTCAACTATACTGTTGAAGGTAAAAGTTCAGTTCTAAAATTCCTAAGAGGATATCTTGTTGGCTTCTCAAGTGAAGGAAAGAAAGTATTTTCTGGCTATTCACATCTCAAATTGCTGGGCAACAAACCTATCAACATATAGTAAATCTCTCTCAGTGAACAGGATGGGGCTTCTGCAACTCTGTCCACTGATGCAGACAGCTGCCCGTCAGGTTCTGGTGCTCCTGGCTGTCTGAGTTACGGAAGTCCTAGGTAAGCATAAGGTTTGGTGTCCCTGTCGAGGGGTCGTGTGCATCCGGTAGGCGTCTGTTCTATGCTGTGCTCTCAGGGTTACTGGGCAGAATCATTTAAAAGTATTTATTTTGAGCCATGAATGTGAAAAATCAAGGATATAGTTGAAGAAAAAAAAGTGTTTATTTAGGCCATCCACTAGGATCATAATAAATAATGCAATACACTAATGTAAAACAGATGTTCTCATGCACTTATCACATTTAAAATATACAAGAAAGCTGGCTTACGGGGCTGTTAGGACAAATTTGGAGAAGTGTATTTGGCAATACAGTGAAAGCTGACAGTCTTAAGACTATCAGATTCTCTTTCCTCTATATGTCTGTGAATAAATGGTAATGTTCCCTTATAGCTTCTACTTTTTATAAACATGCCAGAGCTAAGCCAATTGTCAAAGGTCCAGGTTGACAATTTGTTATTTATCAATCAATGTTTCTAATGGAAACCAGATTTTAGAAAATAACGAAGATAAACTCTTTTGCATTTCAGTGTGGAGGCTGATATATTGCATGCCAGAATCATTTAAACAATAAACTGTGCCTGAATGAAATAAAACCCCAAGTAGAAGTTTATAAATAGTAACTTTGATACTCAATATAAAAGTTATAATAGGATGCTTGATAAATGACCAAATTATCTGACTGCAACAGTGATAAACTTTGATTACAGCTTAGTTTTGCTAGTAAATTTCACATAAAGAGTTTAAATAGGGTAACCTTTAACTTAAAGCTTTAAAACAAATAATTTAAACATATCTTAAACACTGAAAATGTGTTTTCAATTGTTATTTACAGTTAATCAATGATACCAGTGTATAGCTTAATTGAGCCAATCGCCAGTCTTTCATCCCTCTTTCAACATCTGCTACTACAATCTTCCTTATAAATACTTCGGCAAATCAGTTTAGTGAAGGAGACCGATCTGTGGTCCAGAGTAGTTCAATGTATGGCCATTTGGTTTGGAGACAGCGTTTAATAGGAGTGTCATCTGTCTGTAGCATGGGATCTTCAAAACCCATAACAACTGCGGTTCCTTCCACATACATTACCTGTTGAACAAAATAAAGCCACAAGGTCAATCCATCAATATTCTTAGCAAAGTCTTGTGAGGGATACAGAGCTTTTCATAGGCTACAAACAAACAGGGCACTGTGTACTGTTTCATATGGAACGTTATATCTAGTTTTATTCTGATAGAAATTATAAGCTAGAATATCTGCTTCCTGATTAATGTGAAAATAAATCTGGAAATGAATGGTGAAACAATTTTACCTACTAGCTGAATTTAGATTGTAAGATCATGATTTATAAGAAGTGTATGCAAACCCCAAGAACATACTATTTCTGAGAAAAGAAAAATCATGCTTCCAGTAATATATTTTCTTTATATAACAACATTTACTTAGTTCCTATTGCTTTAATATGGAGGCACTCAGCTATATATTCTGAGAAGGACTTATTTTCTTCTTTCAATCTAAATGTTGAATTTCCAGAGCTGCAAGCAAACTGGATGTTTGTCAATGAAATTTTCTATTATTGTACTAAATACTTCTGAAATACTATTCATGAATATACTTTGTTCTGCATGAAAAATCATGGAGAAAAAAAATTAAAGGACGTCAGGTCAGAAACAAAAATCTCTGTATGTAATGGCAATGACTATTAAAAAGATACACTGGCAGGTGGACAGATGTCAGAAAAGTTTTATTCTGATTTCTTTAAACAACTTTTAGAAGTCATTTGTGAAGTAACATACTAGCTAAAGCCCTACCTCATTATAAGTGCCCACCGCATACATTAAAGCATTCAGTCATGAATTTCGCTTTGTACCAAGAGAAATTCTAACTAACTGCATAATTTAAAAGGAACAGATACAGACAACTACCCTCTTCCAAAGTATGTGTAATGATTTTTACACTCAGTGGCTGATACACATGATTGTAATTACGTTCTTCCAAGATAAAAGCTATAAACTATTTGACCAAGGAGCCAAGAGAAACAACCTGATTAGCCTTAAGATGGAGTCTCCTTAAAATACATTAAATATGGGAATATTTTCTATTACTAGGCCAGATAATTTGGTTTCATAAATCTCTTTTTAGGAGGCTCTAAAGACATACTTTAATGTGAAACAAATACTTTTACTTTTTTGCATCTGTACTTTGGTTGCTGTAGTACTTTCTAGTTTTGATGGAATAAATTTACTATAAAAACTGTAAGTCATGCTTTTCAGCTCTCCAAAGCAAAACTTTTCTCTGAAAATCCCTTGCTCATGGTGTTAGAGCAGACCTGCTTGGGTGGAGTACCCCGACCTACCTGTGTGGCCTCCCTGGCCTGTGCCCCCTGGTGGGTCACATTCCCTTCCGCTTGGCCAGCCTTCTGTTGTCTGTTTCCTCAGCTATTTTTAGTAGTACCTTACAGCTGAGGTCTACCAGATTTCTAGCTCCTGAGTAACTTTACGGTATACCTCTGCAACTTAATGGCATACATGCTTCGTGTTAAGAGTGCTTACATACTACTGTCATGTTAATAGTTCATCTTTGATTTCTGACCTCTTTGTTAGTATGTCAGACGCTTGTCAAGAGCACGACTTGAAAACTTACTATATACAGGTAGCGTGGTCAAGCAGACCAAGGACACGATTGGGAATCAGGAACTCAGTTCCAATCCCTGCTCTGCCAATGACTTGCTGTGTGACCCTGGGTGAGTCACTTAATCTCCCTGTCTCAGAGGCCTCATCTGTAAAATATGGATAATATGTGACTGACCTACCTTGCGGGGATTGTATGGGCAAGGAACTAAGTAGTGACTATAAAGTTCCTTCTATGACAAGGCTACATAAAACTTCAAACTCTAGAGGAAGCACTCATTTACACACATTAGAACAGAGCATACAAGTCGGCTTACTGACAATTTATATTTTGCTATAGATATCAGTCAATCATTTTACTATGAAAAAGATCTTGAAACCTAATGTAATAAAAGTTCTAATTTATATTGTTATGCAAATACATTTTAGTCACAGGTTTCGATTTGCTCTAACTGAAATTATGCATCTAATATACATGATGGTCTATTTTCTCTAGCCATCCTCATTTAGATACATCTGAAACCAGCATGCGTGTTTCAAATTAAAAAGGCATGTTAGCCACCAAATGTAAAACAGCTAGTGGGAAGCAGCCGCACAGGGAGATCAGCTCGGTGCTTTGTGACCACCTAGAGGGGTGGGATAGCGAGGGTGGGAGGGAGACGCAAGAGGGAGGAGATATGGGGATATATGTATGTGTATGTGTATAGCTGACTCACTTTGTTGTACAGCAGAAACTGACACACATTGTAGAGCAATTATACTCTAGTACAGAGGGTAATCGTTTAAGGTATTAAAAACGGAACCACTTGCTTCAGGACAATGGGGCCAGTTGCTGGCACTGGAAGAAGACACCCCCTGCCACAGTATTTCAAGACACCGGAGGCCATTCGTGAGGGAAGTAAACAGCGGTTCAGCACCAACTGTCTCTATGGCACCTTCCAACTCAAAAGCCAGTGGGAGCTCCCAACTGTGAGGGGTGAGTCTGTTGACGCTGCCGGGAATCGCCCTGCTCTCTGAACACAGCGTGCTCAATTATCACCCTTTCTGTCATCATTTGTTCAAGTCTTCCTTTACTCCCTTAGTACAGTTTTATAGTTTATTATTTTATTTGTATAAATACTTGGTTTTTTGGTTTGGTTTCTGCTTTCTGACATTTAAAAGTTATAGTAAAATAAAGGAATAACTTCTGTATTCCCACACACACAAAAGGCACGTTAGGCTTTACACCTTCTAATATTGGCTATAGCTACTGTGGCTGTTACTGGCATAAATGCAAACACAGGAGCTGTATCTTAGGTGTAGGCAAAGCTCATTAATCAAAGAGGGTGAATGGGCGAGACCAAAGTTTTGATTTAAAGCCGGTGCGTATATCTGGACGTGAAGCACTGATGTGCCTTTGTCCGTGGAGCACAGCACAGCGGGTGAGCCGCGGGCTCTAAGGGGGACGCCCTCAGCTCCCGTCGCAGCTCCGCCGTTTCCCGGCTGCCTGACGGCGGCAAGCTGCTTACCTCTCCCATGCGGCAGTTTCCTCCACTGTAAAAGGGGGATATACAGGCAATACTTACTTCATGGGATGGTGTTAAACTTCAGATAAAACAAAGTGCTTAAGCCAATTCCAGGTAAATGCTCAATAAATGCTAGGTGTTATGGATGTTAATTTAAATCCTTTAAAATATTTTTCGAAATCAAAAATCTCACTCTTACCCCTTCCTCCTCCATTTAAACAGATCAGTAACTTTCAGCACACTAAACTTGATTTAGTAATATCTACAACACCCAAGGGTAACAACATGTATGTAGATGGAGTTATCTTGTCCCAGTGACACTACTGCTCCAACATTCCAATGAAGATCTCACTGAGTCCAGGTCTAAAATATGCTCTGATAGTGAAGAGACTCCTAGAATAATCTCCTTCCTGAGGTGGCAAGTTTATGGGAATCAAACACTGTTATATACGCCTATATTTTATCAAGCCAGGTGAAGACAAATTACAAGGTATGAGTTATCATACCTTTTCATTGTGATTTGATTGCTTCAGTCCATTGTAGTGGTAGACAGTAAAAGACTCTGGACCACTGGAACCCTGTTATAAACAAAGAACAATTAAAACTTTACATCTTTATATCAGGCAATTTCTAATTAGCAATTGAAATTAAAATGGAAGTT
Source organism: Pseudorca crassidens (assembly GCF_039906515.1). Taxonomy (NCBI): domain Eukaryota; kingdom Metazoa; phylum Chordata; class Mammalia; order Artiodactyla; family Delphinidae; genus Pseudorca; species Pseudorca crassidens. The sequence goes on from NC_090296.1 coordinate 192,356,895, forward strand.
TCTTAATTCCACCTCCTTTGATTACGGAATCATCTGACAAAGCAAGACACTTAGACTTATGCAGTTAACTACCATAAAATCTAAAAGCTGAAATTTGCTTCTGGGGAAGAGACTAGAAACTGGGGGAGTGCTGATTTTTATTATAAGCTCTTCTACAGTTTATATTTTTAAATAAGTGCATGTATTACTGTAATTTTTTTTAAAAAAGGACACAGTTCTAAAATGCAAAAAAATTTCCAAAAATGTATGTCTGCTTTTTTTCTGCTTATAATTTGTTCCTCTCAATAAATACAGAAAGGCAGTGATACCGCTTTCACTCAGATTCCAAACATATGCACCAATACTTCCAATTCGGTCCATAGTACCAAATTGGGGGTTTCCATCCCCACAAATATCTTCTGAATATTGTGAACCTTAACTGTGAAAAGGAAACATAGTGCTGAGAGATTTAAACAACATTCAATAGAGAAAGGAAACTGAATAAATCATTATACTAACTTCCAGAGAAAGTGATCATGTCATTCCCACTGTTCTTTGGTTCTCAGTTCGCTAAAGCTCAAGTTCACCTCCCTAAACGTAGCCTTGAAGGCCGTTAACGGTCGGGCCCCTGCAGATGCCTGACTCCCAGTGATTCCCTTTAGTGCCTATGGCTGAGTGTCCCCGTGCCCATGCCCCTTAAGGATCTTCCTGGTCATATCTGATTGATTGTGACAAAAGTTGGTCCAGTGTCCCTCCTTGGAATTTTTTCCAGTTGGAAGCAAGAGAAGGAACTCCTTTCCAACGAGAAGGGATGAGATGGGGATGAGACTCCTTCCAGCCCCAGAGGTTCCCGGCACCACCTTCCAGGCGCTGCTTCCTCTGTCCTCCCGTTGCTCTGAGCTACTCCTCCCAATTCCTATCTTTCTGGCCCACGTCAGGCAGTTCAGGCTGGGATTTGCAACCAAGAAGCCTAAACTACAGGACCTAACCTACCCTTCCAGTCTTATCTCCAACCACTCACCTTCCTGAATTCTGTTTGAGACAAGCATATTCTTCGTCTTCCCATGAAGAGACCTTTGGTTGTTGGCTCTTTGCACATTTGTGATTTTTTAAAGTCTTTTCTCATTTTTCAAGATCTGGTTCAAATCTTACTTTGTAAAGTTTGCCTTAAACACACTATTTGGGTTCCTCATTACTTTGGGGTCTTTCTAACAATCGTCTCAATTAATTTGTGAATCATACACTACTGTGCATTATCTCTTCAGCTGTTATTTTGAAAGACTGTTTACATTTTTAACTGTTTTCAACTTTTCATGTCTAAAATCTAAGCTCTCATAACTTTTTGTATCCCCTTCAAATGCTTTACAAAACAGAAAACTCTAGAATTTATTCAATCATCTTAATTGTATACATGAGTCAGTGCAATTAGTCGCTTAGATAATTTGGCTGTTGATTTTCAGAGTTAGTTAATATACTTTAACCTACAAAATAAATATTTTACTACAATTGAATACAATTTACATATCTCCAGTTCTAGTAACTAACAACTGATATAAAATAAATAGCAACGAAAGGTAGTGTAAAACAGTGGTTAAAGTACTTTGTCTCTTTGCTTGGATAACCTACACTGGATCCTGAATTGGCCTCATGCTAGCAGTATGACGTTAAACCATTTTCTTAAGTTCTCTAATCCTCTGTTTCCTCACTGACAAAAATGGGGGGAAAATAATACCTAATTTGTAGGGCACATGGTGCCTGGGTGCATAGTACATGCTCAATAAATGGTAGCTGCGCCTGCTAGTCTTACCATAAACCATGCTGGTATCTGATGAAATGATCACAATACACCTGGCTAAATAATTTGGGTGGGTGGTAAAACCCTGCACTCAGATAGGAAGACAAGCCAGGTGTAGGCTGTAGAATTAGCCAATGACACAGACATAACCTGAGCATACTGAGACGGGTATAGATAGATCCTTTTAACTCAGCTCCTGTCACAGCCAGTGGAAGGCATGTCCCAGCATGAAGCAGCACAGCTCCACTCCAGTAAAAGGCTTTCCTTTTACTCAACTAAAATTCTCCTCGAACTTAGCACTGGTAGCAGTTCGCACTACATGCAGGCTCCTTTACCTTCTTTGCTAGTATTTAGAAAGTTCTAAAAAGATACATACCAATCAATCAACAACAGTTACCCGAGAGAAGGAAAACAGGGGTGGGAGTGGTTTAAGAGAATCTTTCTCTTTTTACTCCACAAACTTCTGAATTTGAATCTTCCTTTAGAAAAACAATATCAATGTGTCTATATTGGTGTATATACTCTCTTCCACCACCCCTGTCCCCCAAAGTTTTGTGTTGCTGTACTGGAACACACAACTCTTCTATCCTCTCTGTTGGGAAAGTATTTACATGACAATAGTGCTTTATTAGTCTAATATCTGCATGTGAGAACATTTTTAACTAGTAGAAAAAAATGCTGAAACAATCACAATATGATCCTCCCAACAGAACAAAACAATAAATATATTTCTTCAGCTATGTTACCTGATCAGGAAAAAATTCTTGAAGAAATGGACCCAATAATATGATTCCTAATCCTTCTGGATCTAATTTATTCTTCATGAGATTTATACTATGGGGAGAGAAAAAAGAAAAACAGTGGATACCAATGGGAAAAAAGCTTATTTTTCTTCTTCCATGATTAAATTACTATAACACATCTGACTGCCAAAAATCCTGACAGCTGTTCTTTTTAAACCCTTAATGACAAATACACAGGATGACATCTAATTTGCCAAAACTTGGTTATTTTTAAACCAGAGTAATCTGTTACTATTTAGAATTTAAATTATGATGATGACTTTGGAATATTGTTCCTTATTAGGTAAAGTAACTTAAAAACCCAGGCTTGTGAAAACAAGCTTTTAACCTCCCAGAGGCACAGTCTCTTTGCTTCATGGCTATGCCTGAATTTAACTATCAAAAGAGGCATTTAACTTAAAATAAACTTTTTTTTTTTTTTTTAAGCCCAAAGAGAAAAAGAAACAGCATCAAAAGCAGTGGTACATCAGATAAACAGAAACATCTCCGAAAATGCTTACTTTCAAGAACCAAATGAGGTGAAGGCTTAAAATTCCTACAGTGTAAACTGAAGGTTAAAAAAGGTAAGATAATTCTCAAAGAGCTGAAGTATAGGTGTAACGATCAGGTGTAGCCCAGGCTGCTGACAGGTATTATGTGTGACTAGAAAGAAGGCGGAGAAAAGTGGACTGCAGTTTGAAGAGAGTTTTAAAAATGAAAATGGTCTTTTCAGAAAATTTTCATTCTCCATGTTATCTTTCAAACTATAAATGTCAGGTTAAATACAACTTATTATACAGTTGACCCTTGAAATAACATGGGTTTGAACTGCACAGGTCCACGTATATGTGGATTTTTTTTCAATAAATACATACATGTACCATAAATAAATTCTCTTCCTTATGATTTTCCTAATAACATTTTCTTTTCTTTAGCTTACTTTAAGAATACAGTAATATAATATATATAACATACAAAATATGTGTTAATAGACTGTTTATGTTACTGGTAAGGTTTCCAGTTAACAGTAGGCTATTAGTAGTTAAGTTTTGGGGGAGTCAAAAGTTACACACGGATTTTCATCTGTGCGGGGGTCAGTGCCCCTGACCCCTGTGTTGTTCAAGGGTCAACTGTACAACATGCAAAGGATATGACACTTTAATGGGTCTGAGTAATGCCAGGAGGTTATGACATGAAACAGAGAAAGGCAAGGTCATATTATATTTAATATAATTTACTAGTCCTTGATAATAAGGCCCTGTTAATGGGCCATCACATATTATAAACGTGACTAGACCAAAGGACCGAATAAATAACTCAGTGCAATCTTTCAGCTACTTCTAGAAAAACAATTTGACTCTACTGTGCTAACTTTAAAATGCAGGGTATGTTATGTATTCTGATGAAACAAGGAAAATTAAGTAGATGACGTATAGGCATCTACGTAAGAATCTGAAACAAAAAACCAACTTTGCCTTTTTCCTCCTTCCCATCTTAAGAATTGTTAGTAACCAAAATTACCTCCGTTCAATTCCCTTTTGCATATTAGAGCAATGTAAACAAGGTCTCCACTTGGAAATCAGTTAAGAAGTACGGTAGTTACTATTATCTCATTTATTGGACTAGTTCAACTGTCTCTGAATTTCTCCTCTTTAAGTTGGAATCAACAATTATGTCTACTAAGTAAGGGTAACATCACAGCGCTAGGTACTGACATTGAGACATATTAATTCAGATGTGATTAGTCTGCAAATGTTTATATGTATTTCATACTTTTGAAGAAAATACACCCTAACTATTTGAAAACAGAACAGGATCAAGTTCTAAAAACTGTGTACCAATATGTTTTATGCTGCTTTTGCTGAATCCTTTCCTTAAATGTTTGTAAGCTAAAGTTTGTTCACTGTCAGATACATTTTCAGAAGGGGAAAAACAAGACAAGACAACTGTGCAGAAAAAGGAAAACATAGTGTAGATCAAATGTGATTTTTAAATCACCTATATTTGATTAATATATTATATATTTGATTACCATATTTGATCAAAAGATCTATCCACTTAACCAGAGAGAGATTTTCCCGTGGATAATAAAGATCCCACATTTATGGAAGAAGTTATAGATGTAATAATGTACATTATTAACGAAGACAACGACTGACATCAATGTTAGGCAATACTGAAAATTATATTCTGTAACATACTGGGGCCACTTGCAAAGGTTTCAGATCATTTAGAATGTTCAGGGTCTTTAAGACTGAATGTCAAAGGCCTGCTGGTTATTTAAGCGGGACGACTAGCAATACAGACATTCCACATACCTGTCACTACTTTTGCTGAAGGTGCTAAAGACATGCACAAAATTTCAAAACATGGAAGAAGTTTCACAGTGAGAAAAATAAGGAAAAAGGCATTTACATTTTTAGGACCCTTTTTAAAAAACTAGACCATAAGTGCAGAGTGGAAAAGGAAGCTCACTTTAAGTAAGTCAAGTCTCTGCTATAATACCGATTGGTCTGACTGCTTCCTAAATCGTTGCTTAATATCAAGTGCTATGCTTCATATATGCATAAACGCTTAGATTTTTTTAAAAAAGGCAATAATGTGTGTATAACGTTTTACATTTAACAGAACCAAGAGTTGGTTAAGTAATACTTCGTATGTAGCTTACTATTCAGGATCTGAAACAAGGTCCAATGCTTTCATCACATCTTCTAGGAGTGAATCAGGTATGAATCCATTATCTGGAAAAGAATTACAGAAGCAATTTGGATTAAGTTTACTTCAAGAAATGCTATTGCTGCTCAGCCAGACGCCAGTGAAGAATCACATAAGAGGGATACAAAGAATTAAGAAACAGCATATTAAGTTTATTTGGGGCACAATATTATTATTAGGTACTCTCTTAGTTTTCTTAGGCACATAGGTAAAGATTTATTTTCAAGGTTAGTTTTCTAATACAAAAATGAACCACATGACTTCTCCCTGAGAACTCCAAGGAAACCTGAAAGCCAAATTACTTCTTAAACAGGCTTACAAATTTAAATGAGACAAGTTTTTTCCTACTTCAGTTTTTAGCAGTTATCCAATTAAAATAAATCTTTACCAGTAAATTCTTTTTGTCGCAATGTTATTTTAGCTTCTTGCAAGAATGTTCATGAACCACTGTTACTTAGATCTCTGACAATATACGATCAAGAAAAGATATCTCTTGACTTAAATCAACAGACCTGATTTAAATAAAAGCCATAGATTTAATAGCGAAAAAAATTCAAAGTTGGAACGCAGAGTAGAATCAAATGTTGATGCAGAGTAGTTTATGGAAAATGTTCCTTTTCTTGGGCTCGATGAGGAAATAGCATTGGTAAATGGCCCAAACTCAGATGATGCAATAGGACGTGATACACACAAAAAGCTTGTAGGGCAGTTTGAAACCACAGTACTTATAAACAAGCAACTTGATTCCCTTAAATGAACAATTTCCTTAAATGTACAATTCCTCTACCCATTTATTCTTTCCTGAAGACTGTCTCAGCTTTAAATCAACTTCCAACACAATAACCTTTTCAGGGATTAGGATAATTAAGGAAAAAAAAAACAAAAACAACCTTGTCCTGGAGGACAAGATGCCCAAAAGCCCTGCTTCTATAATCAAACCATAGAATAAAGTGGAGTTGCTCTTTCTGCACATAGCGTGTACTCTATCAGCAAGGAAATAAAGAAGATTTTTTTGAAAGTCTTTTCTTAAACCTCATAAGCACATGCTTACCCATGTGAAGACAGATTGGCTTTGACTAAAAGGCTAAGAATCATTTAGGATAATTAAAAATTATCCTAAATATAATTTTAGAAAGTGAACATTTAGAATAATTCCAGTCTGTCAGGTTACCAATAACTGAAGGTATAAAGAATAAAAAAACTTGTTTGAAGGCACCTGTGAAAAACATGCAAGCTTTGTAAGCCTCAGCTGATGAGTCTGAAAGGCAGAAAATTACTCCTTTTGCTTAGTTAGGTCACAGCTAAAAGCTTAGCATTTCCGAATGTAAAACAGGCTTTATGTGGCTACTGGCGGCCAGCAACAGTTATCCGGATAGGTTTCCATGTTTACGGGCTGTCATGTATATCCACTTGACAGAAGCAGTGTGTATTACAATATTCTTCTGAAGCATTGAATGGCAGGCAGCCTTATCTCTTCTTACTGTAACCTGAGACTCAGCTCCCATCCCCAGAAAGGGCTAATGGGCTGTATACGGACACAAACAACAACTAGGAAAACAACACAATGACCTCCTTAACTCAAACGTGATTAACCTCAAGCTTAAACATTCCAACACATTTTTAAGGGGCCTAAGAGATTTACAACGTGTAAACACGGCCATTCTGGAGTACAGCAATGACTACACCAAGCCAGTGACTCTAGTTTTTGTACATACAGTATTTTATAACTGGAGGCCGCAGAATCATTTTTTTCAATACCTCAAAGACTTTTAATACACCCAAGATTAGAAGAGGAGATTTGGAATTACTTTTTAAAACACTAATTTTGAAATTACTTTATTCTTTAATAATCATACCTGTCAAGACAAATTCTTTAGAAAAAGCAGCCTTAAGTCTAAGCAGATCGAAACTCACTCCATCTAGTATTTAGTCAGCTGGTTCCTCAGAGAATATGGAAACAGAGACACAAAGATAAGCCCTCAATACCAACAGCAGAGGAAATCTGATCATACAATTTGTTGATTGCTCAAGCCGACCTAAGAAGCACCAAAGGAAAAAGCAGAACTTAAATGCATCGGTAATTTAACCACATGAATATAAAATGGCCTTGTACAGGCTTTCAAGCTCAGAAGAACGGGGAGGATGGGCGGGGAGGGCAAGGGGGCAGTGCCCGCGGTTGTGACGGTACGCAGCTACGGTGCCAACATTCACATACAGTTAAATTGTGTTTAAGACATTTGAAAAGGAGGAAAAAAGCTGTTCGTTTATAAATTTAAAAAAGAGGGGATTTTTTGTTTCTTTAAAACCCAGTAAACAGACGGCAAGAAGCGCCCAGCTCCTAGAGCTCGGGAAGAGGAACTCTGCACAGAGCAGCGCTGGGTAGGGGCACAACGGTGAAGTGAGTTAGCAATTTGCTGGGTAGGAGGACCAGTTCAGAATGGTGAAGAAGGCGAGCTGGCCTCGAAGGAGAAGGAAGGACCCATCCTGATTCCCATTTGGAAAGACGGTGGGGAGCTTGGCAGGCCTCCTAGCAGAGGCACCAGCTGAAGGGAGAGCTGCAGGAGAGAGCAGGTGTCAGGAAGCCACAGCGGGACAAGAAACAGCGTGAGAGGAGATGGGGACCCAGCACTGGGGACCGTTAACGTTTTCAAACCCCTGTAGGTGAGAAAGAGTACAGTTTCTTAGGAACAGAGGAGACAATCAAGATCAAGTTGAGAATTTAAGTGCTGTTGGTTTTAGTAAAAAATTAACAAATTATTTTATTTTTACTCAATGTTGTATCATACTTTACCTAGCTATTATTATTGACGCTTTAATAACATATCCCTACAATTTAATAGAACTCTTAGTGAAAAAAAGTGTGTGGCTTTTGCCCAGAGGCAAGGTTAGGGCATTTTCGCAGTCGCGCTTGCCCTGGTCTCCTGGCTTGTGTCTCCCTGCTGCTTCGCGCCTCTGGCCCCGTAAAACAGAGGCCATGGACAGCAGGGATGCCATGACCCGGAGGCCGAGCACGGTGCTTAACACAAGTAGCTGCTCAATAACATTTGTTACATTCAATTATTCAAGCTAATCCTAACTTCAGATTTAAACAAACTGCTCTGTTCAGGCACCATGGTTCAACCAAAAACAGCTCTGTGAATTGTACCTAGGAAGTTTACAAAGAAATGAGTAGCTGCTTTATGGCCTGTCCTGCAGAACCACTTCAATTATGTGATGGGAAAGTTGCAAACCAAACTAAACAAGGTGCACAGGATAAAGAAAAAACTATGGCTGGGGCAGCAGGAAACAGTGATGAGAATGGTACAGCAAGGTGAATGGAAGTGACGGAAGGGATGCAAAGGTAGAGAGAAGACAACGTGATTTAAAAGGAAGAGAAAAAGACAGAATTAAACAAAAGGCAACTTCTAGATAATGTCTAAGGATGGGTGAATACTGAACTATCTACAACAAGTAAAATTATTCTTAAAGATGAAAGAAATGTACCACACTGAAATCATTCAGACAAAAGATGCTATCAATATATTTTAGCAACCTACAAAGAATACAAGGGCTCTTTAAAATTAAAATATATATCCCTTGTCCAAACAGGGTTGATGAAGTCTACAACGGGGCGGGGTGAAGAAAGAATAAGAGGGAGAGAGAGAGAAGAAAACAAAACAAACCCCATTACGGGTGATGCTAAAAATTTCAAATACCATCTGTGTAGAATTCAGTTCTTTGGAGATTACTGAATAAGCTCTATGCTACACAGTTTTGGATTTTTTTCTTTTTTAAACAACAGTATGGTCAACTTATTGAGTACCTGAACAATGATGTAAAGTAGATACAAAGGCCATCTTACAGCTGAGGAAACTGAGGTTGAGGAACTTGCCCAACATCACACAGCTGAGTTTACAGAGGTGGGATTTAAATCCAGCTTGTCTGACACCCACTGGAATGCTTTTAGCATTTTAGAAAGCCATTTTCTGATACCTGGAGGCATTCCAAAATTCCTCTCTTGTCCAGTATCTTTGATCACATTGATCAATTTACCTCTGTCCCTACTCTTTTGTTTTTAAAAATTACTATAAAATATGTATCTGAATACAAACCAAATATCCAAACTTCCCCCACAAAAGAGATGTAAAAAACAAAATGAAACGAAACAAAATGTAAAAACAACGCCACCCCCCAACCCAAATCCCCAGGAAACAAAACTATGGACTTTCTCTAAAGCCCATATGTAACACTTTATATAGGACCAGTACCTGATTCTCTTTAGGATCTGAGTACACACACTAGTGTTCATTTCCATTTCTGAATTTGGGATTCTTCATTAAAGGGACCATGTAATTAGAGATGGTATGTCAAGGTCCTGCTTGAAATTAAAATTCTGGAAGTATTACAAAGGAGAAACTAACAGCTAAAAATACATTTTTGAACTTATTTTATATGTACGCTTGGCGTCAAAATAATGATTGAGCTCCTTAGATCCTAAAGACTCTGAAGTAGAGACTAACTGCTCAGTGGGAATGACAGTCAATATCATATCCTTATTCCAATAAATTAAAAATAGTTAAAAGTAGACAAAGAGGTTAAAACACAGCTCTTTATGACCTCAGCCTTTTAAAAAGGTACTGGTAGTGGAGAGAGGGGGAAAGATTGCTTGACCTTCTGGAAGAACACCTCGAATCTGGTCTCAGTTCTCACAACTAGGCATGCAGCTCTGAAGAAGTGACCTAAACCCTCACAAGGTTGGTTTTTCTTAAGAACAAAATGGTGCTGGTCATCCCTGCTTATCTCCTAGGTTTATGGTAAGGTTTTAATGAGACCACGCAGGTAAACGGCTTTATAAACTGTGATGTTTCATGCAAAGGCCAGCCATCATGATTATTACTATTTTTAGACAGGTCCTCAGTTACTGATGGTCTTTTCAAACCTAAACCTGATTTATGAGTCACCTGTTTAGAACACTGAACATACAGTCTCACGGAGGCAATGCTGTAAATGGTGATTAGCCTGCAACTGCATTTAATTCATAAGATGCCTAAAGCAGGAGCTAACAGTGCTGATTACAGGTCTACCTACCTGACAGGCACGTGCAGACACCCGGGGTAGGAGCGAGGCTGAGGTGGGGAGGGTGAGACAGACACCAGAGTACTCACGGGTACCAGAACTTGGATTCTCTTCTCTTTAGCTTCCCTCTAGGTCAGTTTTTCTACAAATATTCTAAAGAGGGTGACAAACGGCAACTGTCACCACACCAGCCTCTGCTAAACGGAAACTGGAACTACCCAGAAACTTCTAAGTACTGTTAATATAGTAAGTGTTCTGAGAAAGCCAGATCTGTTCAGATCCTGAAATATAAGTGTGCTATGTTGGGGGAAGGGGGGATCAAATCAGTAAATTAGCTGATTAGTTTGTGACTAAAAATGAAGAATTTTCTATTTTTAATCTTTCAGCTTCCTAGAGTGGACTGTCAATAGCTAAACCATAAACAGGGATATTCAAATGAGAAAGTGGAGTTTATTTTCTATGTAAGTCATAGACAGAAAGAGATAGCTTTTCTAAGATGACTGAACAAGTTTTGTTTGCTTCTTAACAATTCAGATTATAGTCCTGCTAAGTTGTCACACATAAAACTATTTAGATGAAAACTAATTTATTTAATCAATAATTTTCTCTCTCTAGTAAAAACACAGCAAATTTATTTTCATATGTATTTCTCAGGACTCAATTCTGAAAAACTGCCACTGATCATAAATTGTTTTAATATTGCCAATAAGACAATTTTCCTTGTAATTTAGTAGACAAAATGGAGCCTGCTACCTCATTAATGATTTTAAAAAATTGAAATTGCAAAAAGCAAACAAATCTACTACTTGTGACTATAAGATACTAAAGTTTAGGAGGCATGAGTTGGGGTCTCCCAATGATTCCAGCTGAAGTTGTTAACTTACTATAAGACGAATTTCATTCAGTGTTGGGAAGATATAAAGAAGTAAATTACTTTTACTTCTAAAGACTTAGAATGAAATGTTATTGGAATGAAATGTTATTGGAAGTTTAAAAGATTATTAATTCCAAGAAGAAAGCAACATTTATTTTTCTTAAGTTAGGGAAAAGGCATAGTGGAAGAAGCTAACTGAAGGTCAACTCACCAATACCAGCACCAATTAACTTGAGGTGTAGAGAGAGAGGAACTCACATTTATGAAGTACCTACTATGTGTTAAGGACTGGGCAGGTGATTTCTACAATGCTATTCATTTAATCTTCATAAGGACTCTCAAGAAACAGGTGGTTATTATCATCTGATATATAAGAAAACAGATTTATAGACTGAAAAGTAACTAAAGTTATATGGTTACTAAGATTCCTAGAATTTCTATGACTGAAATTTTTAGAGATGGAAAGAGTAGATCTCCAAGAGTTAAAAATTTCAAGACAGAAGAAAGTGTATTTATAAAGATAACTGAGTCCATTCAGGAGTTGATAAGGATTAACCCAACAACGCAGGTTCCTTCCTGGTAATTTACAATGGAACATAAGGCATGGCTCGGTTTTAAAGTTATACTGGAAAAGTCAGTGAGTTAGCTGTCATACTTTAGTCATAACCATTATCGAAGTACATAAATGCAAAGATGATTAAAATAACCTAGCTAACAATGACAGAGTTGACACTGCAGTGACATATATGTGAACTTTTAAGACAACCTTTGTTAGTGCGGTAGAGAAGCTAAGCTCAGGCTCAAAAGAGAATCCTAAAGATGATTTTTCTTATCCTTCTTCTGTATTTTCCTCTGGCACAATCAATTACACAGAAATATTCTGGGGAGTGACGTCAGCAAGATGGAGGGCTAGGAGACCCCAACTCACGCCTCCCACACAAGAAGCCAACAAAAACAATAAACAGCACAAACTGAAGAAAACCCCCCAGGGAAAGTACTGGGCTACAAGGAAGCAGCAAAAAGCCCTGCAGAGCTCCAAAATAAATCAAGGATAGCTGCACAGGACAGTACAGGAAGTGTACTACCCGAGTCAAGCCATCACCCTGTCAAGAGCAGCCTGGCACCAGGAGGGATGGCCTCAGAGGAAGTTCACCACACGGGGAAAAGGAGAACTCTGCAGGCCTCTCCGCTGGAGACATGTGCAGCCTCTGCTGCAGTGGTCTCCTACCAACATTGCTCCCAGCTGACGGAGCTGACCACAGTGCTTCCCAGCCCCTGCAGCTACTCCCAGGGGCTAGAGCTGTCGCTCAGGAGACCTGCCCTCAGGGACCCCAGTCTCTGGAATGAGGTGCGCCTCAGCACCTCACCACGTACAGGACGAGCTCTGGGCCTCAGCCTTGGTTTCAGGGCAGTGGCTTTGTCCCACCGTTACCAGCACAGTGTCTGCTGCCCTGGGCCCCGCCTACTGGATACCAGGTTATAGCTCTGACCCATCATCCTCAAGGATGCTACCATCACTGAGCCCTGTGCCCCCCGCCCCCAGGTTGAGGCTCTGACACATCAGTGCTGAGACTGGGCAGCACTGCCCTGAGCTCGGCTGCTGAAGCTCAGCTTTAACAGATCAGTACTGCAGTTGTGCTGCTGCTACTGCTTGTGACTGCCGCGTGGGGCCAAAAGTGAGACTCCGACCCACCATCCCCAGTCTATGCTGCTACTGCAGCCTGGGCCCAAGCCACCACCACAGCTTGTCATCCCAGGGCCTGTGCCACTGTCACACACCCCCACACCTGTAAGCCACTATGGGGAGCTCCTGAAACTCAGGTCCCAGATCCACGGAAGAGCTGTACGTATGTATACCGCAGACATCAGTGCCATACCTGCAGCAAGTGCACCTGTACCTCAGGACTACTGTGGTAGTTCTGTACGCACCGGATCCTAGGACCCTGGCTCTGTTCCCCGAATGAATAGCCAAAACGATCTTGAGAAAAAAAGAACAAAGCTGGAGGTAGCACACCTCCTGATTTCAAACTATATTACCAAACTATAGTAATCAAAACGGTATGGTATTGACCTAAACACAGTCACACAGATCAAAGGAACAAAACAGAGAGCCCAGAGATAAACATACACTTAAATGGTCAATTAATTTACAACACAGGAGCCATAATATACAATGGAGAAAGGCCAGTCTCTTCAATAAGTGGTACTGGGCAAACTGGACCACTATCTTATACCACACACAAAATTTGATCTATTTTGAGTTAAGACTTGAATGTAAGACCAGAAACATTAAAATTCTTATTATGTAGAAAACACAGGTGGTAAGCTCCATGACATCACTCTTGGCAATGATTTTTTGGATTTAACACCAAAAGTGGGGGAGTAGGTGAAATGAGAGAAAGGTTTCAGAGGTACAAGCTTTCAGTTATAAAATAAGTGAGTCATGGGGATGTAAGGTACAGCATGGTGACTATAGTTTATAATACTGTACTGCTTATTTGAAAGTCTCTAAGAGAACAAATCTTAAAAGTTCTCATCACACACATAAAAAATTTGTAATTATGTATAGTGATCAATGTTAATAGGCCTACTGAGGTGATCAGTTTGCAATACATAAAAATATAAAATCATTATGTTGTGCACATGAAAGTAATATAATATTAAACATCAGTTACACCTTAAAAAAAATAAAAATCCTGTGGTGGTGGTGTGTAAATCACTTTGAACTCTACCATACAGGCTAAGAGACAAGGGTTAAAAATAACTACATCTACAATATTATGTTAATGGATACACAATATAAAGAGATGTATACTGGGACATCAAAATAAATTATGGAGGTCACGTAAATGCATTGAACTTTCTTATGTAATTGAAGTTAAGTTGTTGTTAGCTTAAAATAGTTATAAGACTAAGATGTGTTACAAAAGCCTCATGATAACCAAAGAGCAAAAACCTATAATAGACAAACCATAAAGAGAAGAGAATCAAAGCATACTACTATAAAAAAAATCAAGTCACAAAGAAACCAACAGAAGAAGAAAGAAACTACAGAATTACAAAACAATTAATTAACAAAGTGGCAATAGTAATTCCTTACCTATCAACATTTACTGTAAATGTAAATGGTTTTATTTCTCCAATCAAAAGACATAGAGTGGCTGAATGGATAAAAGAACAAAACCCAACTCTATGTGAGTCTATAAAGACTCACTTAAGCTTCAAGGACATGGATAGGCTGAAAGTGATGAGACGGAAAAGATATTGCATACAAATGGAAAACAAAAGAGAACCGGGGTAGCCATCCTTATGTCAGACGAAATACCTTCTAATCAGAAACTGTAACAAGAGACAAAGAAGGTCATTATGTAATGATAAAGGAATGAATATATCAGGAGGCTGTAACAACTATAAACATATATGTACCATATATTGTAGCTCCTAAATGTACTAAATAATTATTAACAAATCTGAAGGGAAAACAGAGAGCAATGAAATAAAGTAGGGGACTTCAATACCCCACATTCAACAACAGTTTGATCATGCAGACAGAAAATCAGTAAGGAAATAATGGATGTGAATTACACTTTAGACAGCATGTACCTAACAGACATATACAGAACACTCCATATACCAGCAGCAGAATATGCATTTCTTCTCAAGTGTACGAAAAAGATTCTCCAGGATAGATCACATGATAGGGCATAAAACATGTCTTACCAAATTTAAAAGGACTGAAATCACACCAAGTATTTTTTCCTACCACAATGACAGGAAACTAGAAAAAAACCACAGGAAGAAAATGCAAAATATATGTAGATTAAACAACATGCTCCTGAACAACCAATGGGTCAAAGAAGAAATCAAAAGGGAAATCAAGAAATATCTTGAAACAAATGAAAACAGAAGCACAATGTATCAAAACTTAGGGATGCTGCGAAAGCAGTTTTAAGAAGGAAGTTTATACTGATAAATGCCTACATTAAGAAACAAAAAGACCTCAAATAAACAACCTCACGTTACACCTTAAGGAACTAAAAAAAGAAGAAAACTACAACAGAGATATATGAAATAGAGAACAGAAATATAGAAAAAAGCAATAAAACAGCTGATTTTCTGACAAGATAAACAAAACAGAATTAAAGAAGAGACATTGTAACTGTTACCACAGAAACATAAAGAGTCAGAAGAGACTGCTATGAACAATAACACACCAACAAATTGGACAAATGAGAAGAAATTGATTAATTCCTAGAAACATAAAACCTACTAAAACTGACTCATTAGGACAAAGAAAATCTTAATAGAGCAGTAACAAAAAGGAGACTGACAATGTAATCCAAAACCTTCCAACAAAGAAAAGTCCAGGAACAGATGGTTTCACTGGTGAATCTATGAAACAACTAAAGAGGGATTAATGCCAATCCTTCTACAAATCATCCAAAAAAGTAAAGATGAGGGGATACTTCCAAATTCACTTTGAGACCAGCATTACTCCGATACCAAAGCCAAATACGGACACTACAAGAAAACATATGAATTCATCCCTGATGAATACAGATACAAAATATTAGCAAACTGAATTCAACAGCAGATTAAAAGGACCATACACTATGATCAAGTGGGATTTATTCCAGGGATGCAAGGATGGTTCAACATATGCAAATCAACAGATCTGATATACCACATTTATAAAAGAAAAAAATTGTATGATCATGTCAGTATGCAGAAAAGGCACTTGATATAACACAAAATCCTTTCATAATAAAAACACTAAAAAATATGGTACAGAAGGAATGTTCCTCAGTGTAATAAAGGTCATAAACAACAAACCTACAGCTAATATCATACTCAGTGGTGAAAAGTGAAAATCCTTTCCTATGAGAACAGGAAAAAGACAGGATTGCTCACTTTTGCCATTTCTATTCAGCATATTATTGGAAGTCCTAGCCATAGCAATTCGGAACAAAAAGGAAATAAAAGGCATTCATATTGGAAAGGTAAAAGTAAAATGATCTCTGTTTGTGGATAACTTGGTCTTATATATAAACCCTAAAGACTCCACTAAAAAACTGTTAGAAAAATGATTTCAGTAAATTTGGAAGATACAAAATCAACATACTGTTATCAGTTGCATTTCTATACACCAACAAGAACTATCTGAAAGTGAAATTTAAAAAGCAATTGCATTTACAATAGCATTGAAAACAATGAAATGCTCAGGCACACGTTTAACCAAAGAGGTATAAGACACTGAAAACTGTAAGACACCGACGAAAGAGACTGAAGAAAACACAAATGGAAGGATACACTGTGCTCATGGATTATATCAAGAATTAATAGTGTTAAAATGTCCATACTACCCAAAGTGATCTACACAGTCAATGCAATCCTTACCAATATTCCAGTGACATTTTTTCACAGAAATAGAAAAAACTATTCTAAAATTTATTTGGAACCGCAAAAGATACTGCACCATCAAAGCCATCTTGAGAAAGAAGAACAAAGCCAGAGGCATCATGTTACCTGATTTCAAGCTATACTGCAAAGCTCTAATAATCAAAAGAATATGCTACTGGCATAAAAACAAGCACACAGCCCAGTGTAACAGAATAGTAAGCCCTGACATAAATTCATGAATATATGGTCAGCTAATTTTTGATCAGAGTGCCACGAACATACAATTGGGAAAGGATAGTCTCTTCAATAAATGGTGTTGGGAAAAATGGATATCCGCGTGCAAAAGAATGAAACTGGACCCCTATCTTACAGTATTCACAAAAAACAATTTGAAATGGATCAAACACCTAAGTGTAAGACTTCAAACTGTAAAGCTACTAAAAGAAAATGTAGGGAAAAAGGTCCTTGCCATTGGTCTTGGCAGTGATTTCTTGGATAAGACAGCAAAAGAACAGGCAGCAAAACTAAAATAAACAAGTGGGACTGCATTAAACTAAAGAGGTTCTGCACAGCAAAGGAAATAATAAAACTGCAACCTATAGAGTGGAAGAAAATACTTGCAAACCATGTATCTGATAATAGGTTAATACACAAAATATATAAAGCAAAATATATAAAGACCTCAAGAGCAAAAACACAAATAATTCAATTAAAAAGTTAGCAATGGACCTGAATAGACATTTTTCTAAAGAAGACATACAAATGGCCAATAGGTATATGAAAAAATGTTCATCACTAATCATCAGGAAAATGCAAATCAAAATCATAATGAGGTATCACCTCACACCTGTTAGGATGAACTTTATCAAAAAGACAGGAGACTGGATTTCCCTGGTGGTCCAGTGGTTAGGACTACGCGCTCCCAATGCAGGGGGCACGGGTTTGATCCCCGGTCAGGGAAGATCCACATGCCACATGGCATGGCCAAAAAAAAAAAAAAAAAAAAAGACTAGATTAAATGTTGGTGAATTTGTGAAGAAAGGGGAAACCTTATGCACTGTTGGTGAAAATATAAAATGGTATCACTATTAAAGAAAACAGTACAGAGATTCTTCAAACAATTAAAAACAGAACTACCATATGATTCAGCAATTCCACTCCTGGGTATATATCTGAAGGTAGTGAAATCAGCAGTTCAAAGAGACATCTGCACAATCACTGCAATATTATTTACAACAGCCAAGCTATGGAAACAGCCTAAGTGTTTGTCAGTGGATAAAGATTACAGTGTTTACGCGTGTGTACACACACACAATGGGATATTATTTAGCCATGACAAAGAGGGAAATCCTACCTTTTGTGACAACATGGATAAACCTTGAGGACATTATGCTAAGTGAAGTTAAATCAGACGTAGAAAGACAAATACTGTATGATATCACTTATATGTGGAATCTAGAAAGCTGAATTTGTAAAAACAGAGTAGAGTGGTGGTTACCAGGGGCTTGAGGTAGGTTAATTGGGGAGATGTTGTTTAAAGGTAGAAACTTGCAACTAGTAGATAAATAAGTTCTGGAGAACTAATGAACAGCAGTGGTGATTATAGTCAACAATACTGTATTATAAACTTCAAAATGTTAACAGATCAGATCTTAACTGTTTTCACCACAAAAAAGAAGTAATTATGTGATGTGATAGAGATGTTACACCTAATGCTAAAACAGTAATCATTTTGCAATATATAAATATATCAAAGCAACATGTTGTATACCTTAAACTTACAGAATGTTATATGTCAATTATATCTCAATTATTAAAAAAAGAAATATTCTGAAACATTTATTCATCTGAATAAATAAATAAATGACTTAAGCTCTTTGAAAAGTTATTCAAGAGGTGGTATTTTTCCCTATTTAACACCATCAGAGATCAAGATTCAAGTAATCATAACTTTAGTACCACAAGAAACACAAAACCCTTACACCATGTGAGAATATGATGATCACTGAAGTTTCCTATTTTTTTTGGTTCCCATTTTCACCATTTCCTATTTAAAAATTTCAAGAAATGCAAGCCTACACTTCTTTCAATAATCCCATAACTCTTTAAAAATAAAACTCAGGAAAGTATCAATATATTTCAAACATATGAAAATATAAAACAGAGGCAATGTTAATAAAAAATAAAATCTTTTACCTTCTGGATCGTAAGTTTGAAAAACTCTTCTGGCTTGTTCTGAAGGAGCCTCAGGGGCAACTAAAGCCATATCCTGAAAACATAAAAAAGCATGCTATCAACGAGCTACAATATAATGGCATTGAAAATAATGACTGATAGTTTTGCTTTATATTATTGTCCAAGTAAAAAATCTAACTGGAAGCATACTCTAGTTTTCAAATATTTAAAAATTAAATCCAGAGATATGACAGCAAATAATTACATAGGAATGCAACTGAAATTTACTACTTTAGGAAGTATGTTACATCAATACCTAGGCACAGATCAATAATCAAGTTCTGCATGTTCAGAATTTTAACTTTTATTAAAGGAAATATCGAAAAGGCGGATTTCTTTTTCCCATAAAACTCTCTATCATGACTAGTTTCTTTACAAAGTAAGCAATATTACAATTTACCAAAAATAAGCACAGAATTCACTGTTATCTTGGACTCTTCACAAACCTTTACTCCACATATATCAACCATTATGAAACTCTACACTTGACTGACATGAAACTAGAATCTAGGTTCTAATTGTTTTCCTCTATTCGTAAATCTGGTCCAAGCATCTGCCTGTAATTGTGTTCACTCAGACACACCTCATCAGAGAACAAGTTTCCAAGCATCCCTTTTTACCATCTTGAATCCTTTTTAAGAAGTGGGTATAAAGGGAACATATCTCAACATGATAAAAGCTATTTATGACAAATCCACAGCCAACATAATACTCAATGGTGAAAAGCTAAAAGCCTTCCCGCATATAAATTAATGAACTTAGAACACTCCCTCAACACCGTAGACAAAAATAAACTCAAAATGGCTTAAAGACTTTAATATAAGACATGACACTATAAAACTCCTAGAAGAGAACACAGGCAAAACACTGACATAAACCACAGCAATGTTTTCTTAGGTCAGTCTCCCAAGGCAATAGAAATAAAAGCAAAAATAAACAAATGGGACCTAATCAAACTTATAAGCTTTTGCACAGCAAAGGAAACCATAAAGAAAAAAAAAAAGACAACCTACAGAATGGGAGAAAATATTTGCAAATGATGCAACTGACAAGAGCTCAATTTCCAAAATATACAAACAGCTCATACAACTCAATAACAAAAAAACAACCCCCTCAAAAAATGGGCAGAAGGGGCTTCCCTGGTGGCGCAGTGGTTGAGAGTCCGCCTGCAGATGCAGGGGACACAGGTTCGTGCCCTGGTCCGGGAAGATCCCACATGCCGCGGAGTGGCTAGGCCCGTGAGCCATGGCCGCTAAGCCTGCGCGTCCGGAGCCTGTGCTCCGCAACAGGAGAGGCCACAACAGTGAGAGGCCCGCGTACCAAAAAAAAAAAAATACGGGCAGAAGACCTAAATAGACATTTCTCCAAAGAAGATATACAGATGGCCAATAGGCACATGGAAACATGCTCATCGCTAATTATCAGAGAAATGCATTCAAAACTACAGTGAGGTACAACCTTGCACAAGTCAGAATGGCCACATCATTAAAATGTCTACAAATAATAAATGCTGGAGAGGGTGTGGAGAAAAGGGAACCCTCCTGCACTGTTGGTGGGAATGTAAATTGGTGCAGCCACTATGGAGAACAGTGTGGACGTTCCTTAAAAAACTAAAAATAGAAGTACCATACGACCCAGCAATCCCACTCCTGGGCATATATCTGGGGAAACCCATGGTTTGAAAGGATACTTGCACCCCCACATTCATAGCAGCACTGTTTACAGCAGCCAAGACACGGAAGAAACCTAAATGCCCATTCACAGATGACTGGATAAAAAGATGTGCTGTATACACATACACACACACACACACACACACACACACACACACACACACACACACAAAATGGAATACTACTTAGCCATAAAAAAGAATGAAATAATGCCGTTTGCAGTAACATGGATGCACCTAGAGATTATCATACTAAATTAAGCCAGAAAGTCAAATACTGTATGATATCACTTATATGTGCAATCTAAAATATGATACAAATGAACTTATTTACAAAACAGAAACAGACTCACAGACACAGAAAACAAACTTATGGTTACCAAAGGGGAAAGGGGGTGTGGGAGGGATAAAATCGGAGTTTCGGATTAGCTGATACAAACAACTATATATAAAATAGATAAACAACATGGCCTTCTGTACAGCATGGAGAACTATATTCAATATCCTGTAATAAACCATAATGGAAAAGAATATGAAAAAGAGTATATATATTTGTATAACTGAATCGCTTTGCTGTACACCAGAAACTAACTCAACGTTGTAAATCAACTATACTTCAATAAAAAAAAAAAAAGTTGTGGGGTATAAAAGTCAAAAAGAATTTAAATTGCTGTTTCTCTGTGGAAATACATTTTTGTAAGAAATGCACTAATTAACTTTTGTCCTAATCATCCTGCCCTTACCTCAAACATGAATAAACTCTAAGAGTCAATTAGAGTAGTTATTTTTAAAAACTTAATTAATTAATTTTTGGCTACGTTGGGTCTTTGTTGCTGCATGCGGGCTTTCTCTAGTTGTGGTGAGCAGGGGTTACTCTTCCCTGTGGTGCGCAGGCTTCTCTTGTTGGTGGCTTCTCTTGTTGCAGAGCACGAGCTCTAGGTGCGTGGGCTTCAGTAGTTGTGGCATGTGGGCTCGGTAGCTGTGGTACTTGGGCTCGGTAGCTGTGGCTCGCGGGCTCTAGAGCGCAGGCTCAGTAGTTGTGGCGCACGGGCTTAGTTGCTCTGCAGCATGTGGGATCTTCCTGGACCAGGGCTTGAACCCGTGTCCCCTGCATTGGCAGGCAGATTCTTAACCACTGTGCCACCAGGGAAGCCCCTAGAATAGTTCTTACTGGGCCATGCCTGAACACCTCCTCAATAGTATGTTCGGTTCATATAGGAGTAGAAATCAAATGGGTACGGGAATCAAAACAACGGAATATATACAAGCTCCTACACAGTTTTAATGTGTTAAAATAAATGATAAAGTACTTTTTAAAATCTGTTATTTTACAACATAGTAAAATTTGGTGATGTACAATTATTTCCCTTTTACCATCCTGTGTTAGCAACTTTTAGGGTCTCCTTTTCGTGCATTTTCAATGTTATTTTGTAGATAATACACATGTCAAAGGACATGCTTTCATCTGGTTCAACCTTCAATGCCTTTCTGATTTTATGATCCAGTCCTTTACTGCTGGACACTTGGATTGTGTCTAATCTTTTGCCATAACCAATGCTGCACCAAATAAACTTGAACATGTAATTTCATACATGAACAGTTGTATCTGTAGGACAGAGCTCCAGAGTAGGATTGCTGGGCCAAAGAAAGAAGGCATTTAAAATTCTGGTAGAATACTGCCAGATTCTTGGGTTAACTTTGTTCATTTAACCTATTTTTAACAATATTTCTTAAAGTGCTTTTCTGTGTCCAATACATCACCAGGACAGTCTTAGCTCTATAATTACCTTTATATCAAGGCTAGGATTGCAGCGTCAGCTCTCAGATTTAGGGAGCAATTACTAGCACAGGGCTATCATTATTATTACTCCTTAGCTTCTTTTACCACTCCCAAACCTTAACTGCAAACATTTCTACATGGCTTCCAGAATAAGCTTTAGCCCCCTGAACTATCTCCAACTCTCCTTTCTTTTTTCAGTTCTTCCCTTTAGAATGGCTGTTGGAATTTGTGGCTGAGTGCTGTCACTGAAATTCTCACGGAGGAGAAGGTATACAGCTGGAGATGAGATTTTACGCAAGGGGGAACATCTGGAGACACAAGATGAAGATATAGTCATTCTTCCTATTCACAATCTGTTGCATTTCAACCTTTATTACTAGTAAGTGATGAGCCAAAGTTTGAAATGAGTTTTAAAACATTACTTCAAAATTTCTAAATATTAATTAAAAGTATGATATAAATAGTAGGAAAGGGAATATTGTTTTTCTCGGTCAAAATAAAACACTCTTTTGGGGGAAGAGGTGGCAGAGAATATAAATGAAGCATCATTTTAATCTTCCTACAAAGTGAAGTTTTGGGAAATTACTACCATTTATAAAGTTGGGGGAACAAGGAAGATTCCATTTTTAGCCAGAGAAAAAGGTCTGCATCAAATTCTCTGGCATTAAAGATTTCAGAAAATGCAGGAGTGCAAAAAAAAATAATAATAATAATAAAATGTTCACTGCTTATCATCTGCCTCTGGTTATGAACATATAAAAAAATTAGGCTACAGAAAATGTGTTCTTAGCTCTTGTTCGAATAGGCCTGGCCTGATATAGAAAGATCAGTTGAAGCCTAGGGAAAACTCCTGGCATACTCTGGTTTAACAAGTGTTCATTTAGAGTAAGGGCTGCCACATGTTTTCTGTAATGGGCCAAAAAGTAAATACTTTTGGCTTTGCAGGCCATAAGGTAGCATGATAATACAATGCATAGGCAGCAAGATGGTACGATATATAAACAAATGCACATGGCTGTGTTCCAATAAATTACAAAATAGGTGGTAGGGCTTGATTTGGCCTGTGGGCCATAGTTTGCTGACCCATGATTTAGAGAATATATTATATTTTCCCCCCAAATGCTCTAACACTGAGTAAACATGCCTTCTTTTGACTCATCTGCAGATATAATGATATCTTAATCACCTTACTAGGTTTTACCAAG
The DNA here is from genome assembly GCF_039906515.1 of Pseudorca crassidens. NCBI lineage: Eukaryota > Metazoa > Chordata > Mammalia > Artiodactyla > Delphinidae > Pseudorca > Pseudorca crassidens. The sequence continues at coordinate 192,380,387 of NC_090296.1, forward strand.
ATGATATTTTGGGTCTCATCTGAGAGAGAAAAGAGGGTAGGAAGTTCTAGCTGGCAGGAACAGAATCATGAGAGGCAGAAAGATGTGAATTAGTGTAGCACAAGGGGAACTGACAGAGCTGAAGAGGACTGAGAACTGTGAGAGGCAAGGAGTAGTTAGGCAGGGAAATCAGTGTTGATGGGAGAACGAACTGACTCTGAACGTGCAGGGTTTGCAGGTGATGCACGTGGCTGTCTTAATGCTCGGCACACTACGATCACCCAGGGCTGCCCATCGTAGGCTTCTCATGCGCCAGGAGAAAGAGGCCATGGGCCCTAGAGGAGGTCAAGGCTGGAGAGCCTGCCAGGTAAGACACGGAAACAGGTGAACACAGATTACTTCAAAGACGTCAGAATAGAGTATTTCCAAAAAGGAATTTAGAGAAGTTCTTGCTTGAAGCTTAAAAGTGTGAAACAAGTATCTCAAAATGCTTTGAGGAAACAACAAAAAACCTCCAGATGTAAACTACCAAAACAGAAATTCCTTTTTTCCTCTCAAAATACAACCTAGTGGTAGTGGTCAGGTTCCACATAATAAAACCATCAACTCTAACTGTCATGACTAATAAAGCAAATTGTGTCTTGAATGATTAAGAAACAAAAATCTTGCTTGCTCCTTTGATCTCAGTGATATACTAATAGCTAATATGCTAAACTCATTAGGAATTAACCATTCTTAATCATATCACTTATTTTAAGATGTGTTTATACAAGAGGGGTGAAAAAAAACAAAGGCCAAAACAAAAAAGATTACAGTAAATTCTAATGAAAACATTCCAAAAGTTTTCATCCACAAATCAAAACCAGTACAATCTTCCAAATTGATTATTGCTTGCTTATTCTGAATGTTTACAATGCTTTTTAGATTATTATAGAAAAAGATCTCTTAGTTAAAGCTTGTTTAAATTTATATAATGTTTAAACGTTTATAGATGAAATCAGGACAAGTTATGAAACCACCTTCTCTTCCCATTAAAGTGCTTCATCCTGAACTCCTTTTACCTTTCTAATTCGATTTAAAATAACAAATTCCAACACTCACTTTTACCAATTTATTTAACGTAAACACTTCTGAACAAGGCTTCCGGTTTAAGACCTGGAGCAGAATGATCCATGTAGTAATTTTGGTAATATATTAATATTATATATATTTCGTATTTGCATAGCAAGTTTGAACAGCAAGTATAGAATACCATTAATTGAGAAAGAGTCCTTTACAACCTTAAGATATACAACTTGTGTGAGATATAACTGCCAAATTTTTCTCATTGCACATGAAATGATTTAACTAGAAAGGATAAAGTAAAATAGAACTCTTACGTAAAGACTGTGTAGGTGTGAATAATAATACAAAGAAGGGATTCCACCCTTAGATTTTCCATTTCCAAGACTTAATATGGCAATAGCTTTCAGATTACATATTTATTTTTCCCATATAACTATCCACACGGCCATAATGTTTTGATACTGTCAAGCCTATTAGATGACATAAAGACCTAGTCTATACATTTAATGTCACAATCTAATGGAAGAGAGAAAAATATGTTCCTATGTTTCCACAAATATTATTAATATTATCTTAAAATTACCTTCTCAAATAACATTCAAACATACATTAATCCCCCACCCTCAAAAAACTGTTGAGTTATAAATAAGTAGAGATTCCAATGAGGTAATTCCAAATTATCTAAGTCAGCAAGGATACTTGTAAGCATTTTCTTTTTTTTCATCCCCAGTTGTAGCACTTAGGAGAAGACTTCACTGTGTACTGCACCTGAAACTCTTTAAGGTACTCCCACTAGCAAGAGATTCTGAACATGAGTCTAATATTTAAATAATATTTTAATTCACTATGCTTTTAAACTCTGATTTATCATCAACATTATTTTTACTTTAAAAGTAGTTCTCTACATTAGTCAAGTATAATCAGATGCTTTCATCACAGGACTGTTAGGGCAAACAACCAATTTACTGGTCAACAGGGACTGCTAAACAATATAGCGTTTAAAATTATCTAGCCTCACCCAACTTCCCTTAACTGGCAAAGTGCTACAGAAGAGAAGAGGGGGGAAAAAACCCCCAAAAGCCAACAAACAAACCAAAAAACCACCAAGGTGTAACGGGACTATCTAATATCCTAGAGTCATGAAACAAATATCTTTTTCATGTAGCACTGTCTGTTCACCATAAACCTTTTAAAATGTTGTAAAATTAGCTACCCTTCTAAACACCTACAGAAATATAAGCAGGCCCGTGTTCAGCTCGTTAGCTAGGTGTAAGTATGTAGCTCATTACTGGAAAGGTCTTTAAAGCTTACTTATTATACCTTCCATCATTATCAGGAGCAATCTGCTGTCAGGAGTAATCAAGGAGCCTCTGAGAACTTGTCTTCAGGAATGGTCATGCACACACAGATGACATTCTAGCTTGCAGACATCTGACAGTGCTACTAAGAGTCCTTCCAAAAAAATAATAAAGTTAACTGGTATATAATTTCCCTTTAGCCTTTAAGTAAAATTTTGCTTTAAAAATCACTTTATTGGGCTTCCCTGGTGGGGCAGTGGTTGAGAGTCCGCCTGTTGATGCAGGGGACGCGGGTTACTGCCCCCGTCCGGGAAGATCCCACATGCCGCGGAGCGGCTGGGCCCGTGAGCCATGGCCGCTGAGCCTGTGCGTCCGGAGCCTGTGCTCCGCAACGGGAGAGGCCGCAACAGTGAGAGGCCCGCGTACCGCAAAAAAAAAAAAAAAAAGAAAAAAAAAATCACTTTATTGTATGTTCCATATTGACTCTTCACTAACTACCTAGGAAAATAACTTGGGAACCAGTGTGAAACATATTGTAAATCAGCTGTCAAATGCTCTCAAGTATATAATGTTCTTCAGTGCCAGTGTTAGAAGCAGAATTCGGGTAATGCCATTAATTGAAAGTAGTAGGGCAGTGGTCCTTTTTCTTACTCTTCCATGATTTCCCAAACAATGCGCAAAAGGCCCAGCTACTCCAAAACAGCCCACTGCTGACTTGCGTTGTGTCAGCAGAGAAGTCAGGGTAGGAAACATAAAGCAAAGCCCTTTGGGATTCTTTCTACACAGGAACATACACTCTAAATGCGTAAGTGAAATAAGGTAGTAGGAGGAAAGTCTCCGACAGATATGATCTGCCATGATCATTACAATTATTAATATTAACCACTGGACTTCTTTTCCTCCCTATTGCCACGACTGTACAACTCACAGTAGGGACCCCTCTAGCCTTTCTCCAGTGGTTTCTGCCAGAGAATTCATCCCTCAGGCCCAAGGCGTCCACTCTCTTATGCATCTAGAATCACTTTCTGTGTTCTCTCGTTTACTATGAAGAACCGGACCAAGAGAAGCTCTTTGCCATTTAACTACTGTATGTCATTAAAGAAACAGCTAACACAGCCATTACTCTCTAGGCACACGGACACCTACAAAATTCAAGAAAAATGATTATCTGACTTTTTTAAATGGTAGAAATTAATACTATATAATCACCTGGGCAAAAATCAATCTGACAGTCAAAAATTCCTCCTTATTTCTAGGCAAAGACTCTTTATATCCTTTAAATTAAACTCTGTTAAATCACGTGGACCCACAGTTACCCATGGTGGTAGATTTGGTACTGTTGTTCTCAATTCCTTGCGCTTCCCTGTAAGAGTACAATCGCTGCTTTTTGCTATGGGACCCATAGTACCTCTTTGTGGGTGTCTACTTCCTAGCCGCACTGACATCAGGGATTAGCCAGGTGCCTTTTTTGGCCAGAGAAATACAAGCAGAAGTGACATTCTGCCAGCTCCTGGAAGAGCTTTAAGTGTCATCAGTGGCTGGGCCAGGCGTCTTCCTCTTCTCCCTCTGACAGGAGAACTGCCCCTTCCTGACAGAGGCTACTCCTCGGTCCAGATCACAGCAGGGGAGAGGCACCTGGAGGACACGTGCAGCCAGCATACAAATTAAGAGAAAGAAGCTTCGGTGTGTGTGGGGGGGGAGAGGGCTATGGTGGGAACAGTTTGCCCCAGCACAGGCAAAAAGACGGTGCACTGTTTGCAGTTTAAACGTAATAAAATTCACTTTGTCAAATTCCTCTTTATCATCATCCCATGCAGGCAGTTCTAGACAATTTCAGTGGTCAAACATCCCACCTACCTGGGGTGGACTGCTCTCATTGCCTCCCCTCCCCACTTCTTGACTACTACTGCGTAAATCACTCAAATTTTAGGATTGTTTGTGACTTCAGGAAGCTGGCAAAAAGAATTAAACCCTAATATTCTGGCTGGGGTTTCAGCTCGCTTATGTCACATGTATAATATCTGCTCGTCCCATTCAAACTTGACCTATTTTTTCCTCTTCTATTCCTCCATGCTACCCACTGACACTGATTTTAACAATACAAGCTGCATATGGAGAATCTCCACATATACACACTTCCTGTGTTTCCTATGAAAATGGATGCCTAGAAAGATGACTGACATAGTAGTCCACACAACACTGGTCATTTAAGCTTGGTAGGCTTGGATTAGTATAAATGCAAAGTGAGGGACCTCCCTGACCCTACATTCCCCCAAATCCTACCTCCTTTTCTATTATTTTAAACAGGGTTTTACTGTGAAAAATAGTGAAAATACTCAATTTTTAATACTCTTAAGTTTTATCAAGCTTCACAGAGAAGTTCTTACTGTTCATTAAGTAACTGTTCTACTTCCATGAATAGGCTTTACATTCATGACTTGAATGTTCATGTTTAGCCTTTCATATCAAGATAAGCATGCAAACATAGTATAGATGGGGGGCTTCACTGGTGGTGCAGTCATTGAGAGTCCGCCTGCCGATGCAGGGGACACGGGTTCGTGCCCCGGTTCGAGAAGATCCCACGTGCCGCGGAGTAGCTGGGCCCGTGAGCCATGGCCGCTGAGCCTGCGCGTCCGGAGCCTATGCTCCGCAACGGGAGAGGCCACAACAGTGAGAGGCCCGTGTACCGCAAAAACAAAAACAAAAACAAAACAAAACAAAACAAATATAGTATAGATGGTCTGGGGAGAAATGATTATTTCAGCTGGTACTGTACCTGATCCCCATTTTTGCTTCCATCTTAATCTCCTAGCACAACGAGTATGGTTCAGCCATACTGAACCAATTACTATTCTCCAAATATAGCCCGAAGTTTCCCAACCCACATCTCTTGCCTTTTTGCTTACGCTTTTCCCAAGATTAGAATACATTCATTTCATGTAAGTCTAATATACGTCATGTCCTTTAATTCAAGTATCAGCCCTCTGCACCCCCCTCCCCTCTTTCAATCTCTGTTTCACACTACAATAAAAATTTGCTTGTTTTCCTAAGGGACAGAAGTAGCTAAAAGCTCGGGAGGCAGAATCCTTGCTTTAGCCAGTAGGTGTTAGTTTTCTCTGGCCCCAGAGTATAAAATGTAGATGAAAACGGAACGTATTTCACAGGGTTGCATTTAGGATTGAATGACAAATGCATGTTAAGATGCTTATCACAGTGCCTGATACGGAGCAAGCACTCAGTAGAATTACCTAGTAAACTATTATAATGTATTATTATTACTATTTTTGGCCTCACGGCGTGGCATTCGGGATCTTAGTTCCCCGACCAGGGACTGAACCCGCACCCCCTGCAGTGGAAGCGTGGAGTCTTAACCACTGGACTGCCAGGGAAGTCCCTACAATGTTATTATGAATCCTTGCATTTCAACAGTACTTAGCACCATGCCCAGTGTCTGCTCTACTAGGTACTGGGGGAAAGCAGCTAAATCAGGTAGTACCCGATCACAAGGAGGTAGGAAGTTTAAAGAAATTCCACGAGCATAAGGGAGTGAGAGAATCAGCAATCACATCACGAAAGCTGTCAAGCAAGGCTGGACCATGAATGCTGAGCAGGACTGTGATCACAACCTGGGCAGATGATAACATAAACAAAAGCACAGGAAAATAAACAAAATCATAAACCTGTTAATACTTACTATCATACATTAAATATATGCTATAAGGCCTTTTCTGCTACCCACTCCATTTGCTACAATTATTTTCATCAATTCTAGACGGACAGGTAGAGATGTGGACTCATCAATGCTGATTCTAATGAAAACTCACGGACTTCACTCATAACAGAACGCCTTTAGGCCTTTATATCAGCGATACTTTATCTTGCTTGGACAATTATTTGGGTTCTACTGTAACAAAAAGTTGTAAGAAACAAACTCAAATGGAAAGAGGAACTAATTTCAGTAAGCTGGGTGACATCACTGACATGATTAACTAAGAGAAAAAAAATTCATAAAAACCAATACAGAAACATGACAAGTTATGATTTAAACTATAAAAATTAATACTTTAGCTCTTAAATCCATTTCCTTTCTGTAGCAGATAAGGCATGAAATTTAAACAAATGCACAAACTCTAAAATATACTTAGGATAAACGGATGGGATGACTAAACCGCATTAATACATAAGAAAACCCTATTATTTTACAAAATGCCCAACTGTGAATCTAATTATATTCCAACTCCCAAGACTTTTACCCAGTAATTCAAGATACACAGAAGTGAATATTCTTTATAATAAGATCTATAAAGCATCATTTTACTTCATTTCCTTAAAACTGTGGATACATGTAGAGGAACGTATTAATGGTAAAGCAGAACTGTCCAACTTTTGAACACCCTCAAAAAGGGCTCTATCATGTAACTGCAGTAGTCTTGTTAATGTTACACTGAAGAGTGATACACAAAGGAGCCTGCTCTGTAGAAAGAATTCTATCTAGATTCCCAGGAACAGATACCACTGTAAGAACAGTCTGCTCATGCAGGAACAGTTAAATGTTTTGTTTCTCCTTTGCATTAAATTCAGTTTCTCTATATACTGTGCCTTTAAACAGAAGTGTGTTTTCATGTGTTCTTATCTAAAAGGAAAACTGCTTTATCATAGGAAAGGTCAAAGGTGACACTCTGTATACACATACAAAGAGTCCTTTTATAACCATAAGAGAGAACAAAAAGGAATGTAAAACTCATCTTCCCAACTTCAAAAGAAAGTCTGAAATGGATTACCAAGGAAATTAGTCACTGATCTTCTGAAGATGAAATTAGATGTTACAGGTAGGTTCCACCTATTTTTATGTTGTACCAGCAGCTGTCATCCCAGAGATTCAAATGCACAAAACCAAAAATGCCAAATTTATTTGTCTAACACTTTATATATATATAATTCTAATAATATTAAAGTATCATATTTTCAAATTTAAAGCCCTCGTCTTGAATTTGCATTGAAAATTAAGTCCATAATTAGTTCCAATTCAAGGGGAAAATATGAAAGTGACCCAAGTAATTTAATCTTAGGCCCCAAATATAAAAAAGGAAGTCAATGAGGCAAAGGGAAAAATGATGATTAGAGAGATGAAAAACATAACAGGACAAATGTCCAAATGTTCTATCAGGTAATATTTGGGCATTTAAAGTATATTAACATGTCTCAGTACGAAAAGGCCTGGCTTCTAAAAGAAGAAAAGATTTAATATATTATAAAACAAATGCTACACCACCTTGTTTTAACAATAAAGTTCTAAATTCCTTAAGCATCTACTGTTCAAAATCATTTCTTCTACCTGTTCAGGAGATCTGCAGGTTTTCAACTAACTCATGAAGAGTACCATGGTATATGTGAACACCCTGCCCATGCACACAGGGCTCGCTCCCTCCCAAGGTACAGATCCAAAGGTTTTACTCTGCCATCGTTCAGAAGGCCTTCTTGGAGCATTCTCTACCTTACTTAACAGAAACTGTCTCCTTCTTTGACGAGGTCCATGTACGTACACTGTACTACAATTCACCTCACCCACATCCTTCCCCCCCACAAGGTCGTTTTATTGTCAAACCATAAATACAACACTGAGATGAAATCATTTAAGCAACTGATCCTCCCTAACCATTAAAACGATGTCTTTTTGCCTTGGCATCAACCAACTGGGAAATAATGTTGCAAGAATTCGGGGTGTAGGGGGTGCTGAATTTCCGGCAGGGGCTTTTGGCGATTTAAGGAACCAAGTGGAACTTTCCTCTTCTCCCTAGGAATGTCCCACTTTTGGACAAGAACAGACAGGTAAAAAGAGCAACATTCAAACAGCTCAGTTTTAAATTTTATTACCTTGTAAAAATCTTTTTTTTTTTTTTTTCTGTTCCTTTCCTCCATTTGACATCAGTAAAAGTTTTAAACACCACAAAACTGATTTGGGTGTAAATGGCAAATGGTACCAAAACGAAATGAAACCAAAAATCCAAAGGACAAACAGAAAAACAGCCTAAATAAACCCTCAAGTTTGGTCTTGGGGGTTTACATATCACAAGAACTGTCAACTCAACCCCCGGGCAACGTGACTCCTTGGAGAACTGCTGGGTCCACACCAATGACACAGGAGACCGGAAACAACGTCTTCTGTTAATTAACACAGCAAGGGTGACACTAGGTAACTTGTTTTTTTAAATACAGTACATTGTACCCAGGTCCCAAGAAAACCCTGCATAAGCCCCTTGTGGAGACTTGAGCCAACGCACTGGCTGTTTATAAAAATATTGTGTTGCTACAAAAGTATAAATTAATGCTACTGGTACTAAGAAATATTAAACACATAAAACTTCCAAGGATTAAGAAAAATATTCATTAGTACCTGTAGAAAACTCTGGCCTAAAAAGATTTTTTTGTGTTTCTTTTCTTGTAAATTTTTTTTTTGGTATTTTTTTAAGATGACTTGAGTTTCTTGCACTCAGAGAGAGACACACAGTCAGCTGTGCCTATGGCATTGCCTAGAACGTCTTAACTACTGAGAAGGGCTGGGGGTGCACACGCATGGGTACTGAGTGGTGCCCGGGAGGGAGGGGCACCAAGGCTTTCTCAAGATTTACCTGATGTGAAAGAATCACCGATGCGAAGTCACGGGGAAAAGAAAAAGGCAGGATCATCACAGCACAACTGAGAATAATTTATGCTTTTTAAAAAATATCTCTGCTTCAGGTGGTTGCACAAAATGATTTCCTGATGCTTGGCACCTGAATGGCCCTGGACGCACTGCCCGGCGGGGCCGGGAGACTCCAGCCCCGTGCCAGGCCACGAGCTCGCTCACCGCTTTGGAACCCAGCCCCCTGGCTGGGTGGGAGGGAAGGGTCCCAGGTAGGGACCGGCTGCCACCTGGGTTGCTGGAGGAGCCCCCCTTCCGGCTGGCCTCAGACCCCACAGTCTCTTGCCAACCTGGACTTCAGGAAGCGCCACAGGGATCCCAGACCCCTGAGGCTGCGGACCAGGCCAGGCTGTGCCCCTTTAAGGAACTTTGGATCGAAGAGTCAAGGTGCCCGGTGGGACGCGTGAGTGGGGAAGACACCCATGGGTCCTGATGCTGACACCCAACTGCAAACGTAGCAAATCCTTCTCTGTACAGGAGTTGAACCTTTAAAGCATCGCCCGTGGTGGTGGAGGGGCATGAATATAACAAACGGCAACCCGCTGCCCTTCACCCTCATCAAAGTGGGAGCAGGTGCCTCTTCGCACAGAAACCACAGGGTCCCTCCAGGGGATGGTGGGGCTCCACTGACCACGATCCTCAAACGCAAATGAAGAGAGGAAGAAAAACAACAACAACAAAATCCTCCAGAAAACCCTGAAAAGGGGACACTGGGAGGGAAACAGAAGAGGGAAAACACTGCATCACTGGTGCACCATAACTGGCCTAGCAAACATAAGCCACAGTGAAGAGGGGGCAGGCCCCTTCCCAGTTCTCCCACTGGCCCGGCTGGATACAGGGGGCTGAGGTGGGGCTGGCGGGGCTGAGACAGGAGCCCCCAGCCACTGTCTCCAGCGGACAGCCTGAGCCTTACTTAGCCTCCTGGTTTCATCTAAACCAGCAGCCTTTCTAGAGGCCCTCCCTCAGGTACGTCCCAGGGACAGAGGCACTGCCGCTGTGCCCAAGGCAAGGGCAGAGCTTTGAACCTGCCCGGCTCAGTGGGCAGGAGGAGACTGCTGGCCGTGCTTTGGGTGCCTCCTCTTCCCGTCTCTGCAGGCACATCCACTGTCACAGCAACACTCAAGTACAGTCCCCTTCTGGGCCATGGCTCACAGGACCTCCCTTCTCCATCTACATCCCAGGTTCATTCCAAACCTGTCTTGTGAACCTGTGCCCGCAAGGGTGCATGCTGCATCCCTGACAGCTCTCCAGGTGCCCACTTTCCAAGGAGTCTAGTCCAAGTCCAGGCGCAAGCCTAGAGGACCCCTAAAGGCAGAGGGTCTGCTTCACAGTGGAAAACACGCCCTGCAGTTTTTCTCTGGTGTTTCTCGGAAGTGCAGGAGAGAAAGGAGCAAACTGAAGGAGAAGACGCTTGCCAGCCTACAGAGCTGGTGTCAAAAAAAGTCCTTCCCAGAAATCTGGAGATGCAGAACGTCTCAACTGTGTCATCGGACTGTCCTCTCTTCACCAAGAAACCTTCTATTGGCGGGTTCTGTGAAACCCCTGCTGCTTGATGACTCTGAGCTCCTAAAAGGTCCCTGCAGTTAGATTCTGTGCTTTCCCCCCTCAATATTAACTAGAAAACTCCTATTTACATAGGGTAGCAAGCTACATTTTTTCCAACCACGTTCTCTAAAACACGTCAGAGTACAATATCATGTTTGCTGCTTCACACAGATGCTAAGATTAAAAAGATGACCATGTCTACACTGGATAGAAAAGATGACTTAATAAAACATGGCAGAGTTCAATTTAAAAATTTAAAGATTACATAGAGAAGATGGTCATAAATTATCTGAAGTTTTACAACCTGTTCATAAAGGTTATTAAAATTTATTTTCAACATTGACATTCAAATAAAACTCAATTGTGAAAAATCTCTCCCAGTCCTACAAAATGTGTTCAGTGATTCTCTATGGGTCAAGAAGACAGTTCCAATGATATAAAAATAAGTTCTGGGCCATTGGACATCTCAAATATCAAGTGATTTTATTAAGTAAACAGATGGCACTGAAATTTAAAATGACAAACTTATAACTCTTCTTAAAAAATTGTAATTACTTAGACTCCTAAAGATAAGCTGTTCATCTCGAAAAGAAAAACCAAAACAGTTATTTCACTGAATAGAAACAATTTTCTTACCCATCCTCAACCATGAAGGCAAATTTTAAATATGATAGCGTATATAATGTGACAATGTTTACTTACAAATACTCATCAAAATTGTTTTTATTCACTAATCTGGAGAAAGAACCTGTGTATGTTATGTGTATTTAAGTTGATCAGGCAGAATAAAAGCAAGTCATTCTGTTTTTGTCTCCATATAGGATACTGCATGCATTAACTGTTATTTCTTGATTTATAAGCTTAAGATCTACTGAATATTTTTTTTAACAACCTTATGGGAGTATGTATAATTGCTTTACAATGGTATGTTAATTTCTGCTTTATAACAAAATGAATCAGCTATACATATACATATATCCCCATATCTCCTCCCTCTTGCGTCTCCCTCCCACCCTCCCTATCCCATCACTCAGGGTGGTCACAAAGCACGTGGCTGCTTCCCACTAGCTATCTATTTTACATTTGGTGGTGTATATATGTCCATGCCACTCTCTCACTTTGTTACAACTTACCCTTCCCCCTCCCTGTGTCCTCAAGTCCATTCTCTATGTCTGCGTCTTTATTCCTGTCCTGGCCCTACATTCATCAGAACCATTTTTTTTTAGAATCCATATATATGTGTTAGCATATGGTATTTGTTTTTCTCCTTCTGACTTACTTCACTCTGTATGACAGACTCTAGGTCCATCCACGTCTCTACAAATAACTCAATTGCATTTCTTTTTATGACTGACTAATATTCCATGGTATATATGTGCCACATCTTATTTATCCATTCATCTGTCGATGGACACTTAGGTTGCTTCCATGTCCTGGCTATTGTAAATAGAGCTGCAATGAACATTGTGGTACATGACTCTTTTTGAATTATGGTTTTCTCGGGGTGTATGCCCAGTAGTGGGATTGCTAAGTCATATGGTAGTTCTATTTGCAGTTTTCTAAGGAACCTCCATACTGTTCTCCACAGTGGCTGTATCACTTTACATTCCCACCAACAGTGTAAAGGGTTCCCTTTTCTCCACACCCTCTCCAGCATTTATTGTTTGTAAATTTTTTGATGACGGCCATTCTGACTGGTGTGAGGTGATACCTCATTGTAGTTTTGATTTGCATTTCTCTAATGATTAGTGATGTTGAGCATCCTTTTATGTGTTTGTTGGCAATCTGTTTATTTTCTTTGGAGAAATGTCTATTTAGGTCTTCTGCCCATTTTTGGATTGGGTCGTTTGTTTTTTTGATATTCAGCTGCATGAACTGCTTGTAAATTTTGGAGATTAATCCTTTGTCAGCTGCTTCAACTGCAAGTATTTTCTCCCATTCTGAGGGTTCTCTTTTGGTCTTGTTTATGGTTTCCTTTGCTGTGCGAAAGCTTTTAAGTTTCATTAGGTCCCATTTGTTCATTTTTGTTTTTATCTCCATTTCTCTAGGAGGTGGGTCGAAAAGGATCTTGCGGTGATTTCTGTCATAGGTGTTCTGCCTATGTTTTCCTCTAAGAGTTTAATAGTGTCTGGCCTTACATTTAGCTCTTTAATCTCTTTTGAGTTTATTTTTGTGTCTGGTGTTAGGGAGTGTCCTAACTTCATTCTTTTACATGTAGCTGTCCAGTTTTCCCAGCATCACAGATTGAAGAGGCTGTCTTTTCTCCACTGTATATTCTTGCCTCCTTTATCAAAAATAAGGTGACTATAGGTGCATGGGTTTATCTCTGGGCTTTCTATCCATTGACATATATTTCTGTTTTTGTATCAGTACCATACTGTCTTGATTACTGTAGCTCTGTAGTATAGTCTGAAGTCTGGGAGCCTGATTCCTCCAGCTCCATTTTTCTTTCTCAAGATTGCTTTGGCTGGTTGGGATCTTTTGTTTCTCCATACAAATTGTGAAACTTATTGTTCTAGTTCTGTGAAAAATGCCATTGGTAGTTTGACAGGGATTGGACTGAATCTGTAGATTGCTTTGGGTAGTATAGTCATTTTCACAATGTTGATTCTTCCAACCAAGATAACAGTATATCTCTCCATCTGTTAGTATCATCTTTAATTTCTTTCATCAGTGTCTTATAGTTTTCTGCATACAGGTCTCTGGTCCCCTGGGTAGGTTTGTTCCTAGGTATTTTATTCTTTTTATTGCAGTGGTAAGTGGGAGTGTTTCCTTAATTTGTCTTTCAGATTTTTCATCATTACTGTATAGGAAAGCAAGAGATTTCTGTGCATTAATTTTGTATCCTGCTACTTTACCAAATTCATTGATTAGCTCTAGTAGTTTTCTGGTAGCATCTTTAGGATTCTCTATGTGTAGTATCATCTCATTTGCAAACAGTGACAATTTTACTTCTTCTTTTCCGATTTGGATTCCTTTATCTTCTCTTATTGCCATGGCTAAAATTTCCAAAACTTTGGTGAATAATAGTGGTGAGGGCTGGCAACCTTGTCTTGTTCCTGATGTTAGAGGAAATGGTTTCAGTTTTTCACCACTGAGAACGATGTTGGCTGTGGGTTTGTCACATATGGCCTTTATTATGTCGAGGTAGTTTCCCTGTATGCCTACTTTCTGGAGAGTTTTTTTAATCAAAATTGCTGCTGAATTTTGTCGAAAGCTTTTTCTGCATTTATTGAGATGATCATATGGTTTTTCTCCTTCAGTTTGTTAATATGGTGTATCACATTGATTGATTTGCATATATTGAAGAATCCTTGCATTCCTGGGATAAGCCCCACTTGATCATGGTGTATGATTGTTTGGATTAATGTGCTGTTGGATTCTGTTTGCTAGTATTTTGTGGAGGATTTTTGCATGTATATTCATCACTGATATTGGCCTGTAGTTTTCTTTCTTTGTGACATCTTTGGTTTCGGTAACAGGGTGACAGTGGCCTCGTAGAGTGAGTTTGGGAGTGTTCCTCCCTCTGCTATATTTTGGAAGAGTTTGAGAAGGATAGGTGTTAGTTCTTCTCTAAATGTTTGATAGAATTTGCCTGTGAAGCCCTCTGGTCCTCAGCTTTTGTTTGTTGGAAGATTTTTAATTACAGTCTCAATTTCAGTGCTTGTGATTGGTCTGTTTATATTTTCTATTTCTTCCTGGTTCAGTCTTGGAAGATTGTGCTTTCCTAAGAATTAGTCCATTTCTTCCAGGTCGTCCATTTTATTGGCATATAGTTGCCTGTAGTAATCTTTCATGATCCTTTGTATTTCTGCATTGTCAGTTGTTACTTCTCCTTTTTCATTTCTAATTCTGTTGATTTGAGTCTTCCTTTTTATCCTGATGAGTCTGGCTAATGGTTTATCAATTTTGTTTATCTTCTCAATGAAACAGCTGTTAGTTTTAGTGATCTTTGCTATTGTTTCCTTCATTTATTTTTCATTTATTTCTGATCTGATCTTTATGATTTCTTTCCTTCTGCTAATTTTGGGTTTTTTTTTCTTTCTTTCTTTCTCTTAATGCTTTAGGTGAATGGTTAGGTTGTTTATTTGAGATTTTCTTGTTTCTTGACGTAGGACTGTATTGCTATAGACTTCCTCTTAGAACTGCTTTTGCTGCATCCCATAAGTTTTGGGTGGTTGTGTTTTCATTGTCATTTGTCTCTAGGTATATTCTGATTTCCTCTTTGATTTCCTCAGTGATCTCTTGGTTATTTAGTAGCATATTGTTTAGCCACCATGTGTTTGTAGTTTTTACAGTTTTTTTCTTGTAATTGATACCTAGTCTCACAGCATTGTGGTCGGAAAAGATACTTAATATGATTTCAATATTCTTAAATTTACCAAGGCTTGATTTGTGACCCAAATATGATCTATCCTGGAGAATGTTCCATGAGCACTTGAGAAGAAAGTGTCTTCTGTTGTTTTTGGATGGAATGTCCTATAAATATCAATTAAGTCCATCTTGTTTAATGTATCATTAAAAGCTTGTGTTTCCTTATTTTCATTTTGGATGATCTGTCCATTGGTGAAAGTGCAGTGTTAAAGTCCCCTACTATGACTGTGTTACTGTCGATTTCCCCTTTTATGGCTGTTAGCATTTGCCTTATGTATTGAGGTGCTCCTATGTTGGGTGCATAAATATTTACAATTGTTATATCTTCTTCTTGGATTGATCCCTTGATCATTATGTAGTGTCCTTCTTTGTCTCTTCTAATAGTCTTTATTTTAAAGTCTATTTTGTCTGATAGGAGAATTGCTACTCCAGCTTTCTTTTGATTTCCATTTGCATGGAATATCTTTTTCCATCCCCTCACTTTCAGTCTGTATGTGTCCCTAGGTCTGAAGTGGGTCTCTTGTAGACAGCAGATATATGGGTCTTATTTTTGTATCCATTCAGCCAGTCTATGTCTTTTGGTTGGAGCATTTAATCCACTTACATTTAAGGTAGTTATTGATATATATGTTCCTATTACCATTTTCTTAATTGTTCTGGGTTTGTTATTGCAGGTCTTTTCCTTCTCTTGTGGTTTCCTGCCTAAAGAAGTTCCTTTAGCATGTTTTGTAAAGCTGGTTTGGTGGTGCTGAATTCTCTTAGCTTTTGCTTCGCTGTAAAGGTTTTAATTTCTCCTTCGAATCTGAATGAGATCCTTGCTGGGTAGAGTAATCTTGGTTGTAGGTTTTTCCCTTTCATCACTTTAAATATGTCCTGCCACTCCCTTCTGGCTTGCAGAGTTTCTGCTGAAAGATTAGCTGTTAACCTTATATGGATTCCCCTGTATGTTATTTGTTGTTTTTCCCTTGCTGCTTTTAATATTTTTTCTTTGTATTTAATTTTTGTGATTAATATGCGTCTTGGCGTATTTCTCCTTGGATTTATCCTGTGTGGGACTCTCTGCGCTTCCTAGCCTTGATTGACTATTTCCTTTCCCATATTAGGGAAGTTTTCAATAATCTCTTCAAATATTTTCTCAGTCCCTTTATTTTTCTCTTCTTTTTCTGGGATCCCTATAATTTGAATGTTGGTGCATTTAATGTTTTCCCAGAGGTCTCTCAGACTGTCCTCGATTCTTTTCATTCTTTTTTCTCTATTCTTCTCTGTGGTATTATTTCCACTATTTTATCTTCCAGGTCACTTATCTGTTCTTCTGCCTCAGTTATTCTGCTATTGATTTCTTCTAGAGAATTCTTAATTTCATTTATTATGTTATTCATCATTGTTTGTTTGCTCTTTAGGTCTTCTAGGTCCTTGTTAAACATTTCTCATATTTTCTCCATTCTATTTCCAAGATTTTGGATCATCTTTACTATCATTACTCTGAATTCTTTTTCAGGTAGACTGCCTATTCCCTCTTCATTTGTTTGGTCTGGTGGGTTTTTACCTTGTTCCTTCATCTGCTGTGTGTTTCTCTGCCTTCTCATTTTGCTTAACTTACTGTGTTTAGGGTCTCCTTTTTGCAGGTTCGTAGTTCCCATTGTTTTTGGTGTCTGCCCCCAGTGGGTAAGGTTGGTTCAATGGGTTGTGTAGGCTTCCTGGTGGAGGGGACTGGTGCCCGTGTTCTGGTAGATGAGGATGGATCTTGTCTTTCTGGTGGGCAGGACTGCATCCAGTGGTGTGTTTTGAGGTGTCTATGTCCTTATTATGATTTTAGGCAGCCTCTCTGCTAATGGGTGGGGTTGTGTTCCTGTCTTTCAGTTGTTTGGCATAGGGTGCCCAGCACTATAGCTTGCTGGTCGTTGAATGGAGCTGAGTCTTAGTGTTGAGATGGAGATCTCTGGGAGAGCTTTTGCCGTTTGATATTACATGGAGCTGGGAGGTCACTGATGGACCAATGTCCTGAACTCGGCTCTCCCACCTCAGAGCCACAGGCCTGACACCCGGCCGGAGCATGAAGAGCCTGTCAGCCACATGGCAGGGATCAGCTCCACGGACTGCAGGGGCCTTCAGGGGCACCCAGGCGCCGGGGGGGACCATCCTCCCACAGCAGCTTCTAGGGTAGGGCCCGTGTCAGACCACCGGGATCTACTGAATTCTTGTAATCAAAGACAACTTGGTACACTTACGTCCCCTTTTCCCCCTTTATGAAGTACTAACATGCTTATATCACAATGTGAAATAAATCTTCGGTGTTTTCTGCTAATTTATTTCTTTAACAGCAATCTATAGAGCATGAACACTGTGCCTGACACTGTTCTTGGTGTTAGGAAACAGAAACAAAACAGACCAAAATCCTGCTGTCATAAAGCTTACTAGTGAGGCAGGTAATACATAAAACAAATAAGTAAGATATATAGCATGTGCCTAGTAACCAGGATTTATTAAAACCTTACATTTCAATAAAAAGACAAACAACCTAATTCAAAAATAGACAAGGGACCTGAATAGACAATTCTCCAAAGAAGATATACAAATGGCCAAAAAGCACATAAAAAGATGATGAACATCATCAGTCATGAGGAAAATGTAAATCAAACCACAAAGACCACTTAGCTGCAACTAAGAGTCCACATGCTGCAAGTAAGAAGTCTACATGCTGCAACTAAGAGCCCGCAGGCTGCAACAACACCCAGTGTGGCCAAAATAAATAAATAATATTTTTAAAAAAAATCTATTTTTGAGGGAATTCCCTGGTGGTACAGTGGTCGGGACTCCTCACTTTCACTGCCAATGGTGTGGGCTCAATCCCTGGACAGGGAACCAAAATCCCGCAAGCTGCGTGGTGCGGCACGGCCCCCTGCCAAAAATAAATCTATTCTCGAGAATGAGCGGGAGAGAGAATCTTAATGAAAAGGGGGAAAGGATGGGGTTGAGCTTTTAGAAAAGGTGACTAGAGAAGGCCTCACTAAGGAGGTGACACTTGAATGCTGACCTGAAGGTAGGAAGGAATCCTTTATACAGACATCTGATGCAAGATCCTAAAGGGAAGAGCAGGGGCAGAGGGCTTGCCTCACTTTTGAGGCAGAGGGAAGGCCACCGTGGCCAAGCAAGACAGGAGGGGAGAGTAGTAGGAAATGAGATTAGAGAGCAACAGGGAATCTGATTAGCAAAGGAAGGGCCTAGGGGGTCATTCTAAGGACTTTGGCTTTTACTCTTAGTGAAAAGGGACGTGAAGTGACTTACATGTTAATGGGCTCCTTTTAGTCCTGAATTGAGAAGCTACTACAGACCCATGAAGGGCAACAGCATGGTCTAGTCATCAGTTAGGAAGCTAGAGCAACGATGGAGTAAAGAGAATTCTCCGATTTGTCTTTCAATTCTTTCAGTAAGTTTTCAGTTTCTCTTTCGTCCTTCAAATATTCTGTCCTTATCGCCTCCATAGTTTCATGGATATAATAACTTCTCTTATGGTTTTTGGTTTTTTGAAGTTTTTCTTTGATGCCTTCACTGTCTCTAATCTTTTCGGTTCCTTTTTCCTTATTTGCTCTTATTTCTGTTTTTCTTTTTCTTTTTTTTTGGCCAAGCCGCTTGGCTTGCAGTATCTTAGTTCCCCAATCAGGGACTGAACCCGTGCCCCCTGCAGTGAGAGCGTGGAGTTCTAACCACTGGAATGCCAGGGAAGTCCTTGATTTCTGTTTTTCACGTTAGCATTCCTCAAATATCTGATGATCCTTGGTGGTCTGCTAATATGTGGAAAAACTAAAAAGCACTGTCTGTGTGGGCAGGACTTGGAAACCTCACTGTGAGATTATTTGGTTGGGCCGTTTCATTGCAGTATCTTGACCTGGTCAATTTGGCCAAAGAAAAATAAATTGCTCTAATCACGAGTGGGTACATTCAACAAGTGAAAAGCTGCTGAGATCTAATCATTAAAAACACACATCTCATGAGGCTTCTCACCCCTCGTCTATCCGAGCCACTCTATCACGAAGTCCTGTCAGCTTAACTCAGGTATACATCTCTCAAATTTATATACAGTTGATCCTTGAACAATGCAGGGGTTGGGGTGCTGACCCTCACTCAGCACCACCGAAAACTCACATTTAACTTATAATCGGTCCTATGTATCCATGGTTCCTCTGTATCCGTGGTTCCGCATCCACGGATTCAACCACCTGGGGATCCAACCAACGGGGAAGTGTGTAGGATTTACTATGGAAAAATAATCCATGTGTAAGTGGACCCGCTCAGTTCAAACCTGGTGTTGTTCAAGCTGTACTTCTATCCATCTCTATCATCATTCCCCTGGACCAAACTACACTTTGCTCACCAGGAAGACTACGGGAGTCTTGTTCACCTACTCCTAGGATATCCTTCAGTGTCTGTCTTCCACAATTGGCCAGAGTGATCTTTACAAAGTGCATTTTTAGTCCTGTTCCCTTCCTTCATATCTCCCCCCCAAACTACTCCCACCGATTTTTAAAGTCTAGTGGCGGTCCTTACTCTTAGAAGAGAGTCGCATGGGCTGCCTACCTTTGCAGCCTCCTCCTGCCCCCGGCCCCGCCCCCAGTTCTCAGCGCTCCTGCTCTCCTCTCCGTTGTTCACATCACAGTCCTTTCTTCTATGGCTGTTTGCTTGCTCCAACTGTTTCTTTAAGTAGGGAATGCTCTTTTTTCCCTCTCCCTGTAGTTTCATCTTACTGATGCCTCAGGGCTCAGTTTCAACATCAATTCCTCAAGGAGAGGTTCCTAATCTTCCTTAAAGCTTTACAGACCTGTGCTTTGTTAGCATCCATCACAGATGTAATTTTATAAGTGTGACTCTTTGATTAATGCCTCCCCCATTAAAATGCACACTTCCATAAAAACAGGTGCCTAATCCTTTCCCTTACCATGTATTCACAGCACCCTGCATAATATCAGGCACATATTATACGCCCTGTAAATATCTGACAAATGGGTATATACGTGAAGGCAGAGAACTGCAACTATTACCACCTCCAGTGTGTAAGTCACATGAAGAAGGTGACTGCTTTTCAAAGGCATTTTACAATGCCAAATTACAGACTGCCTTGAAAACTGTGACCTTAAAACATGCTTTTTTACTTCATCGTAATCAGGACAAAGAAATCAGCACACAAAATACATTTCCAGACAAACACACACACTAGTTTTACAGAAAAAGATATAAACATTCACATTAAGGTCTGGGGCAGGTGGGGGGCCGGGAACAAAACTCTGTTGTTCATTTCAGGCCAAGAACATAAAGTGAACCTACCTACCAGAAACAAAGAAACCAAAAATCAAACAGAATAACAAAAACAAAGCCATAGCTAAAATTACTTGTGCAAATACATAAATATCCAAGAAAGAATGACCAAATAATGGATCTTGTTGTAACATAAAGAAAAGCAAAATTGACAGTATTTTCTATATGATAAAGACTATATAAATACTGCTTCATTTAAAAAAACTTAAAATTGGACCTAGTAAATGCTACCAAGTATCATCAATGTTATTTACCATTTACATGTTCTTCCAGCTTTAGAATACTTTATTTCAAAGGGAAAATTTTTTTACCTGTAACTCTATAAAGATAACATGTTCAAGCAATCCAAATTCAACTGTGCTAAAATTCACGGAAAAGGAAGTACCCGTGCTTTTAAGAAGCTTCAGAGTGAGTCATGAGGACATATTTTTAGAAGATATAAACGTCACTGGAACCCAACTGTAGGAAATTCGTGCAAAGGCTTTATTCATTAAACTAATGAATTTCTCTACAGTATGTGCCAGTCTATATACCAGATGGGGAAAACACAAAGGTAAGTATCAAAACAATCAGTACAAAATTTAAGAGTTCTAAAAGAGAGATAAGGTATTTGGAATACCTGGTCTTTATGATTTATAACAGTAGAAGAACCTGAAATCTTAACGTAAGCTTTTCTATAATTACTTTATGTGTGTGTGCACTTTCCTATCAGGATTATTAGCAGCTTCAAGGATGCAAATACATGAAGACAGATTTAAAAACCCTGACTGACATCCACGGTGTACGCTGAGTGTGTTTTGTCAGGTCCACAACTGGTGTGGCAGGGTTTTTAAAGTTTTCCTATGTACTTCATGGCTCAATTCCACTTTTCAATGCAGTGGCTGGGGCCTACGGATAAGAAGATGAATGAGAGAGTCCGTGCCCCACTGCTGACCACGGGCCATGCAAAGAAAGGCGCGGGTAGTAGCAACGGTGCATCATGTGATAAATGCAACAGCACAATGGACCCACTGCTATGGGAACAACAAAGAATACCAGAACAGGTAGGTAAGGAGTGTCTACTCCATAGAAAGGTGGGTATCATTCACTCCCATGACTCTCTCAACATACCTAACATTTCGATGTTTGAAAACAAAATGTCTGCATATTTACATAGCGCAAGTGACACTGTTCCTTCTATTAACCTCCCGTGAAACCTCTTCTGCTGTTTTGACAACAAAATCATTTCTTAAATATCAATCATAAAATTTAAGGTTTAAAATATTTTTATCTTAGTATCTTTTATATTTGACACATATAGTTTGATACAATTTATTAGTTTTCCTAATGTTAAAGAATAGGGTTGGTGATAAAAATAATAATTGGCTTGAAAATACATTTCTGTATGTGAATTGGAATTGATTTCCTTTTCTGGAAATTTATAACACTTGACACT
This sequence comes from Pseudorca crassidens, assembly GCF_039906515.1. Taxonomy (NCBI): domain Eukaryota; kingdom Metazoa; phylum Chordata; class Mammalia; order Artiodactyla; family Delphinidae; genus Pseudorca; species Pseudorca crassidens. The sequence continues at coordinate 192,402,075 of NC_090296.1, forward strand.
AAAATGAGTCAAATGATGAAATCCTCACAGGCAGGAATTAGTTGTTTAGGTTCTGTAGTTTACATTCGCTTTTAACTTCTTCCTCTCTACTTCAGGAGGAAAATATATAGCAAAAGCCGTCAGACGAAATGTAACAAATCAGTATGGTCTGTACTCTTACGGTTGCATTTTATAGCTTTCCCTGTTTAAGGAAAGGTAAGTATGTTTCTTTCACTAAATCCACTAGCTGGATGTTTGCCAGCACAATAAAAGTGAACACAGTAATAAATAATGAAATAGATCCACAAAACTTAGCACTGTCAGTTCAGTCTTTGGTACAATTTATACAATTCATACTTCTTACAGAAACAAATAAAGTACTTTAACAAGTACAAGCTGAAAAAGCACGTTGAGTAATCAGGAAAGTGCAACAGAATTAAGAAACATCAAAAATATAATTATATATTTTCTTCCTTTAGTCCAACATCTAGCAACTCTATGTAGGCATACCAGAAATGTTTAATAAATGTAGAATAATGAAAACGGCAATGATGATGATGACAACAGCTAAGATATACTGGGCATTTAACTTGTACTAGGTACTGCTAATTGTTTAATATTTAAGCCTGACAACAATCCTAAGAGCGAGGCACTATTATTAAACCCTATTTTAAAGACATGGGAGAAGAGGCTGAGCCATGTTAGGAAGCGGCATGGTTGGGATTCTAACGAAGGCTGTCTGACTTCAAGGCTCTTAACCACTCAATTGTGGAAAAAGAAATATTATAAAGGCTGGGATTTGGCAGCAGTTTTGTTGCAAGAACTTTATAACAAACATATTCAAATGTATTTAATCTAGTTCAATATTGTAATATTGTATCTACTAAAACTGTAGGAAATATTCCATCCTGAAAGAGCAACTGACTTGTATACCACTGAACTATTAATAGATTTTAAAATGCTTTTTCCTAGATGTTATAAATAAAACTATTTTATATCACGTAAGTTAGATTCTTATCCTCTCTGCAAAAGAGTAAACCAAAACATTTAATTTCAATTATTTTCACCATAACACAAGTGATTTCTGAAAAAAATCAAGAGCCAAAGTTCTAAAGTTGGAAAAGATAAAGAAATTATACGTAAATCACGACTGATTTTACTGAAATGATTCCAAAACCAAAGCAGTACAACAGTACGCCCTTTAGTATTAACTTTTTAGATTTTGAAACAATCCACTTCACAGTGGGAATACACTGAAGTCTGTACAAAGATCCAAACTAAACATGGACTTATATTACTTGTTTGCCTGATGTCATACTTACAAAAAAAAAAAAAAAAAATCCTGCAATAAGCATACCTTGGCAAAAAATACGGTGAGGTGAGTTTCACTGCCAACAATCCAAATAGGGAATTTTGGAGATTTCAAGTAAGAACCAACCTAGAACAAATGTAGCAAAATAAATAAACAAATGAAAATTTTATACTGCCTGTTAAATATCTGCCAACGAATATCTGAAGCATAACTGAAGTGTCTAATTCATATTGAAAGGGAATAATGGATTGTGCCAGAAAGCCTTACCCATAATGGTCAAATGCTAAGTGTAAAAAAGGAATGTTATAAAGACTGTCAGGGCTAAGTTTTTACTACACCTTTTCACTAGAAGAATAATACAGATTTAACACAGCTAAAAAGAATTAGTTTAGCTCTAAGAATCATTCTCAGGTTTCACTAAAGATCCTAGATAAAATGACCACTTCTAGAAATTCAGCTTGGTACCTCAAACCCTAAAACTATAACCTTGACAACAATTATCAGGAAAATAATTATAAATTAACAAGTGAGTAGATATATGAATAAATAAGGGGAAAAACCTTAAGAATATTCTGTCTTCAAAGAACCTGGGGCAACACAGTAATCTCTCTAAAGCAAAACACACACTCCCAAACATTTAAGAATATAAAAGAATCCTGTCATTTGATTCTTCATGGTAGGAAGTAAATTCAAAGTTTTACAGTATTAAGTCTCTTTAAAATATGTAAGAAGTTATACTTTATAGCCTGCCTTCGAGGTTATATATTTAATATAAAAATGACAGTACCCCAAATTTGAGAGTATCATTTTTTTGTGCGTGACCGAGAAAAAAAAGCTTAAAATTCAACAGACTTGTGAACTCGGATCACGTTCACATGAATCACCCACACTCTTAGATGGACAAAGACTCTGACAACTAGCCTTACCAATCACATGTGCTGAATTTTCTTTTCTCACACAGACTCCCTAGAACTGGAAAATTCCAGGTGGCTGCTCGCAGCAGTCAGGGCCAACCATTCGCCCCTAAGCAGCCAAAAGCCCTGCTCTGGTGCCCGGCTTTCAACCACCCTTTGGAACTGACTGCTATCATTAGGAGGGAAATGGGAAAGAGGCGGGTACTCTTTTGTATTCGGGGATCGTAAAGCTAGTATCTTTGACCTAGGAGGACAGGGAGGGATGAGCGGATGTGCTAACAGCAGTGGTGAACCAGCAGCAGAGGAGGAAGGATGGTTTGAGGACAAGAGAAAAGTGTTAACAGCACAAGGACAAAGAAACAGGAAAAGCTCTGGTCACAGTTCAGAGTGAAGGGATTTTAGAGGTGTTCAGTGCAAGGCCTTCCACTTTACATAAGGAAGCTGCGAACTCCACAGGACCCGTGCTTCGCCGGAATTCAGACAGCTAACTAGTACAGAGCTGGGGTCAAAGCTCAGGTTTTATAATTCCTCATGTGGCAGCTTTCTATTACATCACGCTGCCTCTTGCAGTGAAAAGTTCAGGTGCTGTTTAACTTCTCCTTTAGAAAAAGTGTGTGTGTGTATATATGTGTGTGCGTTTAAGGTAGAAGTAAAACATGAGGATAAAATTACAAACAGTGGGATCAAAGGGTAAATGAGTGCTGAGCTCACGAAGTGTTTGTAATAAGAAAAATAAATAAAAGAAGGCATAAATGGAGCAACCACTTTGGAAAACAGTTTGACAGTTCCTCCAAAAGCTACGTATATAACTACCATATGACCAAGTAATTTCACTCCTGGGTATACACTCAAGACAAATAAAAACATGCTCACTAAAGACTTATATATTAATGTTCATAGCAGTATTATGCGTGATAGTCAAAAATCAGAAACAAGCCAAATGTCCATCCACTGATAAATAGAAAAATGAAACTGATATAAACTGATATATCACACAATAGAATATTATTTGGTCATACAAAGGAATGAAGTACTAATACATGTTAAAACATGAATGAAGACTGAGAACATTATGCTAAGTGAAAGAAGCCAGACACTAAAGGCCACATACTGTAGGATTCCATTTAAATGAAATGTCCAAAACAGGCAAAACTGCAGAGACAGAAAGTTGCCAGGGGCTGGGGAGGAACGAGGAGGTGACAGCTAAAGGGTTTAGAGCAGGAGTCCCCAACCTTTTTGGCCGGTTACGTGGAAGACAATTTTTCCATGGACCGGGGTTGCAGGGGAGTGGGGGGAATGGGGGCGGGGGCGGATGGCTCAGGCGGTAATGCGAGCAATGGGGAGCAGTGGGGAGTGGCAGATGAAGCTTCGCTCGCTTGCTCACTCGCCCGCCGCTTACTTCCTGCTGTGAGGCCTGGGGTTTGGGGACCCCTGGTTTAGAGGATCTTTTTGGAGAGAGGAAAACATATTGGTATTAGATAGTGGTCATAATGGCACAGCCCTATGAATATACGAAAAACCACTCAATAGCACACTTTAAAATGGTGAATTTTATGCATGAGTTATGTATGAGTTTTTTAAAAGGTGCACAGCCAAAAGCACTGAGTCACCTTTTATCTCACGTGCGAGTATGCGCACGCACGCATACAGGGGCAGGAGAGGGAAAGAGAGAGAGAGACACCTAGAGAGCCCGTGAGAGAGACTGTTTCATTTGTCTTAATGAACACATATGAGCAAAATTATATGAAAATGTTAATTTCAATTCTAAAGGGCAATTTGCTGCACTATCAAAGAACAGGGAGATGTTCAGATTCACAAAACTAATACAAACACAATTATTCCCTTAACGCCATTTCTCTAAATGTTTGATGATAAGTGAATGTATATATATTTTCAGAAGGATATCTACAGTTATATACAGATGAGCACCAGAGTGTAAGAGAGAGTGTTTTTTGGTTTTTGTTTTGTTTCTTTAATGCTGTCTTAACTCAGCTTTGAGGCCCTGACTGGGGGCTGGTCAATTCCCTTAAAAAAGACAGCTCATTAAGTCCAAACCCCAGACACCTGACATGTCTCCTCACCCCAGGCCACTCTGCATGGCCCTAATCGCTCTGGAGTCAGGCCCCAGACAACAAGGGACAACTCCCAAGCCCAGAGCTCACCCAAACTATTCAAACCAGCCAGGTCACAGGGAGCCCAGGCAACCCAGCTAACTCCATCCCAATTTCCACACGTAAGCTGCTCCCTAGGGCTGCAGCCTGCTGTTGCCTTGTCCCCAGGTATAATTCTCTTCTTGGCCCTGCCTGGTAGCATTCTCTTGTTTGGAGCTGTAGGTCACAGAGTTCTGCCTTTCATCTATCTGAGTATCAGTGTGCTGTATCCCACCATTAAAAATATCTTTAAACCTAGAAAACACCATAGTTACCGCTAGAACACTAGAGCAGTAACACTAGGTTGGCACTAGAGCAATAATACTGGAGTAACAGGAGAATATACAGCAGCTAATGACTTCCCACTAAGATCTTGGGGATAAAACAGACATTCCTCTGTTCTATCTAACAGTTAAAGAAAAGCAAATGCACATATTTAGAAAATTACAATTCTGGTGAAATTGTCTGCTCATTCATTCAATAAATATTGACTGAGCATCTAATATGTACCCAGAAAGACAATGTGCCTGCCTTCAAGGAGTTCATATTCCATTAGGGACAACAGAAAAACAAATTCAAGATTAAAAAAAAGATAACTAAATCAATAAAAAAGATCACTGCAAAGTGATTATTCCTATGAAATAATGTGAAAGAGTCACTGAGGGAATGGTCCAGGAAAGGGTCTCTGAGGCACAGTGTGAAGTAGAGTCTGAAGGAGAGAGTGAGCCATCCATTTAAGAGCTGGAGTATTCCACGCAGAAATGAAGGAAGTACGAAGGCTCACCAGGTAGGAAAGGGCCTGGCGTGTACGAAAAACTGACAGGAGACCAGCGTGGCTGGAGCACAGCAATGGAGAGAGTGCAACGCAACTCTGGAAGGACAGACAGAATCCAGACCATCAGGGCCTTAAGGCCACAGGGTGAAGATTTCAAAATATATCATCTTCACACCCTATCTGTCTGCAAAACACACACCACAGTTTTTAGAAAACAGCTTCACTGACGTATCTTTGACATAAAAAATTGTATGTATTTAAGGTGTACAACTTGATACCTGGATATATGTACACACCGTAAAAAGATCACCACAATCAAGCTAAGTAACATATCCACCGCTTCTGTGTGGTCACCATTTTTTACGTGCACACACACTTTTAGGAATATGAGCGTCTGCGGGTGTGCTGGGGAGGAGACGCAGTTTGATTCTCCAGTCGCTAGGCTGCCTCAGAATAGCTTTACCTTGTGTAATTAAAGTCACTGAAAATATAAGAGTTGCTACTGTTTGACAGTACAATTACTACTAATGAATAAGGGCAGGATGACACCTATTTGATTATCATATCCTTGTCACCCCTGTCCAAGTGTTGTCATGAAAGAGGAATGCTGTCTGGTAAAAAAGAAAGGGAGGGGAGGAAGGGAAGGAAGGAAGAAAGGAAAAAAGAAAGAAAGGCACTGTTATTGTTACTAAAAATAATCAACCACTGCTATGGAACCACCATTCTAAAATGGAAAAGAATATGAGAGCTACTTCCTTCTTTCCCCCAAATCAGAACATCTTATTAAGCGCAAATCATTAACGATTTAAACTCCATTTAAAACTATTTGGAATATCCAATAGTTATTTCAGAATGTGCAGGAAAGCTATGAAATATATATCAAAAAATGAGAGTTTCACGGCAGTTCCTAATTCCAGCACATGTGTTAAAGAGTTTAATGCTGTGAAGTGCTTGGATTTTGCTTTTTAGTGTGAAATCAGTTTTCAGATGAAAAAGACAAGTTAGAATCTCAGGCATTTAGCAGATTCTTTTTCTTTGCCTGATAAAGTATTATCAATTTTTTCAGCAAAGCATACTGTTAGTGAGGCACAAACAGGGCATTCTGTCCCCTCAGTTTCCCCAAAACTGTATTTATATTCGATAACGGATATCTGTTTTTATAAATTATTTCATGCTGGGTTCTGCCCCCGACCCTCAAAAAGGAACAAGCCTCAAAAAATAAGGAGACTCAGCATGATCAGCCAGCTTAACTCCATCCTCGATAAGCCTGTCAGTTCAGGAAGGGTGGCCAGAAAAGAACTGAGAGTACACACTGTCTGTAGTAAGCTAAAATATGTTGTCCCACGAGAAAAATGCTCTCTCCAACAGTGGACGTGTGAATAAAAACCATTCAAAGTATCTTAAAAATCAACTTACCTTACAGTATCTTAATGCTTCCATCAGTGTTAAGAATCCTACAGCTGCTTGTTCATGTATACCAAGAAGTTCTGCAACAAAAAAGTTAGCACTGCATTAGCATATAAATCTGAAAAGCACTTCAATGTAAATATATATGTAAACATACATATATATACTCTACACCAGAACTTTTACTTTTACCCAAAACTATACTTTAAAGCTCAGCATATATTTATTGTTAGGAGTGCACATCAAGTCATCGTGACACTACTACTCATTATAAAATACCATTAAATTAGGTAGTGGGTAATGTGATCCTTCAGATGTACATTAAATGTATTTATAAAACTTTATATTCAATGTTAACTTTTGATGGACATTTGATACCATTCCTCTCTCCCATAAACAAACACAAGCAGCATGCTTAAGACTGGGGAAATAAGGATGAATAGAACACAGTAACTGCTTTACAAAGGCTAAGAGCTTATCAAAGGAGGCAGATGAAAAACTTGTGCTCTCTGTTTATATGAACACACACATCTTATAGTTGTATTAAAGCATCTGCTTACTGTGTTAGGGAAGGCGTACACAAGTGGTAACATCTGAATTGAATCTTGTAGCATATGTAGGAATTTTCCAGGCCAAGAAGAGGATAAGAAGAAAATTCAAAGCAGAGGAAATGGTAAAGAACTATGATAAATCAATGTATCTAAGGGGTGAAGAATTTGTCAAAGCTTCCTTAAAGGTTTCTAGACTGGGGAACTTGATAAATGGTGATTAACTAAGGGAAAGAATTAAGAAGAAGTAGGTTCTAAAGGGGCGTGAAGAGAGAATATGAGTTTGGTTTTAGACAAGCTAGGATTGAGGCGCCATTAGGACTTCTAGCTAGAGATGGATACAAAACTAGAAGTAAGGCTCAGGAACACGGAAGAGAAATTAGGGTTGGATGTAAAGTCTGGGGAATCACCTGCATAGAGATGAGAGTTGACATCATGGAAATGGGTAAGAAAGAATAGAAAAAGCACAGAAAATGAAAAGACAGATTATTCCACATCAGAGATGTAACTGTGATGGTAATAAAGTCTTTTCAGACTACAGCGTTCAGCTGAAGTACATCAGGTACCACTGTAATAGTAATTTGGGTCCACACATATTTCTAAAAAGCATGTTTTTTTCTGGTTAAAAATTATGTCCACTGTAAACACAATGTATATATAACTCTACATCCTTTTTACCATCTGGTTGTATATCATCCATTTTCCTATTAGGATATTATGTTTTTCTTATCAATTAATGTAATAATATCAACGTATTTGCTTTTGTTGTAAATAGTTTACTGTGTGTCCTGAAGTACAACATCCAGATGGTATAAACCAGGAACTTGTTGCTTAAGCTTTACGCTTTGTAAATTCAAAATTAATAGAAGGCACGTATACATAGAGTTTGTATTTTTTCACAAACTTCTTACAGGCAGAGAAGACATAGTGATAGTTCCCAAATTTTGGTTATGATCCTTAGGGATGCCTAAGTCCCTTTTAGAGACTACATGAAACCGAAATGATTTACATGAAAAGACGTTAATTGTCTTTTTCACTCTTACTCTCTCATGAGTGTATAGTGGGGTTTTCCAGAGGCTAACTGATACGTTATTTCCCAACAGATTGAATCTATAAACAGATATGAGAATCCAGCTGTCTGCTAATAAACTAGACATTAAAGAGACTTGCAAAATTTTAAAGCAATGTCACTCTTCTTAGGAAATTTTTTTCTTATTTGGGAAGATAGTTTAATTAAAAATATTTATATTTAAAGTAATTTTAAAATGAATACATCTTTTAAAATTTCTCAGTCTTAATTTTTAACAAAAAACCCAGTGATTATTATTTTCCTATAAACCAAATAAGCGAGAGCTTTTTGGGATCCTCACTATATTTAATAGTGTAAAGGTCATGAGACCAAAAATTCTGAGAATTGTTGAATTACAGCCTTCAAAGGAAAAAGAGCAGCCCGAACAGGCAGCGATGGTCCTCCACAGCCTTTCGAATTTTTTCCTCCTCTTCCTTCCAAAATGTAAGCAGCACTAAATGTTTTCAAGTTCAAAGAATACATGTTAAGAAACATTTTCACACTTCAATTTCTAAAATCAGTTATCACCACCTAGTGTTACAACTTGATACTACATCATCTATTTCCTTAGAATTGTAAACAAATGTCTAGAATAGTATATTTATAATATCATGCTACTAAATATAGCAAATTAGCTGTTCATAATTCTTCAATAATGAATTGTTCAGATTAGGTCAGTAATCACATGTTTAGGTATGTTGTTTCAATGGTAGCTTTTTAAAAATGTGTTAACTCCTATTTCCTTAAACAGGACATGTACTTATAATTTTTATCTTCTTTTGATAGCTGAAGTGCATCATTAAGAATATTTATTGTACAAAGTTGTAATTATAGTGAGGATACACTACCCTCATATTAAAACTTAAAGAATTTAGTTATAAGAGACTTCATAAGTCTCAAAGAAGTCTGCTTACATTTGCAGAAAATTCTAATAATTAAGTCATTACATTTCAGAATTTTCTGTCTAACTTCGTTTTCTTAGCCTAGCATTTAAGACTAATCATGGTGATTGTCTACCAACCTTTCCATTCAGTCAGTGGCACTGTACCTAAATGCAGAGTTTTGTATTCCTGAGTTTGCTTTTCTATAGCCTTCTCCTCCACTCCCAACTATCACTTCTCACTACTGTCAGGGTGTCTACAGAAGTCCTTCTTGGGCCTTTCAAACTTGACGCTGACTTGGAAAGCAGATAACTGCACTACATTTATTTAACAAACATGCTCTGGGTGCCGAGTATGAAAAAGAACAATGCTAAGCACAGTGCAGGAATACAAAGGTACCACTGGGAATATGAAGATGAAGAAGCAAAGAGCCTCTCTGCAAACCATGTATCTGATGAGGGGTTAATATCCACAATATATAAGGAACTCCTACAACTCAGCTGCAAAAGACCAAATAACCCAGAAAGCAAAACAAGACGCCAAAACAAAAAAATCTGGGCAAAGGACTTAGACATTTCTCTAAAGAATACATAAAATGGCCAACGGTATATGGAAAGATGCTGAACATCACTGATCATCAGAGAGGTGCAAACTGAAACCACCATGTTAGGCTAACCATTCTCAAGAACACAAAAGATAAATGCCGGGGAGGGTGTGTAGAATCTGAATCCTTGTACACTGTTGGTGGGGATCTAAAATGGAAAACAGGATGGAGGTTCCTCAAAAAAATTAAAAATAGAACCACCATATGATCCAACAGTTCCACTTCGGTGTATTTAGTCCAAAAGAATGAAATCAGGATCTCAAAGAGATATCTGCATTCCCATGCTCACTGCAGCGCTGTTCACAATAGCTGAGAAACTGAAACAACCTAAGTGTCTAGCAACAAATGAATGGATACAGAAACTGTGCAATATCCATACAATGGAATATTACTCAGGCTTACAAAAGAAGGGAATCTTATTATATGTGCACATGTATGAACCTCGAGGACCTTATGCTAAGCGACATATGCCAGTCACAGAAGGAGAAATACTGCATGATTCCACTTAAACGAGGTTTCTAAAATAGTCAAACTCCTAGAAGCCGAGAGTACAAGGGTGGTTTTGCCAGGAGCTGGGAGGAGGAGATGGGGTGGGGAACTGCTGTTCCACAGACAGAGACTTTCCGTGATGTAAGACGAATAAGTCGTAAAGATCTGCTACACAATCTTGTACCTACAGTTAATACCAAACTTAAAAATTCGTTACAGGATAGATCTCACGTTAAATGTTCTTACTACAGTTAAAAAAATTCAACCCCTCCGCCCCCTCCAAAAAAACCAAAGTAGAATGTGGTAAGTGCCATGAGGGCAAAGTGCTCAGAGGCAGGATGGATGACCTGCAGCTGTGGGAGTCAGGGAGTGCCCCGGGGAAGGGAGGGCACACGAAGTGCGAGCTGAAGGACTGGACAGGCACAGACGCGAGGGATACAGGTCTTCAGGCACAGGGAGCGGCATGAACAAAGAAATGAAAGCAAGTAGCGTGATTCTGTTCAAGCACAGGTTCGTGATGGCTGAAAACTTAAGCTGGGGTGAGATTATGTAGGGTCCTTGCGTAAGTAAGGTAAAGAATCTATAGTTAAAAATATGGAGGAAAAAAGAAAAAAAGGACTTGAAGGATGTTAGAATACCTAAAGCAAAAAGCAATACAATACAGAAAAAGGCTTGGTTGTCTCACTTATAGGTAAAGGTACATGCCATCTGAGCCATAAACTTTGTGAAATCTATTTTTGAAGTGAGGAGCTTTTTAAAACCCCCTTATTAGCTGTCTGTCGAATTGCTGAGAAGTCAGGTTGCTAGAGAATTGGTGTCTAGCCAGGGTTGCCAGATCTAGCAAATAAAAACAAAGATGCCCAGTTAAATATAAATTTCAGATACAAAATATAATTTTTCAGTATAAGTATATTCCAAATACTGAACGGGACATACTTACACTAAAAATGATTGTTTATTTGAAATCCAAATTTAAATGGGAGTCCTGCATTTTGTCTGGCAACTTAGTTCCAGCTAACTTAATATATTTTTACAACTAATAGAATTTGGAGAAAAGGAGCACTTCTGACCTTTCCTCACATAAATTCTGATAAACCAAATACCTTTCAAATTTGTATAGCACCTGGCCACTAACTGCAATTCACATTAACTACTTAAAAATATGAAAATTTCAAAATGATCTTAATCTTCAGAGTTTAGATTCTCGTACTGTCTATGTATCTTGAGTCTATCAGCTTTCAATTAACTATGCCTGGAAGGACTGCCATAGTGATTTATATCAAAAGAAAAAAGAAACGAAGAATGTGGGTTTCTGATTTATAAGACCTGACTCTATTTCTATCCCATAAAATGAAGAAAACATTAAAATAAAAATAATCATCAAATAAACATACGAAAGCAATAAATGTACAATACATACAAAAAGAGAGGGTACGCAAACGCTATGGGATTCGTTTATGAAAGAAAGGAGGCCATGGGAAGACTGATCTATGGGAAAATAAAATCAAAGAAAACCTCAGCTCAAAATACAGGCAACAGTAAAAATGAAGATATCTGGCAGGTTAATAGGGGCCACACCACAAAAGGATTTTAAGACCCTGCTAAGAAGTTTGGATTTTATTTTAAGTGCATGGGGAAGCCAGCTATTGAATGGTTTTAAGTGAGAGAATATCATGATCTGATTTACTGTTTAAAATACCAGGCTAGTTACTGCGAAGGACTGAGGCGTGGGCAAGAATGAATTCAGTGATTAGTTCTATTGCAGTTTTATTTGTACTCTATGGCAGAAGCAAAAGCTAGTTTTAATAACTGAGGTAGAATAACGTACATGAATTCAAGAACTATATGATCAAAAATATATACTTTCATTTAAAGATATAAAAAACTATCTAGATGGGAAGACCTAATATTGTAAAGATGTCACTTCTCTAAAATAATACACAAATTTACTGTAAGCTCAAGCAAAATGTTTAGAGGTTTCTTAAAACTAGAAATTAAAAAGCTGGAAAAGCATTTAATTGGAATAGATAGTATGGAAAAGACCATGATAAATTTGAAAAAGTAAAATATTAGGGAACGTGCTAATAAATACCAAAGTATATTATATAACTATGTAACAGTGTAGTTTTGGCATAAGAACTCACAAATAGATTAGTGGAATAGAAGACTCCAAAAAATGACTCATACCTATGGGAAAATCTGTTATTTGATAAAGCAGGTGTTTCATATCTGTGGAGAACTGACTGGAATTAGGAAATTCTTTGGGAAAAAGTAAAAAGGTAGATCCCTACTTCATACCACTCATAAATAAATAACCAGATGGATTAACGAGCTGAACATTAAAAGAAAAATAACATCTACAAAAGCATTTGAAGAAAATACTAGAGAGTATTAGTTTTAATCTTGGGTAGGAGAAACATAAAACAGATACAAGGAAAAAATTTAAAAACAAACGCCATAACAGAAGAGATCAAATGATTTAATCTCATAAAAATGAAAAGCTTTGGTATATAAAAGATACCAGTGGCAAAGTTAAAGGAGACAGAAAAGGCTGAGAGAAAATATTTGCAACACAGATTTAACACACAAAGAACGAAGCATTTATAAAGCATCCCTAGAAATTGTAAATAAAAGAAAATAAATAACCTCTCCCCAAAAAATGCCAAAAAATAGAAAGAGACAATTCCCAGAAGAAACACTGAAAGTTGAGAAACATTATGAAAAGATGGTCAACTGCAGCCTCACTAGGAATCAGAGAAACATGAATCAAAACAAGCTACCAGGTGTCAATAAACTGATGGACAAAATATTAAAGATGGAGAGCTCTGAGTGTTGGCCAGTATGCAGAAAAACAGGAACTCTCCTACATGCTGGAAGCATAAGTTTATACTTCTCTAGTTGGTAAAGCAAATTTTAGAAGGTAATTTGGCATTATCTATCAAAGTTTAACAGGTGTTCCTTAAAAGGTTAAATAAACACAGAATTATCATATGACCCAGGATTTTCACTCCTGGGAATATGCTAAAGAAAAATAAAAACATATTCTCACAAACATTTGTACATAAATGTTCCTAACCACATTACTCATCACAACCAAGTGGAAACAAGCCAAATGTCCATCAACTGATGAACGAAAAAAGAAAACGTGGTATAAAGCATACAATGAAATATTGTTCAATAAAATGGAGTGAAGTGCTGGTACATGCTAAAACATGGATGAACCTTGAAAACATTATGCTAAGTGAAATAAGCTGGTACGGAAGACCAGATATTAAAGACATGATTCTGTTACCAGAAATGTCCAGAACAGGCAAACCTACAGAGACAGGAAGCAGATTAATGGCTGCTAAGGGTTTTGGGGAAGTGACTGCTAATGGGTTCAAGGGGTATTGCGGAGATGATACAAACATTCTAAAATTGACGTGGTGATAGCTGCACAACTCTTAAGAACATAACTAAAACCAGTGACTTGTACATTTTAAATGGGAGATGTGTAAGGTATGTGAATTACATCTCAATAAATCCACTTAGTTAAAAAAAAAAAAAAACAAAAAACCCAGAAGCCTAAATTTTGTTAACATACGTTCTGCTTTTAGGAATCTATCCTACAGGAATACTTGAATTTGAACAGAGAGATATATACAAAAACGTTCACTGCAGAATTGTTTGTAACAGCCAAAAATGGTAGTACCATCTAAACGTTCATAAAAAATAAACTAGGGGCAAAAGACAAACTGGGGAAAAAATGTTTACTACATATATGACAGATCAAGCATTGATATCCTGTATAAATAAATGTGAGAAAACTGCCCATTTATCTTTCATTGAAACTTCTTGGCCTTTCCTGGACAAACACGTAATGTCCATTTTCTTTCCCACTGCCAGATTGATGATTATTGCTAGGAAAAAGCCTAATTATAAGCTTTACTGGTTAGATTCACTCTAAATAATTCTATGTAACCTCATGTCAGCTCTTAATTCTGATTGCACATTTAAAAACTTCTTTCATAATCCATCTTTATATTCCTTCTTACAGCAGTTGATTCAAACTCTTTCTCTCCTTTATATGCCTCTAACTTTCTGTCCACTCATTCTCAGCAACTTCGAACTCTCAAGAGTTCTCCCAATTCAAATCTTGCATATTTCAAAATGCCTTTTTCTTTTCTCAACACATTCTTTCTTCCTGTTTTAGAAGAACTGTGCATCTTTCCAAGGTCACTGTTACTCTTGACTCCATTTACTATCTCTCCTATTAAAAGCAGTTCCCTTTCTAACAAACAATTTAGGTGACTTCTATCCCTTAAAACTATACCTGTGTATACCATCTCTTGGCCTTATTTTGACCAGGCAGTGAACTCCTGTTTCCATCCTTTCACCAGCAAAATTTCCTTGCTTACACTGCTAAAATATTTACTCCCTATGATATGGCTTCTATCTCAATTGCTCTTTTAATTGCTAAATTCATAGCTTCCCCCTAGCCCTCATTCGCCTTGATTGAGGGATACAGCACAGCTCATTCACTAACTCTGTGTCATGGACAAAAATCTTTGGATTAAATTTTCAATCTCAGCTTCCCCCCATAAATGAGGCAAATAACTACCTCTCAGGGCTACTGTGAAACTTAATAAAATAAACTTCTTCCACATCATCCTACATATTTATTTTCACACTGAAGACTCTGTTAACTATAGTTTAAGAGGCTGTATATCATGATGATTAAGTATGCTGGTTGCAGGGAACCAGACTACTGTGGTTGTCTGCTGTTTACTAAACTGTATGGATGAAGCAAGATACTTAATTCGGTGCCTTACTTTCCTTTATTCTATGACCTTCAAAGAGTAGTTATAAGAACGAAGTGAGAAAATGGAAAAAAAAGAGACAGTCATTAAATACTAAGAACAGAGCTTGGCGTTGTTAAGATAATATGTGTCACTGCTGCATAATGGGCGTTCTTAACAATCGTCAACAGTTGTAACTACTCTTCAAAGAAAATGAAATAGTTGAGGAAAAGGATTGTTTTCTGTCACCAACACATACACAGTGACTTAAAGCTGACTTCCCATGATGTTTCTTTCTCGTGTTCATTTATTCATAAACTTTATTTGAAAACCTACTGGTTATTTGTACCTTACCCTCATCTGTCTAATTCATAGCTGAATTCTACAAATTCTACTTTCCTGTAGGCTCTTTCACAGAGGAAGAGTGGTCCAGGAGGAGAATGTACTACGGGGGACTGAGTGCAGGCCTTGGCTATGGTCAAAAGCTGTGTATGCCTGCCGTTGGACACTGGGCGGATTACTAAATTATCTGAGCCTCAGTTTTCTTACCTGTATATATTGAGGTTGAGAAGATACATATTCAAAACATACTGCTTAGCACAAAGTACCTAAATCCTAGTGGCTCTGTTTCTCTTCCTCTGCCATGCCTATTTCATCTCGTTACCTCCCAGCTGCCTTGACTATGTGCTATAGCTTTCGACTTGTCATCCCATCCCATTCCAATGCATTCTACAAGCTGACAGATTAGTGTTCTTATCTTGTGTCTTACGTTATTGCTCTGTTTAAATATCTTCAATGACTCTCTTCGTAACGTCTGCCAGCTAATGTTTAAACTTCTTCAAATCAAGATCCTCTGGGTTCTTACCCAGCCCTACGTTTCCGATCTTCCCTCCCACTGTCTCCTTCACAGAAGCCAATTCTCTTGTCTCCTCAAACCTGGCTGCACATTAAACTCATCTAGGGGTAATTTTAAAATGATCCATGTCCAGACCCCACTACCTAGAAATTCTGATTTGTTTATTTATTCTCAGCTGGGGCCTGGGCACTGACTCACTCTTAGGCACCTAAGTGACAACACAGGGTCGGGATTAAGATACACTGCTCTAATCAGACTCATCTGTCTCCCTGTTCCTAGAGACACAACCTATATTTTTCCCTCTCTCTCATTCCACGTGGCCCCATTAAAAGGGTAACTCTTACTTTATGGCTCTCCACCTATCCCAAAGGTTTTCTCCTTCCCCTGAATTGTATAACACTTTATTTCAACATGCTTCGTTTTACCTCGCATTATAGTTATTTGTGTGCATGTTCCTGTTTTCCTCTTTTGAGGGAAAGCCAAGTTCTTCCCATGGGCCAGCTGAGGCATTTTAGAAATTTAATCTTAGTCTTTACAATCTAACAACCCTTTGAGGAAGATATACCTCCCTATTAGCCAAGAGAAGTAAAGCAGCTCGCCTAAAGATTTATAAAACTAGTAACTCTTTAATTATAATTTTTCTTTGTATATTACATATATCACAACCTCCTCCCATGTTGTCAGACAGAAAAGTATCTAATAAATGCTGAATGAATGTATGGATTTTTATTTTAAGTTTGGTGACTGAAATCAGATTCAACCTTAAGTCAACATTCCTAACGATTAAGGGAAAATGCAAGAAATATACCCTGCCTATTTTCTTTTCCAAGATAATTATTTCAAAGTTATTGCTTAGTTTTGATATTTAAACTATACTTTTAAAAAAATCCACAGCAAGACAACAGCTTTGAAAGCTAATATTTCAAGAAACAGAAAAGGATGAATTAGTACACATCAAGAACCTAAACTGGAATAATTGACCAATATCCTGTAAAGGAAGTACACAGCATGAAGAATAGCCTTTAACCAGCAGGATTAAATACTTTCAGCTATCAATCAGAATGAGGGCTCAAGAATAGGATGGGCGATGGGCTCAATTACCAAAAAAAAAAAAAAAAAAAAAAAAAAAACAATAGAGCAAGATAACCTGGCTACTTTTTCTGTCAGTGAATTTTACCAGAAATCACCTAAATTAGGTTCTAATTCTAACCTCATCACTCAGATAATTTTGCAAATATTATCTAACGTAGGAAAGAAGGGTAGCTCTTAAATTTCTTAAACAGTAAAATGAAGGGCTGGATTGTGTTATGGTGCTTTTTAATTTTGAAATTCATTAATTTTTACTGATTTTTTTCCCTTAATATTGTATTCTTTCATGTTTCTGTTAACTATGTGTCTTTCTAAAATTTGAGAGCACTTCAAATTTAAGATCAAGATTCACTCATTTAAATGGGAGCAAAAAGCAGTAACTATTATTTTCTCAATCATAATCTTTGCTTCTGTCATTTGGTGACAGTTTTATCTAACTATAGAAGAAAAAATAAATTTCCCTGTGAACCACAGGAGCCATGATGCTTTCTGTTCTGTACCACATACTTCAAGAGGAGGCACACGGCAGTTATTCAGTAGAAATGAAAGCAGGCTGACTGAGTAAGAACAAACCAAAGGGAATCTCTTCGGGGCTGTGTGTCAGCCCTGCCTACTGGACGGCCTGGCCAAAGGGGTTTCATGCCAACATCCCTGGCAACAACATGAAGCTACAGGCAAGAAATGATGAAGGCCAGAAATGGAGGCGATGGTGGTTTAAAATGCTCGGATAACCTTAAGTGTGCCCCACATTTTAAAGGAAATTACGAACATTAAAAGTAATACTGGAAAAAACCCACTAGTCTCTTAAAGCAAATATTTCAAATCACAATACTTGTAATTCTCAATTTCAAGCAAAATGCAATAGTGTTCCAGACTCACAGATACCACTGGATAAATATGTACTAACTCTACGTATACTAAGAGGACTATTTATTACTTTTTCTAAAGAAGTCCTACAATCCTAATTTTATACTAGAGAAAACTAAAGGCTTGAGAAGTAACTTGACTCAGGTCATACACTTGGGATTTGAACTCAAGTTTGTCTGCCTCCAAAGTCTATGCTCTTCACGTTACAGCACCTTGAAAACTGTAAGGGATTCTCCTATAACAAAGCATTTATCTTAACCTCTAAGTAATGCAGAGCCACTAAACAGATTAATTAACCATCAACTGTATTCTAGTGAAATATTAATCATAAACGAGATAAACACAATGAAGAACATACTTACTCATTCCTGAGCATTCTCTATCACCGTCCCATACGTTAGAAACTGCGTGTCCCGTTAGAAGGAGGTTAATTAAACTTTGGCTATTAATAAAAATTAAAAAGTAATTAAAATATGAATACACTAATATTCAAAACAAATGATTCCTAAGGTAAGGCATAAAATAATGACTTTTTACATTAAATTATATTGTTTAGAAAACCAAGTTAGAGAGAAACCTTATAGTTCTCATTTTATGTACTTTGCTGAACAACCACCTTGCTAAATGCGTCACTTGCTGTATCACCGCAATCGTATCTATTGTTCTACATGTGCATATAAACTTAACAACTTTATCCAAGACATCACATTTAAATGGATGAAAAAAAATGATACTTAGACTAACACTTTACTTAATATTTATAATCGCCTTAAAAAATACAGATGTAATTGTAAAATTTGTGTTTGATGGAAGATACGTGAATTTTAACCTCTGAGGCAGAAAGATCTCAAGAAAAGGACTTATGTTTTAGAGTGAGTTAACAATCGATCACTGTGTTATTAATTTTACTACAAATAGCTATAAAGAGCTTGAGAGGGAGGGTATTCTCAGAGAAAAATAAATAAAAATCTTTTTTCACCCAAGCAGGAAAGCATTTACAAATAAGGGTATACTTACTTCTAAGTCGAAATGAGTAAATTTCATCTATTAGAAAATTTCATGAACAGAATATTAAGCAGAATTTGTTAAAATATCCCCAGTGTCATCTTAAAACAAAATATTTCCTATAATAAATCCAATGCACACATAAACCTAAAGTGGAAATTAACGCTTCATACCTAAAGCAAACACTGCATAAAGCATAAGACTGCTCAAGTTCCTAGACTTTATGCTGCTAGCACTGACAGACAAAATCATCTGACCCAGTAGTGTTTCATCTTAGGTCAAGTCCCTAAAAACCGAAGTCCCTATGAGGAAATAATAGATTTTAGTTAATTACCTGCCATGTCCATACACAGGATCTATCAAAGGTTCACTTGAATCTTCAATTTCATTTTTTATGTTTTCAATGCCCTAAAGAAACCAAGAATTCATTGGCTTATTTTAAAAACTAAAAATGAAAATTATGGTAGTTTAAAAACTGATCAATTTATACTATAAATTAATAAAACACAATTACTTAATTAACTTTTCTCCCAAAGAATTACCCAGATTTGAAATGGGGGGTGCATTTGAGATGATAATGGTGAGTAGTAGTCAGTCTAAGAATCTTTTATTTTCTTCCATGGGCCCTACATAAGAACAGGTAACAGATCCAATGTTGGTATGTGGGTTAAAGGGGTAGAGAGAGAAAAAGAATGTTTAAGCTTCAAGAGGAGGGAGGAGAAAATTATTGTATTCGAAAGTTAACACTCACTTAACTTCAGATGAAACTGTATTCAAACCTAATATACCTGCTAAGGCGTCTGATGTATTTTCTTAGATCATTAAAAAAACTTATTGGCACAAAATACATACACACATGAATGCTAATAAAGATATGAATTTAAATACACAAAAGGTATATCTGGTACATAAGAAAATGGAAGGTTTGCTTCTGATTGTGTGTTCTTACATATTGGTAATTCAAACGTGCACTGACAAAATAAAATGTAGACTAGGGGGGCAGGAAGCTTCCTATTTTTCCTGAAAGCCAATTTTCAGATATTTTTAACCCCCCAAAAGAGCATCCAAATCCCTGAAGTCTAGATACTGGATAAGTACAAGAAGAGCTAGGCATTTTAACTCCATCAATTCCAAAATGACAAAGATAAACTGCCATTCACTGTGCTATTCACCTAACTTCAACCTTTGGTTCTATCTGATAACAGGCCATTTCTAAGAATTAAAGAGATGATAATCAATAATCAAAATAGTAATGATTGTGTAAATATTACAGAAGGATACAAACAAGTGTGAGATCTTGCACTGGCCTTCTTTGTAAACAACTACACAAAACAGACTATGATACAGCCATGATGAATAATATGAACAAATGACATAATCACTGGGGAGAAAGGGCTCATCATTTTAAAGACCAGCTCAAGGAGAACAACTAGACATGATGGTTTTATTGGCTGTAAAGGACAAGGGACAGAAGAGGCATCAAAATTTCTGAGCATAAAAAATTGGGAGAATACTGAACGGTCACGATGAACTCATAAGAAACCAGTCATCTTAGATACCTCCATGACTGCCATTCCCCAACTGCTCATGAACTACCAAGTACTTTAAGTTCTTTCTCTTAAATATTCTCCTAAATGTGTTAAAATTTCTAAGTTTAAAACATGCTCCTTTTCTTTTCCATGGTCACTGCTCTGGCTTAGGTTCACCTATTTCAGTAACTACTTTTCCATTTTTTCCTGACTCTAGTCTTGTACTCCACACACCAACCCCCTCCAGTACAACTCTGATACCAATTCAAAGAATCTTTTATCAACAAAAAGATCTCGTTACCCCATTGTTCACAATTTTTGTTTTGTTCTAAGTTTGGCCACATGAAAGGAAATCTTAAGTATTTCTGCACAGTATACAAGGATCTTCATATTCTGAGTCTTTTCTACGTAAATGCCCAGTCTCATCTTCCACAATTGCCTTTCTGGTATATTGCGCTACACTAATACTGAACTACTTAGAGTTTCCCAAATGTGTGTTATATCCCCAATTATAAAGGCATAATCGTACGCCTTTAGACTTGCAGTTCCCACAGCCTGGAATATCCTCCCACAGCTATTCCGTCCAGAAAACTTCTCCTCATCCATCAAATGATCCCTACAATACAAGGTCTGCCCTTGACCTCACCAAATGAACTCTGGCATCCCTTCACCTATTTCCCACCATGCTTTGTGCATGCAACAAACAAATAAACACCAAAACACACTGCCATGATGGAAGTAACTATTAACGTGTCCACTTTTTTTGTTTGTTTACAACACTGAAGAGGAATGATTTAAAAAAACTGTATCCCATATTATAAGTTTAGTTCCTAGCACAGAGTCAATGCCCAATAAACATTTGTCAAATGAATGAAGTCTGATTTCAGATACAGCAAATCTAGCAGGATAACTGAGACTTAACAGGCTGCTAGAGATGTGAGGTTGGCATTTGGGGAAAAGGGTAGGACTGGAAGTGTACATGTTGGAATTAACCACATAAAGGTAAGCTGAGAGAATAAAAGAGGTAAACAACAGGAAAAGATGGAAATGAAGCTATAAGCAAAAATGTAATTATGAGGCATTACAGAAAGAGAACTAGTGATGTATCAGGTAAGTTAAGAAGGGAGTGGGGTTTAGAAAGAGCTTCCAGAAGGGGTTAAGGGGCCAAGTGCCAGAAACTGCTAATATCAAAGAAAATAAAATTCCAAAGAACTGACTGTTCTTCATAATTAGAACATTACTGATAACCTCCGCAGTCCAGAAGATCATGGGTGAAAGCTGGAAAGTGGTTAAGTAACAGATGAGTGAAGAAAGAGAAGGCAATTCCTCATTATCAGCATAAGAGATTTTAATTCTGAGATTTAGAAACAACATGAAGAATAAAATTTCTCTTCACCTCAGGAAAAATACTAAACTCAAACTAATAAAAAACAGAAGAAGTATCTTCTTCAACAAACCTTTGTCAGTAACACAGAATACAGAAAAAGCAATACTCCAAATTTGTTTCCCCACACTGAATACTGGTCCAAGACAGCATCTTTTAATTCTGATAAACTTCTGAATGATCTTTTTCTGGGGAGGGGGAAAAGAATTAAGTATTAACAACATGATGAGACTGACTACATTCATAAATAGGAAAAATTTTTAATTGTCTTCTACATTAAAATGCATACATACAAATAGGAGATTTTTGTAAGTGTATCAAATTTTCAAATACAAATTTAGCCATTAAAGGCAAAAGCTACTGCTGACAACTGTCACTATCTATAATAGATACCATTAAAATAGAATGCCTACGTAGTAGGGACCTCTTCATCTCTCAGGCGAACTGTCTGGCAACAACTTCTTCAATGATCATACAGTTATTTAAGGAATGAGGTGGCCGTCTTCTAGGATATGGTTAAGAACAAAGAAAACTTGACTTTTTAAAGCCTGAAAATTATTTAACAAATATCTGAACACCAAGGATAAGGTGTACATTTGTGGCTTCTTTTAACATAATGTTATATTTCAAATCAAATGCCACCTGTAATTCTATCAACATAGCTATCCCTTACCTTTTATTTTATAACAAAAAATTTAAATACTCTGATGAAAATATGGCGCTTTTAATGAAAATTATAGAAAGCGTATTTTGGCAAACAATAAATAATAATGCAAATATTTATCACACTAGAAATCTTTATATTCAGTCAGACAGAAACATTAAGCTAAAATGAGTTTTTCATTATAATGATGAAAAAGCTTTTAATGTTATGAAAGGGTATATTTCCATAGTTAATTTGGGAATCAGAATATTTTAAGTACACATTTACAAATTATTCTTTTTTTGAAATCGGAAAACAAATTAATCCTCAAGCATACAAATCTAACTACCTTTCCACAGTACAAACAGACTTAAAATGGCAATGTGTCCAGAAGGTAAGTATTTTAAATGTTCCAACGTTACTTACTGAATTAATGCATGAAATCGCTCAAAGCCAAGCTCTTCGACAGCCAAGGCAGCTATACATAAAAGACACTTTTCAGCACTACACATGGCAAATAAATGACACAAGATACACACAGCAGGCTGTAAATACTTCCAAGCAATTAAAAGTTTCCCTCTTTCCTTACTCCCTTAAAGTTCTCAGTTTATTTTCAACTTTACTGTAACATAAATTTATATTTCAACATCTTAGTTACCATGATTATAACTAAAATGGATTTAATACTGAGGATGGAGAAGGGTGATTAAATAATAAACATTTCTTTTTTAATTCAGTTGTGCTGAAATCGTTAAAATATGAGAAATTATTGACAATCACAGTGCTTCACACATAGTTGTAATGTGTTCTGCGCTTTAAATAATCTTTCAATTCATAGCGCCAAGTAAAATCCTCATAGCTAACCTTCCTCCTACATAATATAAAATCTTTAGGCTTGACGCTTAATTATTAAACAGATGTATATAAAAAGGCAGAGCACTTTGAAAGTACACAGGTTCAACGACAGCTATAAGTTTGTTTCCGCATTTATTTGTATAACTGTTGGGAAGTTTTCAGTAACTTATTTAGATTACGTTTATTAATACAGTACAATTATAAGTTTTTAAGAAATCAAAGGTAAAGTTTACTTAACACTTTTCTAAGTGCCAGGCCCCTTTCCAAATGCTCTACGGGCCTTAACCTCATTTAATCCTCAAACAACCCTATTACCCCATTTTACAGAGGAGGAACCTGAAGCCCAGAGAAGAATCCTCCCAAGAGCCCAAAGCAATAAACAGCAGAGCTGAGATCCGAACCCAGATAGTCTCAGCTGCCCAAAGATGAAGTCTTTAAAGATATCCTACACGGATCAAAATGCCTACTCTCATTTATCACAATGAACAATTTCATATATATTTTATAAAGTAAATCTTAGTACTTTCAAATATTAATTCTCACTAGAGAACTGAATTGATTCGTTATGAAATCAAAATTAAAATTTTGATTTACAATGTAAAATGTCACATTATTCTAGCCTTCCAAAGTCCAGTTTTAATTTTCAAATGTTTCAAATTACTTTTTTAAATCTTTAAAAGTCCAAAAGGATTAATTTAAATAATCTTTTGATTTGTGTGTGGGAAACAAACTGAAATTGAACCTGAATATTCACTACTGCAAACAAGTGTGCATTACCAAAAGCCAAAACTACACACCACACAAGCCAATGAAATTAACGTTTGTACAGAATGTAATACTGACAAGGAGGAAAACAGTTCATGTTTAAAATTTCAGGATAAAATAAAAATTCTACCTAATCTTTTCCAAACTGTAATTGTTCTGCAGTGCCTGATTATCTGAATCATTTTACTGGGTATATACTATGAAAGTTGACATCAAGATAGTAATTTAGAGAAAAGAGGCAAGCAAAATAAAAAGCTTAGCAGGCAGGATGGTGGAAAAATATAACACAAGAAAAAGAAAATAGCTGGGAATAAAGGAAGGAACAGGTAAAACATATTGTTATATGGAATAAAAATTTTAATATAAGTTCATTTCATTGTCAACATCTAAGGTGAATTTTCAAATTTTCAGTTACCAAAACTTTTCAAATTTATACCACATTAAAAACGAA
The DNA here is from genome assembly GCF_039906515.1 of Pseudorca crassidens. NCBI lineage: Eukaryota > Metazoa > Chordata > Mammalia > Artiodactyla > Delphinidae > Pseudorca > Pseudorca crassidens. The sequence goes on from NC_090296.1 coordinate 192,426,425, forward strand.
TATAAAATATAGCTTCATTTCATGTCCATTTTTAAAATGAGACAAAGTAAACTGGAAAATTACTAAACTATGTTTTTTGGAGGGGAATTCATGCCCACCTAAATGAATCACTTAAGTGCCAAAGTTAATGAAGCATGAGGCCATTTAACCTAAAGCTATTTAACCTATCAACACAGGAATGTACAGCACATCCCAGGGAGCACACAGTATACTAGGATACTAATGAAAAATGTTACAAGAAAAGATCTCACTATTTTCTTACAAATTAATACGCAGACCAGTTTTAAGCGCATATTCTTTAAAACCACTTCTAACTAGTTCAATTATTCCTATTAAAATTTTAGTATCTTAAACAACACTTTTAACCATGCTTACATGCAAGCCAGTAAAACCTGGAAAGTGTTTTAAAACCAGTGTCAATGACACATTTTTTGACTATCAACCTTGTGAATACTTGTTTTCTTCAATTGTCATTATCAACTCTAAAAATATATTAAATTCTCTTTGAAAGGCTATGTTTGAAAGGCCTGAAAAAGAAATGCCATTCAACTGTTTAAATTTTAAAAATTTTTCCTTGCAAATGCACTATTAGTAGAATCTGCCACTGTAACTGCAAAGGTGAGAGAGAGAAGGCGCTGACATCAGAGAGATGGTTCAGCTCAAGGAGGCAATGTGCCTCACAATCCCACCAGGAAAGCCAGGTGTGCGTCTCAAGCAACTGAAATCTACTTTCTAGAAACTGGGTGTCTAGTTTCTCTAAAAACAAGTTCCGCAGAGATGATAGTTAATGGATTGCACCACAGGTAGATTAAGTCACTTATTCAATATAAGCACCTGGAACTACCAATTATCAAAAGCAACCTACTGGCAAGTTAATTCCTGCAAAGAAAACCAGAAAAGCAACTCTTTTTATCTAGTTTCTGTACCATCAGAAGTCTCCATTTTACTAGCTCATCTTGGCAGTTTTTAGGTCAACTATGTAAGAATTTTCAAATACTAAAGACCATAGAATTCTTGTGAATGAGAACAGCTGTTATTTGTCTTAAAGAGAAATCTTCGAAGTATGAAAAACTTAAATGAATGCAAAATTAAAACTCATAATTAAAACTATCTTAAAATAATTCATCCATAGTAACCATGTCCAAAAAGTTCAGGAGGAAAAGAAACAACATGTAGTGAAGAAAAACGTCCCCTTCTTTACTTTAGGAAACAACTAAAGATATTTAAGACATTTTCTAATGTTAAAAAAAAAAAAAATCTCCTTTTCCCCCAATACCAGAGAAAACATTAAGGTATTTGAAATGAAAGAATATAGAAACATGTTATTTAAGCTTTCTAAACGAGAGTTCCAAAGCTCAAAAGAGATTGTCATCAAGCAGAAGTTAACTAGAAATTTTACCTAAGTTTATTTTTAGAGATGCATTTCCTGTTTTTTCAAAAATGAAAGAAAAAATAAACAATGTAACATCCTCTAGTTAATTAAAATAATCAAAAGGGAAATGAAAAATACTAACAAAGCTCATGAATTAAGCTTAGGCTAAAAAAGAGACCTTATAAAATGTTTAAAGCTTTTTTCCTTTAAAATTTTCAATAGTTTTATTTAAACAAACATACAAGAAGTTATTTCAGGAAATCAAAGTGTATCTTACAAGAATGGTCCATTTGGCAACTAGACTGTGCAGGACTCCCAGGAAGACCAGCAGTCTCCTCAGCCGTCTTTCCTCTTAACCATGAAGCCAAGCAGTACGGTCCAGAGTCGCTACAACAAGCACTTTCTAAAATAGCACATAAGGTGTGACAAAGGAGTTCCTTCCGCTCTCCCTCTAAAAATAACCAAAGGGTAAGTTATAACGGTTGTCTGGAGGGAAAAAAATCCTGTCATAAATAACAATATTAAGAATGCATTAACTTAATGGTGAAAATCAAGCATTTTTAGTGGAGGAAAAATCCATAAACCACTGATCTTAAACTACAGTTCAGAAAAATGTGCCTGAGGGTTAAAATGTCACCTCTGTTAAATATTTCCATTAATGAGAAAAAGAATCCTGGAAAATGCAGAATTAAACATAAGAAGAAAGAATATGCTACGTGGAATAACCTGATACTGAACGCCCCTTTCTTAGGCTGCAAATGGAGCCTTTCAGCCATGAGGATTCCTTTATCGTAGAACCAGGCCAGCGTATGGGCCTGCTGAGACCTCTGTTTTTCCCCATTTCTGAATTAGTCTAACGTCTTTAATCTCCCAGTCCCACAGGGGTAAGGATAATAAGATAACACACCGTCAGCACACACAATACCACCATCCGTTACATTAGCAGAGGCCACAGCGGTTATGCTGCATAATACAGAAACCACCGATACTGTATTGCAGTGATTTGAGCATTAGACATTTACAGAAAATAGCATAAATGCACAATTTCTTCCTGAACCTTAGCCACCCTCCCCCTTTCAAGCAGTATTAATCTCCAGAAGTAGTACCATTTTCTGAAACTTTCAAGCAAAGGGGATAAGATGTATACACATCCTATGTAAAATTTTATGCCGGAACAAGCTTTCTCGCTCTCCTAATTAAAAGTTCTTTAGTGACAGGAACTGTGCCATTCACCCTCTAGCCACCAGAGCGTTTACGACATTTATGACAATGCTACATAAATTTTTTTATCCATATGAATATATTTCTGTGCAAGGAATATTATAAATTTTATTAATAAAATCTTCATGTTAATAATAGTATTTTTTGAATAGTTTCTTCTCTCCTCAAATTTATTTTGCATTTTGGCTATTAATTAATTAAAAATACATGACAGTGACACTTTTAACTCAAGTTCACAACCACTAGTAGAGTCTACCTGCATGGTTTGGAATGGAAGCTGTTTTGCCCTTATATACAAAACCGCAATTATAATATATCCCACCTTCTTTCAGCGGTTACTGTGAGTTCACATAAAACTGTGCAAGTGAAGGAAATATCTTTGTAAACTGTCAAGCAGGATGCAAATGTCTGTTCTTATCAGGTAGCACATACAGTTCTCTGACTTAATCATATTGCAGAAGCCATGAAAGCTTCATTTGCAATTTAATTCAGAATTACTTGAGGTATTATCTGAATTGTGTAAGGCGTTATACTAAAAGATGCAGGAATACAAAGATAATTCTGACTTTTTGCTCAAAGCTAAATAAGACAAAACAAACATAAATGACTGTCCTTATAGTATGCTATCATTTAACAGTTCAGGGAAATGCCCCAAAGGATTTTTCCCTTAGTGTAATATCCTGTCTTATACCTCTTAGGAAAGACAAATTTGGAAATATACATTTTAAAATTTGGAGTCATCCATGAAACTTTCTGAGACATTTAAAAAGTAAATCTCAGGAAAAAGTAACCCACTCATAGTTTACTTTTTAAGACAGATAATTTCAACTAAATTACTGCCAATGAATACTGCATGGATCATCTATAAAATAGAAGATGGAGTAAAAGTTGATAAAAGACAGCTATCATACCTTGGCAATCCCTCCAAGAAGACTTCTCAGAAGAAAACAGGAGCTTCTTCAAAAGAAATGCCTTTATACAATTAAAGCAATAATTATTAGAATGTATTATAAACATACCTTACATCATTCTTTTATTTTAAAATGGAAAATAAAACTAGTTTGCACCTCCTTTCTGATCTTTTGAATAGTGCTATAAAAATTTCAAATGGCTTCCCTTCACGTTCAACAGTAACTGAGCATAATTACTTACTCAGAATATACTACTATAAGCTTGATTCTACATCCATACAATTCTTCCTCCTCTATAATACATATTTTCTGTCAAAGAGAAAAATTGACTCAAAATAATAACCACATAACTGGAAAATTAAAGAAATTTACTGCTCCATTCACAGAGTGAAGGCCCTTTAGACCAGGAAAAAATCTGTATTTCTCTTTGATTCCTTAGAGGAAAAGAAATCTAAATATAAAAGTGGTTCTGCTCTCCTAGCTCTGATTTATGACACAAGATGACCAAGGTGTGGATCATCACTTTGTTATAAGGAGTCCTAACTTCCTGGTTTAACTCATAAAGCTTTAAGATTCCAAAGAAAAAACAAACTCATTTCTAACCTTTCCTTAAGTGAGCCAACTATGTTACATTGGTGATTTGATAGATAACAGTTCAGTGTGTAACAGTGTTTCCTTCTCAAAGTGTAGCTCAAGGACTATTTGCATCCTAGCCACCTGACTTGTTTATTTAAAAGGCAGATTCTGACACTCCACCTATTTTACCTCTAGGGGGCAGATTCAAGAAAAAAGAGGTTACTATGGTGATTCTTACTCACAGGTGTTTGAAAAGAGTAGTATTCAGATAAGAGGACTGCTTATAGTCAGACAGACCTAGATTTGAATCCTGGTTTCATTACTTTACTAATTAAAAATAATAATAGCACAAACTTTAAAAGGTTGTAGTGAGGATTATATGAGATAAACTATTAATACACTTAGCACAGTACCTGGTACCTAATAAGCAATCAATTCAAAGTATTTAAAAAAAAAAAAGTAACGTTCTGTAATATTCACGTTGAAATAAAATCTACAAATACTACAACCAAGTGCTTCTGATTCCCCCCCCCACCCAATAACAAAAGCCATAAAACTAATATAACTACACTTGAAAACTTTGGAATGGTGAATGGGACAACCATTATTTCAACACTAATAGAACCACCATTAGCATTTTGATATACTTCCTTCCAGTCTTCCTTTCATACCTGTTTTAAATTTTATTTTAAGTGAGAAGCATAATGGGTACGTGATTGTTTTCCACTTTTCTGTTTTCCCACACAATTCATAACTTTAACTCTTAATCTCTACATGTCTATTCAAGCTATTAAAATTTATTTAAACATTAGTCCATGTTTAAACTACATTACTGTGCATTACGTTGTTTGCAATTTTTTTATACTATAAAATATATAATATATGTATAAATATATGTTATATATATATATAAATATATATAAAATATATCTGGACTTGCTCTAAAAAAAGCTTCTTCTTGAATACAACCTTTTCCACATTAAGGATTATTTCTTTAGGAAAGATCCACAGAAGTACAATTATTCTCATCAAAGAATCTGCATTATCATGGTTCCAATTATAACGTAAAATTCCTTCTCTAGGTCAAAGTACCAATTTGTACTACATAGAGGTATCTGAGTATGCCAGCATCACCCTACCCTTACATGCACTGCCAATTATTTCATATCTAAAGATTAGAAAGAGTAAGCATAGAATCTAGTTTAAGTTTTATTTGTACTTTCTTGGATTCCTAGCGAGGTTGGACATCTCGATTCCTTGGTTGTCCAGCATCATACCACCTGTCATGACTGCATACACTTGCCCGTTTCACCTCTGAGGTTTTAGTGTTTTTCTAACCAATTTGTAGTTCTCTGTATAAGAAAGACACTGATTTATTGCTAATATTACCTCACATTTTTTTCTGAGCCTGGAACTCATCTTTTATCTTAGTTGGTAATGCATTATTTTCAGCTTTCTGTGCTTATTATATCAAGAATAAACTTGGTATATGCTACAAATAACCTAAATTCAGTTTTTCCCCTCAAATTATCAACCAGTCCTATCAGTGACACTTAGTAAACATTTTATTTCACCACTGATTTATATTCCTTCTTATCATGGTATGTGATTAATTCTTGGTAAATTATTATATGTAATGTGGTCTACTACTGTATTATCTATCGGGTTCCACAATATGCCTATTCTTCTAGCAAAAGTGTCATGTTCTAGTTTATATAGTTTAAAAAAGTTTTAATATCTGGACTCGCACATTTCCCTTCATCACTCTTAGTAATTTAGTTTTGACTTTTACATTGAAATATTAATATAAACAAAATTCTTCTATGAATGAAAACATTTATATGACTATGAAGCTAAATTACTACCTCAAAGATACATCATGGTTTTGAACATTACAATTAACCCTTGTTACATAACAACCCCACTTGTAAAAATAACTACCATTTTGGAATATACTAAATTTTATAAACATGAAACTGCTGTGGTTTACTTTGATTTAACTGTATTCAAAGACTTGAAATAAAGACCCTAAGGGTATTATTATTATGGTCCAAGAGGGTCTATGTTAATATAATCTAACATGCATATGAACAGGACAAGTAATCTTCAAATTCAGGTAAGATTCCTACTAGCAACCAAAATCTGTCTCAATTACTCAAAATAACAGCCTCATAACTAATTTATAGTTAAATTTTATTCTTTATACTCTGTAATCCCCAGGCAAAGCTCAAACATTCAAGTTTTTCTTAAATTTTTTTTGTAAATCTACTAATGAAAAAAAATGTATCAACTTTACTCTTCAAAGAAATAAAACAACGACCTACAAAGGATATATTTTAGAATGAACCATAAAGGAAAACTTCTTTTCTCCTTCAGAAAATACATTTTAAATTTAATAATGTGAGTGTATGGAGTATAAGGTTTGAGAGACAAATTTACTTTGCAGCTAACAGTTCAGGAATGCATTCTTTATGCCCAATGAATAATAAATACCACATTAAATATGTATTTTCAAAATGTGCTGATTAAAACAAACAATAAATTCAAGCTTCTTTTATAACAGTTCTAAAGTTATACTCCTGTTCAGACATTGTAAATATTATAGCAAACTGAAAATTCAATTCTCCATTTTAATAACGTAATGGTTTATAGCAAATCAGCCTCTGAATTTCAAACAATGCAACACAAAAAGATTCAAAATCAAATACATACATTGAGATTCACTCTACCTTTTGCCCAAAGAAAAAACCTTTTTTTTATTTTGGGGATTCTGTTTGAAATTGGTTGCTACTAATTTTATTTTAAAGACCAAAGCTAGAGCCTAAAACAGTATATACTGTCAACTTATTTTAAAATTTGATAAAGTTTTAGGCCATGAAAATATTAATGCATCTTCAACTTTTTAGAAAAACCGTTTTTAAAGATAGAACAAATGTAAATAGCACCACTGCTACGGTGTCACTATCTTTGGCATAAAATGTTATTACTCAACAGATCACTGTATAAGAGAGATGCCATGATCATTAACTCCAAATTTTCTGAAAGTCAGAGAACACCTACTATGTTTTCTTGAAAATAAAGAGAGCCAAATGGCTATTGCTGTGTAACCTACTCATGTTCTGAAATCATTTTTATTTTGGATATTTAAAGCAATTGACAAGAACAAAAGTTAAGAGGTAACTGATCATGCCTCATGATTACAGAGTACAGGTATTAGAAAACAGAAAGTAAAGCATGAAACGTTTGAACACGTCCCTCTAAGGAGTTGGTAAAGTAGCAGTCTATGTTACCTGAACGGGTGCAATAACAGCACAGGGGCCACCTTCAAACTGTTCTAATGCAGATCCCTCTGATTCACTAAACACAAACCCTAAAAATGAAAGCAAGTAGCAAAGATTAAAAATGTAATTCAAGTAGTAGCTAAAAGAATTTTTAATGTACTTTGCTTTGAGAAAGATCACTTATCACAACAGCAAAATATCCTCAAGTCAGTCAAGTGCAGTGGTTCTTAACCTTTTGGAGGATAAAGGAGCTCTTTGAAAAAAGATATGGAACCTAGGCTCCCTGCCAAATGCACATAAACACACACACACACACACACACACACACACACACACACACACACACAATTTTGCATCCAGGGACCCCACTAAGTGGACCAGAGAGATAAAGTGTGGCCTTCAGTAAAAGGACACTAAATCTGATTTTTAAATAATTTACTGAAAGGAAGACTTGACAGTCTACATACTGAATTTAAACAGATATTTTAGGACCCTTTTCAGAAAGTATCTTTTTTAGTTTCAATCTTTGAGTCACATTCTCTAAGCTAAAAATTAAAGAACATCATACACAGTGCATGTGGCCATATTGGTTCTATCTTAATTTAAACACTACCCAACTAGCACTGACTGAGTATCTAGTACAAGTTCCTGCAGCGAGCACCGGCACACTGAAGAGAGCTTGGGGCCGGAAGTCAGGAGAAGTGAGTTACTATCTGTATAAGCTTCAGGAAATCATTTCACCTCCCTAGGCCTCATACTTAGTTTTAAAATGATCACTTCCAATTCCAACATGCTAGGAATGTGTGAAATTTCACTAATGGTCATAATTCTTACATTTATTTAACAAACATTTAATGACCCTGAGATACTATACCAAGCATCTACGATATATAAATGACGTGAACGACAAAGTCCCTAGTCTGGAGAAGCCAACAGTCCAGGTGAAGACAGACATCTGAACAAATAATTACTAAGATGAAGGGATAAACGAATGTTATAACAGAAGTATGAAGTATTGAGGATACACAAAGTAGTGACTTGATCTGAGTCAAGTCATACCAGCTAACTTTAAGGCTGACCTTGAACAGAAATTTATCAGAGAGGCAAGGGTGGCAGAATGACTTTCAGGTAAAGAAAATACCTTTATTAAAGGAAAGAGGTTTCGTAAGAGCAGGACAAGTTTATGGATCAGAGGGAACATTAATGCAGCCAAAGGGCAGTATGGAGGCACACGGGAGAGATGGGAAAGGGGAGGAGGGAGAGCTGACAGGATGTTAATACTGGGAAGGGCCACACTATGACAAGTACTAATTAAAGGAGTAATACAATCATACTGGTATTTTTTTCTTTTTTAAAGAACCAGAATGGGGAAGAGGCCGTTTCAACACACCTATACAGTGCCAAACTAATAAAAGAAACTTAAGTGTGGAGGGAAGACACTATATCCAAACAGTATTTCTAAGGTAAAAATTAATATTTGATGAGTATGTGCAAGTGGGGAAAGGCTTGGGACATAAGAAATTAGAACTGACTGACGTTTCTAGCTTGAGACACTAGATAGCAGGACAGATAAGAAACAGTATGAAGCTTCCCATTCCATCCCACCTCCTCTCTCTTTACCCTTCAATCTCTCTTTCAAACAGTATTTAAATGTATCTCACATATTTAAAAACAAAAAAAAAATTCTCTTCAAGATTCTACCAAAAGGTCCTTGGTATTTACCCAAAGGAGTTGAAAACTTATGTCCACACACAAAAACCTGCACACATTGTTTACTGCACCTTTATTCCTAATTGCCAAAACTTGCAAGCAGCCAAGATGTCCTTCAGTAGGTGAATGGATAAATAGTACATATTATTCAGCATTTAAAAAATATTAGCTTGCAAGTTGTGAAAAGACATGGAGGAACCTTAATTACATATTACTAAGTGAAAGAAACCAATCTGAAAAGGCTACATACCATATGATTCTAACCATATGACAGTCTGAAAAAGGCAAAACTATGCAGACAGTAAAAAGATCGGTGGCTGCCAAGAGGAGGGGAGTGGGTGAAGGGTTGAACAGACAAGGCACAGAGGATTTTTAGGGCAGTGAAAATACTCTGATCTTATGATGATGGATACATTCCATTACACATTTGTCTCGACCCACAGGATGTGCCACACCAAGAATGAAAACTGTGGACTTTGGGTGATAATGATGAGTCCACGCAGGTTCAACACTGTAATAACCAACGTACTACTCTGGTGGGGGACACTGACAGTGGGGTGGGGGGCTGTGCATGTTGAGGGAGCAGGAGGTATGTGGGAAATCTCTGTATCTTGCCCACAGTTTTGCTGTGAACCTAAGATTGTTCTAAAAAGTAAAGTCTTAATTTAAAAAATCATTTGACCATAGAAACAACCACCACCACCTTCCACCCAAAACTCCAAACACCACTCTCTCAAAGCCCACCTAATTGTCTACATGCACTGTCTCAATTTCCTTACCTCCTAATTTACCCAACCCACAATAATTTGGTTTTCAACCTGTGACTGCACCAAACTCATTCTCACCAAATTCATCAATGACCAGACAGGCTATTTCTCAAGTCTTTCTTATTTCAGATGAATCTCCCAGAGAATCATCTGAAATGCTGACCACTGACTTCTGAAAATCTTTTGGCCCTTGGCTCTAGTGGTACATCTTGTTCCAAATTTTCCTTTTCTGATTCTTCTCAGTATGAGCGGTGATCAATTCCTTCTAAATGCTAATGTTCCTCAGGTCTTGGCTTTAGAATCTTTTTTCTTTGCATTCTCCCTGTGTAACTCATCTACTCACAAGGTTTCCATTATGGGTGATAATCCCAATAGAGCTCAGATGAGAACTCCAGACACAGACAGAATCCAAATTCCTCAACATGGTCTTGCATGGTCCGGCTTCTGCCTATATCTCCTCCCTCATCCTTTGCCACTCTCCTTCTTTAGGCTCTAGGCATGCTGAACTTCTTCTAGGCCCTCAAATATCCATTTTCTCTCTGGTTTCTTACACTTTGAACATGTTGTTCCCTCCGCATGAAACACTTGCTAACACTTTCTCTGAAAAAAATCGGACTTATCTTTAAGGCTTCACCTTAAGGTAAGGTCCTCTTGGTTCAAGGACCCAAAACATATCTCTACCCCATTTCTAGTCCACCTTCAGGTTCAAACCACCATCACCTTTCACTTAGAACACTGTTAAGAGTTTCCAACCAGGTCCCCCCATTCTGCCCACATTCCCACTCCCACCCCACCCCTTATCTATTCACCATAGTTACCAGAGAAGTATTTTAGAAACAGACATCAGGTTTTGTCACAGCCTGCAATGGCTTCTCATTGCAATTGCAATAAAACTCCTTTTCATGGCCTAAGAGACACTGTACGACCTATCAACCCCACCTTCCCTCAGTTCACTCTTACCTTCATCATCTACAGTGATCTTAGGCCCTCAGAACATCCCAAGGTCTTTACCTGGGGTCTTGATGCTTGCTGTTCCCTCTGCACGAAATGCTCTTTTTCCTTCTCTTGTCATATAGCTGAATCCTTCTCATCCTTAAAGACCCAGTTTAGGTATTAACTCCTCAGAGAGATATTCCCTGATAGGCCTATCTACGTAGATCTTTCCCACCATCCCTCAGCACAACCAGTACTTATCATCATCTGTAATTATATGATTGTTCACTTGTTTATTGTTTGTCTTGCCTTACAAGTATCTTGCCTGCTCTATTAACTGTTTTCCTAGTATGTTATATAGTTAATAATAAATGCTTGCTGAAGTTTTGGGAGTGAAGATAATGGGGATGTTTGTTCTAAATTCAGTCTCTAAAATGTGAAACAACAATTTGGTTGGGGAAACATGGGTCTGGAGCCCAGGGCAGGGTTTAGGATTAGAGATAGCAAGTTGAATCACCTTAAACATGGCAGTTAAAGTGAATGAGAACATGTAGAACACAGATAATGAAGCCGGTTAACATTTAAAAAAAAAAAAAAAAGTGAGCAGACGCTGAAGCAGCAAAGGAGATTGACAAAGACTTGAAAGGTAAGAGAAAAAACACACTGAGGTCCTAGAAAGAAAAAATCAGCAGTCACCTGTTACAAATGCCGAGTGGAATAAAAACATTAAATGAAAATACTGGATTAAGCATGTCACTGGGAATACTAAAAAAAGAAATTTAGAATGCTGGGAAGAGCAGCCAAATTTTAAAGGGCTGAGGCGTGATTCAGAATACAAGGAGAAAGAGAAAAGGCAAACTATTTGTTAAACAAGTGAAGGGGAAAAGGATGATGGCTTGAAGGGTAGTTGGATAAAGCATTATTATTTTACAGAGGGAAGGGCATGAGTTTAAAAGAAGGAAAAGAGTGATTAAATGGGAAAGAGAGAGTTTAAGGACTCCAAGTCCTGAAAGAACTGAGACAGTGTGGTGTGGTGGTGGTGGTCGTGGACTGAATAAAGATAGGTTCTCAAGGTGTGGCCTACAGACCCCGGGAAATTCCAGAGACCCTTTAGGGGACCTGCTAGAGGTGAAAATCATTTTTATTATAATACTAACATATTTGCCCTTTTCACTGTGTTGATATTCACAGCGATGGTACAAAATGAACAGCAGGTTACATTACTGGTGCCTTAGCACACATTAGGTGACATTAAGCTGTACCAGCAGTCACTGTACTAGGAAACACCACAATATGCTCTCAAACACACAAAAAAGCCAATTTAACTTTAAAAAGCCCTTACTAATGCTAATCTTATTAAATCTTGACTTTGAATACAATGTACTTTAAAAAAAATAGTCTGTGTGACAAAATGGGAACTACCCATAAAGCACCTCTGCTACATACCTTGAGCGATGATTGACAGATCCTCAAAGCACATGTATAATTTTTTGAACTGTGAGCTGAGCTAACAGCTTTTCTGTGGAATGCTGTTTTTACTTTGAAGAGCTACTAACAAATTATGATTATTTAGACTTTTTCTCAGAAGTGAATGAAGTGAGCCTGATACTTCAAGGAAAATAACTTGACAGTATTTCTGCCAGTGATAAAATCTCAAGCTTTCAAGTAACAACTAAACTTCCGGAAAACTCAAGTCCAGCACCGTAGCTTGACAGCTTCTCAATACTCAGAGATTTTTCTGACAAGATCAGAAATAATGTGACTTTTGATATGGTATAACTATATGTGTTAACATTTAGAAGATCTGCATAAACCAGCAGACCGATAACTTCCAAATGACCAATGCACGCTGTTACAAATTAACGCATGGGTAAAAGATCCAGTCAAAGTACAAGACAAACCAATGAATTTCAATTTAACAGAGGACGAAAAGTTCACTGATGTGGCTTCAGATTCTGTATTTCAAGTAACCGCTAAGAAACTACCACTTGTTGAGTTTTGGTGTAGTGTCAAAGAAGAATATCCACAATTATCTGAAAAGACTATTACAAGACTCCTATATTACCAACTGCGTATCTGTGTGAAGCTGGATTTTCCGCAGATACTTCAACCGAAACAACATATTGTAACATACTGAAACAACATATTGTAACATATTGTTAAGACAGAACGGAGAAGCAAGTGGGAGAATCCACCTGTCTTCCTATGAGCTAGACACTGAAGAGATTTTTTAAAATGTAAAATAATGCCACAGGCCTCATTATTTTTTTTTTTATTTTTCATATTGAAGCCTGTAATAGTTTTTAAGAATGTAACAGGGCCCTGAGTTTAACAAACTTGAGAAACAGGAAATCTTAGCAGGCTTCCAAGTTAGACATGCAGGCAAAGAGGAAGGGAAGAGATGCTGCTGATGGCGAGTGGGGGGCATGAGGCCATAGAAAATTGAGGAGAATGTTAATTCCAAAACACATAAGAAAAGCAGACAGGATAAAGAACTAAGAGAAATACTGAGGGCTCAGCTAAGGTTTAATTCCTACATGTGTATTGATGCTGACCACAATTTTCCCCAGCAACACACACCACTACCTTGGGAGAAACAGAATAGAGGATAAGAAAAATGCAGGATAAGAAATAGGTATGGTGGATGGGGCAAATTTAATAAGGACAAATGAGAACTGAGGGTGCTGGTTATCACATCAAGACAACCAAATCTGACAGCCAATCTAGAAACAAGAGGTGAAGCCAAGGGGCCTCTGCTCTTCATCTACCTCTTCTACTGGGAAGAAAGGGTCATTGGTGTTGGGCCTAAGTGCAGAGGTGAAACTAGGCTCTTTCAAACTTCCAGCGTATGTGATAAACAGGTCTCAGTAATGGATTCTTGCCTTCCTTAAAATGACTAATAATGTAACTCAATTTTCAAGATCCATGGGTGGGGCTTTTAGATGGAAATGCATTCTGATAAGTCGCTTTTGTACTTTAGAGATAAAAACCCCAGGGAGAGAATTCTAGGCAGATCTGCTTTATGCCAAATTCTGTTTAATTACAGTATATATACTTGAGTGTGTTATTTGATAATGAACAAAGGCTCTTAGAGTTTAAAAATGAAATAAAGTTAGACAAATGGAAATTATTCTATCCTAAAACAGGATAATGCTAAGTAGGCACCCTCTTTTATAATAAGGTTTCACTTGAGTTTGAATTTTTTAGGATACAGAGTTATTTTTCTTGTCAAGTGTTCTCATATTCATCTTATTTCCTAGTTTTAAGAGGAATTAACTTATCACAAAATGGCTGTCTTCCTAATTAGATCTGAAATAGGCCATCTAAAGCATCTGATCTTAAATATACGATTTTGTATCACATTCCACAGCACTACAGACATAGAAGTCTTTCTCAGTTCTACAGCTCATAACTAATTTAAACCTGAGTCATGAACCTCTTTGCAATTTCCCAGTCTTTTATTTTCATATGACTGACTTAAATTATTCAAACCAGTTTGACAACTACTGCCTCTATAGTTCTAGCCTTCCATGTTAACAAAAGGCCACAGAAAGACTTCATTTGTCACTATATGTCAGCTAATACTGGTTGAGTGGAATCTGAACTGAGCCTTAGTTTCCTCATCTACAAAAGGAGGATAACTATTGATACATTTATCTTTTGCTACCTCTTGGGGTTGCTGTAAGATTTTCAAAACCTGTAAAGCCTAATACAGACGTAAGGTATTATGATAGATGTGTTGAGCTGAAAAACACATTATGTACTCAAAAGTACCAAGAAATTAACTTTGTCACATAAGCTTCCAAATTGTGAGTTTAAAAAAATTGGTTTTTAGGTGACATATGATGTAGGTAGGTGGGAGAAAGTAAAACCTATATTTGAAATAAAAGGATTCCATCAACAACAAAATCTCTGAAATGATATGACCCACAATATTAATTTACCTTCACTTTGGAAGACAAATTAACGATACTGGCATATCATTTTAGTACTTTGGTAAAATGTTAAATCACATTATAATAGACATCATACTTTTGGACTTTAATCCAAATGCTTTAACTCCTGCATACAATTTATGCTTATATTTTAACTGATCCCTCACTTTTCCAAAGTTACTTAGAATCTTTTCTTTTCATATTACATAACAAAAATTGTCCTATACCGGAAAGTCCAAAACTCTAATTTCAATCCACTACAGCTCCCTCCCCATCTCCACCCCAAAACACCACTGAACTGCTATAAACTGACAAATTGGGTTTCTCTTCTAGCTAATCTTTAGGTGAAACAACGAAGTAACTTAAAACTTGAAGGAAGGGGGCCAAGAAAAGGAAAAAATGGGTTCTCAGAGTTTATAATTTAGACCAGGGTTGGCCTGTTTTTTAAATGCAGTTTTGGAACACAGCCATGCCCTTATTATCCAGGGCTGCTTTTGCTGCAATGGCAGAGATGAGACAGAGACAATAGAGGCACTGGCCCTTTAAAGAAAACATTTGCCAAACACTGGCTAGACAATCAGTACTGAAAAGAAAACAAATTCTCAATAAGTCAAAATGTTTGCCTTTGTAATAAGATTAACACTTACTTTTGTTAGATCTAGATGACTCTTATTTTGCTTCTGCTGGGATGAGGTCAATGTGACCATTTCCTACTATCCTGGTCTAAGCCACGGTCTTTTACCCTTGGATTACTGCAACTGTCTCTCATTTGGTCTTGCTGTCTCACTCAATACACTACTGTCTATCCTCAAACTTAGCAGTCAGATCAGCCCTTTAAAAACCTGTCCTGTCGTGTCTCTCCTCTGCTCCAAACCTTCCACTGACCTCTCATCTCATTTAGAAGAAAAACCAAAGTTCTTACAATGGCCTATAAAATCTTAGTGATTTGGGCCATATTATTTCTTACCATCTTTTTCACTGTCCCGTTCCCTCATTCCCTCTCCAGCCAAACTAACCTCCTTCCTGTTCCTTGAACAAAAAGCCAGACGTATTCTGCATAAGTCATTAAGTCTTTTACGATGGCCAACCTCACTGCCTGGAACACTCTTCAGATACCTGCATGACTAACTCAGTTACTTCAATAGTCTGCTCAAATCTCACCTTAAAATGAGGCCCGTCCAGGCTACTTTACCCTGTAATTCCTTATTTCTCTCCCTTCTAGTATATATGCTTAACTTATGCTATATTATGTTTATCATTTGTCTTCCCTCCCACCCTATCAAGTCTAGGTCTGGAACACTGGTCAGTTTGTGGGAGAAGGGAAAGAAGGATAAATGTGCTTACAAATAAGGAGGTAGAAAATATACGCTTTTCTTTAAAAAGTATTATAGGCAATTGAGCAGGAGGGAAGCAGGCAGGAGTAGGGAGTAAATTTCCAAGTTAAAAAACAAAACAACTTCAAAGCTTTAAATAATGTGACTTATTGCCTTTAAACTAAAAACTGTTAAAAAAAAAAAAACCCAAACCAAAACCCTATTTTTTTCTTCTCTTAAGAAAAAGTATTTGCAGAAGAGAATTATCTAAAACTGTCAAATGAATTTTAAACAAACAAAAAAATATTATGTGCCACTCTTGCACTTACTGCTTTAACCTATTATCTAAAACTGCCGTAGCATTAAAAGAGAGAGAAAAACAAACAAAAATCCCAACTGCTGCAGCTGTTTAACATATCAAAGGAATTTAACACGACCAATTAACATGACCATTTAACATGACCAATCAATAAATGGAATATCCCTGGACATAGTTCTATGTCTCTTTACCCCAAACACCTCACACCTATAACTTGCTTCCAAAAGACTAATGAGATTACAGCTGTCAATTCAAAGCACAGATAGATGATGAAATAAAGACAAAGCTGATGTCACAGTACGAACGCAGTAAGGCAAGCGCACCAAAGCAGTGTCCTGTGCCCGTTCCCACAATCCCAAGTCACGGCCACAGCAATCGTCAGCTGCCTCCTCTAAGAATGGATAAATGAATACAAAGTTAACACAGCAAGATCGATGACAACATCCCTCTGAGTCAGAGGTGACAACTTAAAAGTACATATTTGGTTGCCTTAAAAATCATGATCACTTTAAGACCTTGAAGAATTACACAGCTACAATATAACCGCACTCTCTGTAGAGCAATAATCCTTTATTTTGAAATGGTATTGATTGAACAAATCTTGTAAAGGAACTTCTGTATGACTACAAGGTGGCAGAGCATTCTCATATGTCATTACGAAGTTCTCTTTTAGTGATTATCCATCAAATTAACAATAACTTCTTGCAACTGTCAGGGCATGGCCAGAGAGCGATCTTCGGCTTGGTTTGCAATTAAACACTTTTTAAATCAAGCTACCCTTTTCTGAGCATTTACTCCATGTCAGATATTGTGCTAAGTGTCTAAAACGAATTCACCTGCCTTTAATCCTCACAACAACCCTGTAAGATTGGCACTACTATTATCTGCACTCTACAGAGAAGGAAACTGAGGCTTAAGTAAGCTAAAAACCTTGAACCTAGAACCCAAGTATGCCTATTCCAAAGCCTGTTCTTGACCATTATTAGAACTGCCTCTCTGAATTCTCCTTGCCTCTGCATCACAGTACTAAAATAAATGAGGCTGAATATCACCTTATTCTGTGTTGTATTACTAATTAGTTAACAGGAAGGAAAACTTTTCTCAATCCTTCACAGTCTTGCGTACTTTAGGGCTGTTCACTATTAGGATAAGTAAGACAAACTGGAAAATAAATTTTAAAATCTGCAAATGTGGATGTCCAACATTTCAGAAAATATTAGTTAAGCGACATAATTAAATCTGTAAAAAAAAAAAAAAAGCCAAACTAATTACATGCCTGGTTGAGCCACACAAAGGAAAACAACAAAGGCAGCTGAACTAGGAAATGGGAGAGTTGGAATTCCTTCCCAGTTCTATCAATTTGTGCATCTTTGGCCTGGTCATTTAACCCTTCACAACTCATTTTTCTCATCTTCAGAACAAGAGTAATGAACTAAATAACCTACCTGGCTGTAATATATTACGATTCTAATTTTACCAGCTTTTACCAGTATCTGGGAGGAAGGAAGGGATTACTTAAACCCTGAACTTTTGTTATTAAATACACATTACGAAGTAAGGACTTAGATTTACTATGCTAAACTCCCCAAACCCTCTGAGAATCGGTATTTTCTAAATAAGTATTTTAATAACAAAATGTTTTAGTAATAGTACTAACTAGCTATTATTTGTGTGCTTGGGATGTTTTACATACGTCCATTACTCATCCTCCTGACTCCAAACACTATGCTCTTAACCTCAACCTCACCATTGTCCCTTTTAAGTCACCTGAAAGTAATATGCTCGTTGTGTTTTAATACTGAAACTTACGAGTTAGGGATGATCACTAATAAATATAAATAGATGGTGTTTTTTCATTTCACAATTACTCGCAGTATTAACAAAACTTCTTATATAACTCAAAAGCCTGTCTGGGTAATTAGATCGGCCCAGGAAGTCCTATGGACCATATTCCTTTGAACTGGAACAGATCCCACACCACCTCAAAACCGGGGACACTTCGGGTCAAGGGAACAAACACTCTGCAGCCGCAACATTACATTTCTGCACCGAGTACCACGCCTAACCCCGCCTAACTGAAATACAAGCAACACAATCGCTTTCTGGAATTAACCACTGCGACTTTCACGTGGACTTCCCTCTCTCCAAAATGAGACCAAACGACCAGACTCGTTAGCGGGTAAAGATCCAGGCGGCCGGAGCCCTGCTGGAGGAACGGACGCCGGGGCACAGGGCACACCTTCAGTGTCACCCGCTGCAGCCCGGCAGCCGCCCCCTCCTCCTCTCCAACCCAAAGGCAGCCCAGGGAGTGGCAGGGGCGCCTCCGGTCTTTGGCGGCCCGCTGGCACCGTTCCCCTACTTAGCCTCTAACCCTCAAGGCAGGGAGGGCTTTTCTAGAAGTCCCGTTTCTGGGCTGAGCAGGGGAACCGGGACACGCGAGCGGCGTCACGGCTCGACTCTCGCGGGGCTAAAGGGAGCGGCGGCCGGAAGCCAGAGTCCAGCCAGGGTACCTTGCGTCCAGCGGCAGAAGATGGTGTCAGAGAGACCGGGGCTGCTCTTGGCGCCCCACACCAGCTCCATCAGCTCTTTAGTCAGTTCGGACATGATGGGGTACCGGCGAGCGGGTCTTGGCTTTCCGGACTCCTGCCCCGGCACATGGGGAAGGGGCGGCTTCGGAGACCGACGTGGCGGGACGGCAGCGGCAAACGAGCTGGAAGGTTAGACGCAAGGAAGCCAACAGGAGAGAGACCTACTTGCAGGGACCGAGCCTGTCAAGCCCCCTCGGAGCCGCAGAGTGGAGTTTCCCGCACCGGAAGTACTGGGGCCACTTCCGGCTTCTCTTTCACTACCGCCCCCAAGGCCGGAGGGCCAGGCGGCGCCTCCCCGGAAGCGGAAGTGGGGGGGGGGCGGTGTTGGGAAGAGCCGAGGGCGGCTTGGCGAGCACCTGGCAATTTCTGAGCTCAGTCCCAGGGCCCGGTGGTGCGATGGCGTCTTTTGTGTTGGGAGAAGCGTCGCGTCCCGTGGGCGCTGGCACATTCCTACACCTGGAGTACCCCCTTCCTTTCCGCGCTGCTTTGGCCTTAGCTGGGGTGTCTGAGGCCCAAGCCCTAGGGCCCAGAAACATGGCCTATACCTTAAAATGTGTAATATTAATTCTGCCAAACCAGAGCTTTGAGACGATGGTTGAATCTCCGGGAGGAAACATCTGTGTCTGTGTCGAGGAGCCGCCAATAAATTGAAGGCTGTCAGCCTCTTGCTCAGTCATATAAAGTCAAACCAACTATTAACAGAACCGAAAAATGTCGCGTAATGGGCACTGGAAATGCCTCTCCCAGGTGTCTAACGCAGAATTACAAAGCTACTTAGAGGAAAACAGATTCAAAGCGGCCTGTTTGTAAATGGTAGTGCAATTTCATCTACAGCTTTCTAGACTGTAGGGTGTGTGGGCTAAAGACCAGGTTATAAATCATTGACAAGCATTCAGTTAAATTTAGTTTGGGTGAAAACTTCTCTGTGCTGCTTCAAAAGAAGGGAATTTATTCTGGCTGAGCTTTGAATTTACAACGAAAAGGCAAACTCTGATGGGTTTCTTTCAGGTAGCAAGTAAGAGGGTGTGCTACTTTATACTTTATTTCCGACTTAGGCAACCCTTGCTGTAGTTGAACTGTTCAAAGTGCCTGAACCATACCCATAGCCTTCCTCCTAATTGTTATTCCCTTCGGAATATCCTTTATCTTACTATTTTTTCAAACCAAATCTTACCCATTCTTCAGGACGTAGTATAAGTTGGCACTTTGTAGTAAAGCTTTCTCCAGTTATTAAAACCTAAAGGAAAAATTGTAGCTTCTGAAATTTCATACTACCTTATCTATAACTTGCTTATATTTGCAAAGAATTATTTACTCTTCTCATGCGGTATATGTTTATGGAAGCCAAGGAGCTGTCTTATTCATGGCACCTAATACAGAGCCTTGAATATACCTGGGTCTCAGTACCTGTTAGATGACAGAATGAAACTTGTCTTTATTGGAACTTAAGAATTCACTATCTTTCAGTAAGTGAGGGAACCAGGGGAAGTACCATTGACTGGTCCAATTAAATATTTAATATTTGCATGGGTGATTTACAATTTGCATAATTATTTCACTTCCTGAAAGACAGAGAAGGGTCAATGTTCATAAATCCTGTTAAGTGGCAGAACTCTTAAGTTGAGGTGTTTGCCACATTTGGTTTCCTTCCATTAATATACAGATAGTAGTTATAGATTTGACTAACTGTCCATAGATAGAAAGAAAAAGCTATACTTTCAAAATATTTTTGAAAATGAATTATTTCTTGATCTGTGATTTTTCTTAGTTTCGGGCTATGGGGAAGCTGGCAAAATCTTGGGTAGACATTGATATGTATGTTCTTTCCACCTTTAGATTGTAGTCTTTATTTGCAGTGTTCTGCATTTTTTAATTAGCAGGACATATTTTTAAGTAGGAATATTTAATTAATGTTAAATTATTTATGTTCCTTAATTATTCATTACTTACTGCATTTAAATCGTGAACTTGCTTAAATTAGAGTAAAAATGCAAATTAATCATCTTTTAAAATGTTCTTATTCAGTAATTACCTAGAAAAATAAAAATTGCAAACAGTCAAGTTTGTTGCATATATTTCTGGTACAGGACAATAAAGCCTTTTTCTTTTTTTATAATGACTTGAAAATTACGTAAATTTCCTTCGGAGTATTTATCTTACTCCATACTTTAGCATACTATTATTTTTTTTCCTTAGGACCATCTATGGTTTTGATTAAATTGATGTGTCTCATTAAGATGCACATAGGTTGCATAAAAGATCTTTAATCCTAAAACAGAGTTTCCTGTTCACACATTAAGTTTTATTTGTGGTATTTCTCTTTCTTTCAAATTCAAGTCAGGGCACTTCCATAAAACTGGGCTTAGATTTCCATAATAATTAATTCTCTTTAGCCATCTTTACTACTTCACAGAAGCAGTATTAATTACTCATTATCAAACACTAACTCTGTGCTTAATTATCTTTTTGTCTTTCCCCAAATTTGCCTGTCAACTAAAAGCAAAACAGCTTCATTACCAAGTTCTTAGCAAGTATCATGAAAAGAACAATTCTCTAACTAGAAGCCCTTGACTCCTAACTTAGTGTATTTGCACTACCACTTATTTAGGAGAAATCAATCTTTCAAAAAACCTGTCCTTCAATAAGATTAATAAGTTCTAGGCAGGTTGCTAAGACAATCCCCTACTCATTTATTAATAAAACTATTTAATTTATATGCCCTATGTCTTCCAATAACAGTGTAAATCTATCAAGCAAATGAAACTCTTTCCTTTGCATGACCCTAACCTCATCTCAGCAGGATAATTTTCCTATCAAGCATACCAAGTTCCTTTTAAACCCACCATTGTCATACTCAAGTATAACACAGTGTGTCATTTCCCAAAGCATTGCCTACGAACATTAATACCTGGTGGAAAAGGGGTTCTATCATTAAATGCGGGGTTAAATAAAGTTAAACAAGAGATGGGATTATATTCAGGGTTAAAAGACACCTAAGTGTCCATCATCGGATGAATGGATAAAGAAGATGTGGCACATATATACAATGGAATATTACTCAGCCGTAAAAAGAAACGAAATTGAGCTATTTGTAATGAGGTGGATAGACCTAGAGTCTGTCCTACAGAGTGAAGTAAGTCAGAAAGGGAAAGACAAATACCGTATGCTAACACATATATATGGAATTTAAGAAAAAAAAAATGTCATGAAGAACCTAGGGGTAAGACAGGAATAAAGACACAGACCTACTAGAGAATGGACTTGAGGATATGGGGAGGGGGAAGGGTAAGCTGTGACAAAGCCAGAGAGAGGCATGGACATATATACAGTACCAAACGTAAGGTAGATAGCTAGTGGGAAGCAGCCGCATAGCACAGGGAGATCAGCTCGGTGCTTTGTGACCGCCTGGAGGGGTGGGATAGGGAGGGTGGGAGGGAGGGAGACGCAAGAGGGAAGAGATATGGGAACATATGTATATGTATAACTGATTCACTTTGTTATAAAGCAGAAACTAACCATTGTAAAGCAATTATACTCCAATTAAAAAAAAAGGACACATTTGAATCATTTTGTTCACTGAGCTTCTCACAGTTTATGTTCTGCAGAATACTGTTTGGGAATCACTGATATAATGGAATAGACTTTTGATAGGAATTAGAAAACTTAATGTTAGTTTTTATTTGGGTACTGTGACCTTGGATGAGTCACTTAACTCGCCATACTGTGCTTTCTTCATCTATAGAGAGGACTAACTGATCATCTCAATATCCCATTTACTTTAGATACTGCTCAACTTCTATGATTTAAAAAATTGGCTGTTTAGAAGTTTAAATATATGGAAGGAGTGAGAAGGAAAAGAATGTTGAGCAAGCATAAAGAGTAAACAAATAATTTAACATTATTCTTCACTAACACATAGAATAAAAGAAGTTAATTTGCCACTGATCACTTACTTGTGCTAACATTTTAACTAAGATCCAATCCAAACTTGCGAATTAATCCAGAACCAGCTATATTAGATGAGTAGATAATATATGCACACTTGGATGTGTCATAGGTGCTTCAAACTCAGTATGTGCCAAATCAAACATCTTTCCCCATAAAACCTGCTCCCCTTTCAATGTTTCATAATCAGTGAATGGTGCCATTATCCATAAAAAAGCACATTTTTAAAAACATCTTTATTGGAGTATAATTGTTTTACAATGTTGTGTTAATTTCTGCTGTATAACAAAGTGAATCAGCTATACATATACGTATATCCCCATATCCCCTCCCTCTTGCGACTCCCTCCCACCCTCCCTATCCCACCCCTCTAGGTGGTCACAAAGCACCGAGCTGATCTCCCCGTGCGATGCAGCAAAAGCACATTTTTTAATGGTACCAATAAATAACTTCTTTGAGCCTCAGTTGCCACATATATAAAATAAGCTGATTAATAAGAATTACATCGTACAGTGATTATGGGATTTAACAGAGTACGTAAAAGATATATGCACGATGAAAAATCCTATTCTTATATTAACTATATTAATGGTTTGAACAAGGAAGCATAGGAGGAAAGGTGGAAGATGAATTATTCCTGCATTTGAGCTGGAGAAGGCGTCAGAGAAGTTTGAACTGGATAGAATTTTGACTAGAGAAGAAAGGGAGGATGTACATTTAGGCATTAAATAACCCATTGTGGCAGGAGCCTGGTATTTGTGTCACTAGAGAGAGATGAGTTAAGAATATCAGGTTGAGGAGGGTGCCGTAGACTGAATTGTGTCTCTTCTGAATTCATATGTTGAAGTCCTCACCTCAATGTGACTGAATTTGGAGATCGCGCCTTTAAAGAGGTAATTAAGATTAAATGAGGTCATAAAAATAGGGCCCTAATCTGATAGAACTGTTGTCCTAATAAGAGGAAGAAACACCAGGTCTCTCCCTCTCTCTACTTTTCTGTCTCTCTCTCTCTCTCTCTCTCTGTCTCCATATGTACACAGAGAAAAGGCCATGTGAGGGCACAGTAAAAAGGCAGCATTCTCTAAGCCAGGAAGAGAGGCTTTACCATTAATCAATGCTGACAGCACCTTGGTCTTGTACTTGCAGCTTCCAGAACTGCGAGAACATTAATATCTATTGTTTAGACCACTCAATTTCTGGCATTTTGTTAGGGCAGTCTGAATAGAATAATATCGAGAGCCAGAATCTTAAGAATGTTGAATACTATCTTACGCAATTATAGAAGCAAGTATTGACTGAGCACAAACTTCCAGTTCCTGTAGTAAGCTCCTTACATGTATTACAGTACACACTCCTCAAAACGCAGTGAAGTACTACAATGATCTCCTAGAAGCATAAGGACTTTGCCCTGAATCATGTAGTAAATGGAAAAACCAGGAGGCAAACCTAGGTTTCTCTGACCTAGAATCTGTGCTGAAACAAGGTTCAGAACACAGGCGATTTGATTCCAGGGTCTATGGCCTTGGTTCTTGATAAACAAACTTTATTCTAAATATAACAGGAGCTAGTTAAGATTTTTTAATAGGGGAGTGATAACATCATCTTTCAATTTTATGATACCTGGAAGAAGGCAGTGAGATGAGAAAGCCTGGAAACATCTAAACCAGTTAGGAAGGAAGTTATTGGAATAAATGCAATCATGAAGAGATGCTTAGCACTTGAACTAGAGCAGTCCATGGAGATTTCAAGGAGGGGCAAATTCCGTGGACATTTTAGAAGCACAACAGATAAAACCTGGTGATTGACTAAGAAAAGACGGTGCTATTAAAAAGTTAATAAAACACAACTAGGTGTCAATACAAAATTAGCATTTCTGTTGACCAGAAACATAATAGAAACATGAATGGGGATTAAAGCTGGAGGTTCCAAGTGTGGGAATAGGACTAGATGAGCAGGAAGTTGACTTCTGAAGGCTGAAGTTGACTGAAGCCAGTACATGAAAACTGGAGTTGAGGGAGGGAACACCTTGCGCATTAAAGGAAGCTACGACCTCTGACTAAAAGTGTGTCCCTGGTAATAAAGAGGGTAGAGGAGAACAGGCAGATCTGAGGAGAATGGGGAGGAAGTGTGTCAGTTTTCTGTGCAGTCTAACAACCTACCACAAAATTTAGTAGCTTAAACAACACAAATGTATTACCTTAGTTCTGCAGGTCAGAAGTCTGAAATGGGTCTCAGCAGCCTAAAGTCAAAGCATTAGCAGGGTTGTTCTCCTTTCTGTAGGTTTGGGGAAGGGTTCATCTCCTCACCTCTTCCAGCTTGTAGGGGCTGCCTGCACTCCAAGCCTTGTCACCCCTTCCTCCATCTTGAAAGCTGCCGGAAACCCAGTTGTTGAGTCCTTCTGCTATCCCATCACGTCACTCTGAGCTCCTCCTCTTGTTCGTCTTCCACCTTTAAGGACTCATGATTACATTGAGCCCGTCCAGCTACCCTGGGATAATCTCCTTATTTTAAGGTCAGCTAATCAGCAATCTTAATTTTTATCTGAAGGCTGATTCCCCAATTACATAGGTTATACCCCCAAATTGCAGGGATTAGGACATGAGCATCTTTGGAGGGGTGCACGCCTCTGCCTATCACAGGGCATGGGAGATAATGACTGGTCAGTGTCTTGGAAGCAATGAGATGAAGATATTCATTAGGCAATTAAAATCTGGGGTCATTCACCCAATAACTATATATATATATATATATATATATATATAGGATCAAGCAGTTTAAAAAAATGGAAAAATATACTTGCCCTCATTGAATTTACGCTCTAATGCAAATGACATGGAGAAAAACAGATAAATGAAGTATATAGTGTGTTACGTTAAATTCTCTAGGAAAAAATAAAGCAGAGAAAGAAGAATAGAGTGTTGGGTGAGGAGTAGAGGACTGCAATATTAAATAGAGCCCATTCCTGACTCACAATAAAGTGGTGCGTAAGCAGGCGTGTAAGCGTGAGCCAAGATGTGTGAGGAAGGAGTATTTCAGCAAGTGCAAAGAAAAATCGAGAGTTTGCCAGGACAGTTGGCAAAGCTGCAAGGAGAATCCTGACGTTGAGGACAAGTGAGGAACTGACCTTTGTTCTGTGCTGCAAATTTCCTACTGGGGTGCATTGCGGGTCCACCCAGCTTTTTTCTTCCCCACAGATATGTTATCTTGGGAACCACAAGGGCTGTAAGATTATATGGAGGAAGGGGCAGAGTTGCTTTAACTGTAGCCTGACCTTGCAGCAAGGTATCTTCTTGCTCTAGGCTCCACTCAAAACTTCTGTTTCACATGATGAATGAGACCGAAATTATACTCAAGTATGGAATGTATTGCTTCTGAAGCATAAAGCAAGCTACTCAGCATTGTTCTTCCTCAGTGGCAGGAGGTGCAAGGTACAATAACTTGTCCTTTATTTTGGAGGGATGTCTTGAAATGCCCAGACAGTGGAACCCATTAAGATTTCACCGATTTGGTAGGCCCTTGAATCTTTGTAGAGTTTCTCTCTTAACCTCTTCAGGCATCCAGAGTACTTGCCACTTCTTAGTTAACAGGTCCAGTTAACAGGATGTCCTGTGCAGTAGCCAGCCTCCAAGGATGTCCCCAGTGGTTCTCTCTTTCCGCTACTCCTGCATGTGTGTGTTCCCTCTTCACAATGAATAGAGCTATCATTCCCAAGTCAAGGTCATGAAAGTTTCTTCCTTACTTTCTTAGGGGATGCGAGCTGCTATGTTACAAAGACACTCAAGTAGCCCTTAGGAGAGATCCATGTGATGAGGAACTGAGGTTTTCTGTCTATAGCTAGCACCCACTCACCAGTCGTGTGTGTGAGCCTAGGTGAAAGTGGGACCTCTACCACCAGGCAAGACATCAGACGACTGCCGTCCTGACCAACACCTTGAATGTAAACTCATCAGAGACCCTGAGCCACAACCTCGGAGCTAAGGTGCTCCCAAATTCCTGACCAACAGAAACTACCTGAGATAATAAATATTTATTGTCATTTTCAGTCACTAATCTTCGGGATCCTTTGTTACGCAGCAACAGATAATGCACCTTCGATATACTGTATCCATGTGCTGTTCTGTGCAATTTCTAGATAGTCCCAATCTCTTGGGGTATACAGTAACAGAGAGCAGCAAAATAAATACAAATTTGGGGCCAGACAGTGCATATGTACTGTGGTCCGTCCTGTGTGAATGTGAACTCTCTCCGATCCTCCTTCCAGATAGGTAATGACAAGACACATTCATCACGTCAATAGCCATTTTCCATGTACCCAAAGTCGTTTAAATCAACTGTGGTAAAGATACCACAGCCTGTGCAGCAGCTGCAATCAGGGCCACTCTTTAGCTAAGTTTGTAGTAATCTGCTGACGTCCACCTTTATCCATCCAGTTTCGGGAGGGGCCAGACTGGTGAATGAAATGGAGAACATGCTGGCCACCATTACCCCAGCATCCTTTAAGTCTTCTAGTGTGGCACTCATCTTCGACATTCCCCTAGGATGCCATATTGTACTTGATGTTCTGTCTCAGCTGGAGAAGTCTCAGGGGCTTCCACTTGACCTTTCCTACTCTTATTCTGTGAATAGAAACCCAAATATAAAAAGTCTGATGAATGTCATGTATGTCTGGGGCGGCCAGCCTCCAAGAGGACTCCCAGTGACCCTTACCTCTTGCTGTTCATGTCCTACATAGTCCCTTCCAAGAACTGACCAATAAGATATTGCACAAGTGACACTGTGCGATTTCTGCAGCTAAGTCATAAAGGGGACTGCAGTTTCCGCGTTTGTTCTTTAGGTTCCCCCCACCTCAGGGAGAAGCCAGCTACTGTGTCATGAGCATGAGGATAGTCCAGTGGAAAGGCTCACATAGAGAAGAACTAAAACGTTCCCCCAGCAGCCAAACACCTCGGCAGCCGTGTGAGTGAGTCACCTTGACGTGGATGTCCCAGTCCCACTCCTGTCCTGAGATCACTGCAGCCTCAGCTGACATCTGACTGAACCTCATGAGAACCGCTCAGCCAGAATTGCCCAGGCAAGCTGCACCCAAATTCCTGCCTAAAGAAGCTAGGACGTGATACGTGTTTATTTTTATTCTAAATCATGAAATCTGAAGGTAATTGGTTATGTGGCAATAGATAATTAGTACAGGTTTTGATACTGGGAGTATGGTGCTACTCTAAAATTCTAAAAAATATAGGAATTGCTTTGAGTCTAGGCAGTGGGGAAAAGCAGAAGGCCTTTTTTTTTTTTTTTTTTTTTTTTGCGGTACGCGGGCCTCTCGCTGTTGTGGCCTCTCCCGTTGCGGAGCACAGGCTCCAGATGCCCAGGCTCAGCAGCCATGGTTCACGGGCCTAGCCGCTCCGCGGCATGTGGGATCTTCCTGGACCGGGACACGAACCCGTGTCCCCTGCATCGGCAGGCGGACTCAACCACTGAGCCACCAGGGAAGCCCCAGAAGGCCTTTTTAATTTTTTTTTTCACATCTTTATTGGAGTATAAATGCTTTGCAACGTCGTGTTAGTTTCTGCTGTACAACAGTGTGTATCAGCTCTATGTATACATATACATATCCCCATATAACCACATATCTCTTCCCGCTTGCGTCTCCCTCCCACCCTCCCTATCCCACCCCTCTAGGTGGTCACAAAGCACCGAGCTGATCTCCCTGTGCTGTGCTGCTGCTTCCCGCTAGCCATCCATTTTACATTTGGTAGTGTGTATACGTCAATGCTACTCTCACTTCATCCCAGCTTCCCCCCGTGCCCTCAATGCCGTTCTCTATGTCTGCGTCTTATTTCCTGCCTTGCCACTAGGTTCATCAGTACCGCTTTTAAAAATTCCATATATATGCATTAGCATACAGTATTTGTTTTTCTCTTTCTGACTTACTTCACTCCGTATGACAGATTCTAGGTCCATCCACCTCACTACAAATAACTCAACTTCATTTCTTTTTATGGCTGAGTAATATTCCATTGTATATATGTGCCACATAGAAGGCCTTTAAAAGGAATGTTAGTGAAAGCCTAAATGGTAGCAAAGAGACTGTTAGTGGAAGCCTGGTGGTTCCAAGGAGACCAACAGTGAGGAAAGTGAGAAAAATATTGGAAACTACAGAGAAAGGGATCCCTGTGTAACATGCTATCTCCTGCAGTAATGCGGAAAGTAGAAAATTTCCTTAGTGAACCAGGTGACCTAGCTTAGAAGATTTCCAGGCACCGTGTTGAATGTGCCAGTTGGCTTCTTCTCGTCACCTGTAGTAAAATGCAAGAGGAGAGCAATACGGTCCGGAAATAACGGTTAAGCATAAAAGAGCTAGGCCTTGCTGATTTGGAGAATCCCTAGACTTTCCATATGACAAATGATGTAAAAGTTAAGAAACGGCTTCCAGGTGAGGATTAAAAATACACGGAAATGTAAAAACACATGATCTAAAGATGAAAAGAAGAATGTGACTGTAAAAACCTTAGAAAAATCAAGCAAGCAAAAGACGCTCTGAAGATTTTAAGGGTGTGTGTCTCATGGATCTTCTACTTTGAACAGAAGGGCTTCTAAGAGTCTAAAGTATGTTATGTTTCAGCAGCCTCACTGGGAAGTCCAATTAGAAAAAGGCTTATCTCCAAGACAGCCAGAGTCTGGCTAGTCTGACTATTTTCCAATAGATTAAACTCTGATAAGATTCACAGGAGACCCACAAAGTTTAAAAAATAATCATACTTATGGAAACAGCACCAGTTTAGACAGGAAGGAATAGAGACAATAAAAATAAAAGTTGGACTTTGAACCCTTAAATTTATATAGGAAGAAGGCTGAGAAAACTACCTAGCTGTAAACATGAGATACCTTTCATGGTAAAAGGAAGGGTGACAAGAAAAACCAAGAGCTCAGAGAGCAGACCCAAAACTACAGTGAATCATCCCCAGGACTTAAGTCCTAAATCAAGGAACTATCAACACATGTCCCATTGTGTCCTTCTATATTTCAGAAATGTTAGGGACGCATAACTCCTGAATACCTCCTTTTTTACCAGTTTTGGATGGAAGAGATTATTGTGATTATCCTATCCTGCCCCACCATTGTGACGGGTGTATGGACCAGGCAACTTGTCTCAGCTCCCAAGTCTTCAGAAACTACAGGCGAGGAAGCTCATACCCACCTAATTTAGATAAGGTTCATGGAGTTCAAGCTGATGCCATAATGGTATGAGACTCTTAGGGCCTTTAGGCAGGGAATAAATAGATGTTACCTGTAGGAGAGACTTACTATTAGAGGACAAAGGGTGGTCTGTGGGACCTCCAAGATGGCAACCAGTGATCCCTGTCCTTGAGTAGTCCCATCCTACACTGAATGGGGCTGAACTGTGTGACCCACACAGTATTGTGGAAGTAATGATACGTGATTTCTAAAACTCAGTCATGAAAGGTACTGCAGTTCTGCCTGACCTCTTAGACATTCCACTTTGTGGGAAGCCAACTGCCATGATGTGAGGATACTCAGGCTGTCTGTGAACAGGCACACATATTGAGGAACTGAGGCTAGATACGTCCTTCCCAAATCTCTGAATCCCACTTCTTTATGATCAGGGCCCTGACTTGGGCAAGGAGAATTTGGCCTTCTCTGAAGTTCAGCTACTCTCACAAATAAATTGTATATCTGGCCTTCAGGTTTGTTTGTTCCCTCATTGCAGAAAATGAGTTTTTGGGTTTTTTTTTAAAATGCTGCCTAGGAGAATTTTTGAGTCGCATACTTTGTCTTAGATTGCTGATTAATGGACATGAGCCTACATGTCCTTCAGTGTCTCATTGGTATTTACAAAGTGTTCAGTCTTTGCAATCCCGTGTGTGTCAGTCATTCGACACTGGTTGCCCCAGGGGCTCCAGCTGGGTCAAGGGTAATTCTTTGTAGAAAGGGGCAACTGTCAACTTTAACTGACAATAATTTCCAGTAGCTGGGGAATGACTACACTGACCGGTTCAATGAAAGGAACCTAGGTAGGGTCTAATAGCATCCGTTACAGGTACCAAAAACAAAAAAGCCTTTGGCAACATCATACTTAGTGGAGGAACTAGAACATTTCCCCTTTCAGACTGGCAACAAATTACAGATGCCTACTATCATCACTTTCGTTCAACGCAAAAAGGAGGTCCTAGTCAGCAAGGCAAGAAAAAGAAATGAAAGGATTGATAAAGTGGAAACAAAACGATCGTTATTCATAGCCTGCCTCATGTTTTATTCTACAGATAGCGCTTTTTTCTGGAGTTCTATAGCACAGTTTGCCTTTAATGCTCAAGACCTTTCTTTCTTGCTGTTACTAGCGACTTCTTCTAGGGCTTGTCTGAGTTCCTCACAGCATTTACTGAATCCCCTTTGGGCAGGTTGAGACTGTAATAAATGAATATGGAATTGAGCTGCTTAATTTTTGCCAGTCTAATATCTAATTCTTCATCTATATTCTGGAAGAAGAATGGTAATTTCTGTTGGGTAAAGCTCAGAAACTGGATGGAACGGGACAGCCAGAAAAGAACATGCTACTGGTTTTAAATGAAGTCAGCAGTGGTAAAACTGGATAGGAAGATTGGTTCCCTAAGTTGAAGCTGCTTTTAATTTTATCCTGGACTGTCTCTGCAGTTTTTCTGGATATCTTCAGTGGGAGCTGTCCAAGTCTGCTTGACTCAGAGTTGACATTGGAATGCTGTGTACAAAACCAGAGGAAAAGGTGTATGATCATCAACTCTCTGGTTCATTTAGTGTCAGGATGACGAGCAGGGCTTCTGCTCAGGCAGAATGCCACACTCGCTGAAGGATGAACGACGTCTTCTCCTGAATCTTTTGGTGCTACACGTTCTGCAACATTGGGAGGCAGCCATAGGTGAGACTGGAGTCTAGACAGACAGAGGTCTGGTTCACATTAACCCCTTCTAAAGCAAACAACAGTAGAGCCCCAAGGCTGCTTCTATTTTCTTTGGTTTTCACTTGTGAAACTTGTTACTATAAAAAAAATTTTAAACATACAAAAGAAAAGAGAGAAGAGGACTATAAATATCTCTCTCCTAGATTTAACAATGAAGTCATTTGTTTCATCTATTTTTGGTAAATTTTTGAATATAAATTACAGACATCGTAACAAGATACCTGTAATTATTTCAGTATGCATCTCTAAATTTAAGATACTTTTCTACATAATCATAACAGCATCATCACTCCTAACAAAATTAATAATAGTTCCCTAAAATAATATTATTTCACATTACTCACATGTCTCCATTAGTTCATACAATGCTCTTTAAAGCTAGTTGCTTCGGACCATGGTTCAATCAATGACAATATATGGCATTTCTCTAAAGAATATGTTAATATAGAATATTCCTCTTCTCCCTCCTTTTTCCATTACATTAATGTTTTGAAGAGACTGGATCAATTTTACTTTAGAATATCTGATTTTTTTTTAAAGTGTATGATTGTTTCCTTGTGGGGATTATTTGACTTGTACCTTACTATACATTTTGGTACTTCCTGTAAATTGAAAGTTTAGGGGTAAAAATTTTAGTTGATTAATTTGAATAAATTAATTCGATGGCAAAACACTTCTTTGTAAGAATACTTTAAGAATAAAGCTATGTATTTCTCATTGTATCACATCAAAGGGCTGGGTGTCTAATTATTGTTGTTAAAATTGATCACTTGAGGGCTTCCCTGGTGGCGCAGTGGTTGAGAGTCCGCCTGTCGAGGCAGGGGACAAGGGTTCGTGCCCCGGTCCGGGAAGATCCCACATGCCCTGGAGCGGCTGGGCCCGTGAGCCATGGCCGCTGAGCCTGCGCGTCCGGGGCCTGTGCTCCGCAACGGGAAAGGCCACAACAGCGAGAGACCCACGTACCGAAAAAAAAAAAAAAAAAATGATCACTCGAGTAAGGTGTCACCAGTGGGTAATCTGTAGGCTCTACTTTAGCTCTGTGTCCATTCAATTTTCTGTCAACCTTTTATCTAATGGTTAAGCATCCACTGAAAATCCTTGCGTGAGTCAATTAATTCATTAGGAGTTGCAAAATGATCATGTTCTGTTTTTTTGTTGTTCTTTTTCCTAACTTCTTGAGATGAATGGTTAGTTCATTATTTTTCAATCTTTTTAATGTAGCATTTAGTGCTACAAAATTACTATCTAAGAATTATACAGGTTTTGATATATAGCATGTTCATAATTATCATTCAGTTCAAATATTTAATGATTCCCATGATTTTTCTTTCTTAACTTGTTATTTCCAAGTAAATTTTAAATCTTCAAATATTTCTTAGAGGAATCTATTTATTATTACTTTCTAGTTTCATTATATTCTGTTCAGCAGACACACATTTCTGTGATCCTGATACTCTGGTATTTGGTGAGACTTGCTTTCAGGCTTAGTTCATGGTGAATTTTTATAAAAGTTTTGTGCATGATTGAGAAGAATATCTGCTCTCTGATTTTTTGGTACAAGCTTCTGTGTATTACTAGTAAATTAAAATGTCAATTCATTGTTTTATACATCCACAGCCTTAAAACTTTAAAAAAATCTAGTTCATTAGTCATCTGGGGAGCTCCCATGGTTAATATAGATTTGTCAGTATTTTTTCTTATACTAAGCATTGCTTTATATATATTCCTATATTATATATTAGGTGTTTACACATTTGGAATTGTTATGTCTATCTGGAAAATTATCCTTTTATCTGTAAGTAATGAACTGAATAAGTAGTGGTAGTGTCCAATACTTAGTTTCCCTTGTTTAAGTCATCTATAAATTATGTTTCTCTTTTTTATACTTAAGGTTTATTTTTGTTTACCATCCCTTCCTTTAGGATTTAACTTCTTACTTCCTAAAGCATATCTTTTCTAAATTCTGCTAATGAGAAGCTTTTTGTGGTCACTATATATTTGTTTGTAAAAATGTCTTCTTTTTCAGTGATAATTTCGTTAGGTACAAAATACAAGTTCAGGTTCTTCCTTGCTATATGACTTTGAGAATACTACTTTACTTCGATGTTCCTCAATTTTCTTATCAGTGAAATGAAAGTTTAAAATTGTACCTACATTATGGCCTTATGAGGCTTAAATTATGTCCGTTAAATGGGTTAACATTTGTAAGGTCCTCAAGAGTGCTGGCTCATGGGAAGTGCCATGTAAATGTTTGTTAAATAAAAATAAAATGTATGAATAAGGTGGGAGTTGTTTTCTCTTACTCCTTAAAGATAACATTCTACAGTTGTCTGTAGTTTATTGTTACTTTTGAGAAGTCTTTAGTTTATCTAATGGTCATTTATTTTTAGGAAATCTGTCTTGTCTCTCTGTTTGCATTTGAGAACATGTCTTTATCTTTGGTTTTCTATTGTGTTATCTCAGTATGGTTCACTTCTATTTATCCTGCTTGGTGTTGTACATTTTCAAATGGGAAATTCAGGTCTTTCATCAATTTGGGAAAGGTTCCAGCCATTTAATTTTTAATATTTTCTCTCAGTCATTATTTATTTATTTATTTTAAAAATTTATTTATTTTTGGCTGTGTTGGGTCTTTGTTGCTGCGCACGGGCTTTCTCTAGTAGTGGCGAGCGGGGACTACTCTTCGTTGCGGTGCGCGGGCTTCCTGTTGCGGTGCCTTGTTGCAGAGCAAGGGCTGTAGGCATGTGAGCTTCAGTAGTTGGGGCACGTGGGCTCAGTAGTTGTGGCGCACAGGCTTAGTTGCTCCGCGGCATGTGGGATCTTCCCGGATCAGGGATCGAACCCGTGTCCCCTGCATTGGCAGGCAGATTCTTAACCACTGTGCCACCAGGCAAGTCCCTCTCTCAGTCATTATTGTCCCTCTCTGGAAATCTGAAGAGACATACGTTGGGTTTAGTCATTCCATCTTCTATACCTCAACTTGTCTTCTGTATTTTCTGTTTATTTTTCTCTACAAAATTATATATAATTTTGTGAAATAAAGTCTTCTATTTATTAATCTCTGCTTACCTCTGTCTTTCCTGCTTTTAGCCAGCTTAATTGAATTTTAAATCAATTATTTTATTTTTATTTATACAAATCAAAACCTTTGATTGTTTTCCAAATTTTCCAGAACTTTTATAATAGTATTTTCTGACTCACTTATGAGGAAAAGTTTTCTTGTTAGTTTTATGATTTGGATTATGAGGACTTTTTTTTTTTGGTCACGCTGTGTGGCTTATGGTATCTCAGGTCCTTGACCAGGTATTGACCCCAGGCCACAGCAGTGAAAGCCCAGAATCCTAACCACTAGGCCACCAGGGAACTCCCAAGCTTATTTTCAATTAAGTTTTATTTGTGGGAACCTTGTATGGCTGTATTATCTAGATCGAGTATTTGTCCTCCAAAGAGATTTTGAATTTGGAGTATTGTGCAGCCATAGACCAATTTTAAGTTACTTTCTGAGCTGAAATATTCCTGGACAGCATAGATAGTGGAAATAAGAACTTCATCCTATGTGAGGAAAACCTCTTATCACAAATTCTCAAATCTGACTTTTTATTGATCCATCTAGATTCTGTGTCAAGACAGACAAGCTTACTTATTTGTTTTTCAAGTGTTGGGCATATTTTCTTTTTATTCTATGCTTTCACTAAAGGTACAGCCATTTGAAAGTCTCAGTTTCAATTAGTGACATCACACAAGACCAAGTTATCATCTTTTGATTTGATGCCTTAAAAACCCAAGAATTTTGTTTTTATATCTTTATTGGAGTATAATTACTTTACAATGCTGTGTTAGTTTCTGCTGTACAACAAAGCAAATCAGCTATATGTATACTGTATCCCCTGTATCCCCTCGCTCTTGAGCCTCCCTCCCACCCTCCCTATCTCACCCCGCTAGGTCGTCACAAAGCATCGAACTGATTTCCCTGTGCTATGCAGCAGCTTCCCACTAGCCATCCATTTTACATTTGGTAGTGTACATATGTCCATGCTACTCTTTCACTTCGTCCCTGCTTCCCCTTCCCACCGTGTTTTCAAGTCCGTTCTCTATGTCTGTGTCTTTATTCCTGCCCTGCCACCAGGTTCATCAGTACCGTTTTTTAAGATTCCATATATGTGTGTTAGCATACTGTATTTGTTTTTCTCTTTCTGACTTACTTCACTCTGTATGACAGACTCTAGGTCCATCCACCTCATTACAAATAATTCAGTTTTGTTCCTTTTATGGCTGAGTAATATTCCATTGTATATATGTGCCACATCTGTCAGTGGACACTTAGGTTGCTTCCATGACCTGGCTATTGTAAATAGTGTGGCAATGAACATTGTGGTACATGACTCTTTCTGAATTATGAAAACCCAAGAATTTTGAAAGCAAACCCCAACCCCTAACACACACATGTCTTCTTCCAGGACAGCTGGGGAATATCCAACTCATTGGATTATTGGTCTTTTTTTGGAGCTCTTCTTTAGGTTTGGTCCATGGGGTTACTCTTATTTTCTTGCAAGTACTAGTATGCTGCTGAGAGTATGTTTTATAAAGTTATTTTTAAACAGTCTGCAGATTCCGAATGTTCAATCCAATGTCACTATGTGTTATATAAAAAATCAATCTTACAGTATTTTTCTTCTAAAATTTGCTTTAAAATTTATGTAAGGAAACTAGTCTTGAGTTATTTGTAGTGACGTTGATGGACCTAGACTCTGTCATACAGAGTGAAGTCAGAAAGAGAAAAACAAATACCATATGCTAACGCATATATATGGAATCTAAAAAAAAAAAAAAAATGGTACTGATGAACCTACTGGCAGGGCAGGAATAAAGACGTAGACATAGAGAATGGATTGAGGACGTGGGGTGGGGGAGGTGGAAGCTGGGGCGAAGTGAGAGTAGAAGCGACAAATAGACACTACCAAATGTAAAACTGTTAGCTAGTGTGAAGCAGCAGCATAGCACAGGGAAATCAATTCGATGTTTTGTGACAACCTAGAGGGGTGGGGTAGGGAGGGTGGGAGGGAGATGCAAGAGGGAGGGGATATGGGAATAGATGTATGCATATGGCTGATTTACTTTGTTGTACAACAGAAACTAACACAGTATTGTGAAGCAATTATACTCCAATAAAGATCTATAAAAAAGAATAGAAAACTAATCTTACAACACAACAAAGTAGGATTCATCCCAGGTTCACAAGGTTGCTTCAACATATGCACATGAATCAATGTGATGCACCACATAAACAAAAGAAAAGATAAAAACCACATGATCATTTCAATAAATGCAGAAAAAGCATCTGACAAAATTGAACACCCATTCATGATTAAAAATTCTTACCAAAGTGGGTGTAGAAGGAACATATCTCAATATAATAAAAGCTATTTATGACAAACCCACATCCAATATAATACTCAATGGTGAAAAGCTGAAGGCCTTCCCACTAAAATCTGCAGCAAGATAAGGATGCCCACTCTCATCTCTTCTATTCAACATAGTATTGGAAGTCCTAGCCACAGCAATCAGACAAGAAAAAGAAATAAATGGTATCCAAATTGGAAAGGAAGAAGTAAAATTTTCATTATATGCAAATGATATGATACTATATATAGAAAGCCCTAAAGACTCCACACAAAAACTACTAGAACTGATAAATGATTTCAGCAAGTTAGCAGGATACAAGATTAGCATACAGAAATTGGTTGCATTTTTTTACACCAAAAATGAAATATCAGAAATGGAATGTAAAAAAATAATACCTTTTAAAATCGCACGCCCAAAAATAAAATATTTAGGAATAAACCTGACCAAGGAGGTGAAAAACTTATACACTGAGAATTATAAAACATTAATAAAGGAATTGGAAGATGATTCAAAGAAATGGAAAGATATTCCATGCTCTTGCATTGTAAGAATTAATACTGTTAAAATGGCCATACTACCCAAAGTCATCTACAGATTTAATGCAATCCTTATCAAATTACCTAAGATATTTTTCACAGAACTAGAACAAATAATCCTAAAATTCATGTGGAACCATAAAAGACTGAGAATTGCCAAAGTAATCCTGAAGAAAAAGAACAAGTCAGGAGGCATAACCCTACCAGACTTCAGACAATACTGCAAAGCTACAGTCATCAAAACAGCATGGTGCTGGCACAAAAACAGACATACAAATCAATGGAACAGAATGAGAGCCCATAAATACACACACACACCTATGGCCAATTAATCTTCAACACAGGAGGCAAGAGAATATACCATGGGAAATAGGCAGTCCCTTCAGCAAGTGGTGTTGGGAAAGTTGGACAGCTGTATGTAAATCAATGAAGTTAGAACACACCCTCTCACCATACTCAAAAATAAACTCAATATGGCTTAAAGACCTAAACATAAGACATGAAACCATAAAACTCCTAGAAGAGATCATAGGCAAAACATTCTCTGACATAAATCGTACCAATGTTTTCTTAGGTCAGTTTCCCAAGGCAATACAAATAAAAACAAAAATAAACAAATGAGACCCAATCAAACTTATAAGCTTTTGCACAGCAAAGGAAACCATAAACAAAACAAAAAAGCCAACCTACAGAATGGGAAAAAATATTTGCAAATGATGCAACTGACAAGGGCTTAATTTCCAAAATAGATGAACAGCTCATACAACTCAACAACAAAAAAATAAACAACCCAATCAAAAAATGGGCAGAAGACCTAAATAGACATTTCTCCAAAGAAGAAATACACATGGCCAACAGACATATGAAACGATGCTCAACATCGCTAATTATAAGAGAAATGCAAATTAAAGTTACAGCGTGGTACCACCTCATACCGGTCAGAAGGGCTATCATTAAAAAGTCTACAAATAACAAACTCTGGAGAGGGTGTGGCAAAAAGGGAACCCTCCTACACTGTTGGTGGGAATGTAAGTTGATGTAACAACTTACATTCTGAGAAACAGTATGGAGGTTCCTCTGAAAACTAAACTAGAGTTACCATATGATCCAGCAACCCTACTCCTGGACATATATCCAGACAAAACTATGACTCAAAAAGATACATGCACCCCTATGTTCATAGCAGCACTATTCACAATAGCCAAGACATGGAAACAACCTAAATGTCCATCAACAGATGAATGGATAAAGAAGGTGTGGTACATATATACAATGGAATACTACTCAGCCATAAAATATGAAATACAGCCATTTGCAGCAACATGGATGCAACTAGAGATTATCATACTAAGTGAAGTAAGTCAGAAGGAGAAAGACAAATATCATATGATATCACTTAGATATGACACAATAAACCTACCTATGAAACAAAAACATAATAACAGACTGGTGGTTGCCAAGGGGGAGGGGGTTGGGGGAAGGATGGAGTGGGAGGTTGGGGTGAGCAGATGTAAACTTGTATATATAGGATGGATAAACAACAAAGTCCTACTGTATGGCATAGAGAACTATATTCAATATCCTATGATAAACCATAATGGAAAATAATATATTAAAAAGAATATATATATGTGTATGTATAACTGAATTACTTTGCTATAAAACAGAACTTAACACAACATTGTGAATCAACTATACTTCAGTTTAAAAATATTGAAAACTGATCTTAATTATATATTTTCTTTTTTAAATTAATTTATTTTTAACATCTTTATTGGAGTATAATTGCTTTACAATGGTGTGTTAGTTTCTGCTTTATAACAAAGTGAATCAGTTATACATATACATACATTCCCCATATCTCCTCCCTCTTGAGCCTCTCTCCCACCCTCTCTATCCCACTCCTCTAGGTGGTCACAAAGCACCAAGCTGATCTCCCTGTGTTATGCGGCTGCTTCCCACTCGCTATCTATTTTACATTTGGTAGTTATATATTTTCTTATGATCAAGAAATGATTAGCTCTTGAAGAAATGCTGTGCCATATCACTGAATGCCAGAAAGTCAAAGAACAATTGATGTAAGCAAATCAGTTGCCACCTAACCCTTTCACTGATAGATGTCATCTAATCACTGATCAGTGATGTACGTTCTATAACTTGATTTATACGTCCAATAAATATTTGATATTGCGTTGTTTGTAATTTTAGGATTTCAATTCTGCCATTCCACCAACAGGTGGTGCCACTGCACTATAGTTTGAATTTGGTGGGGGGGCGGGGGAAACCCTTTTGGATTAGTTGCACCTATAAGTATCTCCCCTTTTCTAGAGGCTTCTGTCATTGCTTTTGTACCTTAAGAACTTTGATTTTATGGTTTCTTTAAAAAAAATTTATATTGTTAAAATTATCTTGTGGAATAAACTTGGCTGGATTCTTCTAATATATATTATACTTCTAGAAATTACAGGACGTATGTGTGTTATTTTGTTTACAAAGCAATTAATAACAAAAATAATAGCTATGCATTCTGATATCTACAGGACCAATGAATGCTTTCTAATTTTAGATTATCACAAGTTCTCATTTTATAAAGAAAACTACAGGCCAGTATCCCTGATGAATATAGATGTAAAAACACTCAATAAAATACTAGCCAACAGAATTCAGAAGCACATTAAAAGAATCATTCACCGTGAGCAAGTGAGATTTATCCCTGGGATGCAAGGATGGTTCAACATACACAAATCAATCAATGTGATCCATCACATTAATAGAATAAAAAAAAAGAATCATATGATCATCTCAATAGGCACAGAAAAAGCATGTGACAAAATTCAACATCGATTCATGATAAAAACTCTTAAATTAGGCATAGAAGGAACATATTTCAACATAAAAGGCCATATATGACAAGGCCACAGAAAATTTTATAATATTTAAAATACTCCTTTGTATTTGTAACAAAAAACTCTTCATTTTTTTTATACTGAGAAAAGCAAGTCAATACCCAATGCCTATTTGTGTGTGAATGTTTTTTTAATGATGCTTTTAAATATTACATTGGTCACAGCTCTGTCAAAAGATCTGTTTCTAGTTAAGTGTTCCCAGAAATAACACCACTGGGAAGATTCCTTCATGTTGCAGCAAGTCATGCAGGGTCAGCTTGGAATGGAATGGTCAACCCCATATGCACTGGCATAAAGAGAATGAAAGGCTTTATCCCTTTCCGTGTTCTGCCTTTGGTTCACTATGTAAACTGGCAAAGTTATTTCCTCAAGGGTGCTTGTCAAAGTCACAGCATGATCACAGAAGGTGGTAATAAGGCGTTGGGACTCACTGACAGAGAGATTACTTTGAGGTTCCTTGTGATTCTCTTCAGTGATTTCAGGAACAGCTAGCTCTTCTTTTTTTTTTTAATAAATTTATTTATTTATTTATTTTTGGCTATGTTGGGTCTTTGTTGCTGCGTGTGGGCTTTCTCTCGTTGCGATGAGCGGGCGCTACTCTTTGTTGCGGTGCGCGGGCTTCTCATTGCGGTGGCATCTCTTGTTGCAGAGCACGGGCTCTAGGCGCACAGGCTTCAGTAGTTGTGGCATGTGGGTTCAGTAGTTGTGGCTCGAGGGCTCTAGAGAGCAGGCTCAGTAGTTGTGGCGCACGGGCTTATTTACTCCACGGCATGTGGGATCTTCAGGGCTCAAACCTGTGTCTCCTGCATTGGCAGGTGGATTCTTAACCACTGCACCACCAGGGAAGTCCCAGGAACAGCTACCTCCTAAGAGGCCCCGTCTCCAAATAGGCCTGGATCTTTCTAGTAGATTCAAGCTGTATCTTGCAGCTCATTCAAAGCACAGGCCTTTTCTTCCTTTATCAGACCCAGCACGTTCCTGACTGTGTTATATTGTGACTTATCCTTGTTATAGGCCTGGACACCTGAGAGGAGGTGGGACAGATCTTGGGAAGGCACTAAAAAACTTAGTAACTAAGGAAGGAATAAAATGACCCTCATGTGAACAAATACTCTACTGCTCTAGAGATCAAAGGACTACACCATAAAATACGATACTGTCTTCCTTCCTACTGGCAATAATTTTAAATCTTTATAGCTATTTTGATGAATTGTTACACATTTCTTTGGACAATTTGTCAACATGCCTCAAAAGTCTTACAAGAAGTACCTACGTTTTGATCCAGCATGTGTGCTACTATAAATTATCCTAAGGAAATTATAAAATAATTGATAATTATCTAGTGTGCAAAAATATATATGTGAGGATTTTTTGAGGGCAAAAACTGTACAAAAATAGGAATTGGTTGAATAAATTATGGAGCATTTATTAACACAAAACTATACAGTAACTAATGTAGATGAAGTAAAAGTATATTTATTAATATAAAGATATTCTTGGTATTACTGAAAGATAAAGGGTAGGTTATTAAATGTGTGTGTGCATATGTATGTGTACATATATCTGCATAGGGAAGAAACCAAGTTGAGCTACCTAAAGCAAAAGAAAGGGAATTTATCATAAATAAAGAGATGTCTCCAAGATAACAAAGCTAATTTTTAGGAGAAACTTCTTAGGAAAAGGCTAAACCACATATTAAAAACTTATAAACATTCTTCATCTCTCATCTCTGTTTCTCTATACCTATGTGCTTACTCCATGATCCATGTGATGAATTTGTTCATCCTAGAACTCCCTATTTTATATATTAAAGTCCAGCTATACCTAGAAACTGCCTGGTGTTCTGTAAATTCCAGCTCCAAATTCCTAGAGAGATTTTGGTCTAAGAATACATGAATATATGATGTCATTCCTTAGTGTATTAAGTATGGCCAGAGGAATAAAATTGTGTCAGACAAATGTGGCTGCCAGGAACCCACTAGGTTTAGAAAGTTGATGTCATCACTTGAAAAAGGGGAATGATTATGGGTGGGCAGAAAACCCACGGGAGGTATCATAAAATATGTAGATGTATTATTAATAAAAAGCTGAATCACCTATTGGTCTTCATTCAAATAAATGGCAGTATAAAATTCTCCAACAATTTGAAAATATATTTTAAAGTTTATAGTGACATACTCAGCACACGTTTCTTAAAGTTACCCACACCATACATACACCCCACACCTGATACTAAAAACTTTATCCTTCCTCTTTCCAGATCATCTAAATTCTCTCTATATACAATCTTCTTTTTCTCTTCCTTCCATATCCCAGATCTATTTCATTCTCTTTCAATGCCCTTTCTGATGTAAAGCATTCAAATCAGTCTTGCTTCTTTTTTTAAAAAAATTGTGGTAAGAACACGACACTAGATCTACTCTCAACACCTCAAATGTTTAGGTGCACGATGTAGTATTGTTCATTATGGGTATGGTGTTGTACAGCAGATCTCTAGAACTTATTCATCTTGTGCAACTGAAATTTTATACCCATTAAACGGCAACACCTCATTATCTTTTCCCTGCAGCCCCTGGCTACCACCATTCTACTCTTTGTTACTGAGTTTGACTATTTCAGATACCTCATGTAAGTGGAATCATGCAATATTTCTCCTTCTGTGACTGGCTAATAAATGGAAAGATATCCCATGGTTGTGGATTAGAACACTTAATATTATTAAAATGTCCATACTACCCAGAGAGATCTATAGATTCAATACAATCACTATCAAAATCTCAATGGCATTTTTTACAGAAACAGAAAAAAAAACCCCAGGAAAACTCTAAAATTTATATGGAACCACAAAAGTCACTGAATACACAAAACAATCTTGAAAAAGAACAAACCTGGAGGGATCACATTTCCTGATTTCAAAATACATTAGAAAGATACAGTAATTAAAACAGTATGGTACTGGAATAAAAATAGACTTATCAGCCAATAGAATAGAATGCATATACTGTCAACTGATTTTCCACAAGGTACCAAGAATACAATTGGAAAAGGATAGTCTCCTGAACAAATAATGTTGGGGAAACTGAACATCCACTTGCAAAAGAATGAAACTGGGCCCTTACACCATATACAAAAACAATTCAAAATGGTTTAAGGATTAAATGTGTGACCTGAATCTATAAAACTCCTGGAAAAAAACATAGGGGAAAAGCTTCATGATATTGGTCTAAGGCAATGATTTTTTGAATGTGATACCAAAAGCACAAGAAATAAAAGGAGACAAGAGGTAAGTGATATTACCATCTTGCTTCCTTCATGTCTCCTGTCTCCTACGACTGTACCCTGCACCAAGGAGTTCCTCTGACACATTCTGAGCCAGCACAGGACTACTGATGTTTTATTTTTTCCCTGCCACATATGTAGGGGAAAAAATGGAAAGATATAAAATAAAGCCTTACTACTGTTTATCACTAGAATGTGAAATTATGGATAATTAAAAAATGCATTTTATTTTTCTTATCTGTTTTTCTACTTTCTTAAAATGATAAGTATGCATTAGTTGTAAAATAAATTAAAATCCATGTATGGAAAATAAACATATAGATACTTATCTTGTGCCAATGATTCTCATTAATATTGCTAACCTATTTTAATTTCATCTCTATTTTATCCCAAGCAGATCAAAGCGTTCAAATCAAATACCTAGCAAAACTCCTTACTTATAAGAGTGGTTTAATAAATAATCATTTTAAAAATGAACAAGTAAATACACAAATGCATAAAATAAAACTTAATCCTATAGTTTACATGGCAGTCAAAACAGAAATACCTACAGAAATCATGTAACCAGGGCTAATACTGCTTTAAGTCACAAAAAGACCTAATGTAACCCTTATATAAAATTGATTTCTACCAAGAAGTAACTCCATCATTTTGCAAAATGTTGTCAAAAATTATTATCCTATACTCAGCTGGAGTTGGATAAGAGTTTAACAAAATCCACTATTAGAAATAATATAATGTACCAAGCTAGAAGCTATGCACTTACTGTGGAGTTCTGTTGTTACATGTTGTTAAAAATTGAGTTTTGTATTTTGTTTTAGGACTTTACTTTCAATATACTTTTTAACATTGTGAGAAATCTTGGAATGAAACTGGACCCTTATCTTACACCACATGCAAAAATCAACCCAAAATGGATTTGAGACTTGGGAATTTTCCACTGGGGCATCCACCTGT
Source organism: Pseudorca crassidens (assembly GCF_039906515.1). Lineage (NCBI taxonomy): Eukaryota > Metazoa > Chordata > Mammalia > Artiodactyla > Delphinidae > Pseudorca > Pseudorca crassidens. The sequence goes on from NC_090296.1 coordinate 192,471,327, forward strand.
CTTTGTCCCTGGCAGCTGTCCCTCCCCCTTCTGTTTTATTTGACTTTAACCAGTATCTATTCCTCTCCATTCCTCCTGATAGAATCAAGCTGTGTGAACAATGGCTGCTAACATGCAGGAACAATTCCTTCACTCCCAGCACTAGCTGACTTTGGTGATGTTCTCCCCCTAGATCCTTGTAAAACATCCTGCCCTTCTTTCCAAGAGAAGACACCTCTTGGAAGCCTTCTCTTGCCAGGCATTGATGAACAAAGGCTTAGGCTAAGAGTGTTCTGGCATAGTTTCTTCCAAGATATGAATAATGATTAATATTAAGGGAATTCAGTTAAAAGAGGACATTCTTAAAACATTTGCTGATAGAACAAGGCTTCTATCTGATTTCAAGAGTGGGTCTTAGAACAGTAGAACCGACTCAGTATAGGCATGATATCATTATTTTCAATATGTCTATATTGCATGCAAAATGTAAGATTAGGTACTCAACACCAAGAAAATCACTCATAAACCATCTTCCATTGCTCTTGGTAGCAAGAGTAGAAGCTATCTGCCAGACAGCAGACCTCCAACTAAAAGATAGGTGTTCTAGTCTGCACTAAACTTTTGTGAATTTGGACCTTGTTGGTAGCTTAAATGAATTGAATTTTACTCTTGAAGAGGGGAAGGGTGTCCTGAACTGTGTTGGTGATTAAAAGGACAATTACATAAATAATTTGAATACAAAAAAGAAGGGCTAAGCGCTCTAAGAAAGGCAAAAATCAATCACATTCTTTAGAGGAGGAAGATATAGTATGTGGTTGGGAAGATCGTTTCATTCACAAGAGCCAAGATATGGAAACAACCTCAACCGACGAAGATAAAGAAGATGTGGTATAAACATGTACACAATGGAAAATTATTTAGCCGTGAGAAAGAAGGAAATACTTTCAACTACATGGGTGGACCTTGGAGGTATTATACTAAGTGAAATAAGTCAGACAGAGCAGGACAAATATTGTATGATTTCAATAAAAAAGCTGAAATCATAGGAAGAGAGAGTAGAATGGTGGTTACCAGGGGCTGGGGGTGTGGGAAATGGGACATGTTGGTTAAAGAATACAAACTTCCAGTTATAAGATGAATAAGTTCTGGGGGTCTAAAGTACAGCATGGTGATTATAGTTAATAATAATTTTTTATATGTATGAAAGTTGGTAAGAGAATAAATCTTAAATGTTCTCACCATAAAACAAAACAATTATGTGATGTGATGGAGGTGTTACCTAACACCATGGTGGTAATCATTTTGCAATATGTAAGTGTATCACATCAACACGTTGTACACTTTACATTTACACAATACTGTATGCCAGCTATGTCTCAATAAACAAAATGAAAAAGCAAAAAAATATATTTTTAAAAAGCTTCCCATGGTGGGTTGGCATTTGAAGGTTGAATAGAACTCCTAACACTCTATTCCAAAATAGAATCTGACAAGGTGGCTTGTTCTCTATTGTATTTCCCATGCCTAGTATAATACTGTCACACAGTAGGTCCTCAGAAAATATTTTTGGTTGAATAAAATAAAATTTTTTTTGAGAAATTTAGATATTTCAGAAGGTAATTTTTAGAAGCTCTAAATTTTCCCATTATCTTATAGCAATATGAATTTCTGAAATTATATCTACAGGGAAGATGACATTATGCTGCTTTAAATTTTTACTAATACTTTGATTTTTGATCTTTCCTATTTAAAAATGTTCACGTATCTTTTTGTAAGTCAGGAAGCTTGAATGCTCAGGCTCCTTTATTTCTCTACCTCATGGATTTTGACGATAAACTCCATTCTGGGGAAAGAATAGTTGAGCTTAAACTTCAAATAGAATCTCATGAGTCATACACATGTCTGCTAACAGGAGGGAGACAAGGAGAGATGTACAACTACAGAAGATAATGGGGAGGGAGTTGCTTACTTTATTTTCTTCTCCTCTTAATCAGGAAGTAGTTGTTCCTTCCCCACTTTTATTTTTTTGAACAATATATTTCACCGACAAGAAGAAACTTAATGATGAGTCAATTTCAGGAAGCAGGAATTTGATTTTTTAAATACTTAGTTCTTTATAGTTAGCAGAGATCCAATGGTGACATTTAAAAATGATTCTGTTTCTGTAACTTGGCTACTCTTTAAAATAAAAGGACGATGTATGTGGAATGGTGTACACCTACACAATAATTCATGTCAACCATGCACTTACTACAAACCCTCAAACACTTCCTCACATAAATCAGTTCTAAGACCTAAGAATCTCACTCATTAAAATTTACTTGAGGTTCCTGTAACCTTTTCTCAGGAAGCAACAGCAGGTATAAAATGTGCAGATTTTTTTTTTAATGTGTGTAAAGCTTTAATTCCAGTCTATAAAAGAAAACATTTTCTGGTGGGTAGTTGAAAGCCTGGCAGAGGGTGGGGCGGAAAGTCATGGAATTTTGGAAGTATCACATGGTAGATTATGGCAAATTAGAAATTTGTCAAAGAATACTGATGGAGTAGATGCCAAGCTGAGTCAGATTTTCCCAGTGCTTGGGCAATGATCTGGTTATAAATTAGGCTCCTTTTAAAACTGCACTAACATTTTTGGTCCCTAGGTTATTAGAATTCACTTCTCCCAAATGCAGCAATGATAATAGTTCGCATATGGTGTAGCTGGTGTTATACTATTTATTGCTAGTGATAATTTCATAAACTGGGTGTCAAGTGTTTGGAAAAAATCTCGTATCATTCTTTTGTTTAGTAACTACCAATGACTCTGTTTCAGCTACAGAATAAAAATTCTGAAGCATGACATGCAAAGCCCCATGGGGTCTGGTATGTTGCTTAGATCTTATCACCTCATTCTACTACTCACCCAGCTCCTACATCAAGATTCAGATCCATGTCTCCCTTCTTTATTCCACTGTTGTACCTTTAGAGTCGCTGTTACTGCATTCATCACAGTAAATACTTATTCAGAAGTTAATCTCCCTGAGGGAAGGAGCTATGGTTTACTAATCTTTGTATCAACAGCACCCAGTACAGAGTTGGAGTGTCATAAATGTTTGTTGAGTTAATAAATTTATTCTCAGTCTTTAAAAAAAAAAGCATAATTTGACATATGAGGTAGGCAGACTCTAAGAAGGACCCTAGTAATCCTCACCTTTGTGTACTCCCCTCCCCTTTAAATGTGGTCACACCTCTGCATGTCATGAGATACCACTCCCATGATTATATTATCATGATTATGTTACATGGCAGAAGGGAGATGATCTGGTTGGGCCTAATCTAATTTCACAAGCTCTTTAAAAGCAGAGTGTCAACTGACTGGTGGGAGAAAAGGAAGTCAGAGATCCCAAGTTTGAGGGACATTGGATGCATCATTATTGGTTTTGAAGATGGAGGGGACCCCATGCCAAGGAATGCTGGTGACCTTGGGGAGCTAATGGTGGCTCCCAGCTGACAGCCAGCCAGGAAATGGGGACCTCAGTCTTACACCCACAAAGGAACTGGATTCTGCCAACAACCTGAATGAACGGGGAAGTGGATTCTCCTCGATCCTTCAGATAATGGACCAGCCCGCTGATACCTGGATTTCAGCCTTGTGAGAACCTAAGTACACAATCCAGTCACGTCGTCCCAGACTTCTGACCTACCTAACCAGGAGATAAACAATGGGTACTGTCGAAAGCCAGTAAGTTTGTAGTAATTTGCTTTGCAGCAACAGAAAACGAGTAGAGCTAGTGTGCAAAACTCATCAGACAAATTAGATACATATATTCTCCTCTGTTTTGGTTTATTAATTTAATTAATGGAAAATAGGTGTACCCACATCCAGTTTATACTGGTTAATTAGGTAACAATGCTTAGTCCAAGGCAGTTTGGTCATTTAAAATAAAGTAACAAACTGTTATCAAATATACTCCACATTTCATGCACTAGGTGGGGTTCTGGCTGAAATTCAGTTCTGAGTATAATGTTCAGAGTCAGAACAGCTTGATGTTCTAGCTCACAATAGCAGGGACATCACTGCAGACAAACATTTGATGTCGAAGTCAACACGATAGCCTTTACGTTTGAATATTCAGGGGGCTTCTGCTGTAGCAAGTACATTTGTTTTATAATTACTGAAGTTCTGTTCGGTTCTGTGTCAAATACGCCCGACATTTAAAATTTTTGGAAAATATCTTCTCTTATTTTTAAGAAATAGACCTAAATGTTTCTAATACTAAAAAAACAAACAAAAAAACTCCATTTATGACGATTATGAGATAATTGGAAATTCGAATACTGGATATTTAATAATATTAAGGAATGTTTTAGATGTAATATTGTATTTGGTTTTGTTAAAAGTCATTCCTTTTAGAAATTCATATGTAAATACATATAGATGATATAAGGGATTTGCTTTCAAATAATACTGGCTGGAGGGAAGTGGATGGCAGTTTGGATAAGGCCATGGGTTGGCTATAGGTTGATGATTGCTGGACTAAGTGATGGGTACATGGGAGGTTATTTTTTAAAATGCTGACTTTGATACATCCAAAAGGATATTTACTAATTTTTACATAGCACTTATAATGCTTTAGTGTTGGTATTTTCAGGTTAACTGGTTAGTTGTATAGCTAGGAATGAAAGTATTAATGAATTCTTTAGGTTTAGAATTGGTGAAGAAGTGACTTTATGTTAAGTTAAGTAAAGTATGCTTCTATTGAAGCCATATATATATATGCACTGTACCCTAGCAGCCTGAAAACACTCATATGATATTATCAAAATGCTGAATTTATAGTACCTTTAATATCTTTGGACTAGAAATAGTAGGCAACAGATGATGATCACTCGTGACTGTGGTAAACTCCTCCAGTATTTATCACAGAGATTTAGAGTACACTAAATCATGATAGGTCCCATGGTGTACACAGAAGCTAAAATACCTGGACATTTCAGCTGGGTAGCCAAGACCTACCTCTAATACACATAGCACTGGCCATGAGGTAGGCTGGCCCTACAACTGCACTCTTACATCTGTAGGGTGTGCTGAGCAGCAGCAGAAAATTTCTAAGACTGAGAAGATCTTATTACAACGACTTTTCTAAGAATATGCACTGTGTGTGGTTGGAATAAATAGTTTTGAGTAACTCCTTGATGGTGAGAACAGGAGTGAGATCCCTAGAGGGCATGCCATACTGCAGGGCTTGTGTTTTGGGGAGCGGGGTAGGACAGTTTTGGGAAGAGTAGAACAGTGGCTGGGCTCTGTGGTCCTCCTGTATTCTTCCCCTGTAACACATCAGTCTCTCCTTTACAAAATGGTTGAACTAATTTTTAACTAGTATGATTTAGAAGGCTGCCAAATCGTTAGCCTGCCAGGGGTGCGCGCATACACGTTGGCCCATAAATTGATAAGAAACCAGTAAATACTCTACGGCATTTGGGAACAAGACTGAAACATGAAGAACATACAGGATTCAGAGAGTTAAGACCGTGGTAAGTCATAAAAGTCAGTACAGGATGTGTTGAGACTTGAGGTAGACATCAGAAGAAGTGGAGAAGTAACATTTTCTTGCAGGGGTAATTGTTCTGCGGGGAGATGCATGGCAGAGTGGGGACCAATGAAAGAGAAGCCCAGCTGGCATCGGGGCTTTGGATGGGGATGTGAGCAAATGTGATGAGACCAGCTGGTGGAGAGCCTGAATTCCTGCCGGGGGGAGGTTTTAGAGTTGATCTAATAGACAATAGGGAGCCGCTTGCTTTAGCAGCAAGTGAGTAGCTGAAGAGTTTTAGTTTATTAAAGAAGATTTGCACTGGAGAAGTGTTTCCCAAACTGGTCTGAGAAGAATCCCTCGGGGACAATTGTGAAAAGCGCACATTGGCAAGTCCCTCTTCTAGTGCTGGTGTTTTAGTGGATTTGAGATAAAAACAGGGTTTTTATAAGCTCTCAGAGTGAGTCGTTTATACATAACTCTCTTCTAGGTAGTTAGAAAATGAATCTAGTAACAGATTTAGTGTTTGCTGTGACTTTCTGTGGGATTAGGCAGAAAAGGCAAGGGTGGTGTGGAAGAAAGAACTTTGGTGAGCTTCATTTAACCACTTTGACATTTTCCAATTAATGGCTTTAAATGCTTCCCCTGACTTTTTGAGTCTTTTCTCTTACTAACAAGTTTCTGAATTGTGGTATACAGAAAAAAAGAAAACGTATGTTTAGCTTAAAAGAATATATTCCAAGATATTGCTATCATTACCAGGCAGTTTATAATGAAATGTCCAGTCTTTGTTCTAACCCATTACATTTATTTCTGAAATCAACTGAGGATTTTCTAGTTTTGACCAGTAGAGAGAGCTATAACTCTTGCTATAAATAGTCATCTTTTTTTCCAGGCAGAAATACCAACACCAACCTATAGTATATTACTGAACTATTATACCCTAGAATTTATAATAAATATCCTAGAAGTGAAATGTGGTATATCCTTCATAATTTATAACTTGGGTCTTGTACATACATTGTTTATGTTCCTTTTTACGTATCTCCCAGTATGAACTCCTTTGCTAGTCAAAATGGACTACATTACCAGAATATTTTTGGCCCTTTCTTTCCCATCCACATTTATGTAGGCTTTCCCCCTTTTCTGGAACAGAAATGGTTATCATTTGTCTAAATTTGACTTGTTTGCTTGAGACCTAATTCAGAAACAACTCTTTAATGAATCCTTCTCTGATCTCCCACCTCTCAACTTGTATTACACGGTATCTCGAAACCTGAATCATAAGCACTTTGATTGCAGAGTTTTTGCCTTGTCAACTCATAGTGGTTGTTAAATCAATGAAATGGTCAAAATGTAATATGTGGTTAAATTATTACAATACAAAGGATTACTACTTTTAAACACAGTAATAAATTATCTACATCAGTATTGCACTAATGGGTTGACAGTGAATTTTTAGTCATTCCAAAAAAGAAAATAGTTGTAAGAAAGAACTCTGTGCTAATTAGAAACTTAAGGATTTAAAAATGAAAATTGGAGGGAACATTTGAAAGATATTCAAGTGTCTTAAAATAACTCTTTCAGTGGTTAAGAAACATTATGTGGTTAAGAAACTTCTCTTGCAGAATGATTATGGATTTCTTTCAAGGAAAAAAAGTGTATTGCAAAAGATGCACTGTGTTGAATCAAGAAATAAGTTATACAAAGACGGTACCTATGCTACTCATTGTACTTTGCCTTTGAAAAGGACAGAAAAAGTGTTGTATAAGAACTACTCTGTTTAAAGAAAGAAATTCTGTGTACTTAATCTTAAATATCTATAAGACTGGTTGCCTTAAACCAAACCTAGGGTATTTCTCTACCAATTTCTTAAGCTTTTTGACTTACTAACCTAGAAAAGATAGAGCAAACATTCATAATTTTTCTCTATCAAAATGTAAACACTGTATAGTTTTTAAAACCTCCTTTAAACAGTTGAAAGGCATATGTTGGAAAATCTTATGACCAAGTTCCATTATACTCAGTGTGAAACGACATTAGTATGTAGAGAGATGAAATTATACTGATACAGCCAATTTAAAAGCATAGTAGTCTAAAACAATTGATTCACACACACACACAGACACACACACACACTCACAAGCTACAGAAAGGTGAAAACAATTTAAATCTCATTAGTAACAAATATAATTTATAATAACAATGTGATAAAATTCTTCACCTATTAGCTACAATGAAAAAAAAAGATACTGCTCACTATTGGCAATACTTATAGACTGTTGGTGGGTGTGAGAACTGGTACACTCTCTCTAGGAAGGATCTTGGTTATTACAGTATATTACTTGTATATTACTTGTATATATATATATACACACTTATATATTGTATATTACTTGTATATTACTTGTATATTACAGACCTTAAAAATATTACAATATTTACTTGTATATTACTTGTATACATACATACTTGTATATTGTATATTACTTGTATATTACAGACCTTAAAAATATTACAATATTTACTTGTATATTACTTGTATATATACATACTTGTATATTGTATATTACTTGTATATTACTTGTATATTACAGACCTTAAAAAATTCTACACTTTACCTAGTAAGAGCCCTTTATAAATTCTTGCTAAGAAGGTATACAGAAAATCATACAAAGGCCAATGTGCAGATAATCCCATTACGTTTTGAGGAAGGAAGGGGTGTTCACGGTTCTTGATGACGGGGCCGGAAGTCACTCTCGGAGCCCCCTTACTGGCCTCTTCTGCTCTTGGTCAACAGGCAATATGGGCCCAAGGTATGCCTTTTCACATGGGATTCTTCATTTCTGGCCCCTGCTGTTGCCTCCCATTGAGATCTACTCCCCCTGCCCCCCTTCCCTTGTATCTTAATCCTCAGCCCTCCTGTGTGGATGACATTATGGGGGTCATAGCACTCCTGGGTGGCTATAAACAAGACACACTTATTTTCCACAGTTCTGAAGGCTGTAAGGCTGAGGCCAAGGCACCTGCAGATTCTGTGTCTGGTGAGGGCCCTCTTCTTCGTAGATGACATCTTCTCACTGTGTCCTCACATGGTAGAATGGGTGAGGGAGATCCATGAAGTCTAGAGACTCTTCTTTTCTGGGGGACGGGGGGGGGGGGGGGGGGGGCGTGTCTCGTGTGGGATCTTAGTTCCCTGACCAGGGACTGAACTCGCGCCCCCTGCAGTAGAAGTGCGGAGTCTTAACCAGTGGACCTCTAGGGAAGTCTCTATGGAATCTCTTCTTAAAAGGGCATGATCCTATTCATGTGGGTTCCACCTTCATGACCTAATCACCTCCCAAATGCCCTGCCTCCAAATGCCATCACATTGAGGATTAGGTTTCAACATGTGACTTCTGGGTGGACACCAATATTCAGTCTCTAGTGCACTGGGGAGGGAGTGGCATAGAGGCCGACTTTGCTTCTATTCTTGTGGCCTGGGCAGAGGGATGCTTTCCTCCATCCCTTTTCAGGGTGACAACTGAGACAGATTGGAGGTGTCAAGATTAGGAACTACATGTCCATCTGTACTGACCCCTACAGTGGACTGGAGGAAGCACAAAGGGCTGGTGGAAAAGTGGACATCCGGGTAGATTTTCCCAGTGTTCAGGACGGATGGCAGTAGATTCAACTCGGTGCCTCTGACAATTCTTACACTCCTAGTTCCCTGATCTAAGGGAGGCTGTAATTGAAGTCTTTTCCATAATTATATTTTTCTCTGAGAATAAGGTCCACTCCACCCCTTTGTCAACCATATCATATGCATACTGTGTAATTTGTAGACATTCAAATTTGAAATGCGGGCTTCCCTGGTGATGCAGTGGTTAAGAATCCACTTGCCAATGAAGGAGACACAGGTTCGAGCCCTGGTCCGGGAAGATACCACGTGTTGTGGAGCAACTATGCCCATGCGCCACAACTACTGAGCCTGTGCTCTAGAGCCTGCAAGCCACAACTACTGAGCCTGCGTGCCACAACTACTGAAGCCTGCACGCCTAGAGCCCGAGCTCCGCAAGAAGAGAAGCCACTGCAGTGAGAAGCCTGCGCACCGCAACAAAGCCTGCTCGCCGCAACTAGAGAAAGCCTGAGCATAGCAATGGAGACCCAACGCAGTCAAAAACAAATAAATAAATTTGAAAAATTTGAAATGCATTTTCATGAGAAACTTTAAAATTACTAGTCTTTCAATTTAAAATTGGGGACTGGGAATCCTAAATTGAACAATTTCCGCCCCCCCCCCCCCCAGCCTGCTGTTTTACAAATAAATCTTCCAAATTGTATTCAGCAATTTTGTAGACCTTTTGGTATTCCAACCACTTTCAGCATTCTTCCAATGTATTTAATTAATTTTTTTCTGCTGTTGCAATAGAATAATTTATTTCCACATTATTCCTTACGGTCATTAAAAATTTAAAATATCAGGTATCTGGTTCTTACCTGTTCAAAATGAATCCAGATGTTCACCTACTGAAAGGGTGCCAGTTTTTTGTTTTCTATCATACATTTAACTTTGGAGAATAAATTTGGAACAGTTCTGTAGGGACTATTGGTCGCAGATGGCTGAGTGATAATAAATCCTCAGGCTGAGATACAGTCCTTCTGGATTGCAGCACTTGAACTGATTTTAATAATTCAGAGTACTCTTCATCATCCAAGTAAACAAAAGGTATCTCTTAAGTATTTCTTTTTTTTTTAAAAAAGATATGTAATTAGCTTATGACACCTTATTTTTTTTCTCACTCTTAATTTCTTTCTTACTTTTAATTCAGCACTCTGACGTTTTCTCCAGGATTGTTGCTCCTTTCTTCCAGGCCATAAAAGAGTTCAATTTCTTCCACGTTCAAAAAAAAAAAAATCCCTCTTCCTGCAGGAAGCTTTCACTTGTATCCTAGGCTGAGTTTTTATAATTCTTTCTCTCTTACTTATCATCATATTTGCCACACGGCTTACGCATCTGAGCTCCTTAGAGGTGGGGACTGTTTCTTATCAACTTTTGCATCTCCACAGCTTAGCAGTGTGCCGGATATACAGTAGATGCTCAATAAAAAATGAAGGAGAGTCCTTTAAGTCAGAGGTTGATATCGAGTCACTGATATTGTCCAGTGAAGGACCTAATCACGTCCCCAAAAGTCCTACCTGATTCCATCACCTTTGGGGGTTAGGATTTCAACATATAAATTTTGGAGGGGGGGCACATAAACATTCAGACCATAGAATTAACAGATTATGTAACTGATGACCCTGTACCTCTAAAGAAAAGTACTAATATTAAAACCTTGACTTCTTGATCTATCTCTGTGTAGCTTTGGGATATATTTTGCCCCACCTACATAGCTTTTGCTGGTCAATTTCCACTACAATATATGGCCTTTGAGAAGTACCATGTTCCTTTTATTCTTTGTATTCTCAGCTTCTAACACAGTGTGTGGCAAGTGGTTAAAGCTCACTATGTATTTGTTGACTAGGTGAGGTTACTATGTCTGGGGAAAAGATAGGTTTCCCATCTCATTACTGACTAGATCCTATTCTAAGTGTTTCCATTCCTCCTCTTATGATTTTCCCTTTCAATGACAACGAAGCAGAATTCTGATTTGTAAGAACTTGTAATCTGGTGAAAACATGTCATGCAACAGTGCTTTTCTGTTACAGTGGCAGTAAATGTGATGCTTATTCTCCATGTTTTGATCAGAGTAAGAGATACAGAATGAGCCATTAGACATGTCACCTAGTGGACTTCTTTGGGTCGCCTTTGTTATTTAAGGCGGATTCAATGTCAAGTCATAAAATGATGAGCATATGGTCTTATTATTAGTTTTCTCTGGAATCCAGTCTCTTTATATATGACAAAAATCTGTTACTAATACTTTTTGAGCCAAAGAGTCTCTATAACCTGTAAATTTAAATCTGATCTTGACTGTAGTACATGCCTCCTGTAGGTAGAAAAGATGTTCCTATTAACACTGGTACAGTTCCTTTGGATTATGATTTTCAGTGTCATGTTTTTTTAAATAAAGCGTTTTAATTTTCTTTCATCTGAGCACTGCAAGCTTTATTTTTAGGACCAAAGATTTAATTCCAACAGGATATGTTTAGAACTCTCATGTACTGGCTTTCTGAAAACACCGAGTTTCATCTTATTATGAAACGTGTAAACAGGTTATAGCTCAGAAACAGGTGCTAGAACACTCAGCTCTTTGAACTTCATAGGGATGTCTTCCAGCAGCGCACAGCGGACCGTTCACATGTGATTTCAAAGAGCACTGCATTTAAATCTCACATCTTTCTATCCTTTTCCGCCCTTTGTTTGTTAGCTGGCAATACACAACGTAAACTTCATTCATATGTTAAATGAAAAAGCATCCCCTTCCCGATTTTGTCAACATACTTCTAAAGGAGACCACTTGTCAAACTAAGCAAAGGAAATCTTCCAAGGAAAATTTTCACAAACAATTGTGATTTAGTACAAGTGTGTCCTCCCCTTTTTGACATGTAACAATGTTTACCGAGCATCCACTAAGTGCCATGTATTCTTCAAAGGAGAAGGGTACAATTGTAAATATGACAGGCAAGATCCCACATCTCATAGAACTTGCATTTTGAAGGAAGGAGATGAGTGAGCAACCAATCAACCAAATAACGAAACAACCAAACAACCAAGACTTTACAGCTAATGACAACTATCATGGAGAAAATAACACAACACTTGCTAGAGGGTGACCTAGGACTGGGTGCCTGGGAGGGTGTGGGGCAGTTAGAATAAGGACACTCTTTTTTTTTTTTTTTTTTTTTTTGCGGTACGCGGGCCTCTCACTGTTGTGGCCTCTCCCGTTGCGGAGCACAGGCTCCGGACGCACAGGCTCAGCGGCCATGGCTCACGGGCCCAGCCGCTCCGCGGCATGTGGGATCTTCCCGGACCGGGGCACGAACCCGCGTCCCCTGCATCGGCAGGCGGACTCTCAACCACTGCGCCACCAGGGAAGCCCCCAGGACACTTTTTTTAATGCTTGTTATTCAAAAGCATTTAAAAGCAATTTCCTAATGCTATAATATTTCCCACGTAAAAAATGAATATGCATTTCGGAAAAGTAAAGACAGTATACCACATAGACAAAATAGCATAACATTATCATACTTAATAAAATTAATAATTATTCCTTAGTGTTATCTAATAGTCAATCCATATTTACATTTCCCCTATTGTTCCCCAAATGTCCTTCACAGTTGGTTTGTATGAACATTATTGAAACCAGGGCCACATATTGAATTTTATGTCTCTTTTAATCAAAAACTATTTCATGACACAGGAACCTAACTGCGTCTTGTGGAATATTCTACCTATGGACGTTACCTCATTTCTTCTGCATGCTGTAATTTAACTTTATAATTTAATAGCTTCTATTTCCTGAAACCTAGAATTTAGTTTCAGTCTTGATTAGATTGAGTTAAGCATTTTTAGGTAGAATGCATCATAAGTGATGTCGTATATTTCATAATGCATTATATCTGGAAACACATAATATCTGGTTGTCCTACCATTTTTTAAACTAAAAATTGGCCACCAGGTTAGGAAGAATACAGCCTTGTTCCTTTATTGCACATTAAAAATTCACTTTACAACCAGGAACTAATCTGTGTAGTATACTTTGGCACTATAAACACATCCATTTCTTAATCAACGATTTGCGTAATGGTTTTAAAATCAATTTGTAATCCTTGTCTGGATACATAATTTCATTGGCCTTTGAAAAATGGTGACTCTTTTCTAATTTTATGCTTCCTTCTGGGATTATTTGCTGGTCATCTTAGGTAAAGTAGAGGTTTTCCTCATGAACTAGGGTCATATGGTTACTTCAAAATACAGTTCCTATTGAAAAGGCAAAGATACATGCATTTAATTTTTCTTTTTGATTTCTAATTTTCAAAGAAAAAATTGATTTAATAGCCAATGTAAAAGGAAGCAATGAGCTTTTCCCCCCCATTTTGTTCCTTTTTTGGGGGTATTATTACAGATTAATGGATTTTTACAGATTTAATGTTTTATCAAACATTCAACAATCATATCATCTTATTCTTTTCAATGCTCAAAACTGTAACAGTTTTGGCCAGTGGAATACTCTTAAGGCTGATTTGGGTCCTTTTAACATGGCTTCATTGTGGCATTGGTTAGGAAAAATTTTCATAAAGAGGACAAAGAAATCACATCCCTAAAATTAAAAAAAATTGATAAAATGAGCTTCATTAAAAAAACAAAAACCTTTGCTTATATAGAAAAAGTCAAAAAATTACAACATCCTTTCATGATAAAAAGCCTTCAACACATTGGGTATAGAAGGAACATACCTTAACATAATAAAGGCCATATATGACAGACGCTCAGCTAACATTATATTCAACAGAGAGAAAATTTCCTCTAAGATTAGGAAAAAGACAAAGATTTCACTCTCACCACTCTTATTCAATATAGTACTGGAAGTCCTCACTAGAGAAATTATGCACACAAAGAAATACAAGGCATCCAAATAGGAAAGAAGTAATAAAATTTTTGCTATTTGCAGATAATATAATTTTGTATATAGAAAATCCCGAAGAATCAACCAAAAAGGTTTTGGAACTAATCAGTGATTTCCGTAAAGCTCCAGTATATAAAATCAACATACAGAAATCAGTTGCATTTCTATACACTAATAAAGAAGCATCTGAAAAAATAAATAAAATGATCTCATTCACAATAGCATCAAAATCAATAAAATACCTAGGAATACATTTAACCAAGGAAGTGAAATATCTGCAGAATAAAACTATGAGACTTTGCGGAAAGGAACTGAATACACAAAATAATGGAACGATACCCTGGTTCATGGATTGAAAGAATACTGATAAACTGTTTATACTACTCAAAGCCATCTATAGATTCAACATAATCCCCACCAAAATACCCATGATGTTCTTCACAGAAGTATAAAAAAAATTCTAAAATCTTTATGGAACCACAAAAGACCCCAGAGAGCCAAAGCAAACCTGAGGAAAAAGAACAAAGCCTGAGGTATCACACTTTCTGATTTCGAGTTATACTACAAAGTTTTAGTAATAAAAACAGTATGGGACTAGCATAAAAATAAACACATAGACCAATGGAACAGAATAGAGAGCCCAGAATTAAACCTCTGCATATCGTCAACTAATATTCAACAAGAAAGCCAAGAACACACAATGGGGAAAAACAAATGGTGCTGGAAAAACAGGATAAACACATGCAGAACAATGATATTTCACCCTTATCTTATATATACCACTCACAAAAATTAACTCCAAGTGGATCAAGGACTTAAACATAAGATGAAATACCATAAAATTCCTAGAAGAAAACATAGGGAAGAAGCTCCTTAACACTGGTCTTGGCAATGATTTTCTGGATATGACACCAAAAGCACAAACAACAAGAATAAAAATCAACAAATGGGATTACATCAAACTTAAAAGGTTCTACATAGCAAAAGAAACAGTTAAAATGAAAAGGTAAACTACAGAATGGGAGAAAAGTTTGCAAACTATATATCAGATAAAGGGTTAATATCTAAAATACATAAAAAATGCATGCAACTCAATAACAAAAACAAAAAACCAAACAATCTAATTTAAAAATGGGCTGAGGAACTAAACAGATATTTTTCCAAAGGAGATATCCAATGACCAAGAGGTACATGAAAAGATGCTCAACATCACTAATTATTAGGGAGTGTAAATCAACACCACAGTGACATATCACTTCACATGTTAGAATGGGTATCATCAAGAAAACAGAAGATGAGTGCTGGCGAGGGTGTGGAGAAAAGGGAACCCTTGTAGGCTGTTGGTGGGAATGAAAATTGCTTTGACCATTATGGAAAACAGTATGGTGGTCCCTCAAAAAATTAAAATAGAACTACCATCTGATGTATCAATTCCTCTTTTCCATATATATATATATCTCCATCCAAAGGAAGTGAAAATAGGATATCAAAGAGATATATGCACTCCCATGTTTACTGCGCCATTATTCACAAGAGCCAAGATATGGAAACAAGTGCCCTTCAATGGATGAATGGATAAAAAATATATATACAATGGAATATTATTCAGCTATGAGACATAAGGGCATCCTGCCATTTGCATCAACAAGTATGGACCTTGAGCGTTTTATGCTAAGTGATAGAAGTCAGACAGAGAAAGACAAATACTGTATGATACCCCTTAACATAAAAAAGCCAAACTCATAAAAACAGAAAGTAAAATGGTGGTTACCAGGGGATGGGGACTAGAGGATAGGACAGATGTAGTTTAAGGGTACAACCTTGCAATAAGCAGTAAATAAGCACTAGAATATAGACAACTATATAAAATTATAATCATCAAACTTGTTAAGAGACTGGAACATAATGATTCCAACCACTTGAAAGAAAGGATAATTATGTAATGTGCTAGATGTGCTAATTATTGCTACAATGGTAATCATATTATATAAAGTATCAAATTAACATACTGTATACCTTAAAGCTACACAATATTATATGTCAAATATATTTCAATAAAAAATAAAATTTTAAAAGAGAAAAAAATCTTGTTCTTCCCAAGACATCATTAGCATAATGTAAACACATTTACTGAATAGATCTAGGGTCAGTAAACTACCTTGATGTGCCAATTTCAGCCCACCACATGTGCTTATAAATAAAGTTTTATTGAAACACAGACACATTCATCATTTAGGATTGTCTCTGGCTGCTTTCCTGCTACAACAGCAGAGTTGAGTAATCTTGTCAGAGACCTTATGTTCTCCCCTAAGCCTAACATATTTACTATCTGCCCTTTTGCAGATAGTTTGCTGACCCCCAGGTGGGACCATGAAAATTTCAAGCCATATGACATTTTTTGTTTGATGTTGTTTCATGGGTTCATCTTGTTTTTTTCTAACCAAATTTTTAGCTGCTACTTAAGAGCAGGAATGGGGTCTTACATTTTGTCTGTATCTTTCATTATCCCCAGGCACTCCGTAAATACTTGATTGGTTTATCTACTGAAAGTGTACTTTCACAGATGTTTTTTCATTTGCTTTTAACAAAGAATATCTGTTGATTCAAAGTAATGAAGCATCTAGACACATGTGCATATTCAGTGTATTAGAAAAATATGTGAATGTCCTGGAATTACTGTGAGTGAAAGAAATCAATTTTCTGTACCCTTTATATTACATTACAGAGATGACCCTACATTTCTACCTATTCCACAAATTTGCATTTTAGAGGAGAGTAATTTCTTTCACCAACTCACTGAAGTCATTGTTATTTCACGACTAGGTAATAAGAGATGACTTCAGTCTTTAGAATGAAATTTCTGTACTGGAAAAGCCTTTAACTTTGCAGGGGGAAACACTAAGGTCAGTGTCTGTGGCTCTCAAGGGCTTTTGCTCAGCTTGACACAGAAAGAAATTAAAAAGAAAGAAATCCATACTGGACAGAGCAATAAAAATTAGTGCACAGTTTAACTCTAAGGAAGACTCTCACTGGGCATAGACAGAAAATTCACTGAAAGGACAGAAGCGACCATCGACTTTAAACAACCTGTTTTACCTTTTCTATGTGCAGAGTGCCTGTGGATTTATATATGAACAACTTTGCTAAAATTCAGTGCAAGGATAGGCTGTGTCTATTTGCAATGGGAATGTTGGAAGAACTTGAATTTATTTCTGTTGGTCCTTCTGTGTTTAGTGGTTTATGATTCTTGTCATCTTGTTTGGCAGAAGTGATAGCCAAGCACCCACTGGTGTACATTCAGATTTTTTCCACATCTTGGCTAATGTGAACAGTGCTGTAATGACCATATGACCACAGGAATACTGATATTTCTTTGAGATCCTGAATTCATTTCTTTTGGATAAATACCCAGCAGTGGGATTGCTTGATCATCTGGTAGTTCTATTTTTAATTTTTTGAGGAATCTCCATACTGTTTTCCATCATTTTATATTCCCACCAGCAGTGTACAAGGGTCCCAATTTCTCCACATCTTCACCAGTACTTGTTATATTTAGTATATATATATTTTTGGATAATACTAAATTGTACACTTAAATTTGTTAAAAAGGTAGATCCCATATTAAGTGTTCTTATCACAATAAAATAAAATTTAAAAGAAGTGACAACCAACAGCGGGGGTCTATTACTGTGGTTGGTACTTGTAGTATTTGTTATGTATGTGTATTAGAATTAATGATTTGCTCAGTGCAAATCACAATTTAGCTTCTCGTTTTGAAGTAGTGACATCTATA
Organism: Pseudorca crassidens; assembly: GCF_039906515.1. Lineage (NCBI taxonomy): Eukaryota > Metazoa > Chordata > Mammalia > Artiodactyla > Delphinidae > Pseudorca > Pseudorca crassidens. The sequence continues at coordinate 192,489,161 of NC_090296.1, forward strand.
TGGAACTAAAGTCTATTAAATAAATACAATTTCTGTGCAACAAGCAAATTATTTCTTGTGCTATTGTTCATAAATAATGGAGAACTGTAAAATGAACACTTAAAGAAATATAGACCTATTAAAATAATGCAGCATTTGCCTAAGTTCAGGCAGTTACAGGATTTACTATAACTGTAAATTATCTCAAAACTGACTGCAGTGTTCCATAAATTTAACGTGTGGATAGTTCGGCAAGCAGCTTATTAACAAAACAGGAGAAGCACCAACTCGTTTCATCTACTTTCCCTAAGTTAGAAGTATAAACCACTGTTTGTCATGTTAAAGACTTCTATAGATAGTCTAATAATATATTTGATACTTAACTTTTCTGTAAAATTATATCTGAGTGCTATACATATCTATGTGTATAGATATATATACATAAGTATGTGTGTATGTATATATATGTGTGTGTTTATAGATATACATATATATATCTATGTGTGTATATGTCTGTATATATGCATACACATATATATGTGAATGTGTGTATGTATATAAATATGTATGTGTGTTGATGTGTGTGTGTGTATATATATTTATATCATGAAAAAAGTTCTTAGATTACAAAGAGGCTTTATTTTTCTTTTTTTAAAACTTTGGTTTATACATCTTAAAACTTAAACTGGATCATGTTTTTGTTTTTGTTTTTGTTTTTGCCCTGGGACTACTGCTCTTGGGTTAGTTCCATTTTGGTGAAATCTGTTGTTGATAAAAGAGAGTTCAAACTCCTCTAAACCAATTAAAATGTTTTTGCCTCAGGAAGTAAATAAAAGCACATGATAGAACTAAAGCAGAATGGAGAGTGGTGATCAGTATAGTAGTTCAGTATTGAACAATATTGAACACTGTAACAATAACACCTAATAAATCATTCTGAAAGGTACATTGGATATATTTTTTCCAAGGACAAATAAAGTATACTCATAAGGATCAAAAAGAGGCCTGTGTTACTTTTATGGTCTATTTTAGAAAGCATTGAAGATTTCTTCTAATGTAAACTTTAAATTCCTTTATTATACGAAACATTCCTCAAAATATTTGAAACCTGTCATAGTATGCTTACATACATTATGAATTGAGATGTAAATCGATTTAGAGATTTATGTAAATCTATTTGGAACCCTACTTAAATAATTTTAAAGCCTTTATGTTTAAAAAATATTTGTACTACTTTGATCACAAAAGACTTTTTAGTGTGGAATGCAAAGCATAGCTGTTACTAATTTTTCTTTCCAGAATATATTTTTCATTTAGTTTCAGAAAACAGAACTGTTAAAATTGTTTTCATAATAAAATTGACACTAATGGTTTGCTTCTGCCTTTTCTTACTGCTTTTCTTTTGATAAGAATTTTCCAATTATCTATGGCTTAATGATTATGATGCCACGATTAGAAGATCATGACTTTGAGAGAGGCTATAAACATAGTGGTTTTTAAGAAACATGTTTGGTTCATTCATTCATTTATCCATCCGTCCTTCCGTCTCTTCATCTATTCATTCTATCACCTATTCATCATCTAACAACTCACCCATCCTCCTATCTACCTATCAATCATCCATCCATTCATCCTTCCATCTGTCCATCCATCTATTCACCCATCCATCCTTCCACCTAGCCTCCAATGTTTTTGAGCCCCTGCTATGACAAGCACTTGTTTTTTTCCTGGAGAATGACTTTACTAATAGAAACAGAAGGAAATCCTGAATTCCAGAGTAATTTTGGAAGAAATATAGCATGCAGGACAAATGTTAGTTAACTTATTTCATGTTTGATGGGAAGCATACATACTTGAGAGAAAATATCTTCCTTAACCAGATACTTAGGACTGCTATTTAAAGAAAACTGGTTAAAACTTCGATAGTACTTTTCTCTAACAAATTTTTATAAATATTTAGATATGTTAAGAATTTGGTACAGAACTAGCTCTGTAACTTAGTTATAGTAATGTAATTGCACTAATTAAAGCGAGATAAAAATTCTCTTCCACACAAATTAAGTACGATAATGACTGTGAAAGCCTTGAATGCTGTGTTCATACAATGTATGAGAATGGTTATTTCTTCACACTCTTGCCAACAGTGGGTATTATCATTCTTTTTATCCTTGCTAGTATAAATGGAAAAAATTCCACTCTTCTCCTAATTAAAATTTCTCTGATTATTTACGATGCTAAGCAGTGTATACTTAGTGGTCACTTGCATTTCTATTTCAGTAAATTGTGTATTCATGCATTGATATTTGCCCATTTTTCTATTTATGTCTTTTTATCTGACTGATTCATGAGAGCACATTGTATACTAAAGACACTCTTGGTCATCTATATTGCAAATATATAAAATATGTTTATTTTAATTTCACGTATACATCAGTTTAAGCTTTCTATGGTCAAATTTATTAATATTTATAAATTAATATTTTATTGCTATTTTGGTGTTATGCTTAAAAAAGATCTTCCCACATTATACAGATATCCGTGTGTATTTTATTCTAATAAAATACAATTTCAATTTTTACATGTAACTTGTCATTTTCCTGAAAAGAATGCCAGTTTGTTATGCTAGGTGGGGAGCACTCTTTATTTTTTATCATCCTAAACTTCCAAGGTCATGTCCTTAACTAAAGTCCAAAAATGAAGCTATATTCTCTAGCCCAATTTGGCCTCTCTATATTGTGATTTTAGTCCCTACATTCAAATCGTTATGTATTTCTCAGTGTTCCCTACCCATGGTGCTGGATTGTAATACCACCATGAGATGAATTTACTATCCCCTTCCCCAAACTTCCCATCAAGGGGAGAGCCTATCTCTTTAAATCTTATGGTTTGGATGAGACAGCAGAACATTGGCCTCCTGTGGGCAGCTGGGTCCCTTCCATTTGAGAAAAAGGGATGATTGACAAGCAAAAGGTAGCAGCATTCTGTGAGTCGTGCTCTTGCATGGGGGACAAGAGCAGGAAGGGGAAGCAGCTTTTTCTCCTTCACCCCCTCCTGTCCTTGTTTATTGGCTTGCTTGAGTCTGTCTTTCATATCTACTGCATTTTCCCCATTATACTCACTGTTTTTCCCCATTGCACTTATCATAACTGTTCTCTTCATTACAGTTAATTTTCTGCATGCTGCGTTTTGTCTTCTACTTTATTTCAAGTATTCCTGTATTCACTTCTTTTTGTTTTATTTTAGCCCCCTTTTCCCCCATCTTATTATGTTGTATTCCCAGACTATTCTGACACCCCATTCCTGTTTCTTAATGGATATAGCTTCCTGCATTCTGTGGGGGTTCACGAACAGTTCTACACTTTGATACAGAAATTTCTTGTGGATCACATAGTGGGTTAGTCTCAAAGGCACATGGATATTCTTCCTGCCCTTCTGTTCCGCAGTATATAATTCACAGTTTCCTCTTTCCCCAATGTTGCTTCACCTCCTACTCATGCTCAAATGAAGGAATCTTTCCTGACTCAATATTTTTAGACAAATCTTATGGGTGAATTGCCTTTCATCTTGTTCTTTGCTCGAATGTTTGGTACTTTAATTCCTCCTTAGATCTATGATTGTAGAACAGGTTGAGACGTACAGGTTTTGGTTAGTTCTCTAGTTTCCAGCCTGATTTTACTTCTGTTCAACAGAACCAGCATTGTCCAGCTCCCTGGTTCTTAGGGACTCTGATAGGATACATGAAACATTAACTTCTAGTATTCAGTTGTACTAAATTCTTCCTTCAGCTGCCTTCAGAATGTTGCTTTGGCTATACAGTATGAATATGAATTTAACTACCAAGACATTTTCTTCTGAAATGGAACAGGATCCTGTGGGGCTCCTGGGCACAAAAGCCTTTCTGTGCCCCCCACTGCTTGATTATAGGAAATAAGCTTCATTCAGCCTCTGACTTGCCATGAGCTCCAAGGAGAAGGTTCAAACAGTTGCTAATTAGGGAAGGGAGGGGATGCGGAGACAAGGGAGGAACAGTCAAAAGAAACTACAGTGCAGCCTTGGGGCAGGGTCCTGGTTCCCCCTCAAGGGATACACAGAACAATATCTCTGGGCTGTTTGGTAGATACTGAAGCCCCCTCCAGGTGGGAGAAGTTAACTGTGTGCTGCCCACAAGCACATAGACCCCAGACCGGTTGGAACCAGAAGGTTGATGATGCCGACTCCCACTTTCCTCCCCACCAACCAATCTGAAGAATGTCCATGAACTGATCATGCCTTCTTTGAACCATTACTATAAAACTCCTTACTATCCACTCCAGGTTGGGACACAGTTTTGAGGACATTAGCCTGCTGTGGCCCCCTTTGCCTGGTAAAGCAATAAAGCTATTCTTTTCTACTTTACCCCAAACTCTGTCTCCAAGATTTAATTTGGTGTTGGGGTACAGAGGCCGGATTCAGATTCACTTCCTGCTAAATCATGAAATTTTTCTGCAAGGATGGGAAAAGTTGGCGGATGGGGAGGCTATGAGAGTGAGGGTAAGTATGGAGAAATAATCCAGAAGCTACTATGCAATACAACACCTGCAGGTAGAAAGGTAGAAAGGTAAAATTGTAAGAGTCTCTAAGTATCTGCATGTTGGGAAAATGGTGGAAAAAATATGAAGCATAGTGTTACCATTGACTGTACAATTACCAATTCCCAGCAGACCCTGGTATTAGATTTTCAGTTTTAGTTTTCCTTGTTTGAATTCTTATCACCATTTTTTGTATTCTTCTTTCTCTTTTTTCTCATGTTATAATAATTTAGGGACAAGCTAGTTTTAGCTTTACATCATTGTGGACCTAAACTTTGTTCAGTGTTCCATCCACACTCTAGTTTTGACCATACATGTCTCATGAGACACTGTTCTGCAGAAAATTGTTCTTAAGCATGTTAGTAAATGTGCCTTCGATAGTGTTCTATATTCAATATGCTTTGAAAATACTGTGTTGACATTACAGACGTTCATCTATTACAGGACTTCCCAAAAGCTTTAAAATGCCAGGGTATATGTATTGTGAACCACCAAGAGACATCACCAAGCATCATGCCCCTAACTTGTTTGACCATGAATCTATTATTCCTGAACAATGTTCTGCAGATCACTACTTTAAGAAACAGTATACTCACTGTGTACTCTGTACTTAAATGCCCCAGAGTCCTTACTACTCTCTGGTTACAAGGAAGACACTTGGAGACACTTAATTTATTCAGGCTTCCTGGTTATCATTTTCTGCACTTATGCAGAAAGACATTTAGCTCTTGACCTTACGTTAAACATATTGACTACACCTTTAGTTTAAAAATTATCGTCTGAGTCAATGACACAGTTTGATTCAATTCCAAGGTCTCCATGTAATATATAAACAAAGCGTGGACTCAATGAATTTCTTTTATTCACTTACATTATCCTAGGTAGTCTTCTGTATTTGCTTTATCAACTCTAAATAAGGTTTAAGACTAAAAACTTTGTTCCATATAATTAGAAACACACTTATACATTTGTGTCATAGTGTTGTACTTTATAAGAACTTGATACCTACTGACTGATTTATTAAACCAACACCTAAAGATGGCAGAATTCAACCTTTGGCTCTGGTTATTCTAATGTGATCTCTAGAGTGGCATATATAGTAAAACAAACTGGCAGTTATACTGTTTAATTATATACATTAGCTAACAAGTCTAGACTCAACACTGATTTTGGAAGTGTTGTAGAGAGGCAAATCAAACATCTGTAGAAATAAAGTGTTATGTCTCTAATTAAATGCTTTAAAAAATGAGCTGAAAAATATTCAGGATTTGAAGAACTTCAACAAGAATGTAGAACCAGTTCAGTAAAACTAAGATAACATTATTTTGCATTAAATTAAAGAGGAGAAAAGGACATTCAGGTAATAAAGTTCTTTTATGGTATTGAACTTTAAAAAATTAAGTAAAACAAATAAAATTGAAAATAAAAATTCCTCTGTAGCTTTTCTCCTTTGACCTCTCAAAACGAGCAGTTCTGAAACGTGAGCCACGTGATAATGCAAATTCTTTTGGTGATAATTTTGACAGATCATTTTCAGAAATTGCTTTCAAAGTCATTTAAATGAGGAAGAAGGCAACTATGCACAACTCAAAATTTTAAACTGCCAAAATTACTCCCTGATTTCTCTCCCATATTACATATTTATTTTATTAAGTTTATTTAGCCTGGGGTTACTTCCTAACATGATTTAGTCGAATGTACAAGCCTGGCCTTTATTACGTACAGGAGGGAAATTATTTTCCTGGCCTGAGATGGGGCCATCATTTCACCTCTTCAGAGGAACTGAAGAGATATGTCTGGTCTTGTTAGATGCTCAAGCTGTAGCAGAATATTCTGTGCCAACATCAGCACACTTGCCACAGGCGCAGAGAGCCCCTAGACTGTGACCTGAACTGAAGCTCCAGCAATAAATTGGAAAGTCAAGGGAACACAGAAGGTATTGGAAGAGCTTTAATTAGCACATTCAAGAGATAACACTGTATTAGATTTTTATTGCTTTATAGCATATTACCACAAAGGTCGTGGCTTAAAACAACTCACACTTGTCATCTTAGAGTTTCTGTGGGGCAGATGTCTGGGCATGGCTTAGCTAGGTCCACTGCCTAAGGTCTCATGTAGTTGTAATTAAGATGTTGGAGGAGATGCATCCTCACCCAGAGGCTTGACCAAGGAAGAGCCCTCTTCCAAGTTCACTCAGGTCACTGGCAGAATTCATTTCCTTTTGGTTGTAGGACTGAGGACCCTGCTTCTATTGGCTGTCAGCTGGAAGCTGCCCTCAGCATCCAGAGGCCACCCACAACTCTTGGCCAAGTGGAATCTCAAACATGGCTCCTTAAGTTCTTCACATGCAGCTAGGAAGGGAGGGTCTTTAGAATGAGCCTGCTAAAAAGACGGAATCTTATGTAATGTAACATAATCATGAGAGTGATATCCAACCCTCTGTCATATTCTGTTGGTGAGAAGAGAGTCATAGATCCTGCCCACACTCAAGGGGAAGGGATTACACGAAAGTGGGAACACCAAGAGGCAAAGATCATGGTGGGGGGCAACCTCTGAGTCTGTAGCCACAAATACTGGGCTCTTACTTAAGGAAGAATCCCTCCAAAAAAAAAGACCTAGCATTCAATAGAGTGGCATCAAACATGAACACAGAAAATGATGACTGCCTCCTGCTTCCCACTCCTGGGCCTATAACCAGACAAATCTATAATTCGAAAAGATACATGCGCCCCATGTTGATAGCAGCACTATTCACGATAGCCAAGACATGGTAACAACCTAAATGTCCATCAACAGATGAATGGCTAAAGAAGATGTGGTACATATCTACAATGAAATACTACTCAACCATAAAAAGAATGAAATAGTGCCATTTGCAGCACCATAGATGGACCTAGAGATTATCATACTTAGTGAAGTAAGTCAGCAAGAGAAAGACAAATACCATATATCACTTATATGTTGAATCTAAAATATGACACAAATGAACACATCTGCAAAGAAGAAACAGACTCACAGACATAGAGAACAGACTGTGGTTGCCAAGGGGGAGGGGGGTGGGAGAGGGATGGACTGGGAGTTTGGGATTAGCAGATGCAAATTAGTATATATAGGATGGATAAACAACAGTGTCCTTCTGTATAGCACAGGGAACTATATTCAATATCCTGTGATAAGTCATAATGGAAAAGAATATGAAAAAGAATATATATATATATATAACTGAGTCACTTTGCTATACAGCAGAAATGAACACATTATAAATCAACCGCACTTCGATAAAATTTTTTAAAAAATGGAAAGAAAATGATGACTGTCACAATTTTGCAATGATTTTGCAATGTTTCAGTAACTCCTTGACCTTGCTTATGAAACTGAAATTTCTGTGTTTTCCAAGTGACTTCTAAGGTCAATGAATTAGTCCTCTGGTGAGGCAGTAACAGTGTCTGTCATTCAGTCAGACTGTTCTTTGTATGCTGCAGCTTCTGCTACTAATTTGCCAGTTTGTTGATCTTCTTTGATATAAATACAAATATTTACCCTTGGTAAGAAATAAAACATTGAACACAAAACTTAATTGTTTGGTCAGAAAAAAGATCACAACCTTGCAAAAATAGTTGAAATATTATAGGGACACTGTGGAGTAAAATTTCAAACAATGTATTAAAAAAATTGAAGGAAAATTTATATATAGTGAGCTACACAGATCTTAAGCATACAATTTGGTGAGTTTTGACAAATACAAACACCTGACTAATCAACACCCCAATCGAGAAATAACACGTCTATCACCGCAGAAAGTTCACTTATGCTTCCTTCCCTGTTACCCCTAGATAACCATTGTTCTGATGCCTATCATCACAGACTAATTTTGCCTGTACTTTAAAAAAAAATGTTTTAAACATTAAGATAAAATTGAAGTACACTATACACATTTAAAGTGTACCATTAGATCCGTTTCTACATGTATCTATACCAGTAAAACCATCACCACAATAAAGATTATAAACATTTCTGTCATTCCTAGAAGCTACTCGTGTCCCTTCTGTAATCCAATCCTTCCTCTATCTCACCATTGTTACCCCAGGAAACGAATGATTTGATTTCTGTCACTTTAGATTACTTTGGATATTCTATAATTTAAAAACATGCTCAGCATCATTAGGCATCAAGGATATTCAAATTAAAACCATAATGAGATATATTATAAACTCATCAGGATGACTAAAAAATGAAAAACTAACCATATCAAGTGTTGCTAAGAATGCAGAACAGGTGGAACTTTATTTTGTTGCTGATGGGAATACAATATGGTACAACCACCTTAGAAAACAGTTTGACAGTTTTTTAAAAATTGATACATTTACCTATCATAGAATCCAACTATTCTGCTGTTAGGTTTTTACTCAAGAGAATAAAAAATATATGTCTACATGAAGACTTATACACAAATGTCCACAGCAGCTTTACTTGTCATAGGCAAGAGCTGAAAGCAGCCCAAATGCCCAAGAACAGGTGAATGAATAAACAGACTGAAATGATCACCCAACGAAACACCACTCAGCAATAAAAGTGAATGAACAACTGATAAACGCAACAACAAAATGAATCTTAAAATTCCTATGCTGAGTAGTAGTTTTGCCTATTTTTGAATTTCATACACGTGGGATAGTTACGGCATTTGTACTGCTGCACTTATTTTGCTCCACAAAGAGTTATTCACTGTGTTGCTAATTCAGTAGTGTATCACTTTTCATTGTCAAATAACTGACTTTTGAAATTAAAACACTCTCCATCCCATACAGAGATTATACACACATACAACACTACGGCTGTGTAGTGCTCAACAAAGGCAGTCTATTACATTTAAGAGATTAGACGTCGACTATATTTTAATTTGCCTTTCTTTTTAACACTGGTTACCTATTTACAAGCCCTACTTGTTTGTTACCTTGAACTTTACCTTAAAAGAAAAAGGCCTAGGCATGCTCCTCGGCCATGGAAGTGCACACTTAGCGTCCTGAGGCACCCATTTCCCCTTTGTGAGTAGAGCCTGTGTACAGAATGTCACCATCCTTTGCCTGATTTCATCAAACAAGCCTTCTGACAGGTCTCCCATCCTCTAGCTTTCTCCTGGTTTCAGTCCACCTTCTCCGGGATGACCCGGGGTCTTGGTGCTCTGGCCAGGTGTCAGGCCCGAGCCTCTGAGGTGGGAGAGATGAGTTCAGGACATTGGTCCATCAGAGACCTCCCAGCACCTTGTAATATCAATCAGTGAAAGCTCTCCCAGAGATCTCCATCTCAATGCTAAGACCCAGCTCCACTCAATGACCAGCAAGCTCCAGTGCTGGACACCCCCTGCAAACAACTAGCAAGACAGGAACACAACCCCACCCATTAGCAGACAGGCTGCCTAAACTCATAGTAAGTTCACAGACAGCCCAAAACACACCACAGGATGTGGTCCTGCCCACCAGAAAGACAAGATCCAGCCTCATCCATCAGAACACAGGCACCAGTACCCCCACCAGGACGCCTACACAACCCACTGAACCAACCTTACCCACTGGGGGCAGACACCAAAAACAGCGGGAACTACGAACCGGCAGCCTGTGAAAAGGAGATCCCAAACACAGTAAGTTAGGCAAAATGAGAAGACAAGAAATATGAAGCAGATGAAGGAGCAAGGTAAAAACCCACCAGACCAAATAAATGAAGAGGAAATAGGCAGTCTACCTGAAAAAGAATTCAGAGTAATGATAGTACAGATGATCCAAAATCTTGGAAATAGAATGGAGAAAATACAATACACGTTTCACAAGGACCTAGAAGAACTAAAGAGCAAACAAACCATGATGAACAACACTATAAATGAAATTAAAAATTCTATAGAAGGAACCAATAGCAGAATAACTGAGGCAGAAGAACGGATAAGTGACATGGAAGATAAAAGAGTGGAAGTAACTACCACAGAGCAGAATAAAGAAAAAAAATGAAAAGAATTGAGGACAGTCTCAGAGACCTCTGGGACAACCTCAAACACACCAACATTCGAATTATAGGGGTCCCAGAAGAAGAAGAGAAAAAGAAAGGGTCTGAGAAAATATTTGAAGACATTATAGTTGAAAACTTCCCTAATATGGAAGAGGAAAGAGTCAATCAAGTCCAGGAAGTGCAGAGAGTCCCATACAGGATAAATCCAAGGAGAAACATGCCAAGACACTTATTAATCAAATGATCAAAAATTAAATACAAAGAAAAAATATTAAAAGCAGTAAGGAAAAAGCAACAAATAACATACAAGGGAATAGCCATAAGGTTAGTAGCTGATCTTTCAGCAGAAACTCTGCAAGCCAGAAGGGTGTGGCAGGACATATTTAAAGTGATGAAAGGGATAAAACCTACAACCAAGATTACTCTACACAGCAAGGATCTCATTCAGATTCGACGGAGAAATTAAAACCTTTACAGATGAGCAAAAGCTAAGAGAATTCAGCACCAGCTGAATAAGTAAAATAAATAATAATAAAAAATAAATATTAATAAATTAATAAATTAATTAATAAATAAAAAATAAATAAATAAAACCAGCTTTATAACAAATGCTAAAGGAACTTCTCTAGGCAGGAAACAGAAGAGAAGGAAAAGACCTACAATAACAAACCCTAAACAACTAAGAAAATGGTAATAGGAACATACATATCGATAATTACCTTAAATGTAAATGGATTAAATGCTCCAACCAAAAGACACAGACTGGCTGAATGGATACAAAACACAAGACCCATAAATATGCTGCTACAAGAGACCCACTTCAGACCTAGGGACACATACAGATTGAAAGTGAGGGGATGGAAAAAGATACTCCACACAAATGGAAATCAAAAGGAAGATGGAATAGCAGTTCTCACATCAGACAAAATAGACCTTAAAATAAAGACTATTACAAGAGACAAAGAAGGACACTACATAATGATCAAGGCATCAATCCAAGAAGAGATATAACAATTGTAAATATTCATGCACCCAACAGAGGAGCACCTCAATACATAAGGCAAATGCTAACAGCCATAAAAGGGGAAATTGACAGTAACACAGTCACAGTAGGGGACTTTGACACCTCACTTTCGCCAATGGACAGACCATCCAAAATGAAAATAAATAAGGAAACAGGCTTTAAATGACACATTAAACAAGATGGACCTAATTGATATTTATAGGACAGTCCATCCAAAAACAGCAGAATACACTTTCTTCTCAAGTGCTCATGGACCATTCTGCAGGATAGATCATACCTTGGATCACAAATCAAGCCTTGGTAAATTTAAGAAAATTGAAATCGTATCAAATAACTCTTCCGACCACAACACTATAAGACTAAATAACAATTACAGGAAAAAAAACTGGAAAAAATACAAACACATGGAGGCTAAAGAATACACAAGTAAATAACCAAGAGATCACTGAAGAAATCAAAGAGGAAATAAAAAAATACCTGGAAACAAATGACAATGAAAACACAACGACCCAAAACCTATGGGATGCAGCAAAGGAGTTCGAAGAGGGAAGTGTATAGCAATACAATCCTACCTCAAGAAACAAGAAACATCTCAAAAAAACAATGTAAGCATACACCTAAAGCAATTAGAGAAAGAAGACCAAAAAACTCCCAAAGTTAGCAAAAGGAAAGAACTCATAAAGATCAGATCAGAAATAAATGAAAAAGAAATGAAGGAGACAATAGCAAAGATCAGTAAAACTAAAAGCTGGTTCTTTGAGAAGATAAACAAAATTGATAAACCATTAGCCAGACTCATCAGGAAAAAAAGGGAGAAGACAGAAATCAATAGAATTAGAAATGAAAAAGGAGAAGTAACAACTGACACTGCTGAAATACAAAGGATCATGAGAGATTACTACAAGCAACTCTATGCCAATAAAATGGACAACCTGGAAGAAATGGACAAATTCTTAGAAAAGCATAACCTTCCGAGACTGAACCAGGAAGAAATAGAAAATATAAACAGACCAATCACAAGCACTGAAATTGAAACTGTGATTTAAAATCTTCCAACAAACAAAAGCTCAGGAGCAGATGGCTACACAAGCAAATTCTATCAAACATTTAGAGAAGAGCTAACACCTATCCTTCTCAAACTCTTCCAAAATATAGCAGAGGGAGGAACACTCCCAAATTCCTTCTATGCAGCCACCATCACCCTGATACCAAAACCAGACAAGGATGTCACAAAGAAAGAAAACTACAGGCCAATATCACTGATGAACACAGATGCAAAAATCCTCAACAAAACACTAGCAAACAGAATCCAACAGCACATTAAAAGGATCATACACCATGATCAAGTGCAGTTTATTACAGGAATGCAAGGATTCTCCAATATATGCAAATCAATCAATGTGATACACCACATTAACAAATTGAAGGAGAGAAACCATATGATCACCTCAATAGATGCAGAGAAAGCTTTTGACAAAATTCAACACCGATTTATGATAAAAGCCCTTCAGAAAGCAGGCATAGTGGGAACTTTCCTCAACATAATAAAGGCCATATATGACAACCCCACAGCCAACATCGTTCTCAATGGTGAAAAACTGAAACCATTTCCTCTAAGATCAGGAACAAGACAAGGCTGCCCACTCTCACCACTATTATTCAACATAGTTTTGGAAGTTTTAGCCATAGCCATCCAAGAAGAAAAAGAAATAAAGGGAATCCAAATCGGAAAAGAAGAAGTAAAGCTGTCACTGTTTGCAGATGCCATGGTACTATACACACAGAATCCTAAAGATGCTACCAGAAAACTACTAGAGCTAATCAATGAATTTGGTAAGGTAGCAGGATACAAAATTAATGCACAGAAATCTCTTGCTTTCCTATACAGTAATGATGAAAAATCTGAAAGACAAATTAAGGAAACACTCCCACTTACCACTGCAATAAAAAGAATAAAATACCTAGGAACAAACCTACCCAGGGGACCAGAGACCTGTATGCAGAAAACTATAAGACACTGATGAAAGACATTAAAGATGATACTAACAGATGGAGAGATATACTATTATCTTGGTTGGAAGAATCAACATTGTGAAAATGACTATACTACCCAAAGCAACCTACAGATTCAGTGCAATCCCTATTAAACTACCAATGGCATTTTTCACAGAAATAGAACAAGACATTTCACAATTTGTATGGAAACACAAAAGACCCCGGATAGCAAAAGCAATCTTGAGAAATAAAAATAGAGCTGGAGGAATCAGGCTCCCTGACTTCAGACTATACTACAATGTTACAGTAATCAAGATAGTATGGTACTGGCACAAAACCAGAAATACAGATCAATGGAACAGGATAGAAAGCCCAGAGATAAACCCACACACATATGGTCACCTTATCTTTGATAAAGGAGGCAAGAATATACAATGGAGAAAAGACATACTCTTTAATAATTGGTGCTGGGAAAACTGGACAGCTACATGTAAAAGAATGGAATTAGAATTCTCCGTAACACCATACACAAAAATAAATTAAAAATGGATTGCAGACCTAAATGTAAGGTCAGACATTATAAAACTTTTAGAGGAAAACATAGGCAGAATACTCTATGACATAAATCACAGCAAGATCCTTTTGACCCACCTCCTACAGAAAGGGAAATAAAAACAAAATTAAGCAAATGGGACCTAATGAAACTTAAAGGCTTTTTCACAGCAAAAGAAACCATAAACAAGACGAAAAGACAACCCTCAGAATGGGAGAAAATATTTGCAAACGGAACAACTGACAAAGGATTAATCTCCAAAATATACAAATAGCTCATGCAGTTCAATATCAAAAAAACAAACAACCCAATCCAAAAATGGGCAGAAGACCTAAATAGACATTTCTCCAAAGAAGATATACAGATTGCCAACAAACACATGAAAGGATGCTCAACATCACTAATCATTAGAGAAATGCAAATCAAAACTACAATGAGGTATCACCTCACACTAGTCAGGATGGTCACAATCAAAAAGTCTACAAACAAATGTTCGAGAGGGTGTGGAGAAAAGGGAACCCTCTTGCACTGTTGGTGGGAATGTAAATTGATACAGCCACTATGGAGAACAGTATGGTGGTTCCTTAAAAAACTACAAATAGAACTACCATATGACCCAGCAATCCCACTAATGGGAATATACCCTTCAAAACCATAATTCAAAAAGAGTCATGTACCACAATGTTCATTGCAGCTCTATTTACAATAGCCAGGACGTGGAAGCAACCTAAGTGTCCATCGACAGATGAATGGATTAAGAAGATGTGGCACATATATACAATGGAATATTAGTCAGCCATAAAAGGAAACGAAATTGAGTTATTTGTAGTGTGGTGGATGGACCTAGAGTCAGTCAAACAGAGTGAGGTAAGTCAGAAAGAGAAAAACAAATACCATATACTAACACATATACTTGGAATCGTAAAAAAAAAAAAAAAGGTTCTGAAGAACCTAGGGGCAGGACAGGAATAAAGACACAGATGTAGAGAATGGACTTGAGGACACTGGGATGTGGAAGGGTAAGCTGGGACGAAGTGAGAGAGTGGCATGGACACATATACACTACCAAATGTAAAATAGCTAGTGGGAAGTAGCCGCACAGCACAGGGAGATCAGCGCTCGGTGCTTTGTGACCACCTAGGGGGTGGGATAGGGAGGGTGGGAGGGAGATACAAGAGGGAGGGGATATGGGGATAGTTGTATACGTGTAGCTGATTCACTTTGTGATACAGCAGAAATTAACACACCATTGTAAAGCAATTATACTCCAATAAAGATGTTAAAAAAGAAAAGAAAAGAAAAACGCCTAAGACTCAAGTTATGCTCTGCAAGAGTATTACCAAAAACTTTGTGATCAATTTATTAGTGTTTTCCTATAGTGCCATTCAAAAATTAACATTTTTTAATTTTACTGATCATGTCTTTGGATTATTCTAAACAAGCCTCTATCCATTTCTTTTTCACAATTTAAAAATACTCCTAATTATCACAGTACTTTATCATTCAGCAAAAATAATTTTGTATATATTTAATTCTCTTCATTTTTCTTTATAAATCAGTAATTCTAGGCTCTAAATTTTTAGCTGTCACTTGTGTCTAAATTTCTGTTGTCAATAGTTTCCTGATATTTCCATATCAGTATTTTAGGTACATAAAAGTAATGACTGGATTTAAGGACTATTAAGGCATTGGTGTTACAGCTTACACTCTCATCAGAGATTCTGGTATCCTCCAGTTTAACCAATGTGATGCTCTGGCATTAAGTATTTTTAAGGAGTTCAAAAAGTTCGAGGTAAGTTATTAAGCTGTATTATAGATATTATTTAATTAGGTATCTATGGTATATCTCACTGAATTTTCAAGATTCATTTATATGGTATTAGGGCTATTAAGTTAATTGTAAAACCTTTTATTGAGAGGTTTATTATTGCCCAAATTTGCCTACAGTACAGGTCAAACAATATCCTCAAAAAAAAAAATACTGAAATTCTTAAAAATGTTCCTAAAATGGGTCTGGGTCCTGTTTCCCCAACCTCATAATACAGTTTCTCATACAATCCAAGGTTTCTTGAGACACATATGTGTGTGTGTGTGTGTGTGTGTGTGTGTGTGTGTGTGTGTGTGTGTGTATAGACTATCTGTTTAGACTATCTGCCTTGTAGTTGCCACAGTCCCTGAGACCTTGAATGATCAAAATTGTCTATTGTGTTTTACTTAAAAGCTTTATTGAGATGTAATTCATATGCCTTATAATTCACCACTTAAAGTGTACAATTAACCTGCTTTCAGTATATTCGTAGGGTTGCAGGACCATTACCACGGTCAGTTTTAGAACACTGTCATCAATCCCCAAAGATCCTCCACACCTCCAAGCTGCCACCTCCAATCCCGCCATCATCCCAGCCCTAGGAAATCACTAATCTATTTTCTGTCTCTATAGATTCCTTATTCTGGATACTTTGTATAAATGGAACCATACAGTATGTGGCCCTTTGCGACTAAATTCTTCCACTTAGCGCAATGTTTTCAAGATTCAGCCATGTTGTAGCATGTATCAGTATTTTATTTCTTTCTACAGCCTGATAACATTCCACTGCATGGACATGCCATATTGCAGGGGTCCCCAGCCCCCGGGCCAAGGACTGCTACTGGTCTGCAGCCTGTTAGGAACTGGGCCACACAGCAGGAGGTGAGCGGCTGGCAAGCGAGGGAAGCTTCATCTGCCGCCCCTCATCGCTCGCGTTACCACCTGAACCAACACTCCCACCCCTGCCATCAATGAAAAAATTGTCTTCCACGAAACCAGTCCCTAGTGCCAAAAAGGTTGGGAACCGCTACCGTATTGTATTTATCCATTCATCAGCTGATGGACATCGGGTTGTTTCAATCTTTTGGCTACTGTGAATAATCCTGCTATGAACATTTGTGTACAAGTTTCTGTGTGGATGTAAGTTTTCAATTCTCTTGGTATATTCCTAGGAGTGGAATTGCTGGGTCATGTGGGAACTCTTGTGTCTAACCTGTTGGAAAAATGCAACACTGTTTTCCAAAGGGAACGCCATTCTGCATTCTGACCAGTACTGTATGAGGATTCCGATTTCTCCACATCCTCCACAACACTTGTTATTATCTCTTTTTCATTACAGCCATCCTCATGACTATGAAGTGGGATTTCATGGTGGGTCTGATGGCTAATGATGTTGAGCATCTTTTCATGGGCTTATTGGCCATTTGCACATTTTCTTTATAGAAAACTCTGTTCAGATCCTTTGCCCACTTTTTTTTTTTTTTTTTTTTTTTTTTTTTTGCGGTACGCGGGCCTCTCTCTGTTGTGGCCTCTCCCGTTGTGGAGCAGAGGCTCCTGACGCGTAGGCTCATGCCTGTGCGGCCCAGCCCCTCTGCGGCACGTGGTATCCCCCCGGACCGGGGCATGAACCCGTGTCCCCTGCATCAGGAGGCGGACTCCCAACCACTGCGTCACCAGGGAAGCCCCGCCCACTTTTTAATTGGGTTCTTTGTTTATTATTGAGTTGTCGGAGTTCTTAAGTATTCTAGATACAAATTCCGTATCAGATACATGATTTGTAAAACTTTTGCCCAATTCTATGGGTCATCTTTTCGCTTTCTTGATGGTATCCTTTGAAATACAGAAGTTTTAAATTTTAATTTAAAACTTCGGTATCATTTATTCTTATTTATCTATTCTTTTCTTTGGCTGCTTGTGCTTTTGGTGACATATCTAAGAAACCACTGCTTGATCCAATGTCATAAGAATTTATACCTGTCTATTGTTTTTAAATGTTCATGACATCTTGGCTTGGTATTAAGTTCTTAGGTCACTCCGTTTTTATTTAAGGATTTTGTATACGTTTCTTTCATATGAAAGATCTATGAGGGTTTTCTCTCAGCCTTACCTTTTCTAATATTCTTCAGGGTCAAACACAGTTCACGGATATTGCTAAAACTTTCCCAACATCTTTCTGTTCTAAGAGAAAGGTCATTTCTAGGCCCTTCAGAGCAGTTTCAACTACAGGAGATTTGGCAAGTGAGATGCATGTGATATCAAAGATCTAAGCCTTCACTTAATATCTCCCTCACTTCACTCCAAATTTTACTGTACCTGGCTGGTAGCTGCTCTTCAGAATTGTTGTTCAATGTTGTGACTATTTCCTATTCTATTGAAATTGGAAGCTTCTTTGTTTTTAAAAATAAATTGTTTATTTTTTTTTATGGCTGCATTGGGTCTTTGTTTTTGTGTGTGGTGAGCAGGGGCTACTCTTTGTTGCGGTGCACAGGCTTCTCATTGCAGTGGCTTTTCTTGTTGCAGAGCACAGGCTTCAGTAGTTGTGGCATGCAGGCTCAGTAGCTGTGGCTCGTGGGCTCTACAGTGTAGGTTCAGTAATTGTGGCACACGGGCTTAGTTGCTCCGAGGCATGTGGGATCTTCCCGGACCAGGGCTCGAACCCATGTCCCCTGCATTGGAAGGCATATTCTTAACCACTGTGCCACCAGGGAAGTCCCTTCTTTGTTGTTTTAACTATTGTTTGAACTTTGTTTCACAGAAGATAATGAGGTATAAAGGCTCTTAATGCACAATCATATTTTGACTACTTTAAAAGTGGTTGAGAAGAGATTGATAAGATTAAAACAGAGCTATCATAGTTAACGGAGTAAGTTGCTACTTATTGAATGTGAACTAGATGACAGGCTACCCTGGTCACCCATCCTGAGGTTGGTAATAAAATACACATTTTTATAGGTGAGTAAACCAAGGTGCTGACGGGGATGCATGTTGGAGAAGAAAACTGGAAGAATCCAAGCAAGACTACAAATGATCTTCCCATCAAAATGGAGTGGCGGTTTCTGCAGAGGGTGGGAAGGGAATGACCGAGAGGAAGGAGAAAGTTGGAGGAACTTTGGCATAGAGAAATCATGCAGACAAGCAGAAAACCGTAAAGACTCCTGGGAGGGTGAGAAAGCCAGGGATTGAAATTTGAGGTGAAGAAGAGATGCTCAAAGAGCATTTGGGGGTAAATTTTGCCATGCGTTGTACAATGTAATTCATGCTTCACTGTCTCCCCAAGAGGTGTTCACTAAAAACTTAGGTTAGTTTTCATGAGTTTTTGAATCCATCTGTGTTTCAAATTTGACACTGGGGTAACACTGTCAGTGAGTGACCCAAGTTTAGAAAAAAGTTGGGTGATATTACTAATGTTTATCTTAAAAAATAGTGTTTTTGTATTTCCTAGAGGTTTTCTGTGATTTCCTTAGCCTGGGAGCAAGTTTTTAATATACCTCCTACAAGGCTTAGCCTTTCCTATGGATACTTAAAAAATATTAAGCGTCAATATTTAAATATCATTAAGAAAGGCCAAAAGTTTATTTAGCACAAATTTAAGCCTCCTAATAAATTCAACAGAAACCCATAATTTAGTCCAGTATTGAGTTGTAAAAATAAAGGTTTTAAATTCTACACATTAAAAAATAATCTTCTAATTAATATTTTAGTATGCCCTTTGAGTGGCTTTTCTCTGACCAAGTAATACATTCATTGCAGAAAATATGAGTAATACAAAAAGTATAAAGAAGAAAATTAAAATCACCCATAATCTTGTCACTTAGTAAATATTTTATAGCATACTGTTTTATACATGTATATATCTGTGTTACGTATGTGTGTATATTCCTTTAAAAAATCTATTTTTACTTGATGTATTTTTACATCTCTGTTTTTAAAAATATACTCTTAAGACATAATTTTAAGTGTCTTCATACCTATAGTTTTTAAAAAATAATTTTGGACAATTCATTGTATAGATGATCTATATTTCATTTAACCAATCCCTTATTTTATAAATAGTAATGGGATGAGTATCCTTAAATGTACGTATTTCTCTTTAGCTCAATTTGTTTCATTCCAGTTATCTTATAACTGGAAATTTGGCAATGCTCTCTTAATTGTTTCTAGTCTTTTCCTTTCTTCCATGCTACCCGTCCTACCCACCAACACAAACAAGCGTGATATTTTGCCTTGATTTCTGCCCTTTGCTTTCTTTCTCAGCTAAGAGGCCATTTTCTGGCTCTCCAACTTTCTAAGTTTTATGAATTGAAATCAGGCCTTAGTACAGTCTCCTTGTATACAGTAGGTGATTTAAAAAATGTACTGGCCTTTTCTAAGGCACTTAGTAAATAATGAATGAAAAAATTTAAATGAATAAAAAAAGTTTAATTTTACTTTGAGCTGTGATGATACAGGTCTTATTCATGTTAGAAACATGAAAATCTACTTGATTGGTCTTTCTGTGGTTCTTATTACAGTATGAATATGTGTGTGTGTGTGTGTGTGTGTGCGCATGCATGTGCATATATGTGTGTGCGTGTGTGTGTTGTCCTTAATTCAAAGAAACACTCTAGTAAATTCTCCCTCTCCTTCCATTGGCTTAGCATGTAGCAATTAAAAACATTACTTATTTGAACCACACTTGAATTTTACTTAGCTTTAGCTTGGAATTAGAAAAAAGGACTGATAAAATTACAGAAATAATTTAAAACTACCCAGAACTGGATAGGGATTTAACTTCTTTCATCACAATTATGGTACAATATTACTATATCCATTGAGAGAAGGTGGCCTGATAAATTATTAGTAGCTGTTTACAAAGCTAGTTGTTGAATTTCAAAGGTTTCAAACTAATCTTAAATGCAAAAGCCTATGAAAGAATGCAGAATGAAAGAATGAAAGAGTTAAGTTCTAATATAAAAATTAAATTTACATTATGCCAACATGATAGAAAAATTAGGCACTAGAACATTTCAGGATGTAAAAGGATGGATAGATCCATCTTAAAAGGTTTGAGTTTTAGTATTAGCTATATTATTTCCAATTAACAGCGGGAACATATTGATATATTTTCCATTAGTGCAAAGGTAAAAGTATTTCTCCACTAATAATAATAAATGGTAGCGTTTAGCACATAAATGGTGCAAGCTCTTAAATTACCTTTACTCGCGCTGTATCAGTGCAGCTGAAGAGAATTTAATGCATTTTTTACATGGTGTAATTTTGTCTCACTCATACAATGTGAGACGAGTGATAATGATATTCTAGTATTAATATAAGTACAAAATATACATACTGATGAATAACAGCCATGTTTTTCGGGCCTCCTTGCCAAGTCATATTAAAATGACAAATAATTGCAATTGCTTCACGGAGAAATGGTGCAGGATCTCTAGTCAAAAGCACATTAGGGACCAACAGTGTCCATTTGTTATCCTTTGTCAAGCAAACATGGCTCGTAATGAAAGTGACTAAGAGAACACTGATTGAGCACACTGACACCAAACCACTCCCTCGACAAGAGTCACGACAAGGGTATTAATAAGAGGATTGAAAGCTGAAGGTAGAGCTCTGGTTCTTAACATCTCTGTAGAATCGTGATTTTCTTTGTGTTTGATTTTTTAAATAAAGCCTGGTGCTTTTTGAGGGCTGGGGGGAGTGTGGCTATGGGGCAAGAAATTACAGTAGAAAATGTAGTGGAGACATCCCGAAGACCTTCCAGGGTCAGCGTGTTCAGAAAGGATTCCCCCGGTAACTTGAGGCGATGTTATTTAAAAGTGGAACAGCTCTCAGGTCAGAATCTGAATGCTTCCAAAAACAAGAAAAACTCCGCTATTCCTGTACTCAACCTGTTAGGCACTCTTTTCCCTCTTAATTGCTTCGTCTTTTTGAAAATTATGGTCTCTCCATGCAAAACATTGCTGGAGAAAGAATTTTTGATCAGGAAAATGAGTAGCTTATTAAAAGGGAAACAGGAAAATGTAATTCCATTTCAGGGATTTCTCAGCACAATTTTCAGGAATTATGACGGCTTTGTTATAAATCCAGGCCTATACAGTCTCATTTCATTTTAAACCTGCTGATTCCTAGTCCGGCAATATTTAAGATAGTTCCTGTCTGAGATGGTGTAAATATACATGTGCATATCTAGGAACAGAGGCAAAGTATCTCGTAGTTTCTAATTTCTTAAATATTTGTATGTAACCTATCACATACCAGGAACTGTGATAGGTTTTCAGACTATTATCACACACAATCTAGTGGGGAGGGAAACGTTAACAAATGATACCAACTATCACTAATGGAACATATCACATACCAGGCACCTTCCTGAGCTTCACAAAGATGAATCTCAATACAACAGCCCTTTGAAGTAGGTACTATTATTACTGCTATGTTACAGATAGAAGTCCTGAGGCAGAGAGGTTTAGCGGATTTTCTAGATCACACAGCTAGTTAGTGCTGAAGTCATGTTTTGAACATAGATTCCAGAGTCCACGCTCCTATTATATCCGTATATTTAAAATATACAATACAGTATATGTGCTTGTGTACACACACAGACACTAAAACTTCACTTAACCTGAATTAGTTACCTGACAACCTCATCTATCTTTGATAAAACTAAGGAAATTGAGCAAACAAGAGCTCTGAAAACCCTAAATAATTTTATTCATTCAACAAATAAGTGACCCAGCCTCTAGGTGCTCATACACGACTGTGATCAAGACTGACTCAGCCTGACCCAGGGCTTTTGTACTGAAGCTTGTGCACTTTCCTAATGAAGAGACACCTTAAATTCTCACTCTTACCTCTTATTTCCCAGGCAACTTGTATATATTATAAGTGGCAGGTTTCAAGGATGGGAGAGTTGAAATAGAAAAGGCTAGAGATGGGAACAGTAATATTATGAAAAAGAGGAAATCAAAAAAGACATAAGTAAGACTAAGATATTAAGAAAATAACATTGAAAGCCAATAACCCTATATTTCCCATAGATCCTAATTATATTGGAATATAGCCTATTCTGACAACAGACACTCCTAGTGATTACCCTCAAGTAATAAGAACAGAGGAGATGATATGATTATCAGTGAAGATACAATAAACTACAGTAGAAAGTTCAACAAAAGGTTAAAATTGTAATTTTGACATTTACAGCTGTTTATAGGGACGAACCATAATCGACTTATGATGAACACATCCTTCTGTACCAAGTGCAATATGAATAAGACACAGTTGTAATTCACATATTAAGAAAGATGTGGTGGACAACTCTGTGGCTATTCTGTCTTTTTGTGGCAACAGTCCTGCTGTTTTTAAAGGGACTTCTTCCCCCTGCCTGCCGGCCCCATCGCAGATAGCCTGGTTGAGGCTCTTCCTCTAGTCCTGGGAGAGCATGTGACCCAGACGTAATCAAGGAATCACATTTTCACAGCCATACAGAGTTATGTTCAAAAACGTGTACAGTTGGTCTAGTAGGGGTCAACTTCTGAACTGTCGCTGTGAATGCTACAACAAGGCTCTGTCTCTTTCCTGTTGGATCTCAAGCTGGAGGAAGGCAATTCTAGGAGTTGCTGGCCACCATCCTGTGACCAGAGGGGGAGAGCCAAGCTGAGAATGAGCTCAACAGGGAGGAAGGAAGCTGAGAGAGAAAGAGAGAGAAACCAAGTCTTGATAATATTGTATAACTTGGTGAGCAAATCTATTCCCTTTTTGGTTGAGCAGCTGGGTAGCTCTCCTTTTAAAACTGGAATGGGCAGAATCCTCACTGATTGGATAGATAATATATACACAGCAAATATGAAAATTTGAAATATGAAAATCGCTCTTATAGGTGAGAGTAGGGGAAAGTATACATAAATACATTGAGGTAGATGTACAAAGCATTACAGTCTTTCTGGGAACAACCATTTGTGTTTTTATATATATATAAATTATATATTTCTCTCTATAATTATATATTTCATGCTACTCCTGGGAATTTGTGCCTTAGAAACTAAAACATACATAGGACATATATTTCTAAGAACTGAAGTTGTTTATTGCAGCATTTTTCATAGTCGCCAAAAAGTGGAAGCAAAATGAATCTCCCTGAGTGAGGGAATGGCTGAACACGTTATAACACAGTCACAGTGTGGACAGTTAGGACTACTGTGTAGCTTTAAAAGAATGAATTAAAAGTCGTATCAGATGCCTTGGAAGAATTTCTACAAGGTATTGTAGGATGAAAATCAAGATGTAGAGAACCAGACCACTATGGCTTCATTTTTAAAAATCAAGATAATCCCCACTGTGTGACTATGCGTAACTACATAGGATTATAGGAGTGCAGAAAAAAATATGCATAGTATTAGATTTTAAACATGGATTATTTGGAGGAGGGTATTTGACATCAATGAAGAAGGAAGCATAAAGGAAGGAGGAGACAAGCAGAAAAGAAAACCAAAAATGTATACCAGAAATAAGCATGTGTATGCTTATGCATGTATGTAAAATTATATATATATGGAGTTTAAATATGGGGTGTTCTAAATTTTGTGTATATATGTATAAAAATTGAATACAAAAAGGTATTTTAAGTAGACTCTAATTTTACTGTTATATGCCATTAAAAAAAAGTCTTGGCTGCCTGAGTTTGAAGGCATGCGTGTCCGTTTTTTTATGAGTAACAGACTGGCTGTACCACCTTGGAGAGTGGTCCAAGGCTGGTGCTTCTAGCTCACTGTGCTTGGCTTCTTATGACCTGGCTTTCACAGAAAAATTATTTGGGGTTCTGGATGTGTTCATCCCATGATAACACCAAGGAAGAGAAACAGAGTGGGGCAAAATACAGACAGAAGCTCTGTTCTCTCATCTCTGGTTCCCAGAACACTGGTTCTACAGTCAATTTCTGGTGACTGGTGTGATCTGTTCCCAGCTGTATTTTGCACATCTATTCCAGGGTCATGTCAGGTCATGTAATAACACTTCATAATCTAGTATGTATCATACTATTACATTCTACTTATATTGAATTATATTATGTTATAGTATGCTATGTTGTGTTGTGGTATGTTATATTTTTTACTATATCACTCTTTTGGTGGTAATGCCTTTTATTAACATTTTAAGTTTCCCATGTTGTGATTTATTTTTCTATTTTGTTTACATTTAGGCCTTAGGTCTGGGCTGTAACTTTTTTGAATCATTTTTTTCCTTAATATCAGCTTTGCTGAAATACAATTCATATACCATAAAAACAACCATTTAAAGTGTACAATTCACTGCTTTTAGCTTATTCACAGAGTTGTACGATTATCACCACTATCTAATTTTAGATTATTTACATCACCCCTACAAGAAACTCCTTAGCCATTAGCAATCACTCTCCTTTCTCCCCTCTCCCCTATGCTTGGCCCCCACTAATCTACTTTCTAGCTCTACGGGTTTACCTTTTCTATACATTTCATATAAATGGAATCATAAATATATGGTCTTTTGTGACGGGCTTCTAGCAGTTACACTATTGTTTTTGAAGGTTCTCCATGTTGTAGAATAAATCTAGTGCTTTACTCCTTTTCATTAGGAAATATTATTCCATTGTATGGCTATACCACATATATTTATCTATTCATCAGTTGACGTACATTAAGGTTGTTCCACATTTTACTATTAATAATAATGCCGCTATAAACACTGATGTACGAGTTTTTGAGTGGATGTATTATATTTTTATTTCTCTTGGGTATATACCTAGGAGTGAAATCCTAAGTCAAATGGTAACTCAATATTTAACATTTTAAGAAATCACCAAATTATTTTCCAAAGTGGCTGCATCAGTTTTACAGTCAAACAAGCAATGTATGAGGATTCCAATATCTACACATCCTGGCCAACACACACTATTTCTGTTTTTGAACACTACCATCCTAGTGGGTGTGAAGTGGTATCTCATGGCGGTTTTGATTTGAATTTCCTAATTATAATGAAGTTTAACATCTTTTTGTGTGATTATTTTCCATTTGTATGTCTTCTTTGGAGAAAAGTCTATTCAAATCCTTTGCCTTTTTTTTTTTTTTTTTTTTTTTTGTGGTACGCGGGCCTCTCACTGTTGTGGCCTCTCCTATTGCGGAGCACAGGCTCCGGACGTGCAGGCTCAGCAGCCATGGCTCACGGGCCCAGCCGCTCCACGGCATGTGGGATCTTCCCAGACCGGGGCATGAACCCATGTCCCCTGCATCTGCAGGCGGACTCTCAACCACTGCACCACCAGGGAAGCCCCCTTTGCCATTTTTTAAAGTGGGCTATCCACCTCTTCATTATTTTTAACACTTCTTTACATATTATGAATATCAATGCCTTATCAGTTGCATCAAAAAGAATAAACTACCTAGGAATAAATTTAGCCAAGGAGGTGAAAGAATTGTACACTGAAAACTATAAGACACTGATGAAAGAAATGGAAGATGACATCAACAAATGGAATGATTTTATGTGCTCGTGGATTGGAAGGCTAAATATTGTTAAAATGGCCACACTACCCAAAGCAACCTAAAGATTCAATGCAATCCCTATCAAAATTCCAATGGCATTTTTCACAGAAATAGAAGAAACAACCTAAAATTTGTATGGAGCCACAAAAGACTCTGAATAACCAAAGCAATCTTGAGAAAGAAGAGCAAAGATGAAGGCATCACATTTTCTGATTTCAAACTGTATTTTAAATCTATATAGTAATCAGAACAACGTGGTATTGGCATAAAAGCAGCCATATAGATCAATGGAACAAAATAGAGAGCCCAGAAATAAATCCATGCATATATGGTCAATTAATTTATGACAAAGGAGTCAAGAATATACAATGGGGAAAAGACAGTCTCTTCAATAAATGGTGTTGGGAAAACTGAACAGCACATACAAAATAATGAAACTGGACTACTATCTCACACTATATGAAAAAATTAACTCAAAATGGATTAAAGACTTGAACATAGACCTGAAACCATGAAGCTTCTAGAAGAAAATAAAGGTAATAAGTTCTTTCACATTGGTCTTGGTGATGATTTTTTGGATTTTACATCAAAAGCAAAGGCAACAAAAGCAAAAATAAACAAGTGGGAGTACATCAAATTAAATCTTCTACACAACAAAGGAAATCATCAACAAAATGAAAAGGCAACCTATCAAGTGAGAGAAAATATTTGCAAATTATATATCTGATAAGGGGTAAATATCCAAAATATATAAAGAACTCATATAACTCAATTGAAAAAAGACCAAACAATCTAATCATAAAATTGGAACTAAAGAGACATTTTTTCCATAGAAGACATACGAGTGGCCAACAGGAACATGAAAATGTTCTCAGCTTCATTAATCATCAGAGAAATGCACATAAAAATCACAATGATATAACCCAATCAAAAAATGGGTAGAAGTTCTAAATAGACATTTCTCCAAAGAAGACATACAGATGGCCAAAAAGCCCATGAAAAGATGCTCAACATCACTAATTATTAGAGAAATGCAAATCAAAACTACAATGAGGTATCACCTCACACTGGTCAGAATGGCCATCATCAAAAAATCTACAAACAATGAATTCAGGAGAGGCTGTGGAGAAAAGAGGACCCTCTTGCACTGTTGGTGGGAATGTAAATTGATACAGCCACTATGGAGAACAGTATGGAGGTTCCTCAAAAACCTTAAAATAGAACTACCACATGACCCAGCAATCCCATTCCTGGGCATATATCTGGAGGAAACTCTAATTTGAAAAGATACATGCACCCCAATGTTTACAGAAGCACTAGTTACAATAGCCAAGATATGGAAGCCATCTAAATGTCCATCGACAGATGAATGGATAAAGAAGTTGTGGTACATATATACAATGGAATATTACTCAGCTGTAAAAAAGAACAAAATAATGCCATTTGCAGCAACAGGGATGGACCTAGAGATTATCATACTGAGTGAAGTCAGACAGAGAAAGACAAATATCATATGATACCACTTATATGTAGAATCTAAAAAAACAGTACAAATGATCTTATTTACGAAATAGGAGTAGAGTCACAGATGTAGAAAACAAACTTATGGTTACCAGGGGATAAGGCAGGGGAGAGATAAATTGGGAGATTGGGACTGACATATACACACTACTGTACATAAAATAGATAACTAATAAGAACCTGCTGTAGAGCACGGGGAACTCTACACAATACTCTGTAATGGGCTATATGGGAAAAGAATCTAAGGAAAAAAAAAGAGTGGACAGATGTATATGTATAACTGAATCACTTTGCTGTACTCCTGAAACTAACACAACATTGTAAATCAGCTATACTCCAATAAAATTTTTTTTAGAAAATCACAATAATATATTACCTCATACCTGTTAGAATGTCTATTATCAAAAAGATAAGAAATGACAAGTGCTGGTGAGGGTGTGGAGGAAAGGGAACCCTCATGCACAGTTGGTGGGAATGTAAACTGGTGCAGCCACTACGGAAAATAAGATGGAGTTTCCTCAACAAATTAACAATAAAATGACCACATGATCCAACAATTCCACCTCTGGGTATTTACCCAAAGAAAACAAAAACACTAACTCAAAAGATATATCTACACCCCCACGTTTATTGCAGCATTACTTACAGTAGCCAAGAAATGAAAACAGCCTAGGTGTCCAATGATGGATGAATGGATAAAGAAACTGTGGTATATATATACAATGGAATATTCAGCCATAAAAAAGAAGGAAATCTTGCCGTTTGCAACAACATGGATGGATCCTGAGGGCGTTATGCTAAGTGAAATAAGTCAGAGAGAGAAAGGTAAATACCATTTCATCTAACTTATATGTGGAATCTAAAAACAATAACAAACAAAACAAAACTGAGCTCCTAGATACAGAGAATTGATTGGTGTTTCCCAGATATGGTAGGTGGGGGGATGGGTAAAATGGGTGAAGGTGGTCAAAAGCAAAAACATCCGTGTATAAAATAAGAAAAAAATTCTTTATCAGATATAGAATTTACAAATATTTTCTCTCTTTCTGTGGGTCGTCTTTTCAGTTTCTTGATACCGTGTTTTGAAGCACAAAAGTTTTAAATTTTGATGCAGTCTAACTTATATACATATATATATATATTTTTCCCTTATGCTTTTGGTGTCTTACCTAAGAAATTATTGCCTAAGCCAAGACCATGAAGATTTACATTTAGGTTTATCGATTTTGAGTTAATTTTTGGGTATGATATAAATTAAGATCCAACTTCATTCTTTTGTAAGTAAATGTTTAGTTGCCCCCACACCATTTGTTGAAAAGGCTGTTCTTTTCCCATTAATTTTTTTGAAAATCAACTGACAATGAATGTAAGGGTTTACATCCAAACTCCAATTCTATTCCACTGGGATATACGTGTATCCTCAAGCCAGTGCCATATTGTCTTAATTACAGTAGATTTATAGTAAGTTTTGAAAGCAGAAAATTTAATTTCTTCAACTTTGTTTTTTTTCAAGGACATTTTGACTCCTAGATCTCTTGCATTTTCAAATGGATTCTGGGATCACCCTGTCAATTTTTTAAAAAGAGGCATCTAGGATTTTGATAGGAAATTCACTGAATCTATAGATCAGTTAGGAGAGTAGTGTCATTGTAATAATATTGTCTTCTTATCCATGAACATAGGATTTCTTTCTTATTTAAATCTTTAATTTTTCAAAGTTTTGTAGTGCTTAGTATGCAAGTCTTGCACTTCTTTTGTTAAATTTATTCACAAGTATTTTATTCCTTTGTATACTACTGTAAACAGAATGATTTCCTTAATTTATTTTCAGATTGTTCATTGCTAGTATATTGGATTGACCTTGTTTCCTGCAAACTTGCTAAACTCACTTATTAGTTCTAATAGCTTTGTGGATTCATTGGGATTTTCTATATGTAAAATCATGTCAACTATGACTAGAGATAATTTTACTTCTTCATTTCTAATCTGGGTATCTTTTATTTCTTTTTCTTGCCTAATTTCCCCAGATAGAACCTGCATCACAATGTTGAATAAATGTGGTGAGAGCAGATATCCTTGTTTCCATGAAATGACTGCATTTTCCTATTTCTGCCTCTTTTGAGATGATCATTTTTTGTACATTTTTCCACTGTTGGTGCAGTACGCTAATTGAATTTTGGACATTAAACCAATCTTACATTTCTGGAATAAACTCCTATTGGTCATGGTGTATAATTCTTATTATGTCATGCTTGATTCTGTTGAGGAGTTTTTCATCTGTATTCATAAGGGATATTGGTTTGTAGTTTTCCTGTCTTGTTTTTGTCTGGATTCAGTGTCACGGTAATACTGCCATTAGAGAATTAGTTGGGAATTGTTCTCTATTCTTGTGTTTTTTGAAGAGTTTATGAAAATAAGTATTAATTTTTTAATGCATTTTGTAGGATTCATCAGTAAGCCACCTGGATCTGAGCTTTTTATTGCAGGAATTTTTAAATTAATAATTCAATCTCTTTACTTTTTATAGGTCTATACAAATCTTCTATTTCTTCTTGAGTAAGTTTTAATAGTTTCTTCCTAGGAATTTTCCCCTTTCATCTAGATTATCTAATTTATTGACATAAAGTTGTTTTTAGTTTATAATCTTTTGTGTTTTTGTAAGGTCAGCTAAAAGAACCAACTTTTGGTTTCCTTAATTTTCTCCATTGTTTTTCTTTCCTTTTATTTATTTCTGATCTAATCATTACAATTTCATTTATTCTACTTGCTTTGGATTCAGCTTGCTCTTATTTTTCTAGTTTTTAAAAGAGTCAGATTAGATTATCATTTTAGATGTTAAATTTTAAAATATAGACATTTATAGCTATCAATTTCTTTCTAAGCATTGCTTTAGCTACATTTATAAGTTTTAGCAGTTTGTGTTTTAATTTTAATTAATTTGAAAGTATTTTCTAAATTTGTGATTTCTTTTTTGGAACATTAGTTATTAAGGAGTATATTGTTTAACTTCTACATGTTTGTGAATTTTTCAATGTTATTGATTTCTATTTCATTGCTCATTTTTCTCTCTCTCCTCTCCTTCTGGGACTCTCTTTATGAGTATGTTGGTACACTTGATAGTATCCCACAGGTCTCTGAGGCTGTGTTTATTTTCCATTTTTTTTGTTTGTTTGTTTCTGTTCCTTACACTGGATAATTTCAACTGGCTTATCTTCAAGTTTGCTGATATTTTCTTCTTTTGGCTCAAATCTACTGGTGAGCCCTCTAGTAAATTTTTCATTTCGGTGATTATACCTTTCAATTCCAAAATTTTTAACTGGTTGTTGTTATTTATTTTTAATAAATTCTGTTGCTTTATTGATATTCCCTATTTGGCAAGACACTGTCCTTATAGTTAAATTATTTAGATATTGTTTCTTTTAGTTCTTTGATACTATTTATTCCCACTGATTTAATGTCTTTTTCTAATAAGCCCACTATACGAATTCCTTCATGGAAAGTTTCTACTGACTGCTTTTTTTTTTTTTATTTCCCCTTCTGTATGCTTTTGTACTTTCCTGTTTCTTTGCATGTCTCATAAGTTTTGGTGAATTATGGACATAATGTGGATATCTGAAAATCAGATTCACCTCCATCTCTAGAGATTGTGATGGTTGCTATTGTTTGTTTGTTTAGTGACTTTCCTGGACTAATTCTGAAAAGTGTGCAGCCATTGTAGTCTCTCTTAGCTTAGTGGTCAGCTAATAACTAGATGGAGATTTCCTTAAATTTCTTGAACCAGTAAGTCAATCCCCCTTTGCTGAGGAGTTCTGTGCTTTTTTCATGCATGCCTTGAATACTCAGGCACTTTATAATTCTACCTTAGTGGTCACCTGATGTTTGTGCAAAGTCTTACGGTCAGCAAGAGCTGAGAGATTAGACAGCTCATTGAGCTTAATATCAAAAAAAACCCCAACCCAATCAAAAAATGGGCAGAAGACCTAAATAGACATTTCTCCAAAGAGGACATACAGATGGCCAACAGGCACATAAAATATGCTCAATATTGCTAATTATTAGAGAAATGCAAATCAAAACTACAATGAGGTATCACTTCACACCAGTCAGAATGACCATCATTAAAATATCTACAAATAATAAATGCTGGAGGGGGTGTGGAGAAAAAGGAACCCTCATACACTGTTGGTGGGAATGTAAATTGGTGCAACCACTATGGAGAACACTATGGAGGTTCCTTAAAAAACTAAAAAACAGAGCTACCATATGATCCTGCAATCCCACTTCTGGGAATATATCTGGAGAAAACTCTAATTTGAAAAGATACATGCACCCCAATGTTTACAGAAGCACTAGT
This sequence comes from Pseudorca crassidens, assembly GCF_039906515.1. Classification (NCBI taxonomy): domain Eukaryota; kingdom Metazoa; phylum Chordata; class Mammalia; order Artiodactyla; family Delphinidae; genus Pseudorca; species Pseudorca crassidens. The sequence goes on from NC_090296.1 coordinate 192,521,464, forward strand.
TACAATAGCCAAGATATGGAAGCCATCTAAATGTCCATCGACATATGAATGGATAAAGAAGATGTGGTGTATATATACAATGGAATATTACTCAGCCATAAAAAAGTATGAAATAATGCCATTTGCAGCAACGGGGATAGACCTAGAGATTATCATACAAAGTGAAGTAAGTCAGACAGAGAAGGACAAATATCATATGATATCACTTATATGTGTAATCTAAAAAACGTGATACGAATGAACTTATTTACAAAGCAGAAATAGACTCACAGACATAGAAAACAAACTTTTGGTTACCAAAGGGGATAGCAGGGTGGGAGGAGAGACAAATTAGGAGTTTGGGATTAACATATACATACTACTATATATAAAATAGGTAAACAATAAGGACCTACTATATAGCACAGGGAACTATATTCAATTCTTGTAATAACCTATAAATGGAAAAGAATCTGAAAAAGATACATGTGTATGTATAACTGAATCACCTTGCTGTACACTTGAAACTAACACAACATTGTAAATTAACTATACTTCAATTAAAAAAAAAAAAAGAGCTGGGAGGGTAGGCCTTCCCATATGCTTCCTACACATGCTCATAGCCCTCTATAGATCCTAAGGATTATGTTGAGACTTGGCCCCTATGGACATCTTATCACCTAGACCTTCCTTTTAAGGTTTTTGGGCAGCCTCTTGCTGCCCCCACTGGTATCATCACCTCAGGTGATATTAAACAATTCTTTTGTTTTGGACTAACATTTGAAGATACGACTCCCTTACTAAGTGATCTCTGATTGAGGTCAAATAGAGACAAGCCCTGTGTACTGCTCTCCCCTTTCCTGGGAGCTTCCAGACAGGTAAAATCGTGATAGCTATGTGGCAATGGGGTTTCTGTGGGAGCTCCTTCAGGGGCTGCTGGGCTGCTTGTATCTATTCTCAGTGAGCCTAGTTCCACAGCTGCCAGTCTGTAAGGTGATTTTGGAACTAGGGAGAGGGATCTGGGAAAATGGAGCTAAAATGCCACAAAGCTCACTGTTCTTACCGGGCCTCAGCTGGTTTTCTTGAATGAATGCTCCTCAGATCATTGTAAGGCTTTGGTTAATTTTAAGAATTCTGAAAATGTTGACTTTGATGCTTGCAGGTATTCACATTGGTTTTTTGAAGGGGTGAATATTCTGAGGTCCTCAGCCTGGCATTCCAGAAGTGCTTCTCCCCCAGAGTTATTTTAGTTAAAGGCTCCATTTCACTGGGTTAATCTGATCTTTTGAATAGAGACAGTGTATCTCTGAAAACATCTTTCTTATAAAGAGATTAGCAGTGAGTGTTTATCAAGTGGCTCCTCAGACATTTAAATACAAACCTAGGGCATGTTATACAGACAGTCTTCCCCTCCTCACAATCCCAGTTTATTAATAACACTAAATGAAATATTTCATCTCAGGTTGTGGACTCCTGCAAAGTTTGCTTGTACACGCCACATCTGATATTTTGAAAATCATCCTTTCTACCAAACGGTAAATGAAAAGAAAATCACTATTTTGAAAATCATCCTTTCTACCAAATGGTAAATGAAAAAAAATCACATGTATTTGTTGGGATGATTTTACGACTGACCCAGCTCATCTTTTTTTTTTTTTTTAATTTTTGGCCACACCGTGCAGCACGTGGGATCTTACTCCCCGACCGGGGATCAAACCTGTGCCCCCTGCATTGGAAGGCAGAGTCTTAACCACTGGACCACTGGGGAAGTCCTCCTTATCTTCTCAAGTATACTATTTCTCAAACTCTTAGGACTAATATATCAAACCATAATCAATTAAAATATTTGGCTTTTAATGAATGAAAAGTTTTATGTTAGATTATTTAATCCAGAGAGGAATAAATCCTTCCTTACCCCAGTCTAACGCTTTAACTCATTTTCTGCACCAGGAATAATATTCATTTCTTTCAGGGACATGCTCACCCTCCAGAGTGTGGTCTATGTTACCGTTTCAGAAAGACAAATCCTTTATTGATATATTGGAATCTGGGCTACTTGACCTCATTCATGAGGTGGGGGGTTCATGGCTAGAGCAGTAAGACAGCCATAATTTAAAGAAGCATATGTCATGTAATGCAGGGACACTTTTGTAGATTTGGCCTGCACTATTATATGTGATTTGGTCATAGACTAACTCAGAACCACTTTCCTTGTTAAACGTGAAAGACTCATATACTAAACAGAGAAAAACTGGGGTTCTGGTTCTGGCTACGCAAGGAATTATTTGTGTGGTCTTGAAAGAATCATCTGATTTTTGCCTGTCTCAGATCCTTTTGCTATAAAATGAAGAGTACAGATGAGATGATTAACAGGTTTGTTTTTAACTTTTACGCTATATTTTAATGTAGAAGAATGAGTCTTACCAAAAATGGGTCACGAAAAAGTCAGAGTTAGAGTGGTTCTGAAGAATCGGTACAAGGATAGGCAGAATCACAGAGAATTTAGAAATATTTTTTTTCCCAAATGAAAGAGGCATTTAAATTCTGTCTTATGGAGGATAGACTCACAGAGCCAGATGTAAGAGATTACTTGACGTTTCCTCTGCTCCACACTTTTCTTTCTGGGACCACTTGTTACTAAACCATTCCAGCCAGGCTACCACCTAATTGCTTAGAGGATTTTTAGGAATAGAGCTCCCATGATTTTTTTTTCAGACAGTATCTTAAAAAATATGACTATTGTTTTAGCTTCACCGTTATGGTCTGTTACTGATAGAAGCAAGACTTTTCAAATGTGTGGTTGGTGTAGTGAGTGTTTGACAAAATCAAGTTGCTGGTTTCTCCCTATCATGGTTTTAAAGGTAAATGAAACCTGAAAGATAGGAAAACCCCACGAATGAGAATCTTTCCACGATACTGTTTTTGAAAATCAGAAAGGAAATCTCCAAAAAGCAAGATGATATTAGGGGTTTATGACATTATTGACTCTTTAGGAATGTTCTAAGTCTACCCACATTAAATCCAATCTTCTACATCTTTTTTTCCTCTACAGTTATAGAATTTTTACAGTGATATTTGAGGTGTAGAATGAGCTTCTCAAGACCTTAAATCATCATAGAGCAAATGAAAAATGGAACAATACTACTTATATGCTAATTAATGAAACAAATCATCCTATGTTAGAAACATTTTCAAAGTTAAGGTCTGAAATAAGGTCTTTCTTTCTTTTTTTTCGGTACGCGGGCCTCTCACTGTTGTGGCCTCTCCCATTGCGGAGCACAGGCTCCGGACGCGCAGGCTCAGCGGCCATGGCTCACGGTCCCAGCCACTCCGCCGGCATATGGGATCTTCCCGGACCGGGGCACGAACCCGTGTCCCTTGCATCGGCAGGCGGACTCTCAACCACTGCGCCACCAGGGAAGCCCTGAAATAAGGTCTTTCTTATTTCAGACTTGTAGAAACTCTTATTTTGAGTTCTGGAAACTCAATTAATTGAAGCATATTCTGTTCTGAGAATTCTATGCTACTATTTTCTCCTTAGTTATCTTCCAAAGTATTTGAGTTTAACTTGTCAGGCCATCAGTATTCTGCTATTCCTTTTCCCCTGCGTACTACAATCTTTTCAACTTCCCTGTCATTTGCTATCCCCTGCGTGTCTCTAAAACAAACACTCAAGTACCCCTGCCAATTTCTTAAGTACACACACTTATGCATGCCGTAAAATGAGTATCATCAAGCCCTGATTTGAGATCATCATTTATGGATGTCCCTCTGTGGCACTACCAACAACAACAAAAAGCCCTTCCGAGGATAAGAAAACCTCCAAAGCGTGAACTTAATCATACTAAGTGGTACAAAAGAGCAGACAGAGCAACGAATTTTTGACCCACGACAATCTTCTTATTTCTTCACACATAAAAGTTATTACTCTTTTCTAAGCAACATTCTCACAAAACTGTTGACCATAAAATTACCCATAAAACCTTTGAGAAACTAAATAATTAAAATTGCCTTTGGTCATAACTGAATTAAATATTTAAAGGTGATATGTTAATATTTTCTAACTTTGGATTTGCCTTAGACTTAAAAACTTAGCCTAAAATGAACTTGTTGAAAGTGATATAATTAAATAGCACTTATATTTTCTTAGTGGAGTTGTTTTATTTCTACGAATGGAATATTTTTAAAAATTCAGTGTTTTAGTCTAATGTATATATTAATTTTCGTATTACTGTGTAACATCCTCTTAGCTTTTTACTAAGGTCTGTTTTATTTAGATTTTCCTCTTTTTTGTTCTACTCTAATCTTGCCCTTTCCCTACTTTAATAGAAAAAGCGTGCAACGATGCTATGCAGACAAATGTACAGCAGTGCCGTTAGCATTTAATCTCTTTTTAGATAAATGCAAATATTGCTGCTGATGGTATTGGACTCTTGTCCAGTAATCATTTGGGGAGCTTCCTCATCCATTTTTCAAGCGGTGTCCATTACAATCAGTCACTGAAAACTGTGATCTAGAATATTCGTTCTTGATGAAAACAATAGAATTAAGTTACAGGGCTCTGGAAAATTGCTTCCATATTCAAGCAGGGCTACATATATACAGACACCTTGCTGATGATTTTACTGCCTCGAAGAAAATGTATTGCTACTGCCACAAGCCTGTCTTTTGGCACTTTATCACTTACAAGTAATGATAAAATTGCAAGAGACTTCTTTTTAATCTTATAGGTCACTGTTTGTAGTCTGGACTATCTACCCTTTTGTCCTCTTCTTTAGGCTAGATAAGGTGGAAAATTCCCTTTAATTGTCTCTACATTTCATTTAAATGGTATGAAACACAGACTTTGTCATCTGATCTTCAAGTCCCCATATCTTTTAATATATAATTTTATTTCTTCATATTTTCAACATAATTTTTAGAAAGAGTTCTGAATGTGTTTAAAATAATTTTTATGAAACTAAAGGACTGGTTGTATTTTGAAGGGTTCAGCTACTTTTAAAAATCATAAAAATAGAAGATAATTTATTTGACATCATGAGAATCCTGACTATAAAATAATTTTGTTACTGAGTTTCTTCTCCTTATTATAACCATCAGTTTTTACTATTTATTCACATAAGAATATTTATACAGATATCCAACCTGGCAACACAGAGTTGACAAAATAATAGACATTTCTTTTTAAATTTTTCTAATCATTGTGTCCTTGTATGAGAAAAAGTGAAGCAAGTGAGGAAGAAAACACCAAGAAAATCTCTTTTGAGCTGTTTCTTTCTTTTGCTCTTTGATTTCTAAACTTTCTCATAGGTTTGTTTTGGGGGACTCCACCTACACATAAAGCCATGAATGTATAGTGTCATGGTTTATTTCTCTCATGGTTTATTTCTCTGCCACAGATTGTGTTATTTTAACAATTTCCTGGTAATCAAGGAAGACTTTGTCGATGCACTAAGCCTTACGGAAGAATGTTTTATGTCATATAAAGGAGGAGAAATTTACTGCCAAGGCAGCATTTTATTCCTACTAAAATACCAAAGGTGCAATTTGGAATGTCTTTCTCTCAAGTGGTTAAAAACAGTTTACAAATGTAATTTTTATCTCTGATTTAAATATGCTCTCTGGCCTACTAGCCTCGTTTTATAAGTAGATAAACCATGAAAAAGGCAAGTTGGCAACATTTTATTTTATTTTTTATTTATTTATGTTTTTATGGCAATGACTTTTCTTTTTTTTTCTTTTTTTTTTTTTTTTTTGCGGTACGCGGGCCTCTCACTGTTGTGGCCTCTCCCGTTGCAGAGCACAGGCTCCGGACGCGCAGGCCCAGTGGCCATAGCTCACGGGCCCAGCCACTCCGCGGCACGTGGGATCCTCCCAGACCGGGGCACGAACCCGTGTCCCTTGCATCGGCAGGCGGACTCTCAACCACTGCGCCACCAGGGAAGCCCTCTCATTGTAGTTTTGATTTGCATTTCTCTAATGATTAATGACGTTGAGCATTCTTTCATGTGTTTGTTGCCAAAGTTGGCAACATTTTACGTGTTTGTTAAGTCAGGATATGATGCTTAGAGAGCAAAAATAGGCAGGAGATGAAGTCTTCATAAAATGCTATGAGCGACAGTTTCCATTTACCGAGAATCTACTATGGCAGGCACTATGCTTAGTGTATTATGTACATCACCTATAGAACTGACTGCAGTCTCAGCAGGGAGGCATTATTATACCCACTTAAATATGAGGAAACTGACACATAGGGAAGTTAAGTGTCCAGCTGCGAAGGGCAGAGCCCAGATTCAACTAATGCTTTGCTAATCACTAAAAATGGTCTGAACAAAGCATATTGTACTTTCTTCTGCTAACAGAGGCTTGACAAAGAAGCAGAACTAATAAGAACTCAAAGGGACACTGACATTGGGCTTCCGTCCTGTTTGCTGTGCTCTCTGCAGGGTTGCCATTGGTTTTTAGCTTCTAGATCTGCAGTTTAGCACTTTTGTCTACAAGATGCTTTTAGATGATGGTGCATGTGATCATCTTCTAAACATGTCTTCAGATAAGTGAAAATATATCTGAGGGGAGGGTTTGTTGGAAGGGGCAGTACTTGAGTTTCTTTCTCATTAGTTTTTATTTCACTTTGAGTACAGGGACCACATCTTATGAGGTTGTCTAGGTAGGCATGTTTTCTCACATTGTGGGTGTGATTATATACACCTGCATTTGTTGAATGACACCCGCTCTTTGCCACTTTTCACGGGCAGCTCTGTGCAAGCATCTTTGTTAAATGGTTTACAGACTCAAATATAAGGAAGAAATGTCAAGCAGTTGACTGAACAGTTCCTCCCCTTTTCTTCCTCTTAACATCAATATGAAGTCTTGTCTGATAGATTGAAAAAGAGAAAACCACTTTTCACTGCCCTGACCCTGTCTAAAAAATGCAGCTCTCATAAGTACACTCAGAGAAAAACAAGAGAAGCAAATCCACTCTTAGTCGCTGTCTAGGTGTGCTTTTAAAATATGATTGTACTTGTAAAGTCTGACTGAGGTGATAAGAAGTAAGCATGACAATTTTTAAATTTTATTTTTAAAGAATTAAAAAATTTTTTAAAGTTGAGATCAAACTGACATATAACATTATATTAGTTTCAGGTATAAAACATAATGATTCAATATCTGTATGCCTTAGGAAATGATTAGCACAATGAATCTAGTTAATATTATCACCTTACATAGTTAACAAAGAAATTCTTTTCTTTCTTGTGATGAGAACTTTTAAGATCTACTCTTACCAACTTTCAAACATGCAGTACGGAATTATTAACTATAGTCACCATGCTGTACATTACATCCTCATGAGTTATTTAAATATTTTATAACTGGAAGTTTGTACCTTTTGACCCTCTTCACCCATTTCTCCCAGTCCCCCCATCTTCCTGCCTCCGGCAATCACCAGTGTGTTCTCTGCATCTAAGCCATGACTCTTTAATATAACTTTGCAAAGTGCCAAGAACTGCACCAATGAAAAATCACAGAAAGACAGTAGTTAATATTTACGATGCTAGGAGACCGATGGAAACTCCATCTCTCATGGTTTCTGTTTACAGATAAATGTTTCAGGCTCACAGTTTTATTCTGGACAGAGTGCCTGCAATGCTACCTCAGAATTTTACCTCTCCAAAAGCTGCTTTAAAATCACAAAAGTATTTATAAATCCTAAAAAACTTTGTCTCTTCTGTGTATCAAAAGTCTTATTTTTGCTTCTAGAAGCTTTTAAAAGTTTTCTCCGTAATTAGAAAACATGTTTGTATGTGTGACCAGAAATTCTTTAATGATGAATGTTTAAAGATCCTAAAGAGCAGTAATTGGGTCATTTGTAAGAATGTCATAGCCTGTGACTTACTAAAGAATGTTTTTGCTTCATGCAAATGGGAAGCTACTCTTAGGATTTCCTTAAGAAAATAAATACTTCCTCAAGAAGGTATAGAAAAAGCTTTTAAATCAGGATCTTCCTGCTAAAATTTTGCTTGAAGATAAATTATTATATTGGGGGATACAGGAGGAGGTTGGTGCTCAGAGACCTCAGCTACTGGCAGGGCTTCAAAATTTTACTAGAAACTAAGGCTCATTTCTTTAGACTTGCAGGTCTTAAATTTATTATTATTTTGTATTTTATTTATTTTTGGCTGTGTTGGGTCTTCGGTGCTGTGAGCACGTCTTCTCTAGTTGCGGTGAGGGGGGCTACTCTTCACTGCATCGCGTGGGCTTCTCACTGCAGTGGTTTCTCTTGTAGTGGAGCATGGGCTCTAGGCGCGCAGGCTTCAGTAGTTGTGGTGCGTGGGCTTCAGTAGTTGTGGCGCACAGGCTTAGTTGCTCCGTGGCATATGGGATCTTCCTGGAACAGGGCTCGAACCTATGTCCCCTGCATTGGCAGGCGAACTCCTAACCACTGCCCCACCAGGGAAGCCCAGACTTGAAGGTCTTTACACTGGATTTCATTAGTGAAATCAAAAATGACTTGATACATAGTGGACTTCCATTAAATAAGACACTTGTACATCAGAAAGTCAATTTATTAATTTTAATGCGGGAGTTCCAGTGACTGGGTGCGTACATCTCCTAAGGACATCATCCCTTTTCCCAATGTCAAGATTCCTGGGAAACTAGTAGAAAATTCCTTGGTGACCACAGATGAGTTTAAACCTTCGGTAATGTTTCCTGGTGAGAGTTTATGGAGACATACTTTCTCCATAGAGGATGCTACATCTCTCAGATAGGAATACTTCACACACCTCAGACCTTCTCTGCCTTTCTCTCACCTACACCATGGTAGACAAAAGGGCCATTTATGGCCTACTAAATGGCAACAGAGTGCCATTACTATTATCGTTGTCATTGGTGACGGTGGTGGTAGTAGTGATGGTTCCTTTTTTTAAAACTTTTATTGAGGTACAGTTGATTTACAATGTTGTGCTAGTTTCAGGTGTACAGCAAAGTGAATCAGTTGTACACATACATATATCCACTCTTTTTAAAGTTCTTTTCCCGTATAGGCCATTACAGAGTATTGAATGGTAGTGGTGGTTTTTGAATCTATGCTCTAATTTTTTTGTCTCATCCCTATGCTCAGGCTATATGGTACCAGTTATTCCTGCTGTCAGTTTGTTGCCTTCAATGTTTCCAACTTTTAATTTATTGCTTCTAATTTGCTATAGACAGGGAAAGCAAATATACAAAGCAGTTAAAATTATGTCTAAAGTTAGGGCTAGGTGCAGAGAGTAAAGCCCTAAATATTTCTTCAGTGAGAAGACAGCTGATAAAATTTGGTCTGTATGTTATCTGTCTTGGCTATTCAAATACCTTTATTACTTCCTGATGTTTGTCATTTTCTAGATAATTGAAAGTGACTAGAAAAATGATGTCTGTGTCTTTGAGGTGTTGTTGTATTGCTATCATACACGGTCCGTTCCGATTCGAGGGGCCTCAGTAGGATAAGTCAAGTTAAGCTATGTAATAAGTGGGTCTCTTTTAAAAGAAAAGGTACACTACATTTTTCTTAGGGAAATGGTTCCTCCAGGTGCCTTAACCTAATACTCCTGTACCTCAGTTCAGACCTGAGGCTTCAGTCATTTTAACTTCAAGTTATAGCTTTCACCTAGAGAAAAATATACTACCCATTTTGAAAAACCTCAAAATGATGAAAAAATGTCCATCAATCAGGGTCCTAAAAATATTTGTGATTTTTATCCTTTGGAAACCTTTGCCATAATTCTGTGCTACTATTTTAAAATAAAGTAGTTTTAGTAGTCAAGTTTCTAATGGCTCCGCCACCCCACACCTCAGGGAGCCGCTATACTTTTATACCTCCTCGTAAAACTGTATCATAATCCCCATAAGGTCAAGAGAAGTTGAATCTAGTAATGAAATAGTTCTCAGGAGATGACTGATTTTATCCCAAATCCTGTTTTTTTGTAGATCTTTCTTAGTCATAGGATGATGCAGAAAGTTTTCTGTTGAACAGCATTTAAGACATCTATGGAATATTTCTTTCCTATCTCTTGTGATGAAAACATAATTCATTTTCACTTTTCCAATAAGAGGTATTTTTAAAAATCAGAATATAATTTCTAACAAATTCCTTTGGCGATAATATATATACTAAGTAAAATTCGGTGTCAGTGATTTGTAAATAGATAACTATATCTTATTCCTTAAGTCATCTGCAAAATTTGTTCTTCTTTTAAATTAAATTTACTTTTAAAGTATATTCTACAATGCAATTCTTGAATAGATACTCTGGGTCAATTCAGTGTTGCGTTTTCTACAGGAAAAATCATGAACAAGGTAAGGCCAAGTAATGCATTTCAAAGAAGTCATGTGAATTATGGTCAAATCAAGATTTCATTTAACCTTGAAACTCCTTTAACTATATTCATTTAGAGTAACATAGAGATATCTTCTCCACCTTGCTTCAAACCACCATCATACTTTAAAGCCATTTGTATTTATCTTTAGAAATTTCTTAGCATCACACAAAATAGTTAAGGATATTAAGCTTTCAATTAAAAATTAATTCATAAGTTCATTTATATACCTTAACCACATACTAATTTTTCTTGTAAAAATAAATGTAAACACTTGTAAAGATTACAAGTGGCACAAAAATACATCAAACAAAAAGTTAAAAACCCCAGTTCTCTTTAAATCCCATGATGTCTCAACGTTTGATGGACATATTGATAGTAAAAGAAGTCTTTGTTTAAAACTTTTTTGCACTACTAGAGGACGATGAAGTTGCTTTTTCACCAAGGAATGAAATGTTAGACTTGTACTCGAATGTCATCTAATGTCAGTAAATACGCGCATTTGAAGTTCTGTTTTGAAGCTGAAAGACAGGTACACTTGAAAAAAATGAGGAAAACAAAACAAAACAAAACCTAGAGAAATGACCTGGAGAAATGACCTGGAGAAATGAAATATGATCTGTATCTTACTGCCTCTGGCATCATTTAGGGATATCTATTCTTCCTATCTGTCTTTCTAATCTAGTGTTCTTCTCTTTTTTCCTTTAGTAATACTGACTCTTGGTTTCTGTCCTCATGCGTTCCATTTATTATTCTTTACTGTTTATAGAGATAAAGATCAGAGCATCCAAGGAGTCAATTAAAAGAAAAGCAAGCGAACAAAAACGCTAGAAGATAAAGACAGCTATGGGTGTTAGGACCCCAAAGCTCATAATCAGATTTCATTTGCTCTGACTATTGAGATGATGTATAGGATGGAAATGGAGCGCTCATTTACTCATATGTGGCTGATCCAACATAGTTCTTGAAATCCTTCCTGTCCCAAAGTACCATGATTACACTTAAAAGACAAAGAGAAAATCATGAAAACTATTTGCAACACTTATGACAGGAGAAGCCTCTTAGTAACTAAATATCAAAGAGTCAAACCAATAAAAAAACCACAACAACATGAACTGCCCCGATAGAAAATATTTATAATAGCTCTGTGTTGAAATAGTGAAAGCTTGATACCAAATGACAAGCCTAACTGAGGGAATTGTTCAATGATTAATGGAAGAGTGATATAATGCAACCATCTAAATAAGGATTTAGAAATATATTCACTATTTTAAAATCATATTATGATCAGCAGGTTCTGACCATAAAATTGTTCCAGTTCCAAGCTAAATGGAATGCATCTTCTAAGAACAGAATAGCGTTGAGCCAGAAATGAGAATCCACGCATCTCTGAGAAGCCTTCAGGCTAAGTAAGATGATTAAAAGTAAGCTAATTACCACATGTTACCTGTCTTCTAAGCTTGGTAAGATTGCACTTCCCTGACCCCTTAGAGTTAGGATTGGTCATGTGACTTACTTTAGTCAATCATATAGGAACAGAAGCAGTGATGTCACTTTTAGGAAGAAGCTCTCTAACCCAGTGTGGTATTTGCTATACTTTCTTCTTTCCCTCTACTCTGGCAATATTCCACAAAGTGACTGCTCCATTAGCCTGGAGCAGTCTGGAATGGAGGCAGCACAGCACAGACCCACAGCTGATCCAAGATGGATATGAGAAGAAATCTTTGTGATTTTAAGGCACTGCAATTTGGGGGCTGCGTGTTACCGCTGTAGAACCCAGCCTATGCTAGCTGACAAAACCTGCTTCTGAAGTAATAAACTTAGTGTCTACTAAGTTCCACCCATCTAGTCTTTATCCTGGCTCTACTACTGAACAGCTCTGTTATCTTGAATAAATTACCTAAATAGAATTATAAGCCTTAGCCTCCTCAGCTGTATAACATGAACATATTAATGCTATTTCATAGGGCTGTGATAATGATTAAATGAAACAAAGCTTAGCATAGTACTTGGCACTTCCTCAGGAGCTTCACTCAGGTTGAGGCTTTCAAAACCATATGTGTTATAGGTAGACATTCAGGATGCTTGCCATTTCTCCAGAGGTAACTGGCATGACGCCATAAATTTAGCGCAACGGGATGATATCCAGTGAGAGCGTGAGGTGGACCGAAGGCCATTAGACTGCCGTTGGCAGGAGTAAGACACACCACAGGGTCCTCTGTGCTGTTGCAGAGGCCATTTCTACTCCTGCAGCACTGAAATATTTACAAGGGAACACATGGTAAGACCATTTCCATTATGCGCATCTGTTTACTTCAATCACCACAAGGGTCTCAAGGTACTCACATCTTCCCTTGTCATCTGAACTCTTGTCCTCAATATGGTTCTGTACATCCTCCAATCTGACCCTACCCCTATACATCCCCAACATTCAAAACCCTTCCCCTGTGTCCTCTGGAATTCACAGTCTATCATCATCAAATGCTCTGCATCCTCAAGCTCATTTCTGTGCGGCTCCTTTACGCCCTCACCGGAAATGAAATCTGCTTCCTCTGCAGGACGCTCTTTTCTCCGCGGCCCTCAGAAGGTGGTTGTTTTCTCCCTTCCCTGCCTTATACCACTGGGCGTCTTGCTCTTCTCAAATTCCTCTCCCTCCAGACCCCACAATTACCCATCCTCATCGTCTTCACACTCATGCCATCATCTGAGTTCATATCACTAAACCCTCCTTGCTTTAGCCATTTATAGAATTCTGGGAGCCTCCTCTCCTTTCTTGAGGAAGTTAGCTTATGGATCCTTGCTGCTGTTTCTGATACTATTCCTGTAATAATTCATAGTGCTTTTGCATATAAATAGACATCCTCTGAATACCCTGACCTCTCAGTGCCTGATCTCCTTTCTGTGCGTGACCTTGCTCTTCCTCTCCCCCAGGCCCTGTAGACATGTCCTAGACTTTATCATTACCAATAATTGTGCAGCCTCCATAGTCTCAGTTTCGAGGGTCACTGTTTGACCACCACCTTTCATTTTGCAGCTCACATTCTTCACTAACCTATATCCAACAATCCTTCAACCCTTCTGGTCCTGCAATTCAGTGGCCCTAATAACTCTTCAATGTCCCTCAACTCTCTTCTTTATTACCCAGCTTGGATGCCATAGTCCATCATTATAACTCCATTGCTTACACCCTCAGCTACCATGTTCTCCCCACGCCATCCCAATGTCCTTAAGAGTAAAACCTCAACACTGGTTAAACTCAGACTTCCCTATTCAAGGTCTACACCTGTGCTGCTGGACCTGCTGGAGAAAAACACCCGGTCATGCTAACTGGACCACCAACCTCAAATGATGCCTGGAAATGCTGTGCTGCCCTGTCCATCTGTGTGTGTGCTCTCTCTCTCTCTATCTCCTGATCATTTTGTACTTAATCATCTCTTCTCAAACCTTCAGCAACCCCTTAGCAATCCTCACTGTTTCAGATGATCTTGCTTCCTATCTCCCTCTCAAAATAGAAATAATCAGAAGAGAGCAACCATGAGCTCCCATCCTGCCTTACCTCCTTTTTCCATGGATGAATTGTCCGTGTTCCTACTTAAAGCCAACACCTCCACTTGTTTTTGGATCCCACTCCCTCTTGCCTACTTAGAGACATCACCACAAGAATCTCCTTGTTCTCCCTTTTTAAAAAAGAGAAACTTCCTGTGCTTCCATATGCCTCATTACAAATACCCATTTCTGTTTCCCTTTGCAGCAAAACTCCGTGGAAGAGTTGAATCTCCTTGCTGCCCTCACTTCCTCTGTTCTTATGTCTTTGGGTATTGGTTGAAGAATCCTCCAAGGCTAGGATTCAATTACAGGAAAAGGGAAAGTAGATGGGGAAAGTAGAGATATAGACAAAGCATCTGCAAGTCACACTTGTACCACGTCCTTGTCTCTTTCAATCCATCCTAATAAATAACCAGCTACCTCTCTTACCCCTGCCCACATCTTCCTTTCCCCCTTTCTTATCATTGAGAGAATCCTTATGTCCGTGCCTGAGTCAGAGTTTTAAGGTTACTGACCTAAACCTTTCTGCTGGACAAAACCAGAAGTAGACTCCTCAAGCAGACAATAAATCCCATGTAACATATTTCTCCAAGCTTCTGTGTCCTTTTGGTCATGAAGAAAATGATCAACTCATACAAATTCAGTTTGGGGAAAAAACCAATTGTTTACCCTACAAAATTAAGCAAGCATGGGATAGGACTGAAAGTACAAATTGTTCTCTAGTTTATTTTTGAGATTTTTGGATTGAACTGCCTCTTAGCTACAAAGAACTATAAGAATTAAATGGGTAGTTCAGTAGGGGGTGCTTTAAAATTAAAGACTAACAAATATTTTGCCAAGGCTATCTTTGGGAGTTTAAATACTTTCACTGTTTAAGTTGCAAAGACTGTGCCGGTGGTTGTATTCTCTACTCAGCATGCATTTTTATGTGAATTTTCAGCTACAGCTAGATATCTAAGTAAATACAGTTTCCTGAATTGAAAACACTTTTACATTATTTCTAAAATTCTACAGGTTCAACCTAATATGATTTGCAAATTACTTTTTAAAATGAATTATGTATCATCTCTATCAAACCTTTGAGTAACAGATTCCCTTTTCAAGGTCCCTTACGATGACCCTTAAGCCACCCTTGAATACTTATTTTTAGTCTGTCTAATCTTGAATGATGAAATATTTGAAAACATCTAATCACAATTTTCAGCAAACTTTCCGAGATGAATTTGCAAAGTCACATATTTTGCTTGCCTTGATCCCCCAAAAGTTCTATGTGCCCTGTTTTTTCTTTTGAAGGGAAGAGGACCAATTAGTCACATGCTAATCAGAACTTTTGGTGTGAATGTGTAATGAACCATTTTTTGGTCATCAATCATTAATTTTGACCAAAGAGCCCACTCTAACACAAATTGCAATGGATCATTTAGGAAGAGGTAATAAGAAGCAGGCTCTATCAGAAATGAAAGAAGATCTGTATATTGTCCAGTAGCTCCTGCTTCAAGAGGCCCTTATCTTATTGATTCTTATTCTTCCATGTCTAAATTTCTGGGCTGATGTCCCAGAGTTTCTGGCCCATCACAGAAGAGACAGTTATCACCATTAAGTGTTCCAAAATGTCTTTGGATTTTCAAAGCTCAACCTTTGCTCTGGACAACCATGCCAGGTAAACTTACTGGGAAACTTAATTAGGTATCATTGGGCCACCTTTGGCCAATAGGGCCATTGTGAAGTAAGAATGCTAGTCATATCTATCTACCTATTCCTTCCTTCCTTCCTTCATTCGTTTCTCTACTTACTCAACAAAACTTTTGAGACTATCAGACTCTGTACTAAGCATGAAAGACACACATGTGATCGAGACATAGCTGGCACCTTCAAGGAGCTTACATTTAGTGGAGGAAACACAAGTAAATAAATAATGCAATAATACATCCTGGTAAGAGATTATTGTAACTATGCATCTGGGTGTCTTGCTGGGGCCCTGCCAGAATCCTCTGGGAATGGGTATTTGCCTTTTTTTTTTTTTTTTTTTTTTTGGTCAACCCAACATCTGAAATCCTTCTGTTATAAGTCTTGGTAAAAGGAAAAGCCTCTCTCCCACTGTTAAACATACGAGATCTTTCCTTTCCCAGCCTCCCTTGCAGATAGGTTGTGAATACCTGATTTAAGTTCCTCCAAAGGAATGCCTCCGCCATTTATTTTGTGGTGGGAGCAGCTGTTGGTAGTGGTGCTGGTGGCAGTGAGGAGAGAACAGTGCTGGGGCACTGGCAGGGCAGCAGCAGTGTCCTCAACACACCTGTCAGTGGTTTTCCTGGCTGCATGGCCCCCATGCCTCTTCTGTCCTCCTAGCCATTTTGTGGGTTACCTACTACCCTTCCTAAGGAATTTCTTTTCTGCTTACATCAGACAGACGCCCAGATTTTTAAGCGCATTGGAAGCCAAAATTTTTGTTTGTCTTTGGAGGCTTGCTTGTTTTGCTTTGGAAGGTAATGACCTAGATACCAAGTCAGCAGGAGATGTTTACATTGTGACATTATTTAGAACTTGAATTAATTGCAGTTAGTTCAGGGACACACTTGGGTTCTGTACTTTAAAGTGCTAACTCCCATAATCAAGAAATTTAGACATTTTAAAGGCATGTTTATCAGAAATTTCCACAGGTTTTTAAACTAATGGTTTTAGTGACTTAAAAAAAAATTGAGAATTCCTTGGTGATCCAGTGGTTAGGACTCAGCGCTTTCACTCCTAGGGCCCGGGTTCGATCCCTGGTCAGGGAACTAAGGTCCGGCAAGCCATACACACCATGACCAAAAAAAAAAAAAAAAAAAAAAAAATTAAATTAACAATCTCCAAAATATTTATTGTATTTTTTCTTGAAAGGTTAGTTTGATACTTTTTACTATTACATTATTTTGTCCTTCTTAATTTTCTCTTTTGGATATTAAAAAAAAATTTTTTTGCCTTGGTTTATGATTTTTTAAAAGTATACCTCCACCAACTGATTTGTCATTTTATACATGTTTAAAAAAATCACGTTGGAACATGAATGTTGGGTAGGACAAAGCACAGATGATGAAGGCCCATTTTAAAACATTTCAAATAAAAATTAAGGTGGTTCTAAAGGAATGAGATCCCAGAGAAACACTGAAAATGATTTCGTCAATAAATTATATCTAAAGCTCCAAATGGCTATCTAATTTGGGCAGTCATAAGTTGAATTATGGCTCTGATTCCTGCTCTATTAATATTGATTTGGTGCTTAATTTTATTTCTTACTTAAGGAAGAATTAACATAAGGCAACATTTTTTTTTTTTTTTTGCGGTACGCGGTCCTCTCACTGTTGTGGCCTCTCCCGTTGCGGAGCACAGGCTCCGGACGCGCAGGCTCAGCGGCCATGGCACACAGGCCCAGTTGCTCCGCGGCATGTGGGATCTTCCCGGACCGGGGCATGAACCGTGTCCCCTGCATCGGCAGGCGGACTCTCAACCACTGTGCCACCAGGGAAGCCCCAAGGCAACATTTTTAATGTACATAAATGTGAGGATTATTTTTTACCGGGGGAAACACTGGCTTTACTGTCTGAAAATAATAACTTTTTATTTTAAACCTGTAGTCTCTGAATGAAATACTAACAAAAGGTCACCAATTTTTCCTGTCCTTCAAACTATTCTATTATGTCTTGAGTGTTTTATTTTACTAGAAGTTCATGAAATTGGTGTTTTATATAATTATAAGACTAAAAGCGGGTGCACAAATCTATTTATAGGAAGAGTCCATGGTGGATTGCACAGTTCCATGCAACGTCTTTAGAACTCCACGAAAATACTGTGTTTTAAAGTCAATTGAAGGAATTCAATTGTCAGTATGGTTATGCCATTAACTTTATATTTTATTTGTATGTACAGAATAATTTCAGTTTGTTTTTTGTATTTAGGAATTATTTTTCTTTCCTTTTGATTTTATGCTTTTTAATTTGCATAAAGCATGGACATGATTCCAAAGCCAAAAAAATAAATTATTTTCATAGAAGTGTCAATTCACTCTGTGCGCCCTCCATCCTGTTCTCTTTCTCTCAGTGTAGGTCACCAATTTTATTAGTTTTCACCAGTGAGGTTTTTAAAAAATATAAGTGAAACAAAACCATACATAAATACATTGATATTTTTCCAGTTTCTTAACTATGAACACTATTTTACACCTTGCTTTTTCATTAAAAATATATTTTAAAGATTACCCCACATCAATATTGAGAATTACATGCCTTCCTCTTTACAGCTGCATAATATTCTTATTTGTGGATGTCCCATAGTTTATTCAAGAAGTCCTCTTGGGCTTCCCTGGTGGAGCAGTGGTTGAGAGTCCGCCTGCCGATGCAGGGGACACGGTTTCGTGCCCCGGTCCGGGAAGATCCCACATGCCGCGGAGAGGCTGGGCCCGTGAACCATGGCCGCTGAGCCTGCGCGTCCGGAGCCTGTGCTCCGCAACGGGAGAGGCCACAACAGTGAGAGGCCCGTGTACCACAAAAAAAAAAAAAAAAAAAAAAAAAAAAGAAGTCCTCTTTCTCTGAACATTAGGGTTATTTCTACTCTTCTGCTATTTTAAATAAGACCACAATAAATATCCTCATATATATGCCTTTTTGCATTTTTGCCTGTGTACCTTTGGGATAGATTTCTTAAAATAGGATTGCTAGATTAAAGAATAAATTCATATGTAACTGTGCTGTAATTTCTTATTTTTAATATGACCTTCTAGTTCTTGTCTATAATTATGTATAGTTTACATACTTTCACTCAAATTTATGAGGACTTTTACGTTTTGTATTTGTATTTAATATATGTTTATGTTTGTATGTCTCTTCATAGCTAAGTTTCATCATTCTATAAAAGTTTGTCATTGAAGAATGGATTAAAATCACTTTTATTTGTATTTCTTTCCTTCCTAACTACTTAATGGATATTTATTAAACTGAAGTGAATCAATAGTCCCTTGTATCTGATGTAAGGCACACAAGGAAGTGTGCTTATGTGAGTGTGTATCGAAATTCATAAACATTTCAGTATATCTCTTAGAAAACATCATTACCTACATATTTCCAATTTTTTGATTTTCTCATGTAAAATTTTGAAAACAACTATATATCAGAGTAGATGAGTAGAGTAGCTCATCTTGTACTGAAGAGGCAGACATGGTCCATGTCATGTATTTCTACACACTCGGAGCATACAGACTGACCATGACTAGGAATTTACTTATGAAATTAGAAATCACATCAAGTCACCTCCCTTCACTTACTTTCCATTCTTTACTTTTCACCTTCCTGAGGGGCAAGAGGAAGACTTGCTTCCTTGGATCTGATACCCGTAATCGCTTGCCACTAGCATTTAGAAGTCCAGTACCCCTTCTTGTGAAGATGAGCCCTTATAACCATATCTGTGCCTGGATTCTCTCTTCTGTCTTTTCAGTTTATCACAGAAGTTGTGTTTACAATTAAAAAGCTGTACCAGTGCAAACTGGTACAGCCACAATGGAGAACAGTATGGAGGTTACTTAAAAACCTAAGAATGGAGTTACCATACGATCTTGCAATCCCACTCCTGGTCATATATCCAGAGAAAACTATGATTCTAAAAGATACACATACCTCATAGCAGCACTATTTACAATAGCCAAGACATGGAAGCAACCTAAATGTCCATTGACAGATGAGTGGATAAAGAAGATCTAGTATATATACAATGGAATATTACTCAGCCATAAAAAAGAATGAAATGATGCCATTTGCAGCTACATGGATGGACCTAAAGATTATCATACTAAGTGAAGTACACCAGACAGAGAGAGACAAATATGATAAGATATTGCTTATATATGGAATCTAAAAAGAGATGATACAAATGAACGTATATACAAGACAAAAACAGACCCATAGACACAGAAAGCAAACTGATGGTTCCTGAAGGGGA
The DNA here is from genome assembly GCF_039906515.1 of Pseudorca crassidens. Classification (NCBI taxonomy): domain Eukaryota; kingdom Metazoa; phylum Chordata; class Mammalia; order Artiodactyla; family Delphinidae; genus Pseudorca; species Pseudorca crassidens. The sequence goes on from NC_090296.1 coordinate 192,541,308, forward strand.
AAGAGGGAGAGGAATAAATTCGGAGGTTGGGTTAACATAAACATACTACTATATATAAAATAGATAACTAACAAGGACCTAATGTATAGCACAGGGAACTCTACTCAGTATTTTATAATAACCTATAATAGAAAAGAATCTGAAAAATACATATATATATTCTTTTTCAGAGATATATATATAACTGAATCACTGTGCTGTATACCTGAAGCTAACTTGACATTGTAATTCAACTCTACTTCAATAAAAATTAAATTAAAAAGCAAGTTACTGGGCTTCCCTGGTGGCGCAGTGGATAAGAATCTGCCTGCCAATGCAGGGGACACAGGTTCGATTCCTGGTCTGAGAAGATCCCACATGCCGTGGAGCAACTAAGCCCAGGAGGCCCAACTACTAAGCCTGCGCTCTAGAGCCTGTGAGCCACAACTACTGAAGCCCGCATGCCTAGAGGCTGTGCTTCGCAACAAGAGAAGCCATCGTAATGAGAAGCCCCCGCAATGAGAAGCCCACGCACTGCAACAAAGAGTAGCCCCCGCTCACTGCAACTAGAGAAAGCCTGCATGCAGCAACAAAGACCCAACACAGCCAAAAATAAATTTAAAAAAACAAAAACCAAAAAAAACAAGTTACTGAAATGTGTACAAGGAGTTGGTGTGGCATCAGAATCTCTGTGCAATTTAGAACATGAATTTTGCTAAATTCTCAGTGTTCATTTTATATTCCATATAGCAATAATCCCAAAAATTAAAAAAAAGAATTATGAATCTTTTCATTTTGTTGATGGTTTCCTTTGTTGTACAAAAGCTTTTGAGCTTAATTAGGTCCCAAATGTTTATTTTTGATTCTGTTTCCTTTGCTTTAGGAGAAAGATCCAAAAAAATATTGCTACAATTCACATCAAAGAGTGTTCTGTCCATTTTCTTTCAGGAGTTTTATGATTTCCAGTCTTACATTTAGGTCTTTAATCCATTTTGAGCTTATTTTTTAATATGGTGTGACAGAATGTTCTACTTTCATTCTTTTATATGTAGCTGTCCAGTTTTCTCAGCAGCATTTATTGAAGAGACTGTCTTCTCTCCATTGCATATTTTTGCCTCCTTTGTCGTAGATTAAATGACCACAGGTTCACGAGTTTACTTCTGGGCTCTCTATTCTGTTCCATTGATCTGTGTCTACTTTTGTGCCAGTATCATACTGTTTTGATTACTGTAGCTTTGTAGCATAGTCTGAAGTCAGGGAGTGTGATACCTCCAGCTTTGTTTTTTTTTTTCTCAATATTGCTTTGGCTTTTTGGGGTATTTTGTGGTTCTATGTAAATGTTAGGGTTATTTGTTCTAAAGACAACCTACAATATAAATGGGAGAAAATATTTGCAAATGACATGACTGATGAAGTATTGATCCAAAATACATTAACAGCTTATACAGCTCAATATAAAAAAAAAAACTGATTAAAAAATGGGTAGAAGACTTGAATAGACATTTTCCCAAAAAAGATATACAGATGGCCAACAGGCACATGAAAAGATGTTTAATGTCACTGATCATCAGAGAAAGAGAAATCAAAACCTTAATGAGATATCACCTCACACCTGTCAGAATGGCTATCATCAAAAAGTCTACAAATAACAAGTGTTGGTAAGAATGTGGAGAAAAGAGAACCCTCGTACACTGTTGGTAAGAATGTAAATGCAAGCACTGTGGAAAACAGTATGGATGTTCCTCAAAAAACTAAAAATAAAACTACCATGTGATCCTGCAGTCCCACTCCTGGGCATATATCCAGAGAAAACTTGAATCCAAAAAGATACATGACAGTCTCTAGGTCCATACAGAGTGAAAAAAGTCAGAAAGAGAAAAACAAATACCATATGCTGACACACATATATATATGGAATGTAAAAAAAAAAAAAAAAAAAGGTTCTGATGAACCTAGGGGCAGAATAGGAATAAAGACGCAGATGTAGAGAATGGACTTGAGGGCACAGGGAGGGGAAAGGGTGAGCTGGGACGAAGTGAGAGAGTGTCATAGACATATATACACTACCAAATGTAAAACAGATAGCTAGGGGGAAGCAGCCACAGAGCACAGGGTGGTCAGCTCGGGGTTTTGTGTCCACCTAGAGGGGTGGGATAGGGAGGGTGAGAGGGAGACGCAAGAGGGAGGAGATGTGGGGTTATATGTTTATGTATAGCTGATTCACTTTGTTATACAGCAGAAACTAACACACCACTGTAAAGCAATTATGCTCCAATAAAGATGTTAAAAATAATAAAAATAAAGATACATGCACCCTAATGTTCATAGCAGCATCATTTACAATTGCCAAGATATGGAAGCAACCTAAGTGCCCATCAACAGATGAATGAATAAGGAAGATGTGGTACATATATTCGATGGAAAATTAGTAGTAAAAAAGAATGAAATTCTGCCACTTACAGCAACATTTATGGACCTAGAAGGTATTATGCTTAGTGACATAACTCAGACAGAGAAAGACAAATACCGTATATTATCACTTATATGTGGAATCCAAAAAATAAAACAAATGAATAACTATAACAAAAGAGAAAGAGACTCACAGTTATAGAGTACAAACTGGTGGTTATCAGTGGGGAGAAGGAAGGGGGAGGGGAAGATGGGGTAAAGATTAAGAGATACAAACTACTATGTCTAAGATAAGTAAGCTATAAGGATATATTGTACAGCACAGAGAAATATAGTCATTATTTTATAATAACTTTAAATGGAGTATAATCTATAAAATATTGAATCACTATGTAGTATAATTAAAACTAATATAATATTGTAAATCAACTATACTTCAATTTACAAAAAGAAATATGAGAATTAACTATAATTGAATATAAATAAAATTTTAACTATTAAACTATAGCATCCTAAGAAATTATTTTCTAAATGTAATTATGATCACTTTGGGATATTTAATTTTACATTTCTTAATCCAGCTCAGAACCATTATGACTTTCCATAGAAAAAATAGAAACACAACTTGGTTAAGTCTAACACAAATCACTCAGCTATCTATAAATGCATGATTTATGCAGTCCAGAAAGTCTGACATCGTATTCCTTAGCTGTCTTTGCATTAGAAACTTATTGTTATGCAAAAATCCAGTTTTTCTCTTAAAATACATATCATACAAATAGATAAGTAGAAATATTTTATTATAATTGCCAGCATCACAAATTTAATGCTAAAATGATTCAAAATTATTAACAATGTCACAAAAGCCAAGACAGATATATTTGTTATAGATAAAGAAGTCCATGAAAATCACGTTAAAGTGGAGGTGAGAATCACTTAAGATTATTTACAATACAATTACCTAGGATGTTTGAACTGAAAAGGAAACAAAAAGGACACAAATGACTGAAAAAATAAATGACAAAAAGAACTCCTTTTTTTCCTTAAAGGGAAGCCAGTTAGGAAGGGAATTGGGAGCATTTAAAATGTAATAGAGCTGTGTGCGATTTTCTTCCAGGACTGAGAACCATAGTGTTATCTGGTGAAAAATGAATATGAGACATTTATTGCTGCTGAGGGATTCCCTGGGCCGCCTGTGATAGGTCTGGACTGAGGCTTTGCTTGAAGGTTATGTGAAGACTTTGTCATTCAAAGTCGGCACCACTGACAAGCACTATCCTCAATAGAGCTAGCCGGAGCTCCGGTGGATAAACAAAGGGGTGAGATATATTAGTAAATGCGTGGAATCCTTCTACCTCCCCACAATTACTCATTCAGATTTATGGTGCATGATTTTGACTCACTCTGGCCAGGGTCACTGGTCATGCTGTAAAGAGTCTCATCATCAATAAATACATACAGATCACCTAAGTTGAAATCTGCTCATGCAGTAGACATCACAATAGAATGTCAGTCATTAAACTGTGGTCATACACACTTCTGATCTCAAACAATCATTCCCTACCTTTACCAACCACCATTTTCAACCGGCTCAGCACTAAATTTTTTCACTCTTTCTAAAAAGCAAATTCTCTTGCACAGACCAGAGATGTACTGCTCCAGAGGACATTAAAAATATTCCAAAGGTTTTGATGGCCATTTTAAAAAAGAAGTCCCCAAAAGATTTGGAAATGCCAGCATCACTGGAACAAATGCAAGATTTCCCAAGGTGATTACCTTGAAATAGATGACTCTAATTTGGGATTTATATGTACATATTTTGCCAGTTCTGAAATCTTCATCAAAATATCAGTTATTTAACCTTATACTGCCTCAACTCTTGATTCTGTGCTTACTCTAGAGAAGGAAGATTACTCACTCAACAATCTTCACCATTTCAGTAAATGGATACCTGACTAGTTTATCAGTCTAAAAACCTTATGGTCATCCCTGACTCTTTTAATTGTTTGTAGCTACAACCAATCTAAAAGCAAATCTGACCAAAGCAATGCAGCCTTGGTCAGATTTACATGAAAATTCATAATAACTGAAAAATTATTAGACTTAATAAGAGAGGTTAGCAATATCACTATATCAAAGTTCAATTAACTTCTACATTCCAGCAATAAGAAGTTAGAAAATACAATCTAAGAAGAAGATGTTATTTTTAACACTAACAACAACATCAAAAATAAAGTATCAGTGCAAATCTATCAAAAGATGCAAGATGTTATTGCCGAAGTCTAAATAAAGGGAGAGCTATAGCAGGTTCATGGTTAGCAATAGGCAATATTATAAATATAGCAATTCTCTCCAAATGAGTGTGTGATTAAATAGGTTTCTAATCAAAATCTAGTTAAAATAGCTCATTTTTATTGTGGAATTTGACAAGCTGATTCTAAAATATATTTAGAAAACCAAGTACATATCTGAAGAAGAATTAGAGACAAATTTGCCATACCAGCTAACAAGAGCTATTATAACGTTACAGGAATTATGTAACTACAGTAATATACAGTAATTAATATTGAGGTAGGGAGTGACAAATACACCTATGGAACACAACAGCCTAGAAGCAAGCTCACGTATATGTGAAAATCTGATATATGACATAACTGGCATTATGCTCAGCATGGAAAGGATGGACAATTCAATAAACTGTACTCCAATGATTTCTTATCCACATGGAAAAAATTAAAGTGGATTCTTCCCCTATTACATACACAGAAATCAATACTAGATGGTTCAAAGATTTAAGTGTTAAACACAAAACATTAAATTTCAAAAGACAATATACATTTTTATAATCTTGAGTGCAGGAAATGATTCTTAAATAAGATCCCAAACAAAAATAATAAAGAAAAGCATTGACACTTTTTACTACATGAAAGGTAAAATTTTCTGATTATCAGCATTTGCAGGAACCTGGATGGACCTAGAGATTGTCATACTGGGTGAAGTTAAGTCAGACAGAGAAGGACAAATATAGTATGATATCACTTATATATGGAATCTAAAAAAATGGTACAAATGAACTTACTTACAAAACAGAAATAGAGTTACAGATGTAGAAAACAAACTTAGAGTTACCAGGGGGTAAGGGAGGGAGGGATAATTGGAAGATTGAGATTGACATATACACACTACTATATATAAAATAGATAACTAATAAGGACCTACTGTATAGCACAGGGAATTCTACTCAATACTCTGTAATGACCTATATGGGAAAATAATCTAAAAAAAGAGTGGATATATGTATATGTACAACTGATTCACTTTCCTGTACACCTGAAACTAACACAACACTGTAAATCAACTAAACTCCAATAAAAAAATTTTTAAAAGTCAAAATATTAATTAAAATTTTCTGATTATCAAAAGTCATGATACAGAAAATGAAAGCAAAAACTGGGGGGAGATATGTACATGCCATGTAACTAATAAGTGACTAGTCTCCAAAAAATATAAAGAATTTATAGAAATTAACCAGATAAAGACAATCAACCTAGTAGAAACATGGAAAAACACCATGAACTGGCCTTTCTTAGAAGAGGAAACAAAATAGCTACTATATATTTATATGAAAAGTTACTTAGGTACATTAGATCAGTAAATTGCATATTAAAACCACAACTAGATGCCTTTTCACATCTAACGGGTTGATAATAACTTAATAAAATGAGAATTCCAAGCATTGGTGAAGATATGTAACCAAAAACTCTTAAATATCACCGAGTGGAGTGTAGATTGGTTTAACCACTTTAAAAAACAACTTGGCATTACCCAGCAAAGTTATAACCTAGCAATTCTGCTTCTAGGTATACCCCTTAAGAAATTCTTGAACAAGTGCTCTAAGAGACATGTACAAGAGTGTTCATGTTAAACCATCAAGTCAGGAACTGTGAAAGCATCTGAGATTTCATCTTGCTTGCAATAACAAGTTAACCAGTCAGTTTTATAGATATTGGTAGAAATACATGAAGTACGAGGGTTAGAGACGAAAGATAGTTCACTGTACACAGCAAAAGTAACAGTCAGAGTAATGCTGTAGGCATCTCCCATCCAGTTCCCACAGGATGCTGTGGTGAGGGCTAGGTGTTTCTTGTATAAGCAATGAAAATCCATTATGCTCAGAAACCCTGAGATAAAGAGACTGTGATCTTATATAAGGGCTGCTCACAAACCTGCCTATTCTCCTATCCAGTGAGTGACATGATCTTATTAGCCTGAAACTAAGCAATCTCTCTGGGAGAGGAGCAAGGCCTCTGTATCTCTTTTACCTCAGAATGTCTTCAGGGAAGGGGACGTGTCTATATTATTACCTGGGGACATAAATGAATTCATTCCAGAACAAGTCACTAACTCCATCTATCCAGGGCTGTTTGCTTATACCAATATTGCTAAAATGATATTACTGGAGCAAATGGGGTGCTAGTGCTTAGATGTTTAGCAACAGGAGAGATTCATGGAGAAACTGTATCCTCACAGTTCCTAAGAGCACAGTTTGTAATGGTAAAACAAAGCAAAACAAAACCACAATGCTTAATGACAGAAATCTTGGGGGGACTATACTGTGGAGTATCCAAATACAGAAATGCTATGCAAGAGTGAAAAATGAAATGAAGTATGACTTTCATCCATGTGCATGAATCCTATGTTAAGAAACAGAAAAATACACAGAAATATATACATTTATCTGAGTTCAGGAAGAAGGAAAACTATTAAATAGATTGATTAGAGTTGTACACATAGGAAATAAAATCATGAAGGAAAACAGAAAATTATTAACAGAAAATAGCATTTAACTCTGAGGGAAAAGAAAGATACTGTGATTAGGGATGGTCACATGGAATTTTCCAAAGGATTGGAAACACTGTACTTCTTGAGCTTTGTGACAGGTATTTTTAAAATTAATATTCTTTCAACTGTACATAAAAGTTATATACAATACTTTGCAAATATGATGTATTTCACAGTTAAACTAAAATATAATTTAAAGAGTAGATTACAGATTGGATAAAGGGAAAAGGGGGGAGAAAAGACTTTTACATTTAAAAAATCCCTGATCAATATTTACTATATACCAGCACTGTCCAGTTGAACAGGATTTCTGGTCAGGCAGGGCTCAAAGCTATCCACAGCAGTGAACAAGGCAATGAATTAGCTCCCTTGCTTGGGTGAGGTGGCAGAACCAACTACAAGGTTGGCAAGGCTCTTTGGCATCTTGACCACTGGGAATGTGACTGCAATGGAGAAGTGTGGAGGGACTTGCAAAACCAGCATTCAGATATTGGCAGAGTGAATTCCAACTGGCAGTTCTTAAATGGTAGTCCCAACCAGCATCTTTGCTCTTTGGAGATGGTGGTACAGTCTGATCTGGAAACCCCATGGGGCACAGGTATGTCTGATTTGGAGCTCAAATGAAGAGCCATACTGGCCCTGGAGCCTGGTGTTCCCCCACCCCTATTTCCATCTAGGCAGGTGAGCTGAGTCTTAGCCCTAAATGTCACTGAGTATGTAGACTGCAGCCTCACGCAACCAGGAAGCCTGGTCTGAGCATCTGGGAAGGTGTGTAGCCCAGCAAAGCAATTCCTGAACGTAGCTCTTGAAATGAAAGCCCAGGTAACAACACTGATTGGCAGCAGAGCAAAGCAGGTATCCCCATTTGGCCAAAGAACTTGAGGCACAAGCCATTTCTTCCAGGAGAAGACAAAAAGAAAGATACAGGGCTTCCCTGGTGGCGCAGTGGTTGAGAGTCCGCCTGCTGATGCAGGGGACATGGGTTCGTGCCCCGGTCCGGGAGGATCCCACATGCTGCGGAGTGGCTGGGCCCGTGAGCCATGGCCACTGAGCCTGCGCATCTGGAGCCTGTGCTCCGCAACGGGAGAGGCCACAACAGTGAGAGGCCCGTGTACCACAAAAAAAAAAAAAAGAAAGAAAAAAAGAAAGATACAGAAAGTATGTTTAAAGCAACAACAGCTGAAAACTTGCCAAACTTGGGGAGAGAAATGGACATCCCGATTCACAATGCCCAAAGAACCTGAATAGTCTACTACTGAGACTTGTTATAATTAAACTGTCAGAAGTCAAAGACAAAGAAAGGATTTTGAAAGCAGCAAGAGAAAAGAGACAAGTTACATGCAAGGGAACACACCCACAAGACTGAGGAAGATTGGTCAACAGAAACTTTTCAGGCCAGGAGAGGATGAGATGATATATTCAAAATATTGAAAGAAAAAACCTGATCATCCAAGAATCCTATACCCAGAGAAGTTGTTCTTCAGAAATGAAAGAGAGATAAAGACTTTTCTGAACAAACAAAAGCTGAGGGACTTGATCACCACAAGACCTGCCTTATAAGAAATGCTAAAGAGAGTTCTCTGAGTGGAAGTAAAAGGACACTAAATAACCTCATGAAAACATAAGAAGATAGCATAAAACTCACTGGTAATGGTAAATATATTGTGAAAGTTAGATTCTGTGACCTATAATGGTGGTACATAATTCAGTTGCAACTCTAGCTTAAAAGCTAAATAACAAACATAGTAAAAATAACCATAACTACAATAACATGTTGTTGAGTAAACAATATAAAAATATGTAAACTGTAACATCAATAACCTAAATCCCCTAGGGGGAGAAGTTTAGGAATGATACAGAAGTTAAGTTGTTAGTTTAAAATCAGTTTTATAATTTTAAGCTATTTTTGTAAGCTTCATGCTAACCACAAGGGAAAAACCAGTAAAGTACACAACGGAACATGATAAATAAGTCAAAGAATATTAATACCAAAAGAAAAACAAAACACAAATAAGACAGCAATATAAGAAACAAAGAAAAATGAATCTACAAAATAGCCAGAAAACAATTAAACAAAATGGCAATAATAAGTCCTAATCTAACAAAAATTACTTTAAATGTAAATGGATAAAATACTCCAACCAAAAGTCATAGAATGGCTGAATGGATTAAAAAAAAGAAAACAACCCAAGATCCAATGATATGCTGCCTACAAGAGACTCACTTCAGTCTTAAAGACACATAGACTGAGAGTAAAGGGATGGAAAATGTATGTACAGCCATATGGTAACCAAAAATAAGCAGAGGTATCTTATTTATATTAGAAAAAATATACTTTAAGCTAAAAATGATAAAAATATACAAAGAAGGTTATTATATAAGGATAAAGTTGTTAAGAAGATACAACAGTTGTAAATATATATGCACCCAATATTGGAACACCCAAATGTATAAAGTAAAAACAGAGCCAAAAGGAGAAATAAATAGCAATACAATAATAGTTGGGGATTTTAATACCCCACTCTCAACAATGGAAAGGTCATTTAGATAGAGAATCAATAAGGAAACAGGGGATGTGAACAACACTACGGACCAAAGTACCTAATAGATATATACAGAACATTCTGACAGCAGCATAATACATATTCTTTTCACATGTACAAGGAATATTTTCTAGCATAGACCATAAGTTAGGCCACAAAACAAGTCTTAGCAAATTCAAAAAGATTGAAATCATATCTTCTTTGGCTCAGTGGTATAAAACTGGAAATCAATAACAGAAGAAAAACTGGAGAACTGATGTACACATGGAAATTAATGTTCTCCAGAAAAACCACTGGACCAAAGAAGACATTAGAGGGGAAATAAAAAAGTACCTTGAGAAATGAAAATGGAAACAAAATATACCAAAACTTATGTGATGTCGAAAAAGAAGTTCTAAGACGGATGTTCACAGCAATAAATGCCTACATTAAGAAACATACATGTACACAACTACAATGTTGGTGGGAATGTAAATTGGTAAAACCACTATGGATAACAGTACGGAGGTTCCTTAAAAAACTAAAAATAGGGCTACCATATGATCCAGCAATCCCACTCTTGGGCATATATTTGGAGAAAACCATAATTTGAAAAGATATATGTACACCAATGTTCATTGAGCACTATTTACAATAGCCAAGACATGGAAGCAACCTAAACGTCCATCGACAGAGGAATGGATAAAGAAGATGTGGTGTGTGTATACACACACACACACACACACACACACACACACACACACACACTGGAATATTACTCAACCATAAAAAAGAATGAAATAATGCCATCTGCAGCAACATGGTTGGACCTAGATATTATCATACTAAGTGAAGTCAGTCAGACAGAGAAAGACAAATATCATATGATATCACTTACATGTGAAATCTAAAAATGATACAAATGAACTTATTTACAAAACAGAAACAGACTCACAGGCTTAGAAAACAAATTTATGGTTACCAAAGGGGAAAGCTGGGGGAGGGATAAATTAGGTCAGATTAACATATACACACTACAATATATAAAATACATAACCAACAAAGACCTACTGTATAGCACAGGGAACTCTACTCAACACTCTGTAATAACCTAAATGGGAAAAGAATCTGAGAAAGGATAGATATATGTATATGTATAACTGAATCACCTTGCTGTACACCTGAAACTAACACAACATTGTAAATCAACTATACTCCAATATATAATAAAAATTAAATAAATTTAAAAAAGAAAAATAAACTGATCTCAAATAAACAATCTAATTCTATCCTTCAAGGAACTAGCAAAAGAAGAACAAACTAAGTCCAAAGTTAGTAAAAGAAAGGAAATAATAATGCTTAGAGTGGAAATAAATGAAATAGAGGGAAAGAAAACAATAGAAATAATTAACCAAACTGTGAGTTGGTTCTTTGGAAATAGAAACAAAATTGACAAGTCTTTAGCTAGACTAACCAATGAAAAAAGAAAGAGAACCCAAATCTACAAAATTATAAATAAAAATGGAATTGTCATACTGATACCCAAGAAATACAAAGGATCATAAGAAGCTACTATGAACTATATGTCAACAAACTGGAAAACATGGAATAAATGGAAAAATCCTTAGATACTTACAACCCACAAAGAATGAATCCGAAAGAGAAAGAAAATATGAACAGTTCAGTTACTCAGAGATTGAACCAGTAACCAAAAATCTCCAAACGTAGAAAAGTTCAGGACCAGATGGCTTCACTGGTGAATTTCACCAAATATTTAAAGAAAAATTAGTACCAATTTTTATCAACCTCTTCCAAAATATCAAAGAGGAGGGAACACTCCACAACTCATTTTATGATGCCAGCATTACCCTAACAGCAAAGCTAGAAAAGGACACTGCAAGAAAAGAAAACTACAGACCAATGTTCCTACAAAAATTCTCATAAGATACCAGCAAACTGAATTCAGTAGCACATTAAATGGATCATTCACCATGATCAAGTAGGATTTATCCCTGGGATGCAAGGACGGTTCATTATACACAAATCGGTAAATGTGATACATAGCATTAATAGAATGAAAGAAAAAAATATAATCATTTCAATAGATGCAGAAAAAAGCATTTGACAAAATACAACATCCATTCATGATAAAAACTCTTAACAAGGGCTTCCCTGGTTGGGCAGTGGTGAAGAATCTGCCTGTCAATGCAGGAGACATGGGTTCAAGCCCTGGTCTGGGAAGATCCCACGTGCCACGGAGCAACTAAGCCCGTGTGCCAAAATTACTGAGTCTGTGCTCTAGAGCCCATGAACCACAACTCCTGAGCCCACGTGCCACAACTACTGAAGCCCGCATGCCTAGAGCCTGTGCTCCACAACAAGAGAAGCCACTGCAGTGAGAAGCCTGCACACCACAACAAAGAGTAGCCCCTGCTCACCACAACTAGAGAAAGCCCGTGTGCAGCAATGAAGACCCAATGCAGCCAAAAATAAATTAATTAATTAATTTAAAAAAACCTCTTAACAAATTAAGTACAGAAGGAACATATCTCATATAATAAAGGTCATATTTGACAAGTCCACAGGTATCACACTCAGTGGTGAAAAACTAAAAACTTTTCCTCTAAATCAGGAACAAGACAAGGGTGCCCACTTTCACCACTCCTACTCAACATAATACTGGAAGTCGTAGTCACAACAATCAGGAAAGAAAGAGAAATAAGGCAGCAGAATTGGAAAGGGAAAAATAAAAAGTCTCTATTTTCAGATGATATGACTTTATATTTGGAAAATCCCAAAGAGTCCATCAAAAAGCTGTTAGATCTAACCAATGAAGTCAATAAAATTGCAGGACACAAAATGATCACACAAAAATCAGTAGCTTCTATACACCAACAACTAATTATCTGAAAAACATGTAAAGAAAATGAGTTCATTTACAAAAGCATCAGAAACAATAAAATACGTAGGAATAAATTTAACTGAGGAGGTAAAAGATCTCTACACTGAAAGGTGTAAGACATGGGGGAAGGGAATTAAAGACACTAATAAATGGAAAGGTATCAAGTGCCATGGATTGGAGGAATTAATACTGTTACAATGTCTACAGTATCCAAAGACATCTATAGCTTCAACGCAGTCACGGTAAAAATTCCAATGGCACTTTTTACAGAAGTGGAAATAACAATCATAAAATTTATATGGAACCACAAAAGACTGTGAAAAGCCAAAGCAATTCTAAAAAAAAAAAAAAAAAAAAAAACAAAGTGGGAGGTATCCCATTCCCTGATTTCAAGCTATATTATAAATCTATAGTAATTAGTGTGGTACTTGCATAAAAACAGACATACTGACAAATGGAACCAAAACAAGAGCCCAGAAATAAACCCATGCATATAAGGTAAACTTATACGACAAGGGAGCCAAGAGTACTCAATGGAGAAAATAGAGTCTCTTCAATAAATGGTGCTGGGAAAATTGATATTCACATGTAAAAGAATGAAACTAGACCCCTAACTTATACTATTCATAAAAACTTACTCAAAATTCATAGAAGGTTTACACGTAAAACTGAACACAATAAAACTCCTAGAAGAAAACATAGAAAAAACCTCCCTGACATGGGTCTTGGCAATGATTTTTTTAGATATCATTGGTACCACCTAAAGTACAAGCAAGAAAACAAAAATTTTACAAGTGGGACTACATCAAACTTCAAGGTTTCTAAACAGCAAAGGAAATCATCAACAAAATGAAAAGACTACCTATGGAATGGGACAAATATCTGCAAATCCTAGATCTAATAAGGGGTTAGTACCCAAAATATATAAAGAACTCATACAACTCAGTAGCAAAAAAACAAATAATCAAAAAAATGGGCAAAGAACCTGAGTAGACATTTTTCCAAAGAAGATATATACAAATGGCCAACAGGTACACGGAGGGATACTCAATATCACTAATCATTAAGGAAATGCAAATCAAGATTACAATGAGATATCACCTCACACTGATAAGAGTGGCTGTCATCAAAAAGACAAGATATAAAAAATGCTGGCCAGGGTGTGTAGAAAAGAGAACCGCTGTGCACTGTTCACGGGACTGTAAGTTGGTACAGTTATTCTGGAAAACGGTATGGAGGTTCTTAAAAAAATTTAAAAAGAGAACTGCTATATGATCCAGCAATTCCACTTTGGGTATTTATTGAAGGACATGAAAACAGCATCTCAAAGAGGTATCTGCACCCTTTAGTTCACTTCAGCATTATTGACAATAGCTAAGACATATAAACAGCCTAAAATGTCCATCAATGGATGAATGGATAAAGAAGTTGTGGTAAAAATGTGCATTGAAATACTATTCAGCCATAAAAAAGAAGGAAATCCTGCCACTTATGACAACACGGATGGACCTTGAAGGCATTATGCTAAAAGAAATAATCAGACAGAGAAAGACAAATACTGTAAGATCTCACATGTTGAATCTAAAAACAAAACTCACGGAAAAAGAGGTCAGATTTGCGGATACCAGTGGCAGTGGGTGGGGGTGGGGTAACTGGATGAAGGTGGTCAAAAGGTACAAACTTCCAGTTTTAAGGTAAGTCACTACCAGGAGATGATGTACTGCATGAGGACTACAGTTAACGCTGCTGTATGGTATATTTGAAAGCTTCTGAGAGTAGCTCCTAGAAGTTCTCCTCATAAGGAAAACAAAACACTTTTGTTTTGTACCTCTATGAGATGATGGATGTTAACTAAACAACTTATTGTGGCAATCATTTCACATTACAGGTAAGTCAGTATTCCATACACCTTAAAATTACACAGTGCTGTATGTCAATTATATCTCAAGAATACTGAAAAAACTAATAAAAAAGAAAATGTATACATACAGTAGAATATTATTCAGTCTTAAAGAAGAAGTGACGTTGGTGACAACATGGATGGACCTGGAGAACATTATATGAGTGAAATAAGCCAGACACAGAAAGACAGATACTGTATGATCTCATTTATATGTGGAATCTAAAATAGCCAAACCCATAGAAGCAGAGAGTAGAATGGTTGTTGCAGTAGCTAGGAGTAGGGGTCAGTGGGGAGCTGATGGTCAAAGTACACAAAATTTCAGTAATGCAAGATAGATAAGTTCTGGAGCACAGTGCCTATAGCTAACAATACTGTGTTGTATACTTAAAATTTGCTAAGAGAATAGATTTTATGTTAAGTGGTTCTTACCACACACAAAAAATAAATGGGGGCAGGTGTGACAAAGGAGACATGAAAATAAAATGGAGAAAAGACAGCCGCTTCAGTCAGTGGTGCTGGGAAACTGGACAGCTACATGTAAAAGAATGAAATTAGAACACTCCCTAACACCAGACACAAAAATAAACTCAAAATGGATTAAAGACCTAAATGTAAGACCAGACACTATCAAACTCTTAGAGGAAAACACAGGCAGAACACTCTATGACAGAAATCACAGCAAGATCCTTTTTGACCCACCTCCTAGAGAAATGGAAATAAAAACAAAAATAAACAAATGGGACCTAATGAAACTTAAAAGTATTTGCACAGCAAAGGAAACCATAAACAAGACGAAAAGACAACCCTCAGAATGGGAGAAAATATTTGCAAATGAAGCAACTGACAAAGGATTAATCTCAAAAATATATAAACAGCTCATGCAGTTCAATATCAAAAAAACAAACAACCCAATCCAAAAATGGGCAGAAGACCTAAATAGACATTTCTTCAAAGAAGATATACAGAATGCCAACAAACACATGAAAGGATGCTCAACATCACTAATCATTAGAGAAATGCAAATCAAAACTACAATGAGGTATCACCTCACACCGGTCAGAATGGCCATCATCAAAAAATCTACAGACAATAAATGCTGGAGAGGGTGTGGAGAAAAGGGAACCCTCTTGCACTGCTGGTGGGAATGTAAATTGATACAGCCACTATGGAGAACAGTGTGGAGGTTCCTTAAAAAACTAAAAATAGAACTACCATAAGATCCAGCAATCCCATTACTGGCATGTACCCAGAGAAAACCATAACTCAAAAAGACACATGCACCCCAATGTTCACTGCAGCACTATTTAAAATAGCTAGATCATGCAAGTGACTTAAATGTCCATCAACAGACGAATGGATAAAGAAGATGTGGTACATATATACAATGGAATATTACTCAGCTATAAAAAGGAACAAAATTGGGTCATTTGTAGAGATGTGGATGGACCTAGAGACTGTCATGTAGAGTGAAGTAAGTCAGAAAGAGAAAAACAAATACCGTATATTAACGCATATACGTGGAACCTAGAAAAATAGTACAGATGAATCGGTTTGCAA
The DNA here is from genome assembly GCF_039906515.1 of Pseudorca crassidens. Classification (NCBI taxonomy): domain Eukaryota; kingdom Metazoa; phylum Chordata; class Mammalia; order Artiodactyla; family Delphinidae; genus Pseudorca; species Pseudorca crassidens. The sequence goes on from NC_090296.1 coordinate 192,557,422, forward strand.
GGCAGAAATAGAGATGCAGACGTAGGGAACAAACGTATGGACACCAAGGGGGGAAGTGTGGGTGGGATATGAATTGGGCGATTGGGATTGATATATATACACGAATATGTATAAAATAGATAACTAAAGAGAACCTGCTGTATAGCACAGAGAACTCTACTTCACTTTGCTGTACAGTAGAAACTAACACAACATTGTAAAACAACCATAACCCAAACAAACAAACAAACAAAAAAATAAAGGGGGCAGGAGGAAATTTTGGGAGGTGATGAAGGTATTTATGGCGTTGATGGTAGTGATTGTTTCATAAGTGTATACTTATCCCCAAACTCATCAAGTTGTATACATTAAATGTATATACTACATGCCAATCATAACTCAATAAGGTGTTTTTTGTTTTTTTTTTTAAAATAGGTGTAGCTGGGGCTACAGTTATCTAAAGGCTTAACTAGGGGTGAGGGATCAACTCCCCATTTCATGCACATGCCTGCTGACAAGAGGCCTTAGCTTCTCACTGGCTCTTCACAGAGACCTGAGTTCCTTGCCACATGGATCTTTCCACAGGGCTGCCAGAGTGCCCTTATGACATGAAAGTTGATTTCCCCTAGAGTGAGTGATCCCAGAGAGAGGGCAGGGGGCAGGGAGGAGAAAGTGAGAGAGAGAGCACAAGGCAGAAGTAACAATGTTTCTTATGACTTGGGCAAGAAGTGACGTTCTCTCACTTCCACCATGTTCTAGTGTTCGCTTTGATATGAGGAGGGCATAAGAGTGAATCCCAGGAGGCAGGGATCATGAGGTATCATCTTGGAGACTGGTTAACACAAGAGGTTATATCAATACTTTAAGCCAGAAATGATGAGGGCCTTTAACAATAGGAATTGCAGTGGAGGAAGGAAGTAGAGAATGAATTGGTAAATATTTAAGGCACAGTATTAATGGACCTTGGTGACTAGGAAGGTATGGGAGAGAGAAAAGGAAGAATGAGAGACAACCTCAAATTCTAGCTTGCGTGCCTGAGTAGAAGGTAGTACCTCAAAGTCAGGAGAAAGAGGAGTTTCACTGGGAAAACGTTTGTTCTTATTCCTTGTCACCTCTATCAAAGGCTGTTCTGAACAGGTCTTGCTCTCTTCAACCCTCATCGTGTTCTAAGGGCATCTCATTCTCAGCTTGCAACACGGTCTTCTTTCTTAGAGGATATTAAGACGATTTGACGTTGAATCACATCAACTCTCAATCTCACCATCTCAAGACAACATGATTTTTTGGTTCCAAGACTCATTTTCTCCCCCCCCCCCAAGTTTAACATATCTGAAACTGGTATATGTGTTCCAATCAATTATATTTTAGATTCAATGAAACATGGCATATTGGTAACTTCATTTTTTTTCATGCTTTCTTTTTTCCTCAAAGGAAGACAGAAAGAGCCTTCTCTAAAAAGCAAACAACAAACAAATGCTCGATTATTTACCAGAGCCCTAGTGTCTTGGGACAGTCGATTTTTAACTCCTTTATTTCACTTTGCCTTCTGGATAGCCCAGGCTTTGTACATCCCCAGCTTCACCATCAGGAACCATGCATCAAGAAAATGCATTGAGAAGAGAGGCATGAGTGAAGTCAAATTGTGAAGGTTTATTTAGATTCTCCCAAACCACTCTTTTTTTAAAGATTAATTAATCCATTAATTAATTTATCTTTGGCTGTGTTGCGTCTTCGTTGCTGCGTGCAGGCTTTCTCTAGTTGTGGCGAGCGGGGGCTACTGTTCGTTGCGGTGCACGGGCTTCTCATTGCGGTGGCTTCTCTTGTTGCGGAGCACGGGCTCTATGCACGTGTGCTTCAGTAGTTGTGGCACACGGGCTGAGTTGCTCCATGGCACGTAGGATCTTCCCGGACCAGGGTTCGAACCCATGTCCCCTGCACTGGCAGGCAGATTCTTAACCACTGTGCCACCAGCGAAGTCCCCAAACCACTCTTAAGTCCCTAACAATTCCTGTGGTGTTTACACTCTATGTTTAAGCCAGTATATGGTTGTTGGAAGGCTTCTCTTTCAAGATAGTGATGGGTATATTCCCATCAAAACACTGTTCCAATCAAAACATTTTTCAAGTGTTGGGTGCTTGCCTGGAAGAAGAAGAAAAAAAAAAGACAGAGTACAAAGGAAGGATATTTGATCCTTGACAGCCAGGGCAGACAGTCCAGACCTCCAGCTGTGCTCTCAGCTGGCTGTCTTATTCTTTTGGCCTGAGGCATCTTTTGTATCTTGTAAGAATGGAGAGACCTAGCAAGGACACCTCACTGTCCAATTACACCTAATAGAGCAGGAAGCATGATCTAAACTTACAAATCATTTTTGGATGGGAGGAAACATTAATGGATTTTCATCAGCTTAAGAGATAAAATTGCAATGCCTCTTCTGCAGGTTTCGTTTGTTTGTTTGTTTGACTGAAACATCAAATAATCCTAGCTGGAAGTACCTTCTTTTGAAACTGGGATATGGACCCTGCATGGTTCTGTAGGCTTCTAACTAACACCAAGGTCTTGTTAAACAATTTTTTTATGTGGTGGATTTCTCTATCAGATTCTTTTCTTGCTGTAAAATTTCTGAAAAATATTTTATATTTATTTTTTCCTAAATGACTATGAGAAACCATGATTGGGCTTTTCTAGCTTAGGATGTACTCTTTTGGGGAAAAGGTCCTTATTAATGTTGATACTGTTCCTTCTCTGCTCCATCCAGAGTTTCTTCCACCTCCTTTGTATCCAATCTCTTCTTTGAGTTTCTTCCATTCTTGTAATAAAATCATGTCTCTGCTCTCCATGAACAAAAGAAAATCCTTCCCTGGATGCTGCTACTTCTTTTACGATGATCTAATTCATTTTTCCCCTTTGTTTTTCTAAATTCTTTAAAAAATGATGTAATCCAACTACCTTCCTTTCTCTTCTCAAGCCCTTTGTAATTGGGCTTCTGCCCCAGTGGTTTGTTGAAACCGTTCTCTCGAAAATCTTGAGTTGTTAAGTTGTTAATTTCTTCATTTTGTGGGTGATGTTGAAAAACTCATCTCAGTTCTAATTTAGAAGGAAGTTGTCTCATTAGTAATATGGAGAGATGCCCTTATCTGAATGAGGGCAGGGAGCTTGCTTAGATGACACACGATACTTTCTTACTCCATTTTATTTTTCACCTCCTCTGAAGCTTTCATTTAGTCATGGACACCCTAAGATCTCTTAGTGAATTCCTCTGACATCATCAATACATCATGATCACACAGATGCTTTCGTGAAGGTTGATGGTGTGTTCAGTACTGCATGGGGAATATTGGTAGACCTCGTTCTCTGTTTAGTAGAAGCACTCACAAGATAAGATAGAGAAATCATAGGATTCTGCAGGAGAGGTTGCAGACAAAGCAGAGATGTCTATGCCTTTTCCATGTCTAGGGATGGTCAAACATCATGAGAGATTAGCCTCTCAGATAAAGAAATCTGCTTTTATGAATAGCCCCCGAGGATGGACACAGCCATCTGCCACAGAACAGGCACATCCTGGAGAGCTGCTCCAGGTCAGTAGTCAGGAAGTATTTTTTTCCACTAGAATGAACCTAATGTGGATGTCTCCTCTGAAATATTGAGTGTCATCTGCAAGTGACAAAAATTATATTTGCTTATTAGCAGGGTTAATGGGCACCTTTCAGCAGGTCTCATTTTTAAATTGAGTTTTCTCAGGCATGAATGAAGGGGGTTTGAAATTTAATCAGGCAAATAAAAGTTACACGCCCTCTCCCTATGATAACTGTGTGGACCCAACAGAAACATCATAAGCAAACTACGTGTTGGTGATTTCAGCAACTTTCCACAGAGACTGCTAGGAAACCACAAATGGACTTTAGCTATCAGATCGACATTTCATGGGAGGTCTCCCGTGCTAACCCCAAGCAGTTCACAGACAGCCACGTATTCTGATTTGCTTCCTCTCAGGAGGTACTACGTTATAGGATGAGACGGCATTAAGACAGCGCAACACTCCTCCTTCTGGTGGGACTGGTAGCCACCGTCTCCTGTGTGGATGAGAGACTGTGACAAGTATGGAGATGAAAGGAAACCTGCCTGGGGTATCCAGGTGGAGTTTTCTGGCTGATGCTTGGGTGGATGGGTTTTTACAACACAGATGAATCGAGATTTTTTTTCCCCCTAATTCACTCATGGGCAAGCAGAGAAGAATGGGACTAGATAAATTTCTTCTTCCCCCCCTCCTTTTTTTCTTTTTTGTTGTGGTAAGAACACTGAACATGAGACATACCCTCTTAACAAATTTTTAAATGCATGGTGTAACACTGTTAGTTCTAGGCTCAGTGTTGTACAGGAGATCTCTAGAACTTAGTCATTTTGCATAACTGGAAGTTTAAATTTTATCCCCGTTGAAAAGCAGCTCCCCATCTCCTCCTCCCTGTATGCCCAGGCAACTACCATTTTACTCTTTGTTCCTACGAGTTTGAGTATTTTGAATACCTCACAGAAGTGGAATTAAGCAATGTTTGTCCTTCTGTTACTGGCTTATTTCACGTAGCATAATGTCCTCCAGGTTCATCCACATTATTGCACATGGCAGGGTTTCCTTCCTTTTTAAGGCTGAGTAATATTCCACTGTATGCGTATGCCACATTTTCTTAATCCATTCATCTGTAAATGCACATACTGTTTCCAAAGCTTGGCTACTGTGAATAATGAAGCAACGAACACAGGAATGCAGATGAGTCTTCAACATCCTGATTTTATTTCTTTTGGACACATACCCAGAAGAGGGCTTGCTGGATCATGTGGGTAGCTCTACTTTTAATTTTTTTGAGGAACCTCCATACTGCTATCCATAACAGCTACTGCATTCTACATTCCCACCAGTGATGCCCAAGGGTTCCAAATTCTCCACATCCTTGTCAAGGTTTAGTATCATTTTTCTCATATAATAGAAATGCTAACAAGTGTGAGGTGGTTTCTCACTGTAGCTTTGATTTACACTTCTCTGATTAGAGATGTTGAACATCTTTCCACATACCTGATATACCCATTGGTCATTTACATGTTTTCTCTGGAGAAATATCTATTTAAACCCTTGCCTATTTTTTTAATCAGGTTGTTGTTATTATTACGATTATCATTATTTTGCTATTGAGTGTTAGGTCTTTATTATAAATTAACCGCTTAACAGACACATGGTTTACAAATATTTTCTCCCATTGTGTAGGTTGTCTCTTCATTTTGTTGATTGTTTCCTTTGCTGTGCAGAAGCTTTATAGTTGGATGTAGTCCCACTTGTCTAGTTTTGCTTTTGTTGCCTGCGCTTCTGGTGTCCTATCCAGAAAGTCACTGCTAAAGACAATGTTATGAAGATTTTCCCGTGTTTTCTTCTAGGATTTTTATAGTTTCAGGTGTTAAAGTCTTTAACTAATTTTGAGTTGATTTTTGTGTACTGTGTTAGATAAGGGTCCAACTGCATTCTTTTATATGTGGATATATATAGTTTTATATACATGTATATTTTTTTCTCAACACTATTTTTTGAAGAGACTATCCTATCTCCATTTGGCTATATATATGTGAGTTTATTTCTGGGCTACCTATTCTGCTCCACTGCTATATATGTCTGTTACTGTGCCAGCACCAAACTGTTTTAATTCCTGTTGTTTTGTGATTTATTTTGAGGCGAGGAAGTGCGATGCCTCCATCTTTGTTGTTCTTTCTCAAGATGGCTTTGGCTATCTGGGGTATTTTGTGGTTCCATCTGAATTTTACAATTGTTTTTGCTATTTCTATAAAAACCACCACTTGGTTTTAATAAGGATTGCCCTGAACCTGTAGACTGTGTTGGAAAGTATAGCTATTTTCACAATATTAGATCGTCCAGTGCATGACCATGGGATGTCTTTCTATTTATTTGTATCTTTAATTCCTTTTATCAATATTTTGTAGTTTTCAGTGCACAAGTCTAGGAATGACAGTCAAGTTTCATAACTAAATCCAATGCTTCCTTTTCATGAAGTCACTACTTTCTGAACTAGGGCTCACATTCTTATATAAAATCAATTTGGCCACTTTTAAGTAAAGAACTTTTATGAATTGAGTACTTCCTATACAACTATCAGTTATGCTAGTTTTCTCACATGTCTAGTAGATATCCTTTATCACATATTCTTGTCAAAATTTTGACATGAATTTTATACACAAGCCATGCAAACGCATATTATCTCTCTAAACACCTGCCTGGCCCCTTTATGCTAGAAACTAAATTTCTTGAGAAACTGCTTCTGAATTATCTTGCACTTAAACAGTCATAATATTAATGGATGTTCACTAAACATGAGCTGATTATACTCTTTGCTTTGCATTCTTTATTAGGGTTAATTTACCTCGAAAGAAATCTTTTTAAAAACAAACCATTATTAGGTCAATGTGTCCATTACATATGACCTAATTGATACCCTCGGGACACAGAAAAACGTATAGAGGCGTTGGTTTGTACAATTATTAAGATCTTGCCTATGCCTTTGACAATAGAGCATAAGACTTTTTCTTTTGAAAGCAAAAAATAAACAAACCAACAAAAAGCCCAAAAACCTAATAATCCCCGACAATCATGTTAACCAAATACAATAAGGCTTAGTGCAAAAAAAAAAAAAAAAAAAAAATACAAAATGGTAGCCAGAATGATGAGTTTGGCAAGTACTGGAGTTATATCATGATGTATGGTCTTTGATTCAAACTTCAGAGAATCTGTTAAGAAGGAAAATATAGATGTAGGATTCCAGAAGGCCTGAACAATCTTAAACTGTTAAGTTCCTTTGAAAAATGATCTCAGCACAGCTGAGCTGTACAGTGAAAGCAAGATGATTTATGTCGAAATAAATTCCTGGGTGCCATTTCTGAAGACCCAGAGGGCTCTGCAGGTTGCATATTAGTGGACTTATATCTAATTTTAGGGACCAGGACATTTCTGTTCACGTCACCATTTTTCTTGCTCTACCAGAGGAGCTCAAAATAAGTGTCATTTGGGGCTTCCCTGGTGGCGCAGTGGTTGAGAGTCCACCTGCCGAGGCAGGGGACACGGGTTCGTGCCCCGGTGCGGGAAGATCCCACGTGCCGCGGAGCGGCTGGGCCCGTGAGCCATGGCTGCTGAGCCTGCGCGTCCGGAGCCTATGCTCCGCGACGGGAGAGGCCACAACAGTGAGAGGCCCACGTACCGCAAAAAAAAAAAAAAAAAAAAAAAAAGTGCCATTTACTGAGAACTAACTGATAGCTTCCCCAGGTTGCAATGTTTTAATTAGAGAGATAGAAAGAAAAGGTCACATTCGGCCGTTCATTAAAGGAAGTCCTTTATAAAAGCCTTCTAAAAACATGAGACAGAAACAAAATGTGTAGAAAAATTGGAAAAAAGACTGTAAGCAATGGATGGATTTCTTTTTTTTGTAAATAACTTTAGAGGAAATTAGCACAGTTTGAAACTGGATTTACTCTTACTATATAGAAAAGCATCAAAACCTTGTGGAAATGCCTAGATGGATAAATAGGGTACAAAAGCTGACCCCTTTATAGTTCGAAACATTTACTTCTATTGCTTTTCTTTTCTTTTCCAGTTTTTTCATCACTGCATTCCTACTCAAAAGAACTCTGCATAAAAGTATGTAAAGCCATGTAGTTTACAAGGAGAAATGCATTATTTTGATATCTGAATTTCTCAAAGGCACTAACTAACTTACTGCATTTTAGTTGTATGATTTGAAGTATGGCAACAAAAGTGATTGGAACTGTAAAGAAACATTTTCTTAGAAAATATTTTGCACAAAAATTCACTTTATAAGTACAATTTATAGAAATTTTATAAAAAGATAAATTTTCACTTGTAAGAGATTCCCAACTCAGAGTTCATGATGCACCTGCTAAAATTTTTAACCACAGACATGAAAGTCTAAAAAAAAAAGGAAATAATTATCTTGTGACATCTATGAAGAAAGGTCAGAAAATTTTACATTCTCTCAGACACTCAGTGAAAAATAAAGCAAATTAAAAAGAACAATTGACCTTTTCTTTTCCTACCCTCTCTTGCAAATATAGAACACCATGTCAATCTTAGTTCCATAAGCAGCATAAAAAGCCAAGCAAGTAAACAAAGAAATGAATTGTTCTGTTCAGCTGGTCTCCTTAGACTGTAGCCCTATAGGCTGCGGATGTTTTGGACAAGAAGCCAGCCCTGCTTTGCCTCTCTGTCTAATATTACGGAGAACTAGGACAATGGTAACATGTCATCATGGAGGGCATGCAGTGCAAGATTTATCTTCCTGTATTCAAACAAATCATTCGATTTATCTTTTTTGGTATCATAGGTCTTCATTGAGTCAAATAAACCACATTTTGTTTACTACACTGGAAAGATATAAATGCTAAATACTGTTTAACTTTATTTTATGAGAGTGAATATTATATTCTTCTTTCCAGTGACCTTTCATTGCCTCGTGAATAAAGAAATAATTTGCTAGACAGAAACAGCAGCAAGACAGTGATGGAATTTATGAGCAGCCCAACTCTCCTAAAACTGAGAGATAAACATGATAGTTTCAGAAGAGAGACCTTTTCTGTACCCCATTCTCAAAACTTTTGCCAACTTTGTATCATACAGTAAATAATGAACAAGGGTTAAAAAGTAGACAATTCATCAATCTTTTGTGACAGAAAAACAAAGTCAAAACCAGAGAGAGATAGGACACTCTGCCAAACTCTTTGAAGCATTTGCTCCTTTAACAAATACCAAAAAAGGAATACAGGAAACAAAGGTAAGGGGAGTACTTTCACAAGAGGAAAAAATAGCCTGATAACACCAAAAGGAAAGAATACAGTATAGTAGTCAAGACTAGAGCTTCTGGAACTTGACAGAACACTTTGTAGTGGTGTGATTCTGAACAGGTCACTTGCTTTCTGAACCTCAGTTTTCCCTGGTATAAGGTAGAGATCATATCAGTTCCTATCCTGTGATGGTAAGATAATTAAATGACACGAGGGATGTAAAACACCTTACATTGTACCTAGTACATTTTAAACGCTTGATAAATATTAGCTATTATTAATTTTAATTCATAGCTGGATTTTCTTACCAGATCCTCATAAATTATGGTCACGTATGTTAAAACTGTGGTCACCTGGCAAACATTTGCAAAACACAGTCCATCGATACATTGTCCAATTTCTCTTGAAGTGTTCTGGACAATTTCTTCTGAGATTTCCTGGTATCAGAATCTTGTAGTTTGAGAGAAACTTAAAAACCAAATATTCAGGGATTCTACTTAAAATGGAGAATGCTGGAAAGAATTTTGCTGCCACTCTTACAATAAGAAAAAGATGGCTAATCTACAAAATCCTAGTCCTTCCTGAATGCATTAGAGAGCTGAGGTCATAGGGAAAGCCTAAGGCTAATGGTAGAACAGAAACATTAATAAAAAATACTCCATGGACCTAGAGATTGTCATACTGAGCGAAGTAAGTCAGACAGAGAAAGACAAATATTATATGATATTGCTTTTATGTGGAATCTAAAAAACTGGTACAAATGAACCTATTTACAAAACAGCAATAGAGTCACAGTTGTAGAAAACAAACTACTTATGGTTACCAAGGGGAAGGGGAGGAGAGATAAACTGGGAGATTGGGGTTGACATATACACACTGCTCTATATAAAACAGGTAACTAATAAGGACCTACTGTAGAGCACAGGGAATTCTATTCAATACTCTGTAATGACCTATATGGGAATAGAATCTAAAAAAGAGTGGATATACGTATACGTATAACTAATTCACTTTGCTATAGCAGAAACTGACACAGCATTGTAAATCAACTATACTCCAATAAAAATTAATTTAAAATAAATAAAGACACAGAATAAAGTAATAGAAAGCCAAAAAAAAAAAAACCCCAAAAAACAAAAACTCAGAAATGCAGCCATTACCTAAGCATGAAGTACCACTAGAGGAATTTAAATCTGAGGTGCACTAGGGTGACCACAGCTAAAGCAACCCAAATCCAGGTCAAGTCGTGGCTATACTGATTCAACCCCCATACTAATAATGTACCAAATGAAAATGTGTGCCATTTCCACACACAATTAATATTTACCTAATACACTACTGTGCAATACAAGATGTCTGGCATTCAAACAAGAATTATGACAAACATAAAGAGGCAAGAAAAAAATAACACACTGTCAAGGAAATCAACAGAGCCAGACTCCAATATGATGCAGAAATTTGTGTTGTCACACAGGGAATTTAAAATAACTATCATTAACTTATTAACATGATTTGCAGTAGAAAAGACAGACAATATGTGAACAGATGGGGAGTTACAGGGGAAGAAAAGTATAAGAAAAAATTAAATAAAAATGCAGAAACAAAATACACAATAAAAGAAATGAAAAACACTTTTGATAGGCTCATCAGAAGGAAAGAATTTGACACAGGTGAGGAAAGAATGTGTGAATTGAAGATAAGGTCAATATATATCACCCAAACAAAGTACAAAAACCAAAAAGAGTGAAAAATGAAATAGAATATCCAGTAGCTGTGGGACAATATCAGAAAGTCTAACACAGGGTTCCCCAGCCCCTGGGCCACGGACAAGTGCCAGTCCGTGGCCCATTAGGAAGCAGGCCGCACAGCAGGAGGTGAGCAGTGGGTGAGCGAGCAAAGCTTCATCTGTATTTGCAGCCGCTCCCCATCGCTCGTATTACTGCCTGAGCTCTGCCTCCTGTCAGATCAGCGGCAGCATTAGATGCTCATAGGAGTGCGAACCCTACTGTGAACTGTACATGCGAGGGATCTAGGTTGTGTGCTCCTTATGAGAATCTAATGCCTGACGACCTGAGGTGGAGCTGAGGCGGTGATTCTAGCGCTGGGGAGCGGCTACAAATACAGATCATCATTCGTAGAGAGGTTTGACTGCACAGAGACCATAATAAATCAATTGCTTGCAGACTCATATCAAAACCCCAACAGTGAGTGGCAAGCGACAATTAAGTTGCACCTGGTGGCAGGGTTTAGCGTGGCAAGTGAGTTGATGTACTTCAATTGTATAGCTGCATCTGGTGGAAGGTTTTAAGTCAGAATCCAACACTTATGTTAATCTGCGCGTGGCCCACCCTGTATTTTATTCATCACTACCATCCGTGCCTCTTTCCCACACTGCGCACTTGTCTCAGTCACAGTTTTGGTAAGCCCACAAGCTAACCCTAGCCAAAATGAGTAAAAAACAAATGTCGCTGGAGAGCCTCTTTAAAAAGGGGGAAAGACCGAATCATGAGACGGCAGAAGACTCTAAGACTGCCAGCAAAAGGAAAGCTGCATTTAAAAGAAAATACCAAGAGTCCTACTTAAATTACGGGTTCATCGCAACAGGTGATTCACATTCTCCAAGCCCGCTTTGTATAATACGTGGCAACTGGTTATCCAATGAAGCCATGAAACATTCAAAACTGCTTTGCCACATGGAGACCAAGCACCCTGCATTAAAAGACAAGCCTTTGGAGATTTTCAAAAGAAAAAAGGTGAACACGAAGAACAGAAGCAATTACTGAAGGCCACCACTTCATCAAATGTGTCTGCACCGACAGCATTCTTCATAGTGGCTAACCGCATTGCTAAAGCTAAGAAGCCCTTCACTGTTGGTGAAGAGGTGATCCCGCCTGCTGCTAAGGACATTTGTCATGAACTTTTAAGAGAGGCTGCAGTTCAAAAGGTGGCACGTGTTCCCCTTTTGGCTAGCACCGTAACTAGACAAATTGATGAAATAGCAGAGGATACTGAGGCACAATTGTTAGAGAGGATTAACGAGTCACCGTGGTACGCAATCCAGGTTGAGAGTCTACTGATGTGGACAACAAGGCAACAATGCTTGTTTTTGTGCGATATGTTTTTCAGGAGGATGTGCCTGAGGATGTGTTATATGCACTTTTGTTGCCAACCAACACCACAGCTGCAGAACTCTTCAAGTCTTTGAATGATTACGTATCAGGGAAACTGAATCAGTCATTTTGTGTCGGTATATGCATGGACAGAGCAGCTGCCATGACTGGATGGCCTTCTGGTTTCACTACTCAGGCCAAAGAGGTCACTTGTGAACGTGAGTCTATGCGCTGTGTCATCTATAGAGAAATGCTGGCTAGCCGAAAAATGTCACCTGAACTTAACAACGTTTTGCAGGATGTGATTAAAATTATCGACCATATTAAAGTCCATGCCCTTAACTCATGTCTGTTCACGCAGCTCCATGAGGAGATGGACACAGAACACACACGTCTTCTCTTATACACAGAGTGAGATGTCTTTCTAAAGGTAGATCACTGGCCAGAGTTTCTGAGTTATGAGAGCTGCTCCAGAGATTTCTTTTAGAAAAGCAGTCACCTCTGGCAGCATATTTCAGTGACACAGAATGGGTCGCAAAACTTGCTTACTTATGTGACATATTCAACCTGCTCAATGAACTCAATCTGTCACTTCAGGGGAGAATGCCAACTGTGTTCAAGTTGGCAGATAAAGTGGCTGCATTGAAAGCCAAACTGGAATTATGGGGGCGACGAGTGAACATTGGGATTTTTGACATGTTTCAAACATTAGCAGAGATTTTGAAAGAGACTGAGCCAGTCTTTTTTCTCCCAGCTGGTGCACGATCACCTATCTCAGCTTTCCAAAGAGTTTGAGCATCACTTCCCAACCACAAAAGGGAAGGAATGGGAAGGAATGCATCCGCAACCCATTTGTGAATAAGCCAGGTGAATGGCCTTTGCCCGTGCTAGAAGAGGATCAACTGCTTGAGATCGCAAATGACACTGGTCTTAAAAGTATGTTTCAGACAACTTCAGTCTCCATACATTCTGGATTAAAGTCAAGGTGGTATATCCTGAGACTGCCACAAAAGCACTGAAAAGCCTGCTTCCATTTCCAACATCCTATCTTTGTGAAGCAGAGTTTTCTGCAGTGACAACAACCAAAATGAGGTTATGGAGTAGACTGGACCTAAGAAACACACTTTGGGTGTCACTGTCTCCCATCACCCCCAGATGGGACCATCCAGTTGCAGGAAGACAAGCTCAGGGCTCCCGCTGATCCTGCATTATGGTGAATTGTAGAATTAGTTCATTATATATTACAATGTAATGATAATAGAAATAAAGTGCACAATAAATGTAATATGCTTGAATCATCCCGAAACCATCCCCCCCCTGCCCTCTGTCCGTGGAAAAATTGTCTTCTATGAAACCTGCCCCTGGTGACAAAAAGGAGGTTGGGGACCACTGGTCTAACATATGTGTGACTGGAATCTGAGAAGGAAAGATACAGAATGGGGCAGGAATAGTATTTGAAGAAATAATGGCTGAGAATTTTCCAGAATTAACCAGGACACCAAAACACAATTTCAGAAAGCTTTAGAGGAAACCAAGCAGGGCAAATACCCAAGAAACATACCCAGACAATCAAACTGCTGAAAACCAAAGTCTTAAAAGAATCTGGAAAAAAGACAGATTACATCCAGAGAAACAGCGTTAAGAATTATAACAGACTTGTCATTAAAAATAAAGAGAGAACAAGCAGACAACGAAGTCAAATGCATCTATTTGACAGACCTGGAGTAGTTACTGTTGGCTGCTAGGTTTTCCCTACAGATGCATGAAAATCTTGTCTCGCATTTTCTGTCTGATTATGGCAGCCAAGCTTGAAGGGGGGAATATAGGAATTACAAAAACACCAAGGAAGGGAGAAAAATTTTTTATAACTCAGATATAACCCTGTAAACAGTGAAGAGCCTGTTACATTCCAAAAACAGAATCAAAAATTTGAGTTTATATGAGAAAATAAAATTCGATAAGGATACAGAAAACCTGAACAGCACAATTAATACACTGCACGAAATAATGACAGAAAACATAGACTTTCTCTAGTGCACATGTATTATATACCAAAATTGACCATATTCTGGGCTGGAAAGGAAGCCTTAGTAAAATTTTTTAATTGAAATAATTTATAGCATGTTTTTTGATGACAGAAGAATTAAGCTAGAAATTGATGTTCAAAACAACAAAAAATATCAAGCTATTTAGAAATTAAATAATACACTTGTAAATAACCCAAGGACAAAAAATGAAATAAAAGTGAAATTTAGAAAATAATTGAAATAAATGATTTTCAAATATGGGATATCAGTACCTAGAAGGAAATTTATAATCTTAAATGCATTTCCTAGAAAGAATATAGACTAAAAGTGAGTTACCTCAGCTTCTATCTGAAGAAGCTAGGGAAGAAGAACCCTACAAACAAACCCAGACCATGCAGAAAGAGGTAAATAAAAATAACAACAGAAATAAGAAGAGAAAACATAAAATAAAGAAATTCAATAAACTTAAAGTTGATTCCTTGAAAATATTAACAAGAAGTAAAATCATAAATTATCATATTAGGAATGAAAAACTTTGTATCTGGACAAAACTTTGTATCTGGACAAAAAATTGTATCTGGACAAAATTTCCAGATACAATTTTCATCAGAAATGTAATGGGAAAATATGAGCAAATTTATGATTCATAATTATTTAATAATTTAAGTGATACTGAAAAATTTTGAGGAAAATAGAAGAAATAGAAATTTCAAGCAGCTCTATTTATATTAAAGACATTGAATCATTAAAAACCATCTCCTAAAGGAAACTTCACAAACAGATGGCTTTAGTAGTGAGTTATTCCACATATTTAAGTAAGAAACCACAACATCATATACAAACTCTTGCAGAATACGGAAAGAAGGAACACTTACCAATTTTTTTTATGAAGCTAGAATAGACTTGACAGTAAAGCCTGAAAGGACATTACAAAAAAGCGAAAGTAAAGGCTATTCCCTGTCATGAGGTTAGATGCAAAAATCCCAATATAATATTAGTAACTTTAATACAGAGATATAAATAAAGATAATATGACAGTACCAAGTGAGACTTGCTTCAGGAATATAACGTGGCTTACCATTTGATAACTGGTTAATTTAGTTGATCACCTTAACTGACAAAAGGAGAATATGATCAACTTAACAGACGAAGAAAAAGTACTTAAACTTCAAGGCTCATTAATGATAAAAATACTTGATAAACTGAGAATAAAAGGAAAATTTCTATTTCAATAACTACAAATAAAACCAGTAGAAAGCCTCATGTTTAATCATGAATAATTCAAAGATTTTCTTCTGAAACCAAGAATCAGACAGTTATCTGCTATTATCAGTTGATTCTAATATACTGGAGATCTTAGCCAGTAGAGCAAGATAAGACAAATACTGAAAAGATTACAAAGAAGGAAAAAGGCCATTATTTATAGATGACATTTTTGTGCTTACAGACAAACTACTGGAATTAATAAACAAACCCACAAAAGTCCCTAGACATAAGGTTAAAATGCAAGAATCAGTTGTATTTCTATATACCACTGACAAAATTTATAAAAATGATATCATTTACAGTAGCATCTAAAATATCAAATAGGAATAAACCTAACAAATTATGTCAAAACGTTATATTACTACACTAAAAACTACAAAATATTATTGTGAGAGTTAAAGAAGATCTAAATAAATGGAAGAAAAGGCCATGCTCATGGATCCGAAGATTCAACATTCTATCAACTATCCGAAGATAGTCAATATTGACTATTCCTGAAATGTTCCATAAAATTAATTCCATACCATTAATTAATTCCATACTAGAATATAACTAGTTTTCATGTGTGTGTGGAAATTGACAAGCTAATTATATAATTTACATTTTATGACCAGCAAAATGCTTTCACCAAAGGTCTAAGAATAGAGAAATCTTAAAGAAGAAAATACAACTGAAAGATGTATATTACTGGATGCCAAGATGTATATTACCTATCACACACATACATATATCATGTGACAAAGACAGTATTACAAACCAGTGTTGAAGAATAGCAAAAAATTAAAAATTGTTTAAAAAGTAGAGGAGGCTATGTTTATATAGAGAAATATTTCTTATACCTGCCTCAAAAACCCTAAATAGAAAGAAAAGCTGGGGAATCTGGCCTCACTAAAGTTAATACTTTCCATGCGACAAAGGATGTTATGTGCCATTTTTCAAATGAGAAAAATTACAGAACTGTGTTTGAATTGAACAAAAAGAACACTGATATACAGAATGTTTATGAAATCCTACAAATGAATAAGAATAACAAAATAACTCAAAAGAAAAATAACCAAGTGATAAGTATGAGCATATATAGGAAAGAAAGCCTAAACAGCCAATAAATGCATGAAAAGAGGATTAATCTCACTAGGATGCATGCAAATGTAATCTGAAGCAACAATCAGATATAGTTTTACATTCATCAAATTGGCAAAAATTTTAAATCCCGATAACATCAGATGTTGACAAGAATACATGGGAATAGGATCTCTATGTGTTGGTGGTGGAAATATATATATATATTTTTTAATTTTTATTTATTTATTGCGGTACGTGGGCCTCTCACTGTTGTGGCCTCTCCCGTTGCAGAGTACAGGCTCCGGACGTGCAGGCTCAGCGGCCATGGCTCACGGGCCCAGCCGCTCCGCGGCATGTGGGATTTTCCCGGATCGGGACATGAACCCGTGTCCTCCGCATCGCCAGGCGGACTCTCAACCACTGCGCCACCAGGGAAGCCCGGAAATATATTTTGATGCAACTCTTTAGAGAGCAATTTGGCAGTAATTCCCAGTAAAGCTGAGGATGGACATACCCAGTAATTCCACTTCCAGATACATAAACCAAAGAAATTTTAACAAGTGTACAGAGGTGTGTCGTTCAATACACACTATATTAATGAAAAACTGGCAACAATATAAATCAATAAAGCGATAGATAAATTTGGTATCATCATTCAATGAAATTGATATATTAATTCAAATGAATCATCATGGGACTAGTTTCAAAAGCATAATGTTAAGTGATAGCAAAACTAGTTGCAAAAGTATATATACAGTATGTCATTCATGAAATTTAAAGAAACACAACCATATTATACATTATTATTATATCCACATTTATTCATAGCATAAAACTGGGAAGAATATTTTCCAATTTCAGAAAAGTCGTGACTTCAGAGAAGGGAAATGGGATATGCAGTAATGATCGTAATGAAGATGAAGGGACAATTTTCAATGTTATATGTACTAACATATAAAACATGAATACTTGCAATATCTGGGTTTTTTCACAGACATCTCTTACTTTTATCTCTACGTTTTGTTAAAGTTTGAAAGATTTCATAATTAAAAAGAAAAAATTAGAGAGTTAGTGAACCTAATCTGGGATAAGAGCAGTTTGAATGAGGAGATGGGAAACAGTTAAAGAAACTGAGTTGACACAGACTTAGAGAATGAACTTATGGTTACGGGGGGCGGGGGGGGAAGGGTCGGGGGAGGGATAGATTGAGAGTTTGGGACTGACGTGTACACACTGCTACGTTTAAAATAGATAACCAACAAGGACCTACTGGATAGCACTGGGAACTCTGCTCAATACTCTGTAATAACCTAAATGTGAAAAGAATTTGAAAAAGAATAGATACGTATATATGTATAACTGAATCACTTTGCTGTACACCTGAAACTAACGTGGTATTGTTAATCAACGATACTCCAATGTAAAATAAAAATTAAAAAAAAGAAGCTGAGCTGGTAAACTTCATGACTCTGGGCATGGAGAGAGAGAGAGAGAGAGAGCAAGGATGAAACTGAAGTGTATATGTTATGTTCTGTTAACTAGCAAATTATCCGTAGCTAAGTGGGGCAATCAGACTAAGAAAAATCAATATTAATGATTATCCTTAATAGCAACTGCACCCTAATAAATGATACAGATTGACAGTATTTAAAGAATCAATGCAGCTTATCTGAATCTTATTTGAATCCCAGGAGTTAAGAATACTTAGTCATTTGCTTGTGTGACTTGGGCAAGTTATGCCCCCTCTCTGGGTCTCATTTTCCTCATCTGAAGAATCAAAATAATAATGTTACCCACTTTCTTTGGTGACTGTAATGATTAAATGAGTTAATCTCTGTAAAGTTCTTAGTACAATGCCTAGCACATAGCAAGTGCTTAATAAATGTTAATTATAAAATTAAAATAAAAAAGTTTTATGTTAGGTAAGGGCGATGTGGGAATGGGTTGGAGGTGGAATAGGGGCTGGATTGGGGAACAATGATCCTATTAACAGAATCAGAGAACATGGGACAGGAGGCTCAGGAAGGAGAGGATGAGTTTAACTTTAAAGAGTAAGTTGGATTATTGGTGAGACATCCAATTATAGATGTAGTTGAAACTGGACAAAATGGAGAGAGAAATTAAGGATGATGTTATCACGTTTGAGAGCAATAGAATTGATTACTGGAAACATGAGTTAGCTAAGTTTCCAAGGACATAAAGGTTATGAGAGGAAGAAGAAGAATCATAGCAAGTCCTTCGCACAATTTGTGCAATGTAGCGTTGGCCTGGGTGGGTAAGAGACCCAGGGGAGAAGCAGGAGAGGGCTGACCTAGAAGCTGGTGGAAGAGAGGACTTGTTCTTTGTTTCCTAGCATTTGAGCTGCACTTTATTTTATTTTTTAAAATTTTATTGGAGTATAGTTGATTTACAATGTGTTAGTTTCAGGTGTACAGCAAAGTGAATCAGTTATACATATACATATATCCACTCTTTTTTAGATTCTTTTCCCATATAAGTCATTACACAGTATTGAGTAGAATTCCCTGTGCTATACAGTAGGTCCTTACTAATTATCTATTTTATATAGAGTAGTGTGCATATGTCAATCCCAATCTCCCAATTTATCCCTCCCTTCCTTACCCCCTGGTAACTAGAAGGTTGTTTTCTACGTCTGTGATGGAAGACAGGACGTCACAAAGAATTGGTAGTCCTCATTGTTAAGTGCCCTGGAGAAATGAAAGAGCCCGAGAATGGAGGTAAAGCTCTCGTGTTGAGCAACTAGGAGGTCACTGATGACCTCAGGAAGAAGAGAAGCAAAGAGAAGAGATGATGGGGGCTACCATGGCGACTGGCCACTCAATGTATGCAGAAAGGACCATGGGGCAAACACGAGTCACTGCTTCCTGGACTCCCTGTGGCAGCTGCCACCCTCCTTTCTGCCCATTCTGGTTGCTCCTCCGAGACTGGTCTTCCAGACTCACGGAGTGCTCATCCAGCTTCCCTCCCCTCACGTTCTCCTGTGGGTCTTAGCTGAAGAGAATCGGAGAACTGACTCTAAAATAAAACTGTTTATCCCAGCCCTACATAAATAAATGTCACTTCATTATTCCCTGCATCTGAATCACGGATATCCTATATTTCGCTGATCTTGTTTATCCTTGAAGCTGTCCTCAAACATTTCCCAGTCTCCCGAATTGCATACAAATGGAGGAATATTTGAAAAAGTGTAATTGCTGTTGTTTGTTATTTTGTCCTGCCACCGTGCTTCCTTGTACCATCTGGACTGGAGGTGGACTTGTTAAAAAAAAAAAACCAAAAAAAAAAAAAAACAACCAGAAAGGACGGTCTCACAAATTTGAGCCTGAAAGAGAGAAGGAAGTCCTTAGTCTCCCCTCAGAAAACAGATCTTTACAGAGTTTCCTGGCCAAACAGGCAGCCAAGATGTTGCTAAATCTGGGAAGCTTATCAAATGCAAACTGTGAGTCTTCTGCACACAACTGTGTTCAATTGCACATGGTCTGTTTGTTGCTCTAAATGAACATCATAGGAATAATCACAACAGACACCTGTATGGTACTGCGTGCTTTTAAAATTCTTTCTACATGCAGGAGATAACTTCATCCTCCCAACAAAATTTGTGAATTTCGGAGGCTCTGAGAAGCTCCAGGTTCAAGGTGAAAAGCAAGGCAAGTCTGTGGTGGGGTCAGGTCTTTGGCTTCGCCACCCAGCACGCTGCATCACTGTGGTCCATCTTCAGTAGATGCCACAGCTGAGACCAGAGATATCTGTCTTTGCCTATGACAGCAATGAGGTGGGAGAAAATGAAATGTTAAACGTCCACCCTGCGATGATAGACACATGACTGATTTACCGTTTCTTTGCTCCTTTCAGGGAAAGCATTGTGTTTGGAGGAAATCACTTAACAGGTGGATTATGTCGAAGCATGGACCACAGTGGAGTTTGGGCTTGCCCTGAATGACTCAGGGAGAGAGACTTTTGACTGAATCAGGAAGAAAGAGGAAGAAAGGGAAAAATAATAAGAGGGCAGAGCCAGGGAAAGACAAAGGCTCTATGCTTTGTAGGATGACCTCTCCCTGATCCCCCAACTCTGCAGTTAAATTATGAAGCACATACAACAGTTGGGGTGAATGCATGGTGTGGACAAAGGAGGATACTTCTTGTGTCCAGGTTTAGGAGGACGAAACCAGCTGGGAGCAGAGAGAAGAGTAGGAGTTCAATTAGGATGCCAGAAAAATTGCGAGGCGGACTCTAGACTGTCACAGGCTATGGATTTGGGCTTTAGGCCAAATTCAACCGCATTTCTCAAGGGCAGGAGGCCTCAGCAGGCACCTGGGTTACTTTAGAAATCAGAGAGCATTTCCAAAGTATTTACTTGTACGTCTTTGATCCTGTGCCTAATACAGTACACAAAAGAAAAAAATATATATAGTTATATAGTTACATATATGTGTGTATATATGTATAAATATCTATTTCCTTAAAATAACTGATTTATTCAAGAAAAAATGTGTCACAGTGACATAGAATTTTAGTGAAAAAGAACACCATACTTTACACTGCAATCTCTTACAAAGGCAACCTTGGCTGACAATGAATGGCTGCTCCCTGGAGACATTTAAGAAGATGCTGATGATATTTTTTGAGGACATGGTGGAGATGATTTTCACTGCTAGAAAACTGATTACCATCAGCTCTAAAATTTGCCCTTTATTATTATTATTATTACTATTATTTTTGCGGTACGTGGGCGTCTTACTGTTGTGGCCTCTCCCGTTGCGGAGCACAGGCTCCAGATGCGCAGGCTCAGCGGCATGTGGGATCTTCCCGGACCAGGGCACGAACCCACATCCCCTGCATCGGCAGGCGGACTCTCAACCACTGTGCCACCAGGGAAGCCCCTATTATTATTTTTAATTAGAAGAGAGAAACAAGGACTATGAAGTCATCAGAAATACTACCTAAGGTAGCTTCCAAATCTTAATAGTAAAAACAAAAGACAAGCATAGCAGAGAATTAAAATACTATCTGACCTTGAGCTTTACTTTCTGACAAGGTTAGTAATTTTCTTCTCTGAGTTGCCTGTTACCAGCTTGATCCTGAATCTATTTATTCTTTGACTCAGACCATTTGGATTAAATAAGTGAGAACTGGAGAAGATTCAACAGACTCACAGGATCCATTTGAGACCTTTTATTTCACATTAAAGATAGATTTTTTTCCCTCTCCCTCATTATCGTTGAGGAAAGAGATGTGTGTCTAGTTTTCACTGAAAGAGAGGTATTGTCAAAGGTGTTTCACCAGCTGGAAAACTCTAGGATGAAAACCAAACAAAATAGAAAACCCCAGCCTTAAAAAGAAATGAAACTGAGTTATTTGTAGTGAGGTGGATGGACCTAGACTGTCATACAGGGTGAAGTAAGTCAGAAAGAGGAAAACAAATACCGTATGCTAACACGTATATATGGAACCTAAAAAAAAGAAAAAAAAATGGTACTGATGAACCTAGTTGCAGGGCAGGAATAAAGAGGTAGACATAGAAAATGGACTTGAGGACGTGGGGTGGGAGGGCAAAGCTGGGGCGAAGTGAGAGTAGCATGGACATATATACACTACAGAATGTAAAATAGTCGGCTGGTGGGAAGCAGCCGCATAGCACAGGGAGATTGGCTCAGTGCTTTGCGATGACCTAGAGGGGTGGGATAGGGAGGGTGGGAGGGAGGCTCAAGAGGGAGGGGATATGGGGACACATGTATGCATATGGCTGATTCGCTTTGTTGTACAAGAGAAACTAACACAGTATTGTGAAGCAATTATACTCCAATAAAGATCTATTAAAAAATAAATTTAAAAACAAAACAAAACAAGAAAAGCCCTCTTTCAGCTTTGTCTGCTAACACTGAACAGTGAAACCGAGTCCAGGCGACACTAGTTCCAGGTGAAGAAGTCAGACAAGAAAAATTGGCCCCGTGCAGCCTGTGAAAATTGTGGAGTGTGGGGAAGAGCAGTAGAATTTAACTGTCACATTGATAAGATCATCAACTTAAACGACATGAGACAGGAAGGAAGCAAGCTGTAGGTGGAAGTGACCCCTACAATGAAGGAAGTAAGAGAGGAAGGAAAGAGAAACTCTTAGAACATGACGGGAGATTCACCAGGGGGCAAGGGACGTGAAAACTGTATTGGTTTCATTTTTGCTAATGCAAGAAATTACCTGAACTTCGTGGCTTAAAATAACAGAAATGTATGATCTCACAGTTCTGGAGGTCAAAAGTCCAAAATCAATCTCAGTGAGCTACAGTCAAGGTATTGGTAGGGCTATGTTCCTTCTGGAAGCTCTAGAGTAGAACACATATCTTGCTTTTTCCAGCTTCTACGGAATGCTGTTATTCCTTGGCTCATGGGCCATCACTTAACCTCTGCTTCCATGGCCACGTTGTCTTCTTTGATTATAATCTTCCTACATCCCTCTTAAAAGGACACCCTGACTACATTGGACTCAGGTTCTTAATTTAATGCAGATAAATTAATTTATCTGCAGGTTCTTAATATAATCATACCCACAAAGTCCTTTTTACTGTATAAGGCACGTATTAATGAGTTTCTGGGATTAGAAAGTGGACATCTCTGGAGGGCACGATCCAGCCTACTGCAGAAGGTGTTCACAAGAATATCGTCAGGAATAGTTGTGATCCACCAGTCAGAATGGCCATCATGAAAAAGTCTACAAACAATAAATGCTGGAGAGGGTGTGTAGAAAAGGGAACCCTCCTACATTGTTGGGGGGAATGTAAATTGGTACAACCATTATGGAGGTTCCTTAAAAAACTAAAAATAGAGCTACTATATGATCCAGTAATCCCACTCCTGGGCATATATCCAGAGAAAACCTTGGTTTGAAAGGCTACATTGCAGCACTGTTTGCAATAGCCAAGACATGAAAGCAACCTAAATGTCCATCGATAGATGATTGGATAAAGAAGATGTGGTACACACACACACACACACACACACACACACACACACTGGAATATTACTCAGCCATTAAAAAGAATGAAATAGTGCCATTTGCAGCAACATGGATGGACCTGGAGATTATCATACTAAGTGAAGTAAGTCAGACAAAGATATCATATAATATCATAAGATATTGCTTGTATGTGGAATCTAAAAAAAGAAATGATGCAAATGAACTTATTTACAAAATAGAAGCAGACTCACAGACTTAGAAAACAAACTTATGGTTACCAAAGGGGAAAGATGGGGGGGGAGGGATAAATTGGGAGTTTGGAATTGACAAATACACACTATTATATGTAAAATAGATAACCAGCAAGGACCTACTGTATAGCACAGGAAACTCTGCTCAATATTCTGTAATAACCTAAATGGGGGAAGAATTTATAAAAGAATAGATACATGAATATGTATAACTGAATCACTGTGCTGTAGACCTGAAACTAATACAATATTGTTAATCAACTATACTCCAATATAAAATAAAAATTAAAAAAAAAAAAAGAATTCACCAGTGGCTGGGGGGAGAATGTTTGTGATCGTAGTTGAGTGTGTGAATGAACATTTTAGTACCCAAACAACAGCCAGACTAATTATCCTGGAAACCTTCCTAGAGGGTGACTAGCTGATGTCAGTATACATGGTTAGGATGCCTGCTTGTGCCAGGGGCAGTGATAGGGATTTGGAGGGAGAGAGACTTTAGATCGAAGCTATGGGGTACATATGTTGTGCTTTCTCTCATCTCCTTGCCACTTAGCCATTCTCTTTCCTCTCCTGGGAAATGATTTAGGTTTCAGTTCTCTACTTAGTCATTCACTCCCTTCAGGAAGGTCTATATGAGCCACTGCATTCCCCTGTGTGATGGGGCATTCCCCGACCTCACTTCTTTCAGGGGGAGGGAAGAAGGATATCCCTTCCTGAAGCCAAGGGAGGTAGACTCCAGGAGATTCACTTGTAAAGTTGCTGAGTTTCTGAACTGTCCCCTATTCCACTTGGTTGAGTATAATGACTAATTCTGTTGAATTAGTTCAACTAATTCTCTTGAACTAATTCTGTTGTGCAGCAAGAGGGGAAAGAGACAGATGCCAAAGGTGACTACGGGAGCAGCATTAAAACAGCCTGCTTTCCCTCTACATCACACGGTAACCTATGCGATTTTCCAGGGGTCAAGTGGACACTGAGGAATGATTTGACTCAACTTGCTGGTACAGCGTTGCAGAGCAGGAAGAACCCAGCAGCTAAACGCTGTAGGACAATCCACCTGTGCTGTGAGCTGTGGAGCAGAGGGAGGATGGTGGTTCAACTGGAACTAGGCCTCCCCAATCAGGAAACTGTGTAGTGGGGGAACTCCTGCAGGAGCGCTACATGGGTGTGGCCATTTACATAACCTGAACATTCCACCCATAACCACGCCCACCACACAGTGGGCGTCAACAATGTGCCGGCCACACACAGAACAACCACAATCAGTTTCAGGTGGAGCAGAAGCGGCAATAAGCTGAGGTCAGTGCAGATTTATGGGACCTTTTCTGTTTCTTCCCTCTCACAGATCCCCAACAGAGAAAGAACAGGGGTCTAGAAGAGGAAGGCGGGAAGGTGTTTGAGCGCCAGATCACGTGCTTTCTGCCTTCTCTATGGAGAAGAGACAAGGAGAACTTTGAGGCAGACCTGAAACTAAACATTTTTAATAGAACTGAATCTTAAATACTACAATGAGAAGGTTCAGATCACTGCACGTGTCTGAAAAAGTATAAAATTTGGCCATGTGATTAAGGAAGGCTTTCATTTATAATAAACCATCTCATTTTTATGCTCCAAGAAATTGGGTCCATAAACTGGTTACATAAGCTTTTAGATTACAGGATAAGAGCTAATTATTTACTTTCACTCTAAGCTCCTTGAGGGCAGGGGCTACTGCAACAGAGAGAATATTTCATTGCAAGGGGCTTAAACCTGCTCAAATTACTTTGCAAAGAATTTATTAGAAGCCTAGAGACTTCACTGAAATCAAGGAAGAGGGGAAAAAGCCAGCCTTGTCAACAATGTAATTTGGGGGATTTCAATAACTGGGAGTTCAGGGTCATGGACCTTCAAATTAATGCTTCACCAGTAAGGAAACTCAGCTAGCACTTGGCTCAGCCTCTGTACCTTTTACTTTAAATTTGACACAGAAGGAGGGAGGGAAAGCGAGAGAGACAGACAGACAGATAGACAGACTTAGCCAAACCCACGGATTTATCCAGTTGAGGTTGGATGAGGGAACTGCTATGGGTCTAAGTGGCCTGTTCAGGTTATATAGACGTTACTGAATCATTGAACAAATGGAGTTTGTTTGGCTTGAGAGCCTTACATTTTATGGGCTAACGATCATCACAGTACCTCCACAGCTAGGATGTGAATGTCCCCCACCTCGCTCAAAGGGATGCATTTTGAGTAGAGAAAAATAAGGAAAGCTCCACATCTCATTACTTGTCTCGCTGAACGTTTTCATAATCGATACTTCCTTGGTTTCAGCCTTTTCCTATAACTACAGCAACCAGCTACATTGTCAGGGACTAGTCAGCTTGCCACTGCAATCTTTCCACTCATTCTGGAGATATTTATCCTGAGAAGTCTCTTCCTTTATGACATTTAAGTGCCTTGTGAAAACTCAGTTTGTTGACTTGGCACATCATGTAAAACATTAATAGATTAAGAAAACAGCCCAAGCTGGATTAGCCATAAGAGTCCGGGGTAGGAGTGGGAGGTGGAAAAGCCTGTGTCTGAAGAAGCTGCATCAGAAAATGTGAAGTTTTCAAATTACCAATCTCCCTGACCCCAGATATTCTGATAAACCCTCAGTGCTATGTAATTCTCTATCACACCTGTTCCCCCTACCCTCACCTCCAGAACGCTTCTTTCATGAGTCATTGTCTATGGTATCGGGACCGAATGAAAGGGAGCACATCTGAGTTGGGTCAGTTATTACCTGTTGATGGTTAAGGGAATGCAAGATGATGGAGAATTGTAATTAGATGAGGAAAGAGACAAATTGAAAAGAGACGTTAATCAGGGTGCCTTTGATAGCAACTGAGAAGAATTCCAGATTCACTCTTACAAGGTTGTTCTTACACGGTTGTTCTAAAGTTAAGTGTTTTGTCTTTCAGTCCTATTTCTGGAGGATTTCAAGTTCACATATATTATCTGTGTTTTTAAATCCCCAGAGTTCTACATAAACTTTGATAGAGTTGGGAAGAGAGGAAGCTTATGGAAGTGTCCAGGGAAGGTTTTTTCCATCAAGAAGGCAGATACAAACATAGATGTCAGATGGTGATGGAAAAATACAGCCTGCTAAGCCCTTCCTTTTCTGGCAAAGTGTCAGCTTGTGACTCCTTGACTTGATGAGCAAACTCTGATCTTCGAACTTCTGAAAAGTTTCCTGCTTATTCTTTGCCATGCTCCAGATTCAAAATTACATCATGTTCAGTTGTTCTTTCAAGTGAGCTACAGGAGGTTACTAATGGAACAAGATGCAGGAATGGAGAAGATCAGAAAGTACCATGAAAAAGTCATCAGATATGTATACGTGACATACAGGTTTATATAGAGATCACAGTTAAGTGATAATGATACAAAAGAGCACCTTCAGCTTCTAAGCATAGGGTAAGCAATAAAGTGCATCCACTTTCCTATTACAGTCTAATGACTCTGCACTGTATGTAGTTCCCTGCACCATTTATGCTCATGCCACCCCAAAGCCTTCCTCAAGGGACTCTTACTCAAGTTTAAACATTCAGTTTCAGTGAAACCCAAGGCACTGATATATAAATTATAAGCAAAGTATCTCTTGTCTTTTTTTGGTTATTGAAGAAGTAAAAGGATGAGATGACTCATGAGGAAATATGACTTTCCTAGAATTATCACCAATATGCCACAGATAAGTTCTTCTCTTATTTGGTGGGAAAGTGGCGTTCTAGCATCGTTGTCTTACCTGATGAACTTCTTTGGCAGATAAAATCTTACATGGAAACATGATGTGTAGCTCAGATCAATGGGGAACAGACCCCCACCCCCACCCCCCAGTATCCCTCTCAGTGTCAAGGCACTTCCTTGGAAACTTCCTATTTTATTGAACACATTTGAAATCAAGGTAATTGGAGCATTAGAAGAAGAAAATCTCCTCAGTTCATTCATATATATATATATATATATATATATATATATATACACACACACACACACACATATATGTATATACACACACACACACATATATGTATACACACACACACACACATCTTGTTTTAATTTATGAGGAAAATGGACTTACATAGGTGTGGATTATCCTGATCTGGCCTATGAAATCTGTTTACAATATTGTCATCCTAGTGCATAGTAAAATTAGTGGTATTACATTTTCTCATCTGTGAAATGGGACTAATAGTGCATATCTTGCTGACTTCATAGAGATTATTGAAGGTCATTCAAGAAAATGAATATGAAAGCACATTGCAAACAATTATATATTGAATAAACTTTGTTCTTTCTATTTTTGACAATAAAAGCTAAAAAGTGGGGTCTGTGGATTTAATTAAAATGTGACTTTTTTAAATTAGTAAAATGTAACCACAGATATATTTTTCTTCTTTTTGGGAAATTTGGGACAGACTAAAAGAAAGTCTACAAAATTTCTGAAAAAGTCAGTTCAGTGCTTTTTCTCTTCTCCTAGAAGTCACCAAAATCCTAATGGAGACTGAACACAAAACGGTAAAATCCATCTTCAATAATCTTAGGAGACAAATCTAATCAACAGTTGCCAAAACATGTGTGAGAGTTGCCCCCAAACAGCTGAGCTTGGGCACAAGTTGTGCAGGAGAAAGTGCTAATTAAACTCAGAGACTGGCAAGAGGGCATGACACTTGCACCTCAGAAAAAGCACCAGGAACATACACTTCTTAAAATTAAGGGGCTATCCTAAAGTATAGAAACTATATTCCTCACTTGCAAAAATAAGCGTGGGAATTTGAATGAGAAGAGCTGGTGGTAGAAACCTTCCAGAAGGTGGTTTGGTTCAGAAAAGCAGAGGCAGAGCTGCAGCAAGAGTCATACAGAGAAACCATTTTAGAAGTAGGCAGCTGCTGAGATGAAGAATCTTTGGAATGAGAACCCTGTCTAGTCGGGAAGACTATCCTGGGCCCTTTCCTTTGCCTATCCTTCTATTCCCTCTCCCAAACTTGTACAAATATCTTGTCCAGAAATATCCATCTCATGCTGGGGTGAGTAAAAAAAAGAGAACTAGACTAGTATCAATAGAAAGACACCATAGGAAAATCAAAGGGGCAAAAAGCAGTATTTTTATGAAAAGAAAATGCATAAAAACATAACCATAGTATAGAAGAAAATTGTGACAAGGTATCTTGCCATAAACTTTTAAAACTTTTATAACCAATTGCTTCTATAAAGGAACATCAAAAGCAGCAATACAAGAACTCAGGGAACCAACAGAAAATGGAATATGAGTCAGCAGAGTACAGGAAAGAAAGAAAAAAATGCCATTTCAAAAGGGAGGAAAATTGGAAGGAACATAAGGGGCAATAGATGCAAAGAAACACAATAAGGAAATAAATCATTAAAATAAAATGAAAATTAAACGAGCTTAGAAAAGGATTAGAGAAGAATGCCAAATAAAGGAGAAAGGCAAAGGAGACTCAACAGAAGCATAATTGCAACCCCTGAGGAAAATCAAAGTAGTGACCAAAACAATATAATAGAAGAAAAGATTTAAAGGGATAATTTCAAAATCTGCACTAAATAAGAGTTGAGTCTACATTTTGTATTGTAAAATTGTCTCAGAACTCTCAGCATCACTATATACCATGAGAAAGTTAGTGAACTACAAAGCTAAAGGAAATGCTTTTTATTAAGTACACAAGGATCAAGTCATTGTAAGCTAGGATGGCCAGTTAATTTATCACCCACACTAGGGCACTTTTGAAAGTAAAGGAGGACAAGAAAAATGCTAAATACAGTGAGATGCTGAGATATTCATATGGCAAGAAGTCTTGGACAAACTAGTACCTATAATCACCCTACTTTAAGAAAAAACATTAGGCTGACATCAGGTTTCTGCATAGCAACATTCAATGACTGAAGATAGTAGAGAAACATTCAAGATGTTTAAAGAAAGAAAATTATCAATTTGATATCTAGAAAGTTCTTCCAGTAAATAGACAACATCAAACATGCCCGGAACTCAAAATGCTTCTTGAATAAAGTGCTAGTGGATGACTTCAGCCAAGCAAGGGGTGGTTTGGGAAAGTATGGTGAGAGTACTGTTGATGAGCACAGGAAATATTTAAGTGAAGAACTAGCACTCAACAGATGTGGAGACTGAAAAGAAAAGTAAGCAAATATTGTATGTCCTGAAAATGCAGAAACACCAGAAATGTCAAAAATTGGGAAAGGAAGAGAAAAAAGTGGGAGGTAGAGTGAGTTTACTTATTCCATCATCTTAATGATAGCTGGGAGTTAAAGGATAATATTTAAAGGCAGCAAATCAAGTAATCAATTCTATTTAAATAAAAGTGTATTAAGAGTACAAAACTAGGCAGTAAATAATGCTAGTGGCTGAAACTAAATTGTGGAAGAGAGAGAAGAGAAAGAGAAGAGAAGGGGTCAAAGATGAAATAATGTTTATGGCAGGAGACCAATGTATATAGTAATATATAAAGTATATAGTAGTGTATAAAATATATAGTAGTATATAAAAGTGTAACTAAATAGGAATCTTTAGAACAAAGTAAAAACCTTACATATAGGAGGAACTAACCTTCAACAGAGCAAAGGAAAACATAGTGGAACTCTTTTAAAAAACCAAAAATGGATAAGAAAAAACCAACAACTCGATAGAAAAATGAACAAAGGACATGAATGGAGTTCAGAGAAAAAGAACTTCTTTCATTCACAAGAGAAATGAAAATTACAACTATTCTGGGATACACTTTTTACCTAACCTATGAGCAAAAATCTAAAAGTTTCATTATATAGTCTATGGAAAGGCTTTGGGGAGACTTGAAAATAGACTTTATTTTTTAGAAAAGTTAGATTCACAGCAAAACTGAATAGACAGTACAGAGTTTCCACATACTTCCTGCCCGTACATACCCACAGCCTCCTCTACTACGGACCAGAGCGGCACATTTGTAACAATGGCTACACTTACACTGACACATTATTATCACCCAAAGTCCATAGTTTACATTAAGTTTCACTCTTGGTGCTGTACCTTCTATGGGCTTTGACAAATGTATAACGACATGTATCTGCCATTATCAGACAGAATAGTTTCACAGCCCTAAAAATCCTCTGTTCTCTGCCTATTCATCCTGCCCTCCCTCCTCCAAACCCCTGGCAACCACTGATCTTTTCCCTGTCTCCATAGTTTTGCCTTTCCCAGAATGTCATGTAATTGAAATCAAACAGTATGTATTCTTTTCAGATTGGCTTCTTTTACTTGCTAATATGTATTTAAAATCCCTCTATGTCTTTTTCATGGCTTGAGAGTTCATTTCTTCTGGGGAGATATTTAGTGTTGTTACATCACTGAAAAAAAAATTGAGCATACCTGCTAAATTTATAAATGCATTAACCATTTGATCTAGCTTTAATGTTGAGTTCATACTGGGGTGGGAGCCCTGGAGATTTATCAGTATGGAAGTGACATAATTAAATTTGAGGTTTAAAAGAGAGTCAAGTGGTAACAATATGAAGGTTGTTTTGGAGCAAAGAGAAACAGAGTCAGAGCACCTTTATAGGAGATTATTTGGTCAGGCATAAAATAATGAAGGCAAGAGTTAAAAGTGTGATGATGGGAACTGAAAAGAGGTGATTGATAAAAAAAATTGCAAAGTAATAAAGGAATCTGGAAACATTCGGACATCTCAAAGGTTTTTTTATTCATTCATTTACTTAACAAAAATTTGTTAAATATCTACTATGTGCCATACTGTAAAATTCATGCTTGCATATTGGGCTTGGAGTTAAAAAGAAAAAGTATAATATGTTGCAAATTTTTGGAGATAAAGGTCTAAAGTTAAGAAGAGAGGTTGTACTTAAGATAAATTTATTTTTGACAGCCATCTTTAAGGAGACAATGGTTGAAGCAATGAGGATGAAGTAGTTTTTTGTTTGTTTGTTTGTTTTACACCTAGGGACAGGATCAGAGGCAGTGGATAGCCAAGAACTGAACTGTGCGGATATTTTTTTACAATTATGGAGTGGAGAAAGCACCAGTTCAGCAAAACAGACACAAACAGGAAGGGACTCAGTTATGTGCATAGCCATGGAAACAAACTGTGGAGAATAGTCAAGAATGAGAAGATGATCAAAAATATCAAAATCCATAGAGAAGCTCCTAAGAAGAGGTCATGTAGTTTGACAAAAAAAAAAAAAAAAATGCCATTGGTGAGTTTATAGAGAATAAAAGCAGAATTACAAATACCTGGTAAGCAATGGATGTTGAGAAGATGTAAGTAGTGAAAAGAAATTACGGATTTAAGAATTAAATGTAAGGAGAATCAGAAGAAGGTGAATAGAAGAAGAAAAACCTTCAAAATACTTTGAAGATAAGCAGATCATTGTTCAAGTGTGAAGACACAGTGGAAGGTATCAGTGAAGAGAGAGAGATTTAAGATTCAAAAGGGGGCAGGGTATAACCATGGCACAAACATCCTGGGAGATCAAGTGCATTTTGATGTAAAAATACGTGAGACATCAATACCAAACTCCTTAGGGACAGAATTGGCTTGGGAAACAACGAGAAGAAAAATTTTTAAGTGGACCAGAACTTTACTTATTCAAGAGATTCAGATAAAATGAGAAACAAAGTTGCTAAACAGAAAGTGGCTAGTGTAGGTTCTTTTTTCTTGTGTCCCAAAGGCTCTGGAACATCAAGCAATTTGAACTAAAAGGGACAATATTCATCTAGCTCTACCTGAAATCCTGGAGAAGCATCCCATCAAACCAATACCTCCTCTAATGTAGACATAGATGACTCAGCAACATTGTGCATTTCACTGATGAGAATGTGAAAAATGTCTAGTATGTGCTACTCATTAGATAAACTACATTAAGAGATATTCCTACACAGAATGACATTATCCAGTCAAGTGTAAATGCTGTTCTATCTAATCACCTTGGTTAAAAACAAACAAAGAAAAAAAGAGCGTCCTTTAATTGTTTCTCTTTCCACGTAAGAGAGTCAAGTCGTATTAAGGAACTACCTGGTTCTTAACATTCACTGTCAAAGCAATAGTGAACTCAGTCTGATCGCGACTGTGATGGCTGATAATTATTCACTAAGTGCAATCCATCTATTGGTGATAAGAACATGGGCAGTTAGACAGTTTGGAAGTAGGATGATTAGATTTTACATTCTGAAGTTAGCAAAGATAAGTCATGGAAAACTTCATCTCTAAGGTCTCCTATTCTTCCAGTCTTGCAATGGGAAAAATGATCCTAAGCTTGAAATCACTATCATAGTGAAGGGGTAACCTGGCCGGTCAAGAACTCATGAGAACAGAAGGCCTTTCTGGCAGGGTGGGTGGCCGATGGCTACCTATATAAATTCACCCCACTTGTCCAATAACCCACATAATGTCATATTCCATTAGTCTCTTTTTCAGGAGTCCCGAGTGCAAATTTCTATTTTAAATTAGATGCCAGTTCTTTATCCACCGAGTCTTTGATCCCATGGTATTAGGAATTTGTTTATGTTCTAGTGCTTCATTAATTAAAGGTGTTCTGATGTACTTCAAGAGCCTCAAATCAACTTATTTTGTAGGATTATAGTTTACTGTAATTGTAGGGTTAGAGTTTACTATAGTGGTAGGGTTAGAGTTTGTAGCATTATAATTATAAAGTAATTTTTAATCCCTAATGAATAACTTCAACAAGGTTAAAATATCAATTTTACTAAAAGTTGTCATTATGTATACTGTGAATAGCAACCTTCATAGATAAGGTAAAAATAAAATCAGATAACATTATAAGTTACCTTAAAGATTGCGTTAACACACTGAATTTTACTTCATTAATGCTCCTCCAGGCCTATCTCAAACTTATACACAGTTTCTCCTAGTTTCTACCTTTCACTATTTATAGTTCTATTTTTCAATAAGAAGTCTATGTTGATATAAACAGCTATGACATGTAACACTCCTTCCAACCTAGTTTTAGAGATCGTATGTTAAAACTCTGGAGGCCAGGTATAGTGGTTCTAGATCAGAAAAGTTTTGGACTTGATTTTGGCTATCATTATCATCAGCCAATATTTATTGAGCTCCTGTTATGAGGGGGACATCATGTCAGGCAGTGAGGCTATAATGAGGTAAAAAACCGAGTCCTTGGCTTTCAGTATTTTCAATATAGGTGAGGAAACAGAATTTAAAAAAAAAAAAAGACAACAATAAAGGGATCGTGTGTTATCACATTTTCATCAATAGAAGGGAAATAAATAAAGGGTCCTGAAGGAGGTAAATGCAGAATAAACTCACTTAAACACATGAAGGTGAAACAGCCCGGATAAATTCATCCATTCACACTCCTAAATCATTACACATAATCATATGCCAAACCAATTAATTCAAGATCATTAGCAACCTGAAAACACAAAGGAGCATCATCCCTTAGGACAGTAGCATCAATTAAATACATGATTCTTTAAGGAAAGTTACATGTACTGAGTGCCTGATACTGTACACACGCTGTCTCTTTCATTCAGTTCCCCGGATAAACCTATGCCGTGAACTCAGAGAAGGTCAGCAACTTCTTCTAGGTCCTTCAGCTAGTAAACATCCAAGCCAAAATTCAAATCCGTATCTGCTTGATCTCAAAGCCAATGTTCCTTTCACTATTTACTTCTGGCTCTTTTAAAACATAAATCACATAGGATCCCTTTATGTCAAGGATTATTCCTTCGTTGAATATACCTGGTCTGCGTCAGATCAATGCTTTCTGAATGTTATTCATTACATTCAGTAAAAGTTGATATAAGTCGCAACTCTGGGAGAAATCTCTTAAAATCATCTATCTCTGACACCAGCATGACTATCTTATAGAGTCTGGGACAAGCTTTCCCTGTTCCTGGAGCTTCTGCCTCTCTTTCCTCAAATTAGCCCAACTTAGTCACACAACGTTCACCACTTTAATTAATCAATGCTTCCATGGGGAAGCCTTTCACAATCCCCCTAGACTAGCCACCTTTCCTCCTTAAACAGCCAGGCCTCTTAAACACTATTATGGTCCTATATCCCTCTTCATCACAGCACTTACTGCACTAATAGATTTACATCTTTTTGAGTGTGAGGATTTGAAGGATGTCTCTCCAAAAACTCCAAGAGGGTAGAGACTATGTTTTTGCTCAATATTGTATCCTTGGATCTTAGCACATCATACCTGGAAAGAGAGCTTAAAAACGTATGCTGAATAAATATATCCACTAACAGTCTTGTACATAAGAGGTCAGTTAGTAAATGATGTTATCAGTGACCTTTTCTGCAGTCCGGAGTTTCCAGAAGGTGAGATTAAAGTAAACACACACGTGGGCCAGCACTTTATAGCACCGTATGAGATGACTCAGAGGGCGATCTTTGGAATCGCGCAGATTGTGACTGTGACAGAGGAGTTACAGTCTGTGAGTATATAAGATAGGGTCAACACTCCTTACATCTGTGGGTTTAAATTATCTTATTTACATAAAGAGGAAGAATAAGAGAATGAAAATGAAGGAGTTACAGAAAAAGCTAAGTCCAACTTTAGACACTGTTGAAAAGTAGAAACTGTGTTTTGTATATACATATAATACATTTATGAAATACTCTGTGGAGCCACTCAATAGATAGCGAATGAATGGATGAATCATATTACCTTTGCCATGTGGAATAAATGAAGGGGCCAAACAAACATAAACTTATGAGGCTTGTGTTAGAAGTCACAGCACAACAGTGTCGATTTTGATAGGAGCTGCTTCTATGTGAGCTTGTGCATAGAGAGTTCAACGTGCACAGTTTCTAATTTAGTTTTGGGAAGTGGCGAGCAGACATTTAAAAAATTTGAACCAAGACCCACTGGAAATGAGGTTCTTTAAGATGCTGCTGTAATATCTTCTTTCTGTCTTATCAAACCCAGGTAAATAAATGTGGACCAATCTCATGGGATTTTTCACACACAGAACTTATTGGGTTAAGGGGTAGGGTTTGGAACATATATATTATTGTGGCTAAGTGAAAGAGTGCAAGAAGGGAAGTAGGAAGTAAAAGAAAGTTAAGGAAATAGTTACGTACTTAACTTTTTGATGGAGCTAACATCTATAAATATACTTTTCAAAGATTCCCCCAAGGGGCTTGAAAACAGGATGTAACCTATGTTGCTTAGAAAAATCCTTATCAAGTTATTTTTAATTAGATTATCTTTTCAATTTTATTTATTTATTTATTTTTATTGGGGCATAGTTGTTTTACAATGTTGTGTTAGTTTCTACTGCACAGTGAAGTGGGAGCTTAATGTTTTTAAAAGATAAAGTTGCATTACACTTTGTGTATGTAACCCCAATAAATGAACCTTAGATGCCATTCTTATCTTCGTATCCACACTACATGCATGTGATAGGGGCTCAATAACATTTTAAATAAATAAATAAATAAAAGAATTAAGCTGTCTCTGCAATGCTAAGATAATCTAATTAGAAAAACAAATATCGTATATTAACACACACATGTGGAATCTAGAAAACTGGCACAGATGAACCAGTTTGCAAGGCAGAAATAGAGACACAGATGTAGAGAACAAGTGTGTGGACACCAAGGGGGGAAAAGGGGCGGGTGGGATGAACTGGGAGATCGGGATTGACATATATGCACTAATATGTATAAAATAGATAACTAATGAGAACCTGTACAGGAAACTCCACTTCACTGGTGTGTAGAGTACTGGTAAGATAATGAGTTTAGTTTGGACGTGTCCAGCTTGGAGCATCTACAAGGTATCCAGGAGGAGAAAAATGTATAGTTGGCAAGTGGAAATTTAAATATGAAGTTTAGGGACTTCCCTGGTGGCACAGTGGTTAAGAATCTGGTTGGATCCCTGGTCCAGGAAGATCCCACATGCCATGGAGCAACTAAGCCCTTGTGCCACAACTATTGAGCCTGTGCTCTAGAGCCCGTGTGCCTCAACTACTGAAGCCGGCGTGCTGCAACTACTGAAGCCTGCGTGCCTAGAGCCTGTGCTCCGCAACAAGAGAAGCCACTGCAGTGAGAAGCCCGCGCACCTCAGTGAAGAGTAGGCCCCGCTCGCCACAACTAGAGAAAGCCCGCGCGCAGCAACGAAGACACAGCACAGCCAAAAATAAATAAATAAATAAATAAATAAAGGAAATTATTAAATAAATAAATATGAAGTTTAGCTTAAAAGACCATACAACATTAAAGTCATGGGATTGTAGGAGACCGTCGATAAGAGGGTGGAATTAGACAAGAATAAGACCAAAGAATGAACAATGGAGCACGTTATATTTAACTCCAAGCCGTCAGGAACAGTGACTGTTTTGTTCATTACTCTAACCCGACACCATGTGTGGCTCACAGTAAACAACATCTGTCTTAAAGGAATAGATGATGAACAATGAATGAATGAAAGGAAGAGGATAAGGCTGTAAGAAGTCTGAGGGAAAAAAAGGACAAAGACGAAAATAGCTGGAAGTGAGCTGATGAGTACAGTGTGTTGTTGGACCAGAGACAACAAAGTGTTAGGATGGGGGGGTCATCAGTATATTGAAAGGTCATTTATTTTTTTACTGAATTAGCCACTCTATGCACACTCATTAGATTAATCTTCCTCAACTTTATTTTTAAAATTATGCCATTACCCTTCTCAAACATTTTCGAGAAAGAAAAAATTCTAACTTCTCCATGTGACAATTAAGAGCCTCTACAATTTGGCACTGACTCACTTTTTCAGCCATAGGACTCACCGTTTTGAATCCTTCCTCTTTTCACGTTCCTTTCTTCACTCTTTCCTGGACAGGTCAAGTTTCACCTGATTCCAAGACTTTGTCCATCTCCCCTCCTCTGCCCTTTATCATTTACCTTCCGTGGCCCAACTGGAGTCCCATTTCATTCATGAGAGCTCCTTGATGGTTTTATCACACACTCATGGATCCTTTCACCGAATTCATCCTTGCTAGATCATGCCCCACCCCCTCCAACATCAATGTTTTGAGCATTTATAAAGTCAACGAACAACTATGGAATTTATCTTGCTCTAAGTCACAGCCAGAGCCTCTTTCCCTGGGTTTTAGCTGTCTCTATAGGGATGTGTCAAGTATGAGCTGCTCATCTGATTTCGAGGCTCCTTTCCACAGTGGTTACGGCTATATAGTGACAGTAGAAACAAAAACAAACAAAAAGAAGATAACTGCATGAAGACCATTATCCTCAAATCTTGCTATATTTGTACTTATCACTCTGGGGGCTAAGAAAACTTGCCATCTATTTTTAAAAAATCCTTCTGTTGACTTATCAGGGGTAGAGCCAGTTGTGCTGAACGATGGGAGAGTGTAGATAGGGGCGTCTGGATGGTGATACTCATCATGGGTGATGTAGATACGGATGCTGCATGGAGATGCTCACGGGAGAATGTAAATACAGGTGTAGAATGGTAATGCGGCAAAAGCTGACTTGGCTGCAGTTGAAATTTTCTCTTCCCATCTCTACGAAGCAGCCCCTTTGGAGCAATTTCTACTTCCTTATTTTTCCCCCCAAAATTCAATTATTGAGTCCTCCGAGAAATCTTTTCTGATCTGCAGTATAACAATACCATTTAGGTGTTCCCACCACATATTTTATTGTTCATAACACATTAAATTATAACTGTGTATTTAATTGTTGTTTACCCCACGTGATGTTTCGAGGGAACAGGTCATATATATATTTTTAAATATTTTTTCCCAATGCCTAGCATGGAGCTTGAATAGTTGGTGTTGAGAAAATGTCTGCTGCATGAATAAAATGAATATATTTGCTAGTTCCTCCATAATTACTGCAGTCATTAATTTAATGGTACAAGCATCCTAGTTTCTGAGAGTATCATACTTGGCTTTTAAGTCTCTAGAAGAATTTTTGTTCAGAAGTTTAAAAAAAATGAAGAGAGAAGACAATAGCAGTAAGGGTCTGAGGTGATGCTCCACATGTATTTAATAGGAAGGATTTGGGGGTAAAGTACAGAGCAGAAAATAGTGATTTTAACGGCCAACTCTTAGATTCCCATTGAAACAACTAACTGAATATAACACAAGGGTATATAAAAGACTAACTTAAAAATCCTTCTTAGGAGAAGGAGAAATCCTACTTATAAGAAAGGATCCAAAGAAAGTAAGTGAGAAGACAATGGCAAATCCCCAAATCACATTAGGCAGATGGATGACGTAAGGAAGAGCAAAGGTGGGTGTACTGGGGCCTCACAGGACTCACTGCAAACATTATGTCAGTTACCACCCTGAGAAGCCACCTACAACTGTGGGTGATGCTCGAATTTGTTCTTGGAGGGATGAGCTATCATAAACTGAATGACAGCACTGTTGGGCAAAGGGGCACTGCCTTTGCCAGGTACTGCTGTAGCTCATACCTGGCATTGGACTAACAGAAACTGGTTATCCTGAAAGCCGAAACCCAGCATGGCCGTTCACTACACAGAGAATAAATGACACCAAGACTCAGATCTCTGCGGGGACTGCCCAGGGTTTCAGCTTCTGCTATATTTCCCTTAGGCTGCTGTATTGTAAATTGGTAATGATAATTTACAGTAGATTTATATTTTCCCTTTCCCTATTGTCTAAATATAAAAGAATTGGGCAGAATTCCACATCCATCTTTGACAGACCCTATTTCAATGCTGAATTCAACCAGAAGCCAGTGGATCTCTTGCTGTAAGGATAAGCAAACAGAAATGTTACATACCAAATCTGCGAGAAAATATTCTAGTCCCAAATAAGAAGATACTACAAAGGATCAGAACAGATGCCCTCTTCTGTTACAGAGGTACTGAAAAAGACAAGAGGAAAATTCCTGATTTATGTTATTTATGTGATTCAAGAGAATATAGTATCCAGAACAAAAGAAAAAAAATATTTAGATCAAGAGAGACTGCATGGGGTTAAAAATGATTGCAGAATAAAAATCAGACTGGGGGCAGTGTACATCAGCCTGGGTGCTGCAGAAAATCAGAGTGTAAAGCAGAAGATAAAATTTTTAACATTTCCAGAATTCAGGGGTAAAGAATAAAGAATAATGAAAGGCATGGAGTATAGAGCTAGGAGATTTAATGGCGTGTGAGTAATGCTACAAACGCATCTACACAGCCAAAGCCAAACCTTTCCCTACCACACGTAAACACTTGCATGGAAGTTTTTTCTTTCTTTACTGTGGTAAGAACCCTTACTGTGAGATCTACACCGTTAAGAAATTTTTAAGGGCACGATAGAGTCTTTTTAAACTACAGGCACTATGCTTACATGAAGGAAAAGTAAGAGAATTTGTAGGCAGCAAAACAACCCTAAAGTAATAGCTAAATGAATTTTTTTTTTGGGGGGGCCTCTCTCTGTTGTGGCCTCTCCCGTTGCGGAGCACAGGCTCCGGACGCGCAGGCCCAGCGGCCATGGCTCACGGGCCCAGCTGCTCTGCGGCATGTGGGATCCTCCCGGACCGGGGCACGAACCCGTGTCCCCTGCATCGGCAGGCGGACTCTCAACCACTGCGCCACCAGGGAAGCCCTAAATGAATTTTTTAAACAAAAAGGAAATGATAAATGAAGGACCATGAAACATCAGGAAGTAAGAAAGAACAAGAGAAAGAGTAAAATATAGTTAAATACAATACAATTTTCCTTTCTTGAGTTTTCTAAAGTGTGTTTGAGTTTTGAACAAAAATTATAGCACTGTCTTGTGTAGTCCTAAATCTATGTAAAGAAAAATTTTTAAACATTTATAAACAGGAGATAATATTCTACACTACACTCAAACTGGTAAAATGTTAATACCAGTAGATGGTGATGACTATATATATGTGTGTGTATGTATAAGTATGTGTATATATACATATATGTGTGTATATATGTATATGTGTGTGTGTCTATAATACCTAGAGCAACCACTAAAAAAAACTAAGCAAAGAGTCATACTCAAAAACACTGAAGGTAAATCAAAATGAAATTCTAAAAAATGTTTAAGTAACCCAAAAGAAGGAAAAAATAAACTAAAAAAGGGAAAAGGAAACAAGAAATAAAATTAAAAATTTAAGCCTTAACTTTTCCAAGCTCATCAATGAATTTAAGACATTTAAAAAACTTTATCTATAATCGATAACTTTTTTGACCTGTGGAGGGAAGTGAACTAGGTATTTCTTCTTCCTATTCTTGGAAATAAAATGCTTGTGATAATATATTTCTTCCTACAGAGCTGGTTAAACTATATTTTGATTGAACCTGAGACAGTAGCATTGCTTTGACAGGACTTAAGTCAAGTAGATGAGACACTAATTTAAATATAATTTGGTGTTAGTGCAATTATGACAAAAACAACAAATATTTTTACTGTAAAGGGCTTTGTTTTCTAGGAAAGAAAACAGTTTACCTATAAATGAGATGTAATTTTTCTATCTTGATCAGTGTACAAATGTGGTTGTAAAAATACTTGGCATTTAGAGAAATGAAGAAACATACACATCTTAGATGTCAATGATCATAGTTGGAACTGGTGCATTGATGAGATCATTTTAAAAACTTTCATGGATTCTGAAGCTTACCGGTCTGTTTACCATGACATATGGGTAATTTGTAAATAATCAATGAAATTGTCATTAAATCTCCCCAAAGATACAGTATTATATCCATAAGGGGTCCAGAACCAATTCCCAGGGACACTTACCACAGAAACAAGGCTTTATTACACACAAACTAAGCTAAAAGTGTCCAATAAACCACGGGCTCAAATATTTCAAACTGGGAATGTGAAATCATTATTTCTATATTTCTCACAGTCAATAGTAAACAGTTTGATTCCGTAAGTACATCTTAACCAAAGCACTTGCCCCAAACAATACTGGGAAAACATAATTAACTCTGAACACAGCGGGATGTGGATAAAAGATATTTCTTGCTTTCTGGTTTAGGGGGCAAATTGTAACCCAGGTGAGAATTAGAAGAATTTTTTTTTTAAATTTGAGTATGGTTGCTTTATAATGTTGTGTTAGTTTCTGCTGTACACGAAGTGAATCAGCTATGCGTATACATATATCCCCTCCCTCTTGGACCTCCCTCCTGACCCCCATCCTGCCCATCTAGGTCATCACAGAGCACCGAACTGAGCTCCCTGTGCTATACCACAGGTTCCCACTAGCTATCTCTTTTACACATGGTAGCGTATATGTGTCAATCCTAATCTCCCAAATCATCCCACGCCCCCTACTGGGATTGTTTTAAGGGAAGAAAAGAAATCAGATTCACATTCATAACGAGAAGAATTTGAAGAGAATAGCAAAATAACTGTTGTGTTTTATGTTCTGATTAAAAAAGCAAAAGCTAAGCAAATAATTCTGCGTTTTGGACGACAGCTTTGTTTAATACAAATACATACATGTATATGTGTGTGTGTGTATATATATATATTTTTTCACACACACATACATATACATATGAAATCAAAGGAAAAATCTAGCTTTCTGCCATTACTAGCATATGTCTTCAGTAAATGTGATATATCCTCTCTAAAATAAAGAACATTTTTATAAAGCTCAATGTGGATGACTTGCACTGAGGAAAAAGAGGTTTTGATTAATGTATGCTGGGTAATTATTGCATTTGCTTTATTTTATATCCATGACACTTAATATGACAAATAAAGATGTAGCGCACAATATTTCCTTTTTCCATGGCTGCTACGAAATAACACTGAAAGCTGATGATAATTCGACTGTTGAAAATTTTTCTTAAAGCTCTTCTGTTGCTTAAGTTTTCCCCTGACCATTGGTTCTAGAACAGCATTAAGTTAAAT
Organism: Pseudorca crassidens; assembly: GCF_039906515.1. Classification (NCBI taxonomy): domain Eukaryota; kingdom Metazoa; phylum Chordata; class Mammalia; order Artiodactyla; family Delphinidae; genus Pseudorca; species Pseudorca crassidens. The sequence continues at coordinate 192,599,805 of NC_090296.1, forward strand.
AGCCCAAAAGCTTCTCTTTGTCTTCAGATTTAAGTGTATTTTTTAAACACTTGCACTAAAGCCATCTTAAAAAGAAATGAGACAAAACAAGGTGATTAATCTTACATAAGGCCAGAAAAAAATATGTTTATCATGGATTGGCTAGATATTAGATTTCTTTATATTGGGCTCTAATAAATTTCAACTTGCCGTTATTTTCATTTCTGAAATGGGGACAGAGCAGCGCAGTTCCCCTGTAATGTTTGAATCCCTGGGTCCTCAAACAGTTCTCAATCTGTGAAGGCTGAACCTCTCTAAGGAACTATCAGTAGGTTTGGTCATAAATCACAGAGGCTTCTGTTTACCCGTATGACTGATCTCTAAAAACAGGATCAATGCACTTCATTCCTAAAACCTGAAAATAAGTATCTATGAGAGAGAGAGTGTCGAGAAAGAAAAAAAAAAATGTTTAAAGGTCAAACCTTAATTCACCTTGGTTCCCAGAAACTGTCCTTATAGCTTTTTGATGAAAACAATTTCATAGCCCTTGATGATTACATTATAAAGATCTTGTAGTCAGGGACATTAAAGCTAGTGAAATGCTCGTTTTTATTCTAAAAATGTTTAGTTTTGCTAAAGCAACATCTCCCTTTTAAAACTCAGGAACAAATAGAACAACTGACCAATTTTTTTCAATATAGATTCTCATATAAATACTGACATGAGCGTGTGGTCACACAGTAGCTTCTACCCAAAAGTAATATCATTTCCCAGATGCACGTTGTTGTGCTTAAAATATATGCAGTAAAAGGAAACCCAAAAAAGTGTGTTTTTATTCTATTTCACTGTCCTTCTTGGTGCCTTCCATGACAATTATATTGCAAACATTCTCTTGCAATTCATCTGTGTAAAGTAGCAGTAAAATGATACTTTCAATATGAAATCTGAAGAAAAAACTTTCTATTTTTACTACTTTAAAATGTAAGCCTTATCCTAGAGACCCACCATTTTCCAAAACATGCATTTTGAAGAAACCGCATTGGCAAGGCCTTACACAAAATACTTTTCTGAATACAAACTTTGAGTGATTTTTCTGGTTCATCTAATTTATTTAAATTAGCTTTATTTAATTACACATACAGCTGCTGTGTGCCCTGAACATAGCCCAAGGGACTATTTAAAGTGCTTAAGTCTAAATGTCATGTTTTATCACTGTGTAATATGTAGCAATCCACAAAAATTTCTTTGTTGTTCTTCGCTGGGTCGTACTTCCAAAATCCAGCATTCCTTCTCTTGTTTTTTCTCGGATATGATAATAGTTATAAAGCTACAAGCTAAATGTAAGTAGAACCGAATTTCACCTGAACACCATTCATGCCATAATTCAAGTTATAGCAGTATCCTTGTTTCAGAGAGGTCTCTTCCATTCCAGTGCCTTTAATTACCATCTATAACTAGGGTTTCCAAAATCTATATCACCCACCCAGATTTCTATCTGGTTCTCTAGACCTGTACATCCAATGTCAAGTGAACGTCTCCTCTTAAATAGACCACATGCCCGAAGTGGAATTTATCACCTTTCCTTCAACCAGCTTATCTTGCTCTATCCTAACATCACCAAATGGGGCTTCACTTACCAATTGGATTGCTGGTAATTAAATGATTTTGGGGACAAGATGGCTTAGGCCTGACATCACCTCTACGCTTACACAGAATCAACTTCCAGTGTGGCACACTGGAAAGAGCTTGGACTCTGGAATCAGTTACTCTGGGCTTGAATCCCATCCCTCTTGTTATTAACCAAGTGATCTTGGGCAGATGATTTCTGCAAGCCTAGGTTTCCTCATCTACAATAAAAATATCAGCACACTTCCCAATGATAACTAGAGAACCCAAAGGGAAAATATATGCGAAAGTGTTGTATCAAGCATAAGGCCATACGTAAATATTGTATTAGCATATTCCTAAAAGAATCCAACAGGGAGGAGAGGCCTGCAGACAAAGTAAATCATCTCCGTCTAGGAAACAATACAAGCCACCAGTACTGAACAGCTACGTAATGCAATTTGGTTCTCTGAAACTTCTTGAGAACAAGTCCAATTCTAGTGCCAACTAACCACATGGTTAGTAGAAGGACTCATGAGCTAAGCAAAGACACAGGTTTCAGCAACACTTAACCCATGTACCTGTATCTTTAGAAAAAGAAAGTTGTTTTCCCTAGTGAAACCTCAAACAACAGAGATTTGAAGTGCACAGGTCCACCTATACACAGATCTTTTTCACTAAATACGTACTATAGTACTACACAATCTGGGGCCGGTTGAATCCGTGGATGCAGAATTGTCTATATGGAGGACCCACCGTAAAGTTATACGGGGATTTTCAACTACGCAGAGGGCTGGTGTCCCAACCCCCATGTTATTCAAGGGTCAACTACATATGGATCCTTTTTTTGGGGGGCCACACTGCATGGCTTGTGGGATCTTAGTTCCCCAGCCAGAGATTGAACCTGCGCCCCCTGCAGTGGAAGCACGGCATCCTAACCACTAGACCACCAGAGAATTCCCTGGATCCTTCTAGTTTAGTAGAAATTAACAAACAGTTGACTTGTATTAAAGCAAAAGTGAGAAGAATTGCTTCCCTGATTTATAACTAGGAAATGGTTTAGGAATTTCAGAAAAATCATGGTCAAGATATGACTGTCCTAAAAATTTAACTTTTGTTTCCCAAAACCATCTTCCAGTACAATTACATGTACATGAGAGTCTGTCATAAGTTCTGCTGTATTATTATGACACCAAATCAGCCCAGAAGTTTCACCTCCTCATGCCCTAAGTTGGGGTGGAAACGTATGGACGGCGCTGGTCCCAGACAGTATGATTTCTTGTCATGACTGTCTTTAACATGGATGATCTGGTAAGTCCCCTGATGACCTAGACTTGGTATGTTTCACCATCCCTGAAACTGTTAAGAAGCCTCTGCATCCACATGGCATTACTCTAATCAGAGCATCATTCCAGTATGCCACGTACAGTCACTGGGTCTTTTCCACTTAGAAAAAGTAACTAATGGCAGTATCTGAGAGGAAAATTTTAATCTTCTTTTCTTCCCAATAAAGCAATCCAAGGTCGCCTGTGCTATGCATTCAAATGCTCATTTCACATACACACCCAAAACACCCGCAACGTCCAATTTTCATTGCAGTGACATTGGACTTGTTTGTACAGCCAGTTTAATCCAAACCTTTACCCCTCCAAACAATTGAGGGCTGACAGTTTTATCTCCTTATCACATTATGTCAGTCCTTTGCAAGCAAGATGTAGGGAGTACCTGAACATTTGGGGGCTAATTATTCTTCCAATAATTTGCCACACTAATGGTATTTTCCCAGTTTTTTATGGTGCAAGTGTTTTATGCTTTATTAGTTTGCACTTAGTCTTTTCTTTAATCTTTTTTCCTCCTGTCTGAGATTTTATAGGTCTACTGCTTGTACTATTCCTAGGAAGAATGTATTCTTCTCCAAAAGAAGGAAAATGATTAAGGCAATACTGAAAAGGCCAGATGTTGGCCTTTATAAGAAAAAAAGAACACTATAAAACTTGGTTTTGTGTCTTTGCTAGAATAGGAGGTTAAATAATAAGTAGAGTGAGGCTAGTTAAGGAGTATGTGCCCCAAGAGTGTACCAACCAAGATGACTGCAGTAGACCAGAGTATCTTTAAGAGACCAGGTCAGGAGATCAAGTCCCCTGAGTACAAAGCTTGGAGATGTCATCCTATGCAGGATCCAAGTTCTCTAGTTTGAGAGAGTAGGTAGAGCAGCCCAACGTATCAGTGTAAGATGAAGCTGTTCTAACTGTTTTCTTCCCTTTATAGTTTTGCCCTTTCTAGAATGTCATATAAATGGAATCATACAACATATTGCTTATGGAGTCTGTCTGACTTACTTTACTTAGAAAAATGCACCTAAGATTCATCCATGTTGTTGCATGAAACACAACTGTCTTCCTTTTTACTGTTGGCAGCATTTCGTTCTATGAACATGAACACGCCACATTTGGTTTTCCATTCATTTGTTAAATGCATCTTGACTGTTTCCAGTTTTTCACAATCATGAATTACACTGCTACAAAAATTTACATATAGGATTTTTGTGAGAACTTAAGTTTTCATTTCGCTTAGGCAAATACCTACAAGCAGGATTGATGGTATGGTAAGTACGTATTTAACCTTATAAGAAACAGCCAAAACGTTTTCCAAACTGGCTGTACCATTTTGCATTCTAACAGCAATGAATAACAGTGTTTTTTGTTTTTTTTGCGGTACGTGGGCCTCTCACTGCTGTGGCCTCTCCCGTTGCGGAGCACAGGCTCTGGACGCGCAGGCTCAGCGGCCATGGCTCACGGGCCCAGCCGCTCCGTGGCATGTGGGATCTTCCCGAACCGGGGCATGAACCCGCGTCCCCTGCATCGGCAGGCGGACTCTCAACCACTGCGCCACCAGGGAAGCCCTGCATAAGTTTTATTGCTCTGTATTCTCATTAGCATTTGATATTGTCAATTTCTTTTTAAAAATCTAGCCATTCTAGGATAGAGAAATTGTGGTACATACACACACACACACACACACACTGAAATATTATCCAGTCTTAAAACGAAGGAGATCCAGCTATTTGTGAAAACATGTATGAACCTGGAGGGCATTATACTAAGTGAAATAAGCCACACAGAGAAAGAAAAATATTGCACAATCTTACTTATATGTAAAATCTAAAAAAGTTAAATACATAGAAGCAGAGAGTAGAACGGTGATTACCAGGGGTGGGTAGGTGGGGGAAATGGGGAGGTGCTGGTCAAAGAGCACAAAGTTGAATTCGTGAATTCACCCTTTAGATGAGTAAGTCTAGAGGTTTAATGTACAGCATGATAACTATAGTTAATAAGACTGTAGTATATACTCAAAATTTACTTAGCGAGTGGATTTCAGGTGCCCTAACTACAATCACAAAAAACAGTAACTAAGAAGAAGATGGATCTGTTAATTAGCTTGATTGTAAGTAATCATTTCATTATGTATTTCAAAACATCATGTTATACACTATATATATATATGTATTTTATTTGAAAAATTTAGCCATTCCAATACGTATATAGTAGTACCTTATGGAGTTCCTTTGTATTTCTCCAAAGATTTATGATGTTGAGCATCTTTTCACATGCTTCTTTGCCATCAATGTATCTTCCTTGGTAAAGTGTCTGTTCAAATCTTTTGTCATTTATCAGTTGTTTGCTTAGTGTTGAGTTTTAGGGATTCTTTACATATTCTGGATACAAGTCCATTAAAAGTTGTATGAGTTGAAAATATATTCTCCTGTTTGTGACTCTTCATCGTGTTAACAGCGTCTTTCATGAAGTGATAGTTTTTAATTTTGATAGTCTGATTTATCAATTTTTTCATGGCTTATAGTTTTGAAGCAGTGTCTAAATATTCATTACCAAACCCAAGGTCACGTAGATTTTTTTTTTTTGCGGTATACGGGCCTCTCACTGCCGTGGCCTCTCTCGTTGCGGAGCACAGGCTCCGGACGCGCAGGCTCAGCGGCCACGGCTCACGGGCCCAGCCGCTCCGCGGCATGTGGGATCCTCCCGGACCAGGGCACGAACCTGTGTCCCCTGCATCGGCAGGCGGACTCCCAACCACTGCGCCACCAGGGAGGCCCGGTCACGTAGATTTTTATCCCATGCTTTCTTTTATGAGAAAGCCCGCGCACCACAATAAAGAGTAGCCCCCGCTCGCCACAACTAGAGAAAGCCTGCGCGCAGCAATGAAGACCCAACACAGCCAAAAATAAATAAATGTATTACAAAAAAAAAAAAAAAAAGGATTATCCTTTCTCCACTGAGTTGCCTTTGCACTTTTGTCAAAAATTAGTTGGCTATATTTGTGTAGGTTCACTTCTGGACTCTCTATTCTGTTTCATAGATGGATATGCTTATCTTTTTGTCAAAACTACACTTTTTAAAAGTTATTTATTTATTTATTTAAAATGAGAAGCACGGGCTTCTCACTGCGGTGGCTTCTCTTGTTGCGGAGCACGGGCTCTAGGCGCGCGGGCTTCAGGAGTTGTGGCACGTGGGCTCAGTAGTTGTGGTGCATGGGCTTAGGTGCTCCACGGCATGTGGGATCTTCCCGGACGAGGGCTTGAACCCATGTCTCCTGCACAGGCAGGCGGATTCTTCACCACTGCACCCGCAGGAAAGTCCCCAAACGACATTGTTTTGATCACTATACTTTATAGTAAGTCTTACAATCAGGGAACAACTGTGGGTCCTGCCTCCAGGCACTGTGAGTCCTCTGACTTTGTTCTTCTTTTTGGAATGATCATGACTATTCTAATTCCTTTGCCTTTCCATGTAACTTTTAGAATCAACTTGCTCTTATCTTCAAAGAAGCTTGTTTGTATTTTGGTTACGACTGAGGGTTGAATCTATAGATCAAACTGGGGAGAACTGACATCAGTACTGAATCTTTCAATCCACGCGCAGGGGCTATCTCGCTATTTGCGTACATCTTTCATTTCTTTTATGAGTGTTCTACGGTTTTCAGCACATGGATGCTGCACATATTTGGTTAAATATTTCATCGTTTTGGGTTTTATTGTAAGTGAGATTGTTTTTCAAATTCCAAATATTCATTTCTGATGGATAGATATGCCAGATTGGCGTTAGTATATTGTCTTTGCGTTCTGTGACATTTCTCAGGTACTTCCTCAGGATTTTCTACAAAGACTATAATACTGTCTGAAATCCTGTTGTTTGCCTCACAAAAGCATCCTCAAACTCCAAGCTCTACTCCATGGAGAGGAAACTAATTCCTCCAATTACTCACCTACAACTCCTCGCTCACATCTATGTTTGCACTTATACTGTAACGTAATTATTTATTTACCTGTTTTTCTCCTTCCTTAGATGGCTGATCTCCGGAGGCAGGAGCTACTATTGTTGCCCTTTCATTCCAAGCACCTATTAAAGTGTCAGACACTGGAGGAATGAATTAAGTGTTTATTTAGTAAAGGATGGAGAAAAGAAGTCAAGGAAGGAAGAAAGGAGAGAGGAAAAAAGCATCTAAGATCAATTTTCAGACTACTAATCGGAGGTGCAAAAACAATACAGCTTTTGTTTTCTAGTATTCATCTATTACTCTTCTTCTAAGCCTCACTCTACCAAGGCTTGAAAGAGGGAAGATGGGCATTAAACTTGCCAATTAAATGCCTCCATCTCTTCTAGTTTAAATCATTTAGTTCAGGCAACTTACTGTGTTCAGGTCAATGTTCAGTCTTTCAGTTGTTTTCCTACATCCTTCTCTTTCCTAAGACGGTACCTGGGTGATGGCAGAACACACAGGCCCTCGTGCTGGAGGGAGCCTGGGATCCAAGCACTGTGACCTCAGGCTGTTACTGTTCACTTTTGGTCTCTTTTTGGCAACTGCCCTTGGTTGCCTGGTAGTGCTCTTCTTCTGGCATCTACTACTGAAGGCTTGACTGATGTCCGTAATTAACCGTCTAAGTTCTATACTTTCCATTGGCTTGGTCAGGGCCTCGGGTTCTCCTTTGGTTTAATCCCAACTCAAGACTTGCTGGCTCTAAAGATGACTCTAATATTCAACTACATTCTCTCTCTGGGGTCTGGCTTAGGAATTGTGCACCCCACAATCCCTGCAGAGGTCATGCTATCCCTTGCCTTCACTGCCTTCATGAAAGGTCCAACACTACTCCTCACTTCCCCACAGGCTAAACAGGGGTACATCTGCATCCTTCCCATACTACCTGGGAGCCAAGGTGCACTCAGAAGGCTTCCTCTCTGCCTACCCATGGTCTATGGTATATATGGTATAGACCCATCCAGCATGGTAGTCTCCTCGTGAGACTGTGTGAGAAGACCACATTTGTACAGTTCCATTTGGGGCCTTTTAATGACATTTTGGAATGAGGAGAATGTATTTCAGAATGAAATGGGTGTGCGTCATTCCAAACAGATTGTTTATTTTTAATTTATTTTCTGATATGAACCCCCTCTCTGCCCCACTCTGGCACAGAGTACAATGAAAATACAATCTGATACAATAAGATCTAGTAGGGCAAGTATCCAACTAATCAAGCAATTGAAAAAAGTAGCTCGGATTCCGCATTGTGATGTGGATGTGTTTGAAGCTATAAATATGGGACAACTTATTGATAAATGTGTTTTCTCCTTCACTTCTTGCACTGGATTTCAAATTGGCCCACTTTAGCAGTTATATAAAACACCCTACTTTTACCACAACTTACTATAGCTAACGACTCCACTGTACGGCACGCCAATTTCTAACAGTCAGTGGTCCCCATTCTCAGGGTTAAACTCATAGATTTTTTTCCCCAAACACTATATATATATATATTTTTTTTCTTTCCATATTCAGGCAGCTCACAGTCATCTCATTTCCTATTACACTGTATGATAAACAATAATGATTCCTGTACTTTCATGTACTCTCTGGATTCTATTACTCCAAACTCAAGACTTATGAAAAATTTCCCCACTTTCACCTCAATCCTTTAGCCCTTAAGGCGCAGTTTTCCAGTCCTTAAACCTCGTGTTTCCTGCCTTATTTTGCTTGAGGTGGTGCTCCTCCTGACCAAGGTGCTCCTCCTGACCTTCAAATGGTACGCACCACTCCCTTTAAGTGTAATACTGCATATTAAATTTGTGTTTCTGTGAAATTAATTTTTCTAAACTCCCCTGGTTCTGTTTAACTAGGCCATTACCCTATCCAAGTCACTGTCAACCCCTTTTCACGAGTTCCCTCCTTTTCCTGAAGATACACAAGTGCCCTTGTTGTGTAAGGGTTGTCATAGGAGATCACAGTCACATTAGGGGAGAGAGTGTGATTTCAGCTGAAAGGCTCCCATGAAATGCTTAAGGGCTGCGTTGGTTTCAACACTGCTAATGAGATTCAGGCCAGAAAGTAATCACCCAACTGGTTCCAGCCGCAAAGAAGTCTTAATATGACTGTTGGGGAAAGATTACTGATGAGAAGGTAGCTGACTTGGCCCATTTTAGATCACGTAATTTTAAAGCTGAAAAGGGCCACCTGCATCCTCTAAATTGTAGCACTTCTAAAAGTGTAGGGTGTAGGCTGTCTTTAGTTTATGAGATCGTTTTAGGTGGTCCACAATCAAATATCTTCATACAGATTTAGCATTGTTCCACACATTGAAGGACCCCAAATTCCATGGAATTATTCACCATTGCATAATCACCCTGAGTGGCACAGAAACTAGGAAGGGGGGGCATAAAAAGAAAAAGATGAGAGAGAGAGAGGAAAGTAAAAGGAAAGAAAAGGTGAGTCAGAGGAAGAAGAAAGAGAGGCTAGGAAACCCATCTAGAACTCAGGCAGAGGTGTTTGACTCCTGGGACACTGGTGGTTGTGAGTAAAATGGTGGGGAGGGGAAGGGGAGGGGGGAGAGGGAGGAGGGGGGAGGGGGAGGGGAGGGGGAGGGGAGGGGGAGGGGAGGGGGAGGGGAGGGGGAGGGGAGGGGGAGGGGGAGGGGAGGGGAGGGGAGGGGAGGGGAGGGGAGGGGAGGGGCAGGGGAGGGGCAGGGGGAGGGGAGGGGCAGGGGGAGGGGGAGGGAGGGAGAGGGGAGGGGGAGGGGCAGGGGGAGGGGAGGGGCAGGGGGAGGGGGAGGGAGGGAGAGGGGAGGGGGAGGGAGGGAGAGGGGAGGGGGAGGGAGGGAGAGGGGAGGGGGAGAATGAGAACATGTGCAGGGATGTGGGCTGATGGACAAAGAACCGAAGAGGGCCATGAGCTCTACTGATTCACACTGACTTCTCAGTCCTTCCATGACACTCCAAGGACTCTGGCTGTAGAATTCAGCGCCCAAGGAAAGGAGCCACACCCCACAGATAATAGAAGAGAAGAATGTTTGGGAAGGCATGTGGGATAGGAAATGGGAAAGCAGGCAGAAACGGAAATGAGCATTATAGCCTTCAGAGGCAGAGAAATAGGAAATGCAACTAAGCGTGGAGGAGTTGGGATTTCTGGTAAATAGAGACCCTGATGGGGAGCCAGCAGAATGACCAACTGCTAATGACATGAGAAAGGATTCCCAAGGATGTGGTGAACAGAACTCTGGACTGGAAATCGGAGCACTGAAATTGTCTTCCCAACGTGCAATGAAACCACTCTGAAATCTGGGGCAAATCCGTCTCGTTCTCCTCTGCTATAATTAGATTTATTATTCCTTCTGTGTTATTATTTTTAAATTAACAATCTTACTTTGTATCTTTTTAATGTGTAATCTTCTGTTTGTGTTGATGACATTGGATTTCCATTTACGATTGGGACACAAGGTTTCTTTGAAATAAATTTATTAAAATAAAAAAGGAAAAACTTTATTGATGAGAACTGATATCAAGAAAAAGTTTCAATAAATTGCATTACAATGCAGTGAATAACCATATAAATCCTGAAACTGGCCTGTCTGGATTGAAATCCAGGTTCTGCCTTTACTGGCAGTGAAACCTTGGTTCTGCATCTGTAATGAGGATCATGAGGCTACCTACATCACAGTAAAAATTAAATAAGATAATACATATAAAGTTCTTAGAAAAGTGTCTTGCATATCTATGTGTGTTGTTTTTATATTTGAACATGAAAATGACAAAAATGATTTAAAGGTTACTAGAATGGAAAACACTTTTCCTAATGTCCTAATTCCATAGAGATTTAGAAGTTATGCAGAACCATAGAAGTTTATGCAGAACCAAATTCTTGGTTCCAGAACTTGGATTAGAATTAATTTTCTTGAGTCCTGCTCTAATTTTATTTACCTATTTGTTTTTCATCAGTGTTTTTACATTGCCACTGCCACTTGAACAGGCCAAATAAAGCACTGCTGCGATATGAACTTCAAAGTACGAAAGGGAGAGTGCCCTGTTAGCAGAAATATATCGTCACAGAAGGAAAAGTTGTAAAAATAGCCATTTTATCCAAGAATCTCTGACCTTTTCTATTATGTTAAACATACTGATGATTATTTCTGTTCCTGGTTTTTGGAGGAAGTGAGAAAGCAAATGGGTAGCTGGTCGGTAAGTGATAAAGACAGCACTTCTCCCAGCTGTGGATAACTTTGCAGTATGGATAACCTACAATCCTCAGCAACCTGAGAGAGTCACTGAAAAGTTCCCACAATTCTTAACTCTTCATTTTCCTTATTAACCATGGAACCACAGAATCATCCTTTAACCACTCATTTTTTTACTGATTACATCAATTAATAAGTTGCATTTCATTAGTTTATTCATTTTCATGAGTGCCCTTTTGGCTAACACACACAAAAGCAGGAAGCTACACAAGGGTGTAATTTAATCTTTCTTTAGACTATCTCCTAATCATTCACTTTTTAAAAAGGTGATCAGAATATGAACCTCTGTCTTGTGGAGCTGGGTGTTTCCTTAAATGAGTACAGTAATTGTGCCCCTGTTAGGAGCTTCTTAAAAGTTTTCAAGAAAATACAATTTGAGATAAATAATGCTGATTAGACACCCTCCCATGAAAGAAATAATAGAAAGAGATCAGGTGATAAATGAAGTGGATGTTGCTCTATGAAAGCAGATGGTGATAAATGGAGGACTGGCGCTGTGGCTCACACTAGCACTTCTGGAAGCAGCCTCACGATTTCTAATTGTGTTTTAGTTTTGCAGACCAGTCATTTATACGAACAGTAACATTAAAGTGATAAATGAGGAAGAAGCAGGTTGTCTAATCAGCAGAGAAGCAGTGATGCAGCTCAGATCAAAAGAAGAGTCATTCTGTTTCTTTTCCACGTTAATAAGTAAGGCATGGAAGGATCATTTGGTTTGAAGGGAATTTTACCAAATATGCAACCACTCATATAAGTAAATTATTCTCATATAGCCTTTCCTTTCTTTTCAAAAGAAGTTTGCTTTTTATTTTAGTCCCCTTCAAGTAAGCTTTTATTTTAAGCACCTAAAAGAAAGAATTGTGGTAAGTCAGTGCTATAAAAAAGGTCATTTCTTGTACCTTAACTATTAGCTCTTTCAAAAATTTAATATTAACTACAGACCACCCTGCTGTGACTTGTGATTTTGCAAGGAAAGCACAGCCAGCAATTCTGTACTGGATTTGGATTTCGATGCACCAACTATTCGATGCACCAACTATTATTTCGATGCACCAACTATTAAGTGTATTTTTAATTAAGGTCATACATATCTCATAAGTGATGGAAAAGATTTTTAAGAAAGTGTATGAGCATCTTAGTGTTAAAATGTACACTTACTAATAAAAAATGAATATTCACTAATTAAACTACCTACCATTGACACTAATTCCATTTTATGTATTTTTACAAAATAACTCTATTAATGAATAAATGTTAAAGTTTATTCAGGCAGTAAAACTGTTTTTTGGTAACTCCTTGGTATCCTGAAGTGATGTTTTTTCTGGTTCAGAAAATAACTTTCCTTTCCCTCAAGATTAATAAACTTACTTTCCACTTTGGGGATTCTCATGTGCTCTTATTTCCAGCCAGATTTCAATAATACGTACTATTAAGTTTTTAATTCATTTTTCCATTTGTGTCTATATTCTGGGAGCCTATCAAACGGTTCCAAATGTCACCGGTTCCACCGTGCACATGTATTTAATCTCTCTTTTGAAGGTGTTTTAAAATGTGTTATTATTCTTTTTTTACTCTAAATTTTGAATTTATGTATTTATTACTTACTTGGCTTCAAAAATACTAGAAAGGCATCACGGTTACATAAAAAACCAAATAACATAATACAAGAGAGGAAAAAAAGAACAAGGAGAAGATTAAATAAGGAAAGTAGGAAAAAGTAAGAAAAGTAAAGAAATTTAATAAAACCACGAGTGTGACTTTGCTACAAAGGCATGCCGTAAAGAAGGCAAGCAAACTACAGTACATGGGCTAAATCTAACCTACTCTTTTTTTTTTCTTTTGGTGGTAAGAACACATTAGACGCACCCTCAACAAATTTTTAAGTGCACAGTAGGGTACTGTTCATGACAAGCACAATGTCGTATGTAGATCTCTTGAACTTACTCACCTTATATGACTAAAGCTTTATATCCATTAAGCATCAACTCTATTTTCCCCACCCCAAATACTGGCAACCATTAATACTCTGCTTCTGTTTCTCTGTTTGATTATCTTATATACCTCATGTAAGTGGAATCATGCAGTATTTGCTTTCTGTGTTTATTTCATGTAGCATAATGTTCTTCAGGTTCATCCATGTTGTTGCATATGGCAGGAATTCCTTCCATTTTTAAGGCTGAATAGCATTTCACTGTGTGTAAATACCACATTTTCTTTTTTCTTTTATAAATTTATTTATTTTATTTATTTATTATTTTTGGCTGCGTTGGGTCTTTGTTGCTACTCTACGTTGCGCTGCATGGGATTCTCACTGCAGTGCCTTCTCTTGTTGCGGAGCATGGGCTCTAGGCACACGGGCTTCAGTAGTTGTGGCACGCTGGCTCAGTAGTTGTGGAGCCCAGGCTTAGTTGCTCCACGGCACGTGGGATATTACCGGACCGCGGCTCGAACCTGTGTCCCCTGCACTGGCAGGAGGATTCTTAACCACTGAGCCACCAGGGAAGCCCTATACCACATTATCTTTATCCATTCATCTACTGATGGACACTTGGGGTTTTCCATACCTTGGTTATTGTGAATAATGCTGCAGTGAACATGAGTGCAGATATTTCTTCAATATCCTGATTTCCATTCTTTTGTTCTGTTCCAGAAGTGGCCTTGCAGAAACATATGAAAATTCTATTTTTAATATTTTGAGGAATCTCCATGCTGTTGTCCATAGTGACCAAACCATTTTATATCCTCAACAACAGTGGAAGCATTCTGATTTCTCTACATCCTTGCCAACACTTATCTTTTAAAAAATAATGACCATTCTAACAGGTGTGAGGTGATAGCCATAGCTTTGATCTGTATTTCTTTGATTATTTGTGAGTGAGAACATTTTAATATACCTGTTGGCCATTTGTATGTCTTCTTTGGAGAAATGTCTATTCAAGTCATTCACCCAATAAAAGACTATTAGAAAAATCATACATCAACAAACTGGATAACCAATAAGAAATGAACAAATTCTCAGAACATACAACCTACCAAGACTGAATCATGAAGAAACAGAAAATCTGAACAGATCAATTACTAGTAAGGATGTTTAATGGGTAATCAAATACCTTCCAAAAAACAAAAGTCCAGGACCAGATGGCTTCACTGGTGAATTCTACCAAACATTTAAAGAATTAATACCAATCCTACTCAAACTCTTCCAAAAAATAGAAGAGAAGGGAATATTTCCAAACCATGTTTATGAATCCAGCATTACCCTAATTCTAAGGCCAAACAAGGATACTATAAGAAAACTATAGGCCTATGTTCCCAATAAACACAGATGCAAAAATCCTGAACAAAATACTAGCAAACTGAATTCAACAGCACATTAAAAGAATCATACACCATGATTGGGATTTATTCCTAGGACACAAGGTAGTTCCAACATATGAAAATCAATTAATGTGATACACTGCATTAACAGAATGAAGGATAAAATTCATATGCTCAACGCCATAGATGCAGAAAAAGCACTTGACAACGTTAAGTACACTTTCATGATAAAAACTCTCAACAAACTAGGCATAGAAGGAATGTACCTCAACATAGTGAAGGTCATACATGAAATGACCACAGCTAACATCATATTCAACTGTCAAAAACTGAAAACTCTTCTCTAAGACCAAGAGTAAGACAAGGATTCTCCCTCTTGTCACTTACATGCAATACAGTACTAGAAGTTCTAGTCAGAGAAATTAGGGGTGCTAATGTATAAAAGAGAGTTCATCTGTTTACTTTGGTTTGTATAAGTTAAGTGCTAGCATTTTAAGTCTACTTAAGGACATATAAAGAGAATGTAAAAAATTAGAGAAAAAAATAACAAAAGAAACCAACAATTTGGATATAATTATTGCTCTGAATGCCTTAGTCCTGTCTGCTTTTGGTTTTCCATAACTCATTACTTTCTAGTTGTCTTCCAGTTTTCAGTTTAAAAACCACTTTCCCCCCATACATTCCTAGACTCCTCAAAAATGAACTGGGTACCCCACAAGTTTACCCAAACAGCACCCTGTCAAATCCCTTGTTGTAGCACTGGAAACATTCCCCGTAAAGGCCTATTTGCTTGTCTATTTCCCCAGCAGAACATCACTGCTATGATCTAAACGTGTCATGCCAACATGTATATGTTGAAATCCTAACCCCCAAGGTGATAGTATTAGGAGGTGGGTCTGTGGGCGTCATTAGGTCCTGAGGGTGGAGTCCTCATGAATTGGAGTAGGATCCTTTTAAGAGGTCCCAGAGAACTTTCTACCCCCGTCCACCATGTGAGAACACAAGAAAGTGCTATTTATGGGCCAGGAGATGGGCCCTCACCAGCCACCAAACCGAACCTGCTGGCACTATGATCTTGCCCTTCCCAGCCTCCTGAATGATAAGAATAAATGTCTGTCGTTTACAAGCCACCCAGTCTCTGGTATTTTGTTATAGCCGTTCAAACGGACTAAGGCAATCACCTTGAAGGCAAGAAGACAGCTAAGTGTACTTTTGTAGACCCAACAATGGGCTCAGTATTTGCTATAGTGTAAACGCTTACACGGTAATGCTTTGTGACTGACTGAAATGGCAGTAGTTTTGTGGAAACTGTAATGACACCATAGTATGAAAAGTGGAGGTCCTACTGATTATCACCCTTGAAAACTACTGATTTGGAAGACCATAAATCATACACTCTTAAGAGACTAAAAGTGTTCATTTCTCTTGTCCATTTCTGCTTTTATAAGAGTCAAGAATAAAGGTCTAACTTCTTCTGTATGGGACTTAGCAAGGCCTGAACAATGAAGTGTTATTGCAATGGTTATTGTTGTATTTTAGATGGTAGAAGATTTCAATGAGCTTTTTCCTTTAACATGTAAAATTTTCTTCTTAGAAGTTCCTCTTCTATCAAAGGACAAGAATAGAATCACACATTACATTTTCTCATTTATTTGCATTTGTGAACTGCTTTCGGTGACAGGAAGTAGGAAATTTCAGCCAAGGTGATGATTTTTACCTGTCTTCTTTCCCAAAGTTTATATTTAACTTGTTCAGCATCCAGGTCGTAGCAGAGGAACGTGCCTGATGATGACTACATTGGGAAATTATTCACTTCTTTGTTCCTGCTTTTGCAAACAAGCAAACAAAGAATAGCTTGAACCAATATTAATATAAATGGGTACCTCATTTGGTTTTCTGATTTTTTTCTTTTGGGAAATAAGAAAAAATGCTTCTACACTGGACCCATTCTTCCTGTGACATGAACGATCTATGGATGACACCTGAACTTTTTTCCTTGTGCACATCCTTCCCACCAAAAACCTCCGTAATGACTTGAACTGGCAGCTGCTATGTTCTCGATAGGCAATTTGCACTTTTCATAAACTTATATTTTTCTACTTATATGTTGAACAAAGATTTAGTGGATGCATCCTACAGTAAAACACAGTTCCAGTAATCAAAAGAACTTACCGTTATGTTTGTTATTCTAAGCGTTATGTGGTTGTGACTAAGATTTTTAAAACAGGCTAACAGTGTGACAGGAAGGTTCTGAGTTAGGTATAAAGAAAAGGAGGCTCAAAAATTGGAAAGGCTCAAACTCTGCATTTCATATTGGTGAGGATATGGTTTTTCCTCAAGCCCAGGAGTCAAAAGAAAAGGTTAAATCTAGGATTTTTTTTTAAGATCGTACTAAAATATACATGTATAAACCTAGAGGGTAAGTCTTGTTTGGAGATTAACAGTGTTCTAAACCCAGACATTGGTTCACTGGTTCTTCTTTCTTCTCTACCTAATTAAGAAGACTAAGTGTATTTCTTAACAGTTAGTAATGAATATCGAACTTACTGAAACCTTCCCTTTCTTTGCTCAGCTCCGGCTTCTTCGGTAGCTGAGCCGCTACCCTGGCTACACACGAGAAAATGATGGGAGCTGAAATACAGGGCCACCCAATATGACAGTAGAACCTTTTCCAAGGGCAACAAACAGGTTTTACTTAGCATTCAGTGTTTGGAAGCATGCTCATTATTTTAGCTAGATTAAAAATATACAAGAACCCAAAAATATAATTAAGCAAAGCCTAGAGCAAAGCATTTACAAATGTGGTGGATGAAAACAATGAGATGATTTTGAGACACCTGATCTGGTTGATTTCTCTTTCTCTCCAAACAAAGTATTAATTTAAAAAAAGGCAGACTTCACATGATGAACTATTTAACTTTCTACAGCATACCCACAATTCCAATAACATTAAGCACTTGGGATATTCAGCATCTGAATAATGCAGTCTTTTATTATACAAAGTTTCCTTGATAAGGGGCAAAAATTACATTTCAGATTCTGCTCTATCTCTTGCATCTTTGCTATAAGTTGTCCCTAGATTAGTGTCATTAATCATATTTTGTAGACAAAGAAATGAGATACACAGTGAAGAGTGATTTTTTTAAGATATTAAAAGTTTGGAAGATAAAAAAGATTTTACTTTACCAGCTTCTAGTTCATACTAATCTTTTTAAAATATCCATTCCATAATTTACAAACAATTTGTATAAAAACAACAGTAAAAATCTGAAAATGGTGTCATTCTCTGTGAGCTTTTCTTTATTAATAGTGAGATTGCCAAAATAATTTATCATTATCTACTACTATTGACTCTAATACTTTATTATAAAAGCATTTTTATTTTAATGAGCAAGTTATATACAAGCTTACTTGAAGACCGAGTCAAACAATTTGGTTGCAGAAAAATAATAGCTCTACAATTATATCTCATATTCAATTCTGCAAAGCAAACATCTTCCACTATGGAGACTTTACCCCAAACCATATTCTACTCTTCAGTATGGAAGGCATAAGCAGAATTCTTCTTAACCACAAGCAGCCTACTTCTCCCTCATCCTTGAGGATCAACTATTGGGGCAGAAAAGAAGTTTTGAGCCCTAACTTTCTACTAACCCGCAATTATAAGTGATGTGAGTGGGATTATTGGTTTGTAACAGACATTCGTCCTGCCGCACTACCTAGAAACATTAGCTTAAAAATAGATAGAAGTGGTCTTGCAAAATAGAAAGTTCTTTAGGTCAAATAAATAAAGAGGGAATAATAAATCAAAAAAGTAAAATCGCAAACTGATGGTGAGTAATGAGCTCCTTGCTTATCTGGAGGCTGAATTTATACTGCCTGTATGCTTGGGATCAAAAGCTGAAAATATTAATAACTGGTCCCAAGAGGAAAAACAAGAGCACACTAAAGCTAAAGCCAGAAGAAGGAAGGAAACAATAAACATTAGAGCAAAATTTCATGAATTAGATAATGGAAGCACAATTGAGAAAACCAGTGAGCCAAAGTTATGTGAAAGATCAACAAAATAGTGAAACTTTAGCTAGACAGATCAGCAAAAAAGAGAGAAGACTAAAATAACTAAAATAAGGAATGAAAAAGGGGACATTACTACCAACCTTATAGAAATAAAAAGGATTACAAGCGAATACTATGAACTACACACCAACAAATTTAGATAACTTAGATAAACTGAACAAAATCTTAGAAAAACATAAACTACTGACTCTGAAAGAAACAGATAATCTGAATAGCCATATAACAGGTAAACAGGTTGAATTAGTAATGTGACAACTTCCCACAAAAAAAGTTCAGGCCCAAATGGCTTTACTGGTGAATTCCACCAAACAGTTAAAGAATAATTATACCAATTATGCATAAACTATTCCAAAAATAGAAAAGCAGTAAATACTTCCCAACTCATTCTATAAAGCCAGTATTACCCTGATACCAAAGCCAAAGACCTCGTAACAACAGAGAACTAGAGACCAATATCTCTTATGAATATAGATGCAAAAATCCTTGACAAAATACTAACACACAGAATCCAACAACATGTAACAAGTATATATTATACACCATTATAAATTGGGATTTACCCTGGGAATTCAAGGTTGTCTTACCATCAGAAAATTGATTAATGTAATAACTCATTAATACAATGAAGGACAAAACCACATGATGATCACCCAAGAAAAGCATTTGATAAAATCCAATATCCTTTATTATAACAATGCTCAAGAAACTAGGAGTACAAGGAAATTTCCTCAACCTGTTAAGGGGCACCTACGAGAAGTTCACAGCTAACATCATACTTGGTATTGAAAAACTAAATTCTTTTCCCCTAAGATCGGGAACAATACAAGGATGTCCACTCATGTAACTTCTATTCAACATTCCACTAAGGGTCTATCCAGGCCAATTAAGCAATATAGTGAAATAAAAGGCATTCAGATTGGAAAGAAGTAGAACTATCTCTATTTGCAGATGAAAGAAACTTGTATATAGAAAATCCTATGGAATATCATGAAAAGATTACTAGAAATAATTAGTTCACCAAAGCTGCAAGATCCACATCAACACAAAATATATAAAAATCAATAGCATTTCTATACTAGTGATGAACAATCCGAAAAAAGAAAATTAAGAAAACAGTTACAGGGACTTCCCTGGTGGCGCAGTGGTTAAGAACCCATCTGCCAATGCAGGGGACACGAGTTCAAGCCCTGGTGCGGGAAGATCCCACATGCCGCGGAGCAACTAAGCTTGTGCACCACAACTACTGAGCCTGCGCTCTGGAGCTCGCGAGCCACAACTACTGAGCCTGTGTGCCACAACTACTGAAGCCCATTCGCCTAGAGCCTGTGCTTCCCATCAAGAGAAGCCGCCGCAGTGAGAAGCCCGCACACCTCAACAGAGAGTAGCGCCCACTCGCTGCAACTAGAGAAAGCCTGTGCACAGCAACAAAGACCCAACACAGCCAAAATTAAACAAATAAATAAATAAATTTATAAAAAAAGAAAACAATTACATTCACAGTGACATCAAGTGAACAAATATGAACAAATTTAACAAAATAAATGTAAAATATATACTCTGAAAACTACAAAATATTGTTGAAAGAAATTAAAGATGACCTAAATAAACAAAAAGACATCACGTTTATGAATAAGATGACTTAATATTGTTAAGATGGCAATATCTTCAAACTGATCTATGTTTTTAATCAACAAAATACTTATTGAAATACCAGCTGGCTTTTTGTAATTGACAAGCTGATTCTAAACTCCAAAGGGAAATTCAAGGGACCAACAATAACT
Organism: Pseudorca crassidens; assembly: GCF_039906515.1. Classification (NCBI taxonomy): domain Eukaryota; kingdom Metazoa; phylum Chordata; class Mammalia; order Artiodactyla; family Delphinidae; genus Pseudorca; species Pseudorca crassidens. The sequence continues at coordinate 192,620,139 of NC_090296.1, forward strand.
AAAACAATCTTGAAAAAGAAGAACAGAGTTGGAGGATTTACGCTTTCTGATTTCAAAGCTTACTATAGAGCTACAGCAATCAAGACAGTGTAGTATTTGCATAAGGATCAACATATACATCAATGGAACAGAATTGAGAGCACAGAAACAATTCTTCACATTTCTAGTCAATCTATTTTCCACAAAAGATCAAATACAATTTGATGGGGGAAAGAACAGTCTCTTCAACAATGATGATTTACATTCTTTACAAAAGTCTATGGAATATTTCCCCAAAATTATTATATGCTGGACCAAAAATAAATAGTAGGTGACTTGAAAGTTTAAACATCTTTTTATTTTTAATGGCACCTACCAACTATTCAAAATGGCAGGTGATAGTTTGGACTGAGGGTATTATGAGATGTTATTAAAAGGTTGTAGGGGTAATTCACAAATTTAAAACCTGATCGATTTTATCTTGAGAAGAATAGAGATGACTGAAAACAGAAATTCTTCCACTGCCAGGATATTCTCACCATTTCTTGTGTTTCACACCAGTTCCCTCTATTTGGCAGTGGTCACAGCTGATAGTGGCTCTGGACTAATATACCTTCAAATTCATTACCAGGGAGAAGAGAAGCTTCTCTAGCCCAGCCACAGGGGGAACATTCTTATTGCCTTGGGTTGGGAATGCATCCCCCTGGATGGACCAATTACTAAGGCAAAAAATGTTGATGGGTATTAGATAAAATAATCTAAACAATATGTTTGATGCCTATTATCTTCTTTGCTTCCACTTTGTACTACAATGATCTCCATCCAAACTGAAAAAATAAAACTTGCTTCTAACCTGGGGGATTGGAGATGCCCCAGAAAATGTTCAGTAATCCCTTTCTACTGTATGCTTGGCTGTACTGTGAATACGAATTCAATAAGACTTTCCTAAGAACTAGGATAAGGGGATTCTCTCTAATTACACCCATGCCACCTCCTTTTCTGGTTTTAAAGCCAAACACAAGCATAATAAACCTATGTAGCCTCACAGGGAAATATCACCTACCATTGATTTGTTTCTTCATCTTTCCTTCACCTTCTCACCTGCATCAGACATTTTGCCTTAATTACTATAATGATGAGGATATGCCCCTTTTGCCACAGAGGACAATCAAAGCAGGGGTAGACAGTAGGCTTCATGTTATACAGTACTTTGTGCAAAAACAATGAACCACAACCAATGAGAAAGGTAAAACGCTAAGACATGGAAGCAACCTAAATGTCCATTGACAGATGAATGTATAAAGAAGATGTGGTACATATATACAATGGAATATTAGCCATTAAAAAGAGTGAAATAATGCCATTTGCAGCAACATGGATGGGCCTAGAGATTATCATACTAAGTGAAGTAAGTCAGACAGAGAAGGGCAAATATGATATGATACCGCTTATAAGCGGAATCTAAAAAAATGGTACAAATAAACTTATTTACAAAACAGAAACAGACTCACAGACTTAGAGAATGAACTTATGGTTACCAGGGGGGAAGGACTGGAGGGAGGGATAGATTGGGAGTTTGGGATTGACATGTACACACTGCTATATGTAAAATAGATAACCAGCAAGGACCTACTGTACAGCACAGGGAGCTCTGCTCAATACTCTGTAACAACCTAAATGGGACAAGAATTTGAAAAAGAATAGACACATGTATACGTATAACTGAACCACTTTGCCAGTACACCTGAAACTAACGCAACATTGTTAATCACTATACTCCGATATAAAATAAAACTTAAAAAAAAAGAAAAGGTAAAAAGTACTGGATACTTAATACATGCTTGACACTTTGCATGATCATCTCTTTTAATTTTAACCACAAACGTATGAGAAGGTACCATTTTATAGAGGAGGGTCCAGCAATGGTTAAGATGATATGCACAAGGTCACCAGGTCCTTAGTAGCAGTAAAAAGCAAGCACCTGTGTCCATGCTCGTTACCAGCGTATTATACTCCCTTCCTGAGTTTTAGCAAAGAAGAAGCTTTCAGCATTTAAGAGAAATGGCATATCATGTAGGAGTTTAATATTTTTTAAGTAAGTTATTTGTTATGCAAATATAGGTCTTTTCACATATGATCCCATGATCTTTTGGGTAATTTAAATGCCCTGTTCAACTTATCTCCTCCATTTGGGTGATTTATTCAAAATATTTGTTTTGATTTTATGAAATGGGAAAGTTCCTTTGAGACTCCTTCATAAAGAGAGGAGGGCAGGAGGATGCTAAGAGTGGACGAGAGTATTATTGGTAATTTCTGGGGTCTGACCTCTCCAACATGCAGAGACTTCCTCTTTTGAGCTGTGTCTGCCACTGCCTTTGAGACAAATAAGTCATAGGGAGTCTGGTCAGTTGAGAACTGCTATATCATTCCATCGCTTTAATGAGGGGCAAGAATGGTTTACTACAGAACATCATTTAGACACAATTCCCATTTAATCCCTATATAAATTATATATATGAATTCATATTCCAATAAAAAATACCATTCACGGATTTATCATGTTGGTATGCACTGTGTGATTCCTTATGGAGTCCCACGGAGCCAAGTGTTATGGTAGCAAACCTGAAACGTTTTATGAATTCCTGTCCACCTGCTCCAGGAATAAACTAAAGTTTTCATTATTAGAGTTACTATATTTTCTTCTCAAACCAGAAGGATACTGTTCTGCTCAGCTGGGTCATCAGTGAAAGGTATATAACATCCATCTTGTAACCAACTTTAGTCAGACCCTTTAATTAATGGCTGAGGAATCTGCTTTATCTTTTAAAAGGATAAAATCTAATTGTGGTTCAAATTAAACAGTCTAATGGAAGTGATCACAAAGCAATTGATCAAAACTAATGGGTGAGTAGTTTTGCTTTCATTAAATAAAACTCCTGTTTGTTTAGCATAAACACCTTGCTGGACTTAACTCTGGTTATCGCTATGTCAGAACCCCTGGAGGAAGAATAGCCAATTATTTTGGGGGCTATTTTTAAAAAGGAGAATTGAGTTTAAAAAAATTAAAAGTATGTCTTCTAACTTTCCTGTTCAAAAAACATTTCTAATATTTCTAACATATACTATAGTTAGGGATAAAAATAAGTAATACAACCCATGACAATAGAAGACAGAAAACTGAAAATGAGTGCAGTGAATTTTGCCATCTTGAAATTAATATTTTTTTAATATTTTTATTTTTCTTGCAGTTTTATTGAGATATAACTGACATATGGGACTGTGTAAGTTTAAGGTGTGCAGCATAATGATTTGACATACATACATCATGAAATGATGACCACAGTAAGTCTAGTGAACATCTGTCATCTCATATAGATACAAAACCAAAGAAATAGAGAAAAAATATCGTTCCTTATGATAAGAACACTTGGCACGTACCCTTTTAACAACTTTCATATATAACGTACAGCAGTGTTAAATATACTTACCATGATGTGCATTACATCCCTAGTACTTATTTATCTTATAACTGGAGGTTTGTTCTTTTTGACCACCTTCATCCAATTCCTACACCCACATCCAACCTCTGGTAACCACAAAACTGATCTCTTTTTCTATGAGTTTCATTATTTGTTTTTGAACTATAATTGACCTACAATACTAGGTTAGTTCCCAGTGCACAACACAGTGGTTCAATAGTTCTATACATTCAAAGTGATCACCACAATAAGTCTAGTGATTACTGGCTATACTCCCCACACTGTACATTTCATACCATAACTGGAAGTTTGTACCTCTTAATTTCCCTCACCTATTTCTCTCAATCCCCCACCCCCTCCCCTCTGGCAACCACCTGTTTGTTCTCTGTATCTATGACTCTGTTTCTGTTTTGTTGTTTGTTCATTTGTTTTGTTTTTCAGATTCCATATATAAGTGAAATCATACAGTGTTTGTCTTTCTCTGACTTATTTAACGTAGCATAATACCCTTTAGGTTCATCCAAGGCACCCCAAATGGCAATATTTCATTCTTTTTTTATGGCTGAGTAATATTTCATTTTATATATCTATATATATATACACACACACACACACACATATACATATATCTCACATCTTTATCCATTCATATATTGATGGGCACTTAGGCTGTTTCCATATTTGGCTATTGTAAATATTTCTGCAATTAACAAAGGTGCACATAGCTTTTGGAAAAGCACTTTCGTTTTCTTCAGATAAATACACGGAAATAAAATTTCTGGGTCATATGGTAGTCCTATTTAGTATTTTGACAAACTTCCATACTGTTTTCCACAGTGACTGCACCAGTTTCCATCTCCACCAGCAGGGTATGAGAGTTTCCTTTTCTCCACATCCTTGCCAACATTTGTTGTTTGTGTTCTTTTCGATGATAGCCATTCTAACAGGTAGAAGGTGATATCTCCCTGTGGTTTTAATATGCGTTTCTCTGATGATTAATGATGCTGAGCATCTTTTCATATGCCTGTTGGCCATCTGCATATCTGCTTTGGAAAAATGTCTATTCAGGTCCTCTGCCCACTTTTTAATCAGGTTGTTTCTTTGATGTTCAGTTGTATGAGTTCTTTGTATATTTTGGATATTAACTCCTTATTGGATATATCATTTGCAAATATCTTCTCCCATTCAGTAGGCGGCCTTTGCATTTTGTTGATAATTTCCTTCGTGTGTAGAATTTTTAGTTTGATGTAGTCCCTTTTGTTTATTTTGGCTTTTGTTTCCTTTGCCTGAGGAGCTATATCCAAAAACTTACTGCTAAGACTGATGTCAAAGAGTGTGCTGTCTATGCTTTCTTCCGGACATTTTATGGTTTCAGTTCTTACATTTAAGTCTTTAATCCATTTTGAGTTTATTTTTGTGCACAGCATGAGAGAGTAGTCCAGTTTTCCCAACACTGTTTACTGAAAAGGCTGTCTTTTTCCCATTATATATTTTTGCCTCCTTTCTTGTAAGTTAATTGTCCATATAAGTGTGAGTTTATTTCTGCACTCTCTCTTCTGTTCCATGGATCTATGTGTCTGTTTTTGTGCCAGTACTATACTGTTTTTATTACTGTAGCTTTGTAGTACAGTTTGAAATTAAGAGGCGCAATACCACCATCTTTGTTCTTTCTCAAGATAGTTTTGGCTATTCACAGTCTTTTGTGTTTCCTATGGTCATTTTAACAATATTAATTCTTCTGATCCATGAGCACGGGATATCTTTCCATCTGTTTGAGTCATCTTCAGTTTCTTCTATCAGTATCTTATAGCTTTCCAAGTACAGGTTTTTTACCTCCTTAGATTTATTCCTAGCTATTTTATTCTTTTTGATGCAAATGTAAATGGGATTGTTTTCTTATTCTCTCTGACAGTACACTGTTAGTGTATAGAAATGCAACAGATCTTTACGTTTAAATTTTGTGTCATCTAACTTTACTGAATTCATTGATAAATTCTAGTAGTTTTCTGGTGGCATTTTCAGGATTTTCTATGTATAGTATCATGCCACCTACAAACAGTGTTGATTTTACTTCTTCTTATCCAATTTGGATTCATTTTATTTCTTTTTCTTGTCTGACTGTTGTGGCTAGGACTTCCAAAACCATGTCGAATAAAAGTGGTGAGAATGGGCCTCCTTGTCTTGTTCCTGATCTTAGAGGAAATGCTTTTAGCTTTTTCCTTTTGAGTGTGATATTGGCCGCGGGCTTGTCATATAGGGCATTTTGTTGAGGTGTGTTCCTTCTATACCAACTTTGTTTAGATTTTTCTATCATAAATGAAAGTTGAATTTTGTCAAAAGCCTTTTCTTCATCTATTGAGATGATCATATGACTTTTATTCTTCAATTTGTCGATGCAGTGCATCACATTGATTGATTCGCAGATAGTGAACTATTTTGTACCCCCTGGGTAAATCACAACGGATCATGGTATATTATCCTTTTAATATATTGTTGAATTTAGTTTGTTTATATTTTGTTGAGGATTTTTGCATCTATGTTCATCAGTGATATTGGCCTGTAATTTTATTTTTGTGGTATCTGTGTCTGGTTTTGGCATCAGTGTGGTGGCCTCAAAGAATGAATGTGGAAGCATTCCTTCTTCAGCAATTTTTGGAATAGTTTGAGAAGAATAGGTGTTAACTCTTCTTTAAATGGTAAAATTTGGTAAAATTCACCTGTGAAGTCATCTGGTCCTGGATTTTGTTTGTTGGGAGTTTTCTTTTTTTCTTACTGGTTCAATTTCACTACTAGTGCTCAGTCTGTTCATATTTCTATTTCTTCGTGATTCAGTCTTAGAAGATTGTACATTTCTAGGAATTTGTCTCTCATTCTATGAGGCCAGCATTGCCATGTTATCAAAGCCAAGGACAGTACAAGAAACCTCCACACCAATATCCCTTGTGAATATTGATACAAAAATCCTCAACAAGATTCTAGTACAGAATTTAGCAGATAGGTCAACATATGAAAATCAATTATTATAATATACCACATTAATAAAGTCATAAAACTGCATAATTATCCAAATTATTGAAAAGCATTTAAAAAACTTCAACACAATTTCATGACAAAAAAAAAAAAAAAAAACAACACACAAACTAAAACAATAAACCACCAACCATGTATAGAAAGAAACCCCCTAAACATAATAAGAGCCATTTGGAAAAACCCACAGCTAACATCATATTCAGTGGTGAAAGACGTAATGCTTCCCTTCTAAGATGAAGAAACAAAACAAGATGTCCACTTTTGCCACATCTATTCAACGTAGTATAGGAAATTCTGGTCAGAGCAATTAGGCTAAATACATAAATAAAACTTTTTTAAAAACTAAAAGAACCCAAATTAGAAAGAAAGAAATTATCCTTGTTTATAAATAGCATGAAATTATCTTTGTTAAAAAATGACATGATCTTATATGTAGGAATCCCTAAAGATACCACAAATAAACTATTAGAACCAATAAAGAAATTCAGCAAATTGCAGAACATAAAGTCAACAGAGAAAAATCAGTTCTGTTTCTATACAGTAGCAACTAACAATTCTAGAAGGAAATTAAGAAAACAATTCCTTTTACTATACCATTAAGAAGAATAACATACTTTGGAATAAATTCACCCAAGGAGGCAAAAGACTAGTACACTTAAAACTATAAAACACTGCTAAAAGAAATCAAAGAAGACAAATCAAAGGCAAGATATTCTGTGTTCATGGATTAAAAGACTTAATATTGTTAAGATGACAATACTGCCCCCAAATATCTACAGATTCAATACAATATCTACCAAAATTCCAGTGGCATTTCTTTTTTTTGCAGAAACTGAAAACTTATCCAAAACTCACATGGCATCTCAAGGGACCCCAAATGACCAAAACAATTTGAAAAAGAACAAAGTTGGAACGCTAATGTACCCTGATTTTAAAACTTGCTACAAAGTTACGATAATTAAAATAGTATGGTACTAGAATAAAGACAGACATAGAGGAATGGAAACAGAGAGTCCAGAAATGAATCCTCAAATAGTGAATTGATTTTTAACAAGGGTGCCAAGACAATTCAATGGGGAAAATATTTTCAACAAATGGTGCTGAGAAAACCAGATATCCCTATAAAAAAGAATGAAGGTGAACTCTTACTTTACACCACGTACAAAAAGAAAAGCTCAAAATGAATCACAGGCCTAAATTCAGGAACTAAAACTATAAAACTCTTAGAAGAAACATAGGGGTAAATCTTCATGACTCTGGATTTGGCAATAATTTACTAGACATGCCATCAAGAGCACAGACAGCAAAAGCAAAAAATAAAAAAGATAAATTGGATTTTATCAAAATTAGAAACTTTTGTGTATAAAGGGATAATAATAAGAAAGTAAAAAAATAGCTCACAGACTGGGAGAAAATATTTCAAATCATCTATCTAATAAGAGATTCATATCCAGAATATATATATATGTATATATATATATATATATATATATACAAATATATATATAAAACTCCTACAACTCAAAAAAAATTTAATTCAAAAATGAGCAAAGGGCTTATATAGACATTTCTTCAAAGTGGTATACAAAATGGCCAATAAGCACATAAAAAGATGTTCTGCATCACTAGATATTAGAGAAATAATAATCAAATCCACAATGAGATACCACTTCACATCCATTAGACGTTACCAAACTAACAGAAATTAACAGGTGTTACTGAGGATGTGGAGAGACTGGAAGTCTCATACATTGCTGGTGAGAATGTAAAATAGTGCAGCCAGTGTGGAAATATTTGATGTTTTGTCAAAAAATTAAACATGGAATTACCATATGATTCAGCAGTTTCACCCACAGGTAGATACCCAATTGGACAGAAAATGAACTCATATACTTGTACACCAGTGTTCACTGTAGCATTATTCATCATAGGCATAAGGTGGAAACAAAATGTCATGAACACATGAGTGCACAAACAAAATGTATACACTTAAAATGGAGTATTACTTTGAAAAGGAATGAAATTCTGATACATGGTACAACACAAATAAACCTCAAAAGCTTTATGCTAAGTGAAGTAAGAGGGATACAAAAGGACAGATATTGTTATGATTCCATTTATATGAGATACCTAGAATAGGCAAATTCACAGAGATAGAAAATAGAATAAAGGTTGCCAGGGGCTGAGGGAGGGGAGAATGGGGAGTTATTGTCTAACGGGTATAGAGTTTCCTTTTGGGATGATGAAAAAGTTTGGAAATGGACAGTGGTGATAGTTGCACAACACTGTGAATATACTTAATGACACTGAATTGTATATCTAAAAATGGTTAAAATGGCAAATGTTATGTTTTATACATTTTGCCACAAAAATAAACAAATAATCTTAAAAAATAGAGGGAAGGGGGGTGGCCACCTGTAACAAATATTCTCATTGCTCAAGAACAATGAGGGCTCAAAACCGGCTATTTTAGCAACTTAGAGGTAATAATTAGTAACTTTGATGTGAGTGAATTGGAGGGCTTTAAGAGGAACTGGGAGGATAGAAATTGGGAACAGTGAGGCATTAACTCTTTTGACATTCTATTGCAAAGAGGGGCAAAAAAATAAGGAAGTAAGTGGTAGTAAAAGAGGGATCAAGAAAATGATTTAAAAGTAACTTCAGAGAAATAATGATATATTTGCATGCTGATGGCAATAATCCTGTCGAGCACAAAAAGTTGATGATGAAGGGGAGAGGGAATTGCTGGAGCAATGTTTTCAAGCAGGTGAGGTGGGATGGAATCTAGCACTCAGGCAAAGGACTAACTTTAGATAGGCACATGCATAGTACAACTATGGGACAAACATCAAGGCAGAGTACTATGTGGGTGTGACATGGTGATGGAAGTCTACAGAAAATCTCTTCCAAGTACTTGAATATTTCTCAAGTATGAAGTGTGAGGAAAGGGGAGGAGGTATTGAAGGTTTAAGGACAGAAGTAAAGTTGTGAAATAGTGGTTCAGAAGAATGAGAGACTGAATGAACTGGAAAAGTACAGCACAATTGTCTAGCAACATTAAAAATCCATTTAAACATGGTCTTGAATTTAAAGTAATATCCATCAAGGTAATTATGAGTTTTTCTCAAGTGATGTTCAGCTACATTGGTGCTGGTGTAGAACTGGTGGGAAGTTATAATTAATGAAGGTTGAGGTTTTCCTAATTGAGTATGAAAAAGTAAGAGTGATGCAAAAGAAATATGTGTGTATGTAACAGTGTTTATAAAGACCAAGGAATTTGAGGAAGAATGAGAGGAAGGGAGAAAGAACACCAAGTTGGATTAAGGACAACACAAGTTTTTAGCATCAAGGAATTGGTGGTCTCAATCGTTACAAAGAATTATTGGAATTGAAATAATATGCAGGGAGAGCCGTAATAACAGGGAGTGGTGGTCATGGAATGGAAGTGAGATTTTGGATGGGTTCTAGATATTGGTCACATGAAGGCCTAGAATGTGTGATCCCAAGAGTGAGAGGCTGAGGTTGAACAGAGAATAAAATTATTGCCAGAGAGGAATTCATGGAACTGGAAGACTAGAGGATTGGAAGGATCATCTCTTTGTGGACTGAAATTTTAAAATAATATTGGAAAGGGTTACCACAATAAAGGAGCTAAAACTGTAGAGAAATAAAGAAGTTCATAGATGACATCAAAAGAAGTGATAGATGATAAAATCTTACAATATGGGATATGATTCAAAGTTGGAGAGGCACAGGTGTAACAAAGCAGGACCCTATGGGGCCTTCCTGAGACAGATACCCCAAGTCCTCTGCCTGCCTCTTGTTTATAGAAAACCTTTAGTCAACGAATAAATTTAGTTTTCTGCAGCCAAGTGGCTTTCCCAGTGGTCTGTCTGCGCTTTTTTCTGGATACAAGCTGTGTGGATGAAAGGCTCTTGGTGCTCCAGCCAGGAGTCAGTGCTGTTCCTCTGAGGTGGGAGAGCCAAATTCAGGACACTGGTCCACAAGAGACCTTCCAGCTCCATGTAATATCAAATGGCAAAAATCTCCCAGAGATCTCCATCTCAACACCAAGACTCAGCTTCACTCAATAACCAGCAAGCTACAGTGCTGGACACCCTATGTCAAACAACTAGCAAGAGAGGAACACAACCCCACTCATTAGCAGAGAGGCTGCTTAAAATCATAATAAGGCCATAGACACCCCAAAACACACAACCAGATGTGGACGTGCCCACCAGAAAGACAAGATCCAGCCTCATCCACCAGAACACAGGCACTAGTCCCCACCACCACGAAGCCTACACAACCCACTGAACCAACTTTAGTCACTGGGGACAGACACCAAAAACAACGGGAACTGCTTATCAAACACAGTAAGATAAGCAAAATGAGAAGACAGAAAAACACACAGCAGTTGAAGGAGCAAGGTAAAAACCCACCAGACCTAACAAATGAAGAGGAAATAGCCAGTCTACCTGAAAGAGAAGTCAGAATAATGATAGTAAAGATGATCCAAAATCTTGGAAATAGAATAGACAAAATGCAAGAAACATTTAACCAGGACCTAGAAGAACTAAAGAGGAAACAAGCAATGATGAACAACCAATAAATGAAATTAAAAATACTCTAGAAGGGATCAATAGCAGAATAACTGAGGCAGAAGAACGGATAAGTGACCAGGAAGATAAAATAGTGGAAATAACTACTGCAGAGTAGAATAAAGAAAAAACAACGAAAAGAACTGAGGACAGTCTCAGAGACCTCTGGGACAACATTAAACGCACCAACATTCAAATTATAGGGGTCCCAGAAGAAGAAGAGGAAAAGAAAGGGACTCAGAAAATATTTGAAGAGATTATAGTTGAAAACCTCCCTAATATGGGAAAGGAAATAGTTAATCAAGTCCAGGAAGCACAGAGAGTCCCATACAGGATAAATTCAAGGAGAAACATGCCAAGACACATATTAATCAAACTATCAACAATTAAATACAAAGAAAACATATTAAAAGCAGCAAGGGAAAAACGACAGAAAACACACAAGGGAATCCCCATAAGGTTAATAGCTGATCTTTCAGCAGAAACTCTGCAAGCCAGAAGAGAGTGGCAGGACATATTTAAAGTGATGAAGGAGAAAAACCTACAACCAAGATTACTCTACCCAGCAAGGATCTCATTCAGATTTGATGGAGAAATTAAAACCTTTACAGACAAGCAAAAGCTGAGAGAGTTCAGCACCACCAAACCAGGTTTACAACAAATGGCAAAGGAACTTCTCTAGGCAAGAAACACAAGAGAAGGAAAAGACCTACAATAACAAACCCAAAACAATTAAGAAAATGGGAATAGGAACATGCATATCGATAATTACCTTTAATGTAAATGGATTAAATGCTCCCACCAAAAGACACAGACTGGCTGAATGAATACAAAAACAAGACCCATATATATCCTGTCTACAAGAGAACCACTTCAGACCTAGGGACACATACACACTGAAAGTGAGGGGATGGAAAAAGATATTCCATGCAAATGGAAATGAAAAGAAAGCTGGAATAGCAATTCTCATATCAGACAAAATAGACTTTAAAATAAAGACTATTACAAGAGACAAAGAAGGACACTACATAATGATCAAGGGATCGATCCAAGAAGAGGATATAACAATTGTAAATATTTATGCACCCGACATAAGAACAACTCAATACATAAGGCAAATACTAACAGCCATAAAAGGGGAAATCAACAGTAACACAATCATAGTAGGGGACTTTAACACCCCACTTTCACCAATGGACAGATCATCCAAAATGAAAAAAAATAAGGAAACACAAGCTTTAAATGATACATTAAACAAGATGCACTTAATTGATATTTACAGGACATTCCATCCAAAAACAACAGAATACATATTTTTCTCAAGTGCTCATTGAACATTGTCCAGGATAGATCATATCTTGGGTCACAAATCAAGCCTTGGTAAATTTAAGAAAACTGAAATCGTATCAAGTATCTTTTCTGACCACAATGCTATGAGACTAGATATCAATTACAGGAAAAGATCTGTAAAAAATACAAACACATGGAGGGTAAACAATACACTACTTAATAATGAAGTGATCACTGAAGAAATCAAAGAGGAAATCAAAAATCCCTAGAAACAAATGACAATGAATACACGATGACCCAAAACCTATGGGATGCAGCAAAAGAGTTCTAAGAGGGAAATTTATAGCAATACAATACTACCTTAAGAAACAGAAAACATCTCAAATAAATAACCTAACCTTGCACCTTGCATGATACAAATAGATGGAGAGATATACCATGTTCTTGGATTGGAAGAATCAACACTGTGAAAATGACTCTACTACCCAAAGCAATCTAAAGCAATTAGAGAAGGAAGAACAAAAAACCCCCAAAGTCAGCAGAAGGAAAGAAATCATAAAGCTCAGATCAGAAATAAATGAAAAAGGAATGAAGGAAATGATAGCAAAGATCAATAAAACTAAAAGCTGGTTCTTTCAGAAGATAAACAAAATTGATAAACCATTAGCCAGACTCATCAAGAAAAAAAGGGAGAAGACTCAAATCAATAGAATTAGAAATGAAAAAGGAGAAGTAACAACTGACACTGCAAAAATACAAAGGATCACGAGAGATTACTACAAGCAACTCTATGCCAATAAAACGGACAACCTGGAAGAAATGGACAAATTCTTAGAAATGCACAACCTGCCAAGACTGAATCAGGAAGAAATAGAAAATATGAACAGACCAATCACAAGCACTGAAATTGAAACTGTGTTTAAAAATCTTCCAACAAACAAAAGCCCAGGACCAGATGTCTTCACAGGCGAATTCTATCAAACATTTAGAGAAGAGTTAACACCTATCCTTCTCAAACTCTTCCAAAATATAGCAGAGCGAGGAACACTCTCAAACTCATTCTATGAGGCCACCATCACCCTGACACCAAAACCAGACAAAGATGTCACAAAGAAAGAAAACTACAGGCCAATATCACTGATGAACATAGATGCAAAAATCCTCAACAAAACACTAGGAAACAGAATCCAACAGCACATTAAAAGGATAATACACCATGATCAAGTGCAGTTTATTACAGGAATGCAAGGATTCTCCAATATATGCAAATCAATCAATGTGATACACCACATTAACAAATTGAAGGAGAGAAACCATATGATCACCTCAATAGATGCAGAGAAAGCTTTTGACAAAATTCAACACCCATTTATGATAAAAGCCCTTCAGAAAGCAGGCATAGAGGGAACTTTCCTCAACATAATAAAGGCCATATATAACAAACCCACAGCCAACATCGTCCTCAATGGTGAAAAACTGAAACCATTTCGACTAACATCAGCAACAAGAGAAGGTTGCCCACTCTCACCACTATTATTCAACATAGTTTTGGAAGTTTTAGCCACAGCCATCAGAGAAGGTAAAGAAATAAAAAGAATCCAAATCGGAAAAGAAGAAGTAAAGCCGTCACTGTTTGCAGATGACATGATACTATACATAGAGAACGCTAAAGATGCTACCAGAAAACTACCAGAGCTAATCAACGAATCTGGTAAAGTAGCAGGATACAAAATTAATGCACAGAAATCTCTTGCATTCCTATACAGTAATGATGAAAAATCTGAAAGTGAAATTAAGAAAATACTCCCATTTACCATTGCAACAAAAAGAATAAAATATCTAGGAACAAACCTACCTAAGAAGACAAAAGACCTGTATGCAGAAAATTATAAGACACTGATGAAAGAAATTAAAGATGATACAAATAGATGGAGAGATATACCATGTTCTTGGATTGGAAGACTCAACATTGTGAAAATGACTCTACTACCTAAAGCAATCTACAGATTCAATGCAATCCCTATCAAAGTACCACTGGCATTTTTCACAGAAGTAGAACAAAAATTTCACAATTTGTATGGAAAACACAAAAGACTCCGAATAGCCAAAGCAATCTTGAGAACGAAAAATGGAGCTGGAGGAATCAGGCTCCCTGACTTCAGACTATACTACAAAGCTACAGTAATCAAGACAGTATGGGACTGGCACTAAAACAGAAATATAGATCAATGGAATAGGATAGAAAGCCCAAAGATAAATCCACATATGGCCACCTTATCTTTGATAAAGGAGGCAAGCATATACAGTGGAGAAAAGACAGCCTCTTTAATAAGTGGTGCTGGAAAAACTGGACAGGTACATGTAAATTTATAAGATTAGAATACTCCCTAACACCATACACAAAAATAAGCTCAAAATGGATTAAAGACCTAAATGTAAGGCCAGAAACTATCAAACTCTTAGAGGAAAACATAGGCAGAACACTCTATGACATAAATCACAGCAAGATCCTTTTCGACCCACCTCCTAGAGAAATGGAAATAAAAACAAAAATAAACAAATGGGACCTAATGAAACTTAAAAGCTTTTGCACAGCAAAGGAAACCATAAACAAGACCAAAAGACAGCCCTCAGAATGGGAGAAAATATTTGCAAATGAAGCAACTGACAAAGGATTAATCTTCAAAATTTACAAGCAGCTCATGCAGCTCAATAACAAAAAAACAAACAACCCAATCCAAAAATGGGCAGAAGAGCTAAATAGACATTTTCCCAAAGAAGGTACACCAACATTGCCAACAAAGAAGAAGATTGCCAACAAACACATGAAAGAATGCTCAGCATCATGAATCAGTAGAGAAATGCAAATCAAAACTACAATGAGATATCATCTCACACCGGTCAGAATGGCCATATCAAAAAATCTAGAAACAATAAATGCTGGCGAGGGTGTGGAGAAAAGGGAACACTCTTGCACTGATGGTGGGAATGTGAATTGGTACAGCCACTATGGAGAACAGTATGGAGCTTCCTTAAAAAACTACAAATAGAACTACCATACGACCCAGCAATCCCACTACTGGGCATATACCCTGAGAAAACCATAATTCAAAAAGACTCGTATACCAAAATGTTCATTGCAGCTCTATTTACAATAGCCAGGACATGGAAGCAATCTAAGTGTCCATCATTGGATGAATGGATAAAGAAGATGTGGCACATATATACAATGGAATATTACTCAGCCATAAAAAGAAACGAAATTGAGTTATTTGTAGTGAGGTGGATGGACCTAGAGTCTGTCATACAGAGTGAAGTAAGTAGAAAGAGAAAAACAAATACCATATGCTAACACATATATATGGAATCTAAGGGGGAAAAAAAAGGTCATGAAGAACCTAGGGGTAAGATGGGAGTAAAGACACAGACCTACTAGAGAATGGACTTGAGGATATGGGGAGGGGGGAGGGTAAGCTGTGACAAAGTGAGAGAGTGGCATGGACATATATACACTACCAAACGTAAAATAGATAGCCAGTGTGAAGCAGCCACATAGCACAGTGCTTTGTGACCACCTAGAGGGGTGGTATATGGAGGGTGGGAGGGAGGGAGACGCAAGAGGGAAGAGATATGGGAACATACGTATATGTATAACTGATTCACTTTGTTATAAAGCAGAAACTAACACACCATTGTAAAGCAATTATACTCCAATAAAGATGTTAAAAATAAAAAAGATTAAATTTAATCAGAGAAATGAGAAAATGCAGAAGCAAAGGAAAATAGTCAAACAAGACAAAAATCATAATAGTTTAGCTATTAAACAAAGTCAAGGACCTTTAGCTCCTCCTCAAGGGCTATAGATAATATTCTGAGCCATATCCTGTGAGCAGTCTTGAAGATACTGAAACCCTCACCAGGTGGAAGAAGTTAACTACATGATGACCAGACAGTAGCCATGACAATAAGCCACTTCATCGTACACAATTCTGAGAACTTGCCTCAAGGAAATGGGAAAAAAACTGATCCTGGAATTGAAGATTAACTGTACTTGAAACAATCAATATGACACTGATGAGACCACTGCATGACCAATTTCAAGATGACTGTTGGAGCTAACTGTGCTGTTCAGCATGTACCTCCCTGTCCCCCGCTGCCTATAAACCCTTGAAACTCCCCTTTCAAAGCTCTTGCCCCCTGATCAGCCATGGAGAGTTGGCTTTTGGGCATGAGTCTGCCTTCTCCCCAGGTTGCTAGCCTCTTGGATAAAGCAAGCTTTCCTTTCCTACCAACTCTTGTGTCTGGAGTTCTGGCTGTCAAGCGGCAAGCAGCTGAACCTGAGTTCAGTAACACAAGGGAAGAAGAATGATTTGGATGCTGCATTATAGAGCAAGGACACAGTTCGCTTTCAGGTCTAGTAATCTCAGGGTTGTGGCAATAAAACGGAGCCACAACTTCAGAGCCAAGCTTCCATCAGAATAAGAAGGAAAAAAGAACAGGCAGAGAAGAGACTGCGGATAAAGGGGATTTTGCTAAAAATGGGCTATGAATTCAGAGGACACATAAGCAGGGTTTCAGGAGCTGTATGGAGGTGCCAAAAGGGCACAGAATAGAGGATGTGAAAAGGCTTCGGGAGGTTAAGGGTGGAAGAGGGAGATCTGGGAGTCTGGAGGTTTTGTGGTGATAGATATGTAAAGATATAAAAGGCATAATGTAACCGGTCCTGGCAAATTTAAGACAGATTATGGTGGTAAGAATGAGGCTGGGAATGTTTGTGGAGTCAGATATTGGTTTGAGGGCTCTCTACTGCCCCCAGATAATTAGGATAAAAGGTCTAGGAGGGCACGGTCTTGGTCTCAGTATACAAGTTTATGCTTGATTCTCCAACGATGTAAGAATATGTGCTCAGCATGAATGCCTATCTTGATCCCAAATGAAGGAGTTGGACCTCTGGTGACTCCAGGGATTACCAAGCATAAGGCCCCTTTTCATCTCTGACTTGTTTTGTCTAATGCAGTCAATATGGGTAAAACTAGAAGTCTTCCTGTTCCCATCCAACTTTGAATTGTTATGTTTCCATGTTTTTATGATTTTATTAAATCTCGGCTCTCAGGTGTGCACCATATATGACACAAGATAGACAATTTCACCCAAGACAGCTTGTCTTCCTTAAATACTTACTTTTGTTTATTTTGGGGGAGTTAAGGATAGCTTACATTTCTTTCTAGTGCTACAGAGTAAATTATATTTTAAAAAAAACAACTATGGTCAGAAAAGTAGCAAAATATATAGTCTATGTATTCAATATATAATTTTTTCCCTTCATTTTTCTATTTTTAAAAATCCCTATTAAAAAAATCTAATGCTAGCTCTACAGATTTTTTCTTAATTTAATATTGTTCCTTGGTTTAATTTTGCAAAGCACCATGCAAAACATAGAGTAAGTTCTTTAGTTTAGCCATGCTCATCAGATCCAGTAGATCCTCTTTTCTACTCAGTTTCAACTTGATTGTTAAAAGCATTTACTGGGAAGCCAATATCGTTGTGCAAACTTGAGTTTCAAAAACTAATCACATAATCCAAAAGGTATTAGCGAATTTGTCAAAGATTATGAGATCGTTTTTGCACGTATTTCTCTTTCCCACACAAACGTTAGCAAAAAGCATGAATTTAATGCCCATAAGCAACTGCCAACTGACATTTAGGGTTCGTTTCTCCAAGTATCTTCCAAATTACCATATGCCACAGATGTTTCTGTGCATTAATCCCAATTATGTGATAATATCTATTCCTATTGTTCAACAAGCAGTCCTGTGGCATGAGTAGCCACATTTTGTAAACAAATTGGCTGCAGAAACAACTATTTACAGAAAAATAGTAAAAAGTCAAAATGTGCAATAATTTTGTGAGTTAGGGAACTTTGAAACTTTGTGATGGGAATCACAGCTTTCCAGCAAATCATGTTTCTACGGTTTTAACTTCCAAGGGTCTACCCTTTGGAAGGTCATGAGTAATAGTAACAGGGAGTGAAACAGCATCGATTCACTCTAAGATAGAGGAAAATTAATATCCAACCTATGGGCCTGTCTTCACTAATGAGGAACTGTTAGTAAGGACGACATCGATTTTTTAAGTGTGTATGCAATAAATGCCTTATTTATATTACTGCATAAAGTTCAGAAAGGCAGTGGAAATCAGTAGGGAATGAATTTTTTTTTTTGGCACACAATTTCAGTCTCTAAATTATGAGACCCCCAAATAAAACTAATGAATCAGCATCACAAGAAATGAAGTGGGAATGGGAGACCATCCTTTCCTCAGTAAAAGTGGTAAAATTCTGCAGGAGCACTAGATTGACAAACTGAGCTTTGTGTTTTTTCCTGGAAATACACCTGTCACACTCATCTCCATTTTAAGAAATTTCTGAAAGTGATGCTCATTTGTCTGTCTTGTTGGGTATCTGCTCTTGAGGTGAGGATAGTGATTAAGATGCATAACCTTTCAGCCATTTCTTTGTAAAGTGATTCTTTGCTTCCAATCTGGCAGGGTTTTATTGTGCTACTCTGCTGGGTATCAAGGACACTTCGGTTAGTCTGTCACCTCCATGCTCAATATTCTCACTTCCATCTTCTAAATTTCTTACATTATTTCCCCTCCTCTCCCTAATGTACTCCCAGCTCTAGTCTTCGAAATCAGATATCTAATTCCCTTTCTCATCCAATTAAATATTTTTGCTTCCTTTCCTCTAATATAGTTCCTTTTATGATACATAACTGTCACATTATTAGATGTCATTTTAAAGTTTTTTTTAATTCTCGTCATCTACATTTTTCATACCAATAATGGTCATTTTAGTTTTTAATTTTCTAGAGAGTACTTTGCCTAATTAACATGACAAGGGTTCTTTAAACAGCTGGATTCCAAATTCGTATTGTTTTGGTGATCTTGATAAAAGAATACTGTGAACCTTGGGGTGGTGTGAATTTTAGAATGGTTTTTGATGAAAAATAGCTGAAGAAGGGCAGTTACTTTAAAATTGTTTTTTGTCCCAAGGAAAAATTAATTGCATGGATGGGACAATCACTTTAATTATATATCAGTTAGGATTGCAACTGCAACTAACTGAAACCCCAATAAATAGTATTTTAAAGAAAGAGGGATATACTTAATTTCCTCATATAACAAAAAAGTCCAGAGGTAGGCAATTGAGGCTGATGCAACAACATAACAGTGTCACTGATCCAAGCTCTTTCCATCTTTCTACTCCTTGATGTGAGGACCTTCATACTCATGATCATTAGCTATGGACCTCACTGTCATACTCTAGGCAAAAAAAATAAATAAATAAAAAATGGTGGAAGAAGAAAGGGACAAAAGAGCTTTCTCCTTAGGGCACAGGGACTTTAGGTTACATCTCATGATCCAAAAATGTATCACTCATCATGCTTCAGATGAATTTGGGCTGGAAAAGTTAGTATTTTACATTTCCAGACTCCTCAGTCAATAAAGATGTCATACACACACACACACACACACACACACACTGGAATATTACTCAGCCATAAAAAAGAATGAAATAATGCCATTTTCAGTGACATGGATGGACTTAGAGATTATTATACTGAGTGAAGGAAGTCAAAGACAAATATCATATCATATCACTTATATGTGGAATCTAAAAAAATGGTACAAATGAACCTATTTACAAAACAGAAATAGAGTCACAGACGTAGAAAACAAACTTATGGTTACCAAGGGGGAAAGGGTGGGGTAGTGATAAATTGGGAAATTGGGACTGACATATGCACACTACTCTATATAAAATAGGTAACTAATAAGGACCTACTGCATAGCACGGGGAATTCTATTCAGTACTCTGTAATGACCTATATGGGAATGGAATCTAAAAAAGAGGGGATACTTGTATATGTATAACTGATTCATTTTGCTGTACAGCAGAAACTAACACAACATTGTATATCAACTATACTCCAATAAAAACTAATTAAAAAAATAAGGAAGTGGCTTGCTCGTGATTTCTGACTAGCCAACTCATAGTTCCCTTCTGTTTATGGCAGGGCCACCAAAAACTAATATTCCCTTCCATTGGTAGGGCTGTTACGGGGAAATTGCTTCCCAGATAGAAAATACATACTGTTGCTCACTCCTCCACTGCTCACTGCATTCAGGAGTGGCCAAATGTCTAGTTTCATTTCCAGTTTAACAAAATGCAAGTGGAAGTGTTGAGTGTCACTTCCAGTCCAGTGCTTTGGAGAATAATGGATTTATTTTCTATACCTGTTGTTATAGGCTGAATATTTGTGCCCCCTCCAAACTGATATGTTGAAAACTAACTGTTAATATGATTGTATTTGGAAGTGGAGACTTTGGGAGGTGATTAGGTCATGAGGGTGGGGCCTCATGAATGAGATTCATGCCCTTATTATAAAAGAGACCCCTGAGAGCTCTCTTGCCCTATTTGCCATCTGAGGACACAGAGAAAAGATGACTCTATAAACCAAGGAGTGGATCCTCACTGGACACTGAATCTTCCAGCACTTTGATCTTGTATTTCCCAGCCCCTAGAACTGGGGGGAGTAAATTTCAGTTGTTTATAAGCCACCCAGTCTATAGTGTTTTGTTATAGGAGCCTTAATGGACTAAGACACTTGTCCTTCAACTGCCAGTGGGACGTAGAGAATTCCATGACTCAAGGCAGTGGTGGAGCCACAGGATGAAAGAACCGTGCGTTCCTAAATCTCTATGTGTAAGAGAATTATCATTGACTAGTAACACTTACATATGAATATTTTATGAGTCAGAAATAGTCATATATTGTATTAAGCCATTGAAAGGTGAGGATTCTGCTAGTTTTTACTTAATAAACTGCTATAACTCAGAACATGCTCCAGATTACATTTTTTTATTTCATGTGCAATGTTTACACTGAAAGAAAATTTTGCAATCCTATTACCAGTAGGAGTTTCTCTTCCCAACTGTCTTTTCCAACAGGAAATGCAGGACATATTGGCAAAGTGCTCTACTCTTCCTTGGTGTCCTGTTTCTGTTTCATGATTATCAGGCCAGGATAAGAAATCACCTCCTTTTATTTTCTTGGGAAACTTAAACAACATTTTGGGACAACACATTTACAAATGGTTATCCTAATACCTGTATAATATTCATCAAAGAGTTTCAATTGTATTGTACATTCTCTCCATTTTTTCACTGTTAAAATAGACTTTCTAAAACGACCATACATATTGCTTTTGTCATAACCATTCTAATTCATGCATTTGTGTTCAAACACAGAGAAAAGTACACCACTTTTGCCTTTTACCTCTTACTAGAAGTAATATAACCTGTTATAATGATAGATTCTATGGAAAACATAAATATGATGTGCCTCACCAAAGATTTATCTACAAATCTGAATAATGCTGAGCACTGAATGACAACAGGGTAGGAGTCATTGGGTAAAGCAAAGACTAAAAGTACAGGAGGCCAAGAAAATCACCAAACCTGGACTGAAAAAGCAACGATCAAAATGATATCAATGTATTTAAAAGAATAATATATGAATTTTTTGTTTGGCATTACTTGGTGTGCCGTACTTGTTGACACCCAAATGCCAATATCAAATCTGTAAAGATAGTCTAAAATTTTTTTAAATGATTAACTGATGTTAAAAATACATACATATATATATATAATATATATAATATACATATATATAATATATATAGCCACAGAAATAAAAAGGATCGCAAGAGATTACCATAAGTTTACATAAACACAAAGCGACTTTTTGGAGTACTACAAATATTGTCTACCCTATTTATGGCATTGATTCCATGACTGTATATGTTCAACCAAACTGCTCAAACTGGACATACAAAAAGGATGAATTTGAGTGTATTTAAATCACAATTTAAAAAATTGTTCTTAAAAACCCATGTATTATAGAAAGCAACTCCCAGCAAAATGGGAATGGAAGGATTTTTTTTTTAATTTGCTGAAGTACTTTTATAAAAACCTATAGCTAACATTAAACTTAATGGTGGAAGACTCAATAGTTTTCCCCTAAATTTGGGAAAAAATAAAGGATCTCTCTTTCACCATGTCTGTTCAACACTAATGGGATTCTTGCTAATGTTAACAAGGCAGTATAGAGAACTATAAAGTGCAAAAATTGGAAGAAAAGAAGTAAAACTGTATTTATTCTGAAATGATGATACGGTACATACAAAATCCTAACAAAACTACTGAAACACTTAAAGAATAAATAAGCCATTTAGCAAGATCATACAAAAAAAGGTAAATAAAAAAACCTTTATTTATATAAACTGGCAGTAAGCAAATGGGAAAAGAAATTTAAAAACCACATCGTTTACAACAGCACCCAAAGTAAAATACTTAGAAATGAATTATCCAAGTACCAGCAAGCCTTGAACACAGAACACTTTAAAAAATAGAGAGAAACACTATATTCATGGATCAATACTGTCAAGATGTTAATTATTCACAAATCGATTAGCTAATTGCAAATTTTACATAGAAATGAAGATTTCTTTGAGTGGTGAAAACAGTATTGTACAAGAAAAAAAAAGTCGGAGAACTTATACTAACGGTTATGCAGAGTGTGTATTAATGGTAGAAAGAGAGAAAACAATGGAATGTAACAGATTACCTAAAAATAACTCATTCATATGCAATCAATTTATTTTCAACAAAAGTGCCACAGCAATTCAACTGGAAAAGGAATATTTTTAAAGTACTTATTCCAGAGTAACTGGATATCCACATGGAAAAAAATGAACTTCTACCTCTATTTCACAGTTCACACAAAAAATTAATTTGAGATGGATCATACACTAAATGTGAAAGCTGAAAGTATCAGGCTTTTAGAAGAAAATCATAGGAAGCTATTTTCATGATCTTAAAGAAAGATTTTTTTTTAGGTTAGGTTAGATGTAAAAAGCACAAACTAAAATATAGAATAAATTGATAAATCCATAATTGATAAATTTAACACCAACAAAATTAAAAGTTGTGCTCATCAAAAGACACCATTAAGAAAATGAATAGTAGAGCTACAGATTGGGGATAACAATTCTTAACACATCTAACTGGCAAAGGTCTTGTATCCACACCTCCTACAACTTGATAAAAAAGACAAACTGTTTCTTTTAAATAAGAAAAAGATTTGATAAGATACTTTGCAAAGAAAGATATATAAATAGTTATTAAGCAGAAGAAAAAGCACTCAACATTATGAGATATTAAGGATGTGCAAATTATGACCAAAAGGAGCTGTCACTCTTTACTCACTGGAATGAGTAAACTGGAAACAACCGAAATGTCCCTCGACAGAAAAATTAATTAAAAATTTTAGTATCCATACAATGGAATACTATTCAGCAGTGAACATGAGTGACCAATTATTATATGCAACATATAGATGCATCTCAGAAACATTATACAGAATGAAAGAAGCAAAGAAATTCATAGTATGATTCCACTTACATGAAGTTCCAGAACGGACAAACCTAATCCATGGTGGTCAAAATAAGAAAGGCAGTTGCTCAGAGGTGGGGAATTGAGGAAAGGAACATGAGAGAACTTTCTGAGATGATGAAAATATTGTTGGTCTTAAAAGTAGGGTGGGTTATAGAAGTTCATGTATTTGTACACTTAGGCTCTGTTCATTTCATGATACATAATTAAACCTTAAAGAAACTATAGGTGAAGAATTATAATGGAAAATATCTTTACTCAATTAGATTGACAAAACTCCGAAACTTTGGCAATATATTCTTCAGTCAAGACTGTGGGGAATACTCTTATATATTGGTAATGAGCATATCAGTGCAAATTGGTATAATTCCCTATGGTGGGGAACTTGGAAATATATGAATGCATTCACATGTATTTACCCTTTGACACAGTATTCCTACCTCTTTGACTCTATACCAAAGATACATTTGCAAGAACAAAAAATGACCAAGAAATAGTTTATTCACTGTGCATTATTTTAATAGTAAAAAATAGCAATAGCTTAAATCTTCACTCATAAACTTTTGTAAATCACAATGGACTTACACAGGATTACAATGTACACTTCTCTTAGCCTTTTCTAAAGAAAATGAGGAGCCATTAATCTGAATAACAGTATAAAGGGAAGAGAAATAACCAAACTTTGGTGGTGGATGGGAAGAGATTAATGGATAATTAACCACTGATGAAACAAAAAGACAACCTACTGAATGGGAGAAGATATTTGCAAATGATATGACAAATAAGGGGTTAATATCCAACATATACGACAGCACATACAACTCAATATCAGAAAAATGAACAACTCAGTATCAAAAAAATGAACAACTCAATTAAGAAATGTGCAGAAGAACTGAATAGAAATTTTTCTAAAGAGGAAAATCATTGCTAATCATCAGGGAAATGCAAATCAAAACTACAATGAGATATCACCTCACACCTGTCAGAATGGCTATCATCAAAAAGAACATGAATAACAAATATTGGCGTGGATGTGGAGAAAAGAAAACACTCCTACACTGTTGGTGGGAATGTAAATTGGTGCAGCCACTGTGGAAAACAGTATGGAGGTTTCTCCAAAAACTAAAAATAAAAGTACCATATGATCAGCAATCCCACTCCTGGGTATATATCCAAAAAACACTAAAAACACTAATTCGAAAAGATACATGCACCTAAATGTTCATAGCAGCATTATTTACAATTGCCAAGGTATAGAAGCAACCTATATATCCATCAACAGATGAATGAATGAAGAATATGTGGCATTTTATATATATATATATATATATAAAATATATACACACACACACAATGGAATACTAATCAGCCATAAAAAAAAAAAGAATGAAATTTTGCCATTCATGGCAACATGGATGGACTTGGAGGGCATTATGCTAAGTGAAATAAGTCAGACAGAGAAAGACAAATACTGTATGTGTGGAATCTAAAAAATACAACAAACTAGTGAATAAAACAAAAAAGAAGCAGACTCACAGATACAGAGAACACACTAGTGGTTACCAGTGGGGAGAGAGAAGTGGGGAGGGGCAAAATAGGGGTAGGAGGGAAAATAAAAGGATTATTATGGGACTACAGGAAATCATGTGTGTGAAACTTTTGAAAATTGTAAAGCACTATAGAATTTAAAGAATATGTTATTCAATAAAAAATAAAATTTAAAAAAGTTTTCATTATTAAACATAAATGAACTAAAGGGGAAATTCATGATCTAAGGAAGAAGACAATAGCCAACATTATATTATGAGAAGCAAATAATAAATACAATGGCACAACTAGAGAAAACAGCCATTGTGATAAATAAATGTAGGGGCTACATCTTAAAAATATTAGAGATACATCTAATGCAAATCTAAAATAGAGCAAATGCAAACAGACTGAGAGAACAAATATGGAGGGAATTAAAATCATAACAGTGCTTGATGTTTTTGAAAATCTTGATAACTTACTTGGTTTTCAAGAAAAAATAAGATGACCAAAATTTTATTCAAGAAATAAAAACTTGAGTACATTTTAAAATTTGTCAAAGAACATCCTCTAAAACACAGTCTTTTCAACTAGTGTAATGAATGATCTCTTGCAAATTAAACGTGTAGTTTTAAGGAACAGAATGCAGAATTCTTTAAGGAAAGAATAAGATGGAGCTCTTCCTAACTCAACCTAACAGAGAAAAAAAACTATACTAATCTAATTTATGAATGTGGCTGTTAAAATCCTAAATAATACAAGAAACTGAAATCCAACCATAGTGTGTATTAAAGAATAATCCAGCATGATCAAACAGTGTTTATCCCAGAATAGCAAGTGTAACTTTTTTATTTTTCTATTTTCTCCCATGTTCCTCAAACTATCCCTGTGGAATATATTGTAGAGAGAAACACTTGAAGTTTTAAAAATCACTCTCCAGGCTGATTTCTGTAGGCCATGAATTCTGGTAGGAAGGATTGCAACTGTAGTGGATAGGGATGCATCTTTGGAGCAGCTCAGCCTAGAGGCAGACCCCAAACAAAGAAACAAAGTAGGTATGGACAGATCAATAGGCAATAGAACAGGTATAGTCGTCATATCTTTAAGAAGTATTCAAACTGCAGACATCTCTAGTTATGCATAAATAATCACAGGGTCCATAGAAATACAATCAATAAGAAACTCATGAAGGAGTTATTTGGTATGTAACACAAAATTTCTCAAAGATATTTAATCAAGGCCTAACTTGAACTACTTGTCTAGTCATGATCCTTTGGCCTATCCCCCGAACTGGTTCATTTCACAAATGCAGAGCCCCTTGAAAATCAGAAACTTCAGTATAGATCACGAAAGATTCTGAATACAGTACAAGAGTATACTATGAACATTCTTCCTAGCCTTTCCTAAAGGGATGTAGAGCCCTTAACCTTCATACTAGTACATGGAGAAAGTGAATAACCAAAGGTCAGTGATGAATGGGGGGAGATTAGTGGATGCCTACACTAATTTCACAAAAACCATTTTCTTTGGATTTACAAATGCATGACAGTCAAGTCCATAACTGTGGACAGTATCAGAATAGGAATAAATGGAGTTTCAGGTGATAAATGGAGCTTTAATTAAGACTATTTTTAGGAGGCCTATGTACCCAAAGTTATGCAATGAATACTGTCCAAGTTCTTGCATAAATAGATGGGACTACATATCCTGAACTGAAAGAGTCCCCACATTGACTGCCTGACTCATGGAATAGGAATACTGTGGTACAAAGGACAGTGGATCTCTTCTTACCAGTCTTACATTTCTACTTCTAAATAGGGTTTAGTAAACTTTAGCAGGACAACACAAAGCTAACAACTAGAAAAATGAGTATATGTAAAAAATAATATTTATAAAGATATCATAGGGCTTCCCTGGTGGTGCAGTGGTTGAGAGTCCGCCTGCCGATGCAGGAGACACGGGTTCATGCCCCGGTCCGGGAAGATCCCACATGTCATGGAGCAGCTGGGCCGTGAGCCATGGCCGCTGAGCCTGCACATCCGGAGCCTGTGCTCTGCAATGGGAGAGGCCACAACAATGAGAGGCCCGTGTACCGAAAAAAAAAAAAAAGATATCACATAAGTCATGAAAATTCAGTTAACTAAAATTCTACAAAGAAACATCCCTTCTTATCTGGGTTGATAATCACTAGCCATTTACTGCCCTGGAGGCATTTACTGATTCTAAGGACAGATGAGAATCTACATGGCTTAGGTTAAAGGCACCCAAATAGGGAAAAGAGAATCCAGTAGAGTTTTGACCATGTTATCAAATGGAAACTGAAAGATTCCCAAACAAATGAGTTTGCTTCATGAGGTGTTAGCTAAGTTCTGGGATCCTGCAAGACACTGAGGATAAGCCAAGAGATTTATAGATGGCAGAGTAACATCTCCTGTGGTGCACAAGAAACAAGCCTTGCTGGAAGTTGGAAACCTGACAAAAACACGTAGTGTTTCTCTTGACATTTGTCAGATTTTGAAGCTGTGTAGCGTAGGAGCTAAAGCACTAAACTCAAAATCTACAAATAACAGAAGTGATTCTTGTAAATTTTACAGATGAGGAGATGAGACTAACCTCAATTCAATCAAAACCCAAGGAAAGCCAAGGAACAGGCATGAACTAAAGATAGACTAAATTTTACTAAACACAGCAGAAGAAAGGGTGACTGAACATGAGGATAAGTTAATGAAAATGTCCAAAACACGAAAGAGATAAGATGTAGATTAAAAGAAAATATCTCAAAGCACAAAGAGAAA
Organism: Pseudorca crassidens; assembly: GCF_039906515.1. Taxonomy (NCBI): domain Eukaryota; kingdom Metazoa; phylum Chordata; class Mammalia; order Artiodactyla; family Delphinidae; genus Pseudorca; species Pseudorca crassidens. The sequence goes on from NC_090296.1 coordinate 192,648,357, forward strand.
AAAATGATAAAGAACAAAACAGAGATCAACATACATATAATTGGAATTTTAGAACAAGAGTAGATAAAGATAAGACAGAAACAATTTGAGGAGAGAATTGTTTTTTTAAAAAAAAAAAAAAAATCTGAAACTGATGAAAGACATCAACACACAAATTCAAAAAGCTCAGGGAACCAAGAGCTTTCTTTTCAATACAAAGAAAACCAAAGCAAGGTCAAAACTAAATAGAAGTCTGAAACAGCCAGAGAATAGAAGACATGTCTTCAAGGTATTTGACTGCTTTTACAACAAAGACTATGTAAGCCAGAAGACAATAGGATAATATCTTTAGAGCAGAAGAAAATGCTGACCTAGAATTCTATACCCATTGAAATATACTCCTCAAAATGTAACAAAGATGTTCCAACACAAGCAAGAGTAGAGAGTCTTTCTGGCAGACCCTCACTATAAGAAGTACTTAAGGAAATTCTTGAAGTTAGAAGAAAATAGTCCCAGATGGTAGCATAAACTGCAGAATCCAGAGGGTGAGCACAACATTTGGTGCTCCTTTTTCTTTATAAAACATTTGTTGATTCAAAACCAACAGCTGAGAGGCTGAAAAGCTTAGAAGAAAGCTGTGCTTGGATTAGATAAATGGCCATAATTAACAGTGGCCATGGTAAAAAGAAAACCTCAGGCTTTCAAGTGGGGCCCTAAAAAGGCAACACCTGAGCCTAAGTGTAAAGATAAACTTGAAATAGATCTACTCCCAGAAAGACTGAAAGCCAATTTTTGGAAATAAGTGAATCCCTGTTTTCTTTAACGTGATCTGCCTATATCCTTGATGCCTACTAGAAACTAAGTCCTTGCTGAAGAAAAATATCATTATTCAAAGTCTCAAAATTTCCTTAATAATCTCTGGGATTCAGAGAAAGACAACTAGACAAACAAAAAGATGAAAATTGATGATCAGAAGAAAAAACAGTGACTTGAAATAGATTCAGAGGAAATAAAAATATTAGAGCAATAAATAATAATAGTAATTTAAAATAGCTATGAATTTTGTCAGGATTGGAAACTATAAAAAAGAATATAATGAAAATGCTGAAACAGAATACTATAACAAATTATGAACTAAATAGGTGGATTTAACAGCAGGTTAGGCATAGCCAGCACAATTTTGGTGACTTTTATTACAGATAAGAAGAAAATATCCAAACTAAAGTAGAGACAAAAGGTTAAAAATTTTTTTAAATAACATAGAAGATATATAGTATATGGTTAAAAAATTTTAATGTACATGAAATCAGAGTCCTAGAAATGAGGACAGAAGGGATAGGAAAGAATCAATATTTGAAGAGATAATGGTCTAGGAATATTACAAAACTGACAACTAGGTATCTACAAGTTCAAGGACCACTACAAAGCACAGGTGGACTAAAACAGAAAAATCATACCTACACATATCACATTGAAATGTTGGAAACAAAAAACATAGAGAGAAAATTCAAAATTGCCAGGAGAAAAATACATGATACCTTCAAAGGATAAACAAGATAGACAGCTGACTTCTCAATAGAAGATTGCATTAGTTTGCTAGGGCTGCCATAAAAAAGTATCACAGACTGGGTGGCTTCAACAGAAATTTATTTTCTCACAGTTTTGAAGGATAGAAATCAAAGATAAAGGTGTCAACAGGGTCAGTTCCTTCTAAGGCCTCTCTCCCTGGCTTTTAGTTGGCTGTCTTCTCTCTGAGTCTTTTTGTGTTCCTCCCTCTATGTCTGTCCAAATTTCCTCCTCTTACAAGGACACCAGTCATATTAGATTAGGGCCCATCCCAATGATCTCATTTTTACTTAATTACTTCTTTAAATACCGTATTTCCAAATACAGTCACACTCGGAGGCACTGGGGGTTAGGACTTCAATACATAAATTTTTAAGGGACATAATTCAGCCCATAATAAATATAGAAGAAAACAACTACCCATCTAGAATTATAATTCACTCCCAAAAATATTCTTCAAAAATGAAGGTAAAAACAGACATTTTCAGAACAAAATTGAAAAAAGTAAACAGCAGATCTGTGATAAAGAAAATTCTAAAGGAGATCCTCTGACAAAAGCAAAATACTCTTAGATAAAAGTACAAAGAAGTAGGGAGAAATGAAGAGCAAAGAAAGGGTAAACAATTAAGTGAAATTGTTAAGTGGAAAGCTTAACAATTTAATTAAGTGAAATTAAGTGGAAAATTAAGTGAATATTGACTGTAAAAAAATGATAATCTTGACTTCTAGCATTCATATTTTATACAAAATTAAAATATGTGATAACAATAGCACAAAAAACTGGAGTTAAAATGTTCTAAGGTTCTTAAATTACACAAGAAGTGGTAAAGTACAAATTGTATTAAATTTAATAAATCAGGGATGCATGTTATAATATTTAGAGTTATGACTAAATAAATTGGGAGAGAATAACTAATAGATAGCAGTTAAGATACATGCACATTTATACACATAAATATATGTATATACCAAATGAATTTCTATATTCAAACAATTCAAAAATGAAAATTTTAAATATACTATTTATAATAGCATCAAATGTCATCCAATTCCTAGGAATAAATCTAGTAAAAGATGTTCTAGACCTCACACAGAAAACTAAAAATATGATTGAGAGAAATTAAAAACCTAAATAAATGGAATTATATACTGTGTTCAGAGATCAGATTATTAAGATATCCTTTCTCTCCAAACTCATCTATAGATTCAGTATAATTCTAACCAAGATCCCAGTAGTTTTTGTGCTGGAGAAATTGACAGGATGATCCTAAAATGTGTATAGAAATGCAAAGGGCCAAGAATAGTTGCAAAATCTTTGTACAGAATAAACATGAAGGACTGACTAACTCTTTTGGATGATAAGACTCATTGTAAAACTACAGTAATAAATATAATCTAGAATTGGTATAAAGATAGACAAATAATCAGAACAGAAGAGAGTTCAGGAATACACCTCCACATACACCTCCACCTATACAGTCACCTGATTTATATAACAAGGTTACATAATAATGCAGTGGGGAAATGGTGATCATTTCAATGTATCAGGCTGGAACCCTAGGTTATTAGTATGGAAAAAAATGAACTTTGATCTTTACCTTGTGCCATTATAAAATCAAGTTCAAATAGCTTGTAAACCTAAATGCAAAGGATAAAATAATAAAGCTTTTGGAAGCTAACATGAGACGCTATCCTCTTGATCTTGGAGTAGGAAAAATTTCTTATATACGCATAGCCTGTCCATAAAGGAAAAGACTTATAACTGATTTAATTGAAGAGCTTTCCTTCATCAAAAACCAGTGTTAAGGGAGTAACAGTACAAGCTATAGGGTATTAAAAGATATTTTTAAGACCTATACCTGACAAATGACTCATAGTCAGAATTTATTAAAAAAAACACAAAACTCCTTCAAATCACTGATAAAAAGTTAGTCAATCTAATAGGAAATTAGCAAAAGATTTAAACAGCCTCTTCCCACAGTGACTATCCAAGTGGTCATTAACCATACGAAAACGTGCTCATCCTTAGGAGTCCACAGTGAAATGCAAAAAAAACAGAAACCTACCCTACGGTATTAGTAGTCAGCATAGTGGATCACCTCTGTAAAAGGGAAGCATCATGGTTATGAGGGGCATGTGAAGGGCATTTGGGATGCTGGGAAGCTTTTTTCTATTACTTGTGTGGTGGCTAACTGGCTGTGTTCACTCTGTGGAATTCACTGAGCTAAACATGTATGCTTTGTGCACTTTTGTGTTATGTTCCCAGGACAAGTTTATTTTCAAATTGTGAAAATGAATGAACCAGAGCTACATTCAACAATATGAATAAATCTTACTAATGTAACTCAAGGTGACAAAAGCAAGTCTCAGAAGACTACCTAGAGTATGATAATCTCTTTAAACATTGGAAAATGAGAAACACTACACTCTTTATTTAGCCCTATATATACGTGAGTAAAAGCAACAACCAAATAACTAAGAAAGGAAATGAAAAGTACAAAAATCAGAAAAATGGCCATCTTTGAAAGGTAAGCAGACAATGGGATAGGGGACTAGCATATCACTTAGATATGTTATTTCTATTTTTATTTTTATTTTTTGCAGTACGCGGGCCTCTCACCATTGCGGCCTCTCCCGTTGCGGAGCACAGCCTCCGGACGTGCAGGCCCAACGGCCATGGCTCACGGGCCCAGCCGCTCCACGGCATGTGGGATCCTCCTGGACCGGGGCACGAACCCGTGTCCCCTGCATCGGCAGGTGGATTCTCAACCACTGCGCCACCAGGGAAGCCCAGATATGTTATTAATAATATTCTACATCCTGAAGTGTGTGGTACATGTATGGATGTTTATTATTTAAGTAGATAGACAAAAATAGGTATGAAATGGATGCAATGACTAGAGATGATGGTGTGTCATGAGCTAAGGGTTATGATGAAATTGTGTGCATTTGTGAGCCAAATAATAAAAAAAATTAAAAACTAAATACAGCTCAACTAATTCTGAAACTAGTAATTTGGATAGCCTAAAAGGTGAGATCATCATGAGAAAACTATCCTGCCAAACCCTACCCAATAATATGTATAAAAGAAAATGCACATGACCAAAATATACATAAGAAATTCAATAGCATGCTAATATATTAAAGTAGAAAAATTATATAATCACTGAATTTAAAGCAGAGAAATCATTTGGTGAAATTCAATACCTATTCATTATTCTTTAAAGTGCTTGCAAACTAGAAACACAGAAGAAAAATTAATAAAAGATGTAAGTTGTGGAAAGGAAGAAAGCTATCTTTACTTTCAGACAATATGATTATCTCAAAGATAATCCATACAAATTATTAGAACTTCTAGGAACGTTATTAAAATAGCTCAAATGATTCAACAGCTGAATATAAGACCAATATTCAGAAACTTCACTTCTATGAATAAGCAACAAATGGTTATAAAGTGTAAATTTTTAAAATGATATATATATTTTAAAATATAACAGTGTTTATTTCTTTTTACTTGTGGACAGTTTGCTTTATTTATTTATTTATGGCTGTGTTGTGTCGTCGTTTCTGTGCGAGGGCTTTCTCTAGTTGTGGCAAGCAGGGGCCACTCTTCATTGTGGTGTGTGGGCCTCTCACTATCATGGCCTCTCTTGTTGTGGAGCACAAGCTCCAGACGCTCAGGCTCAGTAACTGTGGCTCACGGGCCCAGTTGCTCCGCGACATGTGGGATCTTCCCAGACCAGGGCTCGAACCCCTGTCCCCTGCACTGGCAGGCAGATTCTCAACCACTGCGCCACCAGGGAAGCCCTTAAAATGATACTTCCACTTGCAATAAAAAATAAACTTGAAACATATCTAGCAAGAGATATTCAGTACCTTTTTGAAGAAAGTATAAAACTTTATTAATAGTCTATAATAATTTTCTGTTACTGTATAACAAATTACCATAAATTTAGCAGCTTAAAACACCATTTATATATTATCTCACAGTTCTGTAGATAAAAGATACAGGCATGCTCGCCTGAGTTTTCTACTTAGGGAAACACAAGGCCAAAGGTAAAGTGTCAGTCAGGCTTGGCTTTTATCTGTAGCTCCTAAGAAACAATCCACTTTCCAAGCTCATTTCAAGTTTATGGTAGAATTGAGTTCCTGTATCTGCAGGACCCAGCTCCCCAGTAGCCGACACCGGCTACTGTCGGTGGGGATTGATCTAGCACCTAGAGGCTGCTCTCAGGTCCTTGCCCTATGCCAGACTGCCTCTGTCTCAGCAATGAACCTCCTTCATTGAATCCTTCTCATGCTTTGAATCTTTCTGCATTCCTCTTCTGCTACCAGCCAAAGAAAACTCTGCTCTCAAAGGGCTCATGTGATTAGGTTAGACACAGCCAGATACTTTCCCTATATTACCGTCAACTGATTAGTAACCTGAATTACATCTGCAAAATCCCTTTACCTTGTAATAACACATTATGAGAGTATTAAAATCATGGGACCATCTTAAATTTCTGCCTGCTACAGGATGTTAAAGCACAAAAATCAACAAAAAGGGAGACCCAGTATTATAATGATTATGTGTCTGTGATTTGCTTGATCTGTAAATAATAGAAAATCTCCAAATAGAAGAAAGTTATATCAAATAAGCTATTTATATTTATTTGTTTTATTAATTTATACCTATCTTTATCTCAGTACCACACTGTATTAATTGTTGTTGTTTTGTAGTAAGTCTTGAAATTAGGTAGCATGAATCCTCAAACGTTCTTCATTTTTAAAACTGTTTAGGCTATTCTAGAAGAATCTGATAATTGCGCTAGCTAGGACCTCCAGTACAGTATGAAATAGAAGTGATGAGAGTGGAAACTGTTATCATATCCCAGATCTTAAGAAGAAAATGCTTTATATGCTCCATTCAGTAGGATATTAGCTACAGGTTTTGCAGATTTTCATTATTAGATTGAACAATTCCCTTCTATTTCAAAAGTTTTATCATGGCTAGGTATTGAATTTTATCAAATGCTTTTATTTCTTTTACATTTATTGAGAAGAAGATATGTTTCTTTCTCTTTATTTTGTTAATGTGGTGAATTACAAGAGTGACTTTTGACTACCATCTTTAATATTTTGATATAAACCCCAGTTGTTCAAGGTGTATAATCCTTTCTATGTATTGCTGCATTCGACTTGCTAATTTAAAGGATTTTTACATCCATTATTATGAGATACATTAGTCTGTAATTTTCTCTTCCTATAATATTATTGTCAGGTTTTGACATGAGGATTATGTTAATTTCATAAAACAAGCTGAGGGTTATTCCTCTTCTTCTCCTGAAAGTGTTTGTATAAACTTGGTATAATTTTTTAAATATTTGACAAAATTTATCAGCGAAGTCATCCTCTATATTCCAAAATGCCATGCCTGGCTATGGGTAGCTGTTAGAAATCTAGCTGGCTTCACCCCATCTCAACAAAGTTCTTTTGCCTATAGATGGCATATTTCTCCCTCTGCTAGTACCCTGAAATTTTGCAAATGTCTTTGTAATGGAAGCAGTCACTGATCCCTTTGTACCAGTAAAAGACTCGTCTCACTCTAGAATTTTGTTAATTTGGACTCTTCTGCATCCACTGCTTCTAATGTCTCTAAAGAAAAAAATATATATTTTGTTTATCCAGTGCTTTCTTTTTGTTACAGCAGGAATGACAGCCTTTGCGACTATATAGAACTTTTCCAGAAGCACAACTCTTTATTTTTAATTTCAGTAACTTGGTTGCTCAAAATTCTCTGTTTTAGGGTTTAAGAACTCCTGAGCAGCATACTCCCCTTGCTGGTCCAGACCCAATCCTAAAGCAGGGCATGTATAGGTAGACTAACACAGTGCTAATAAGTTCAGTCTCTCAAGTCCAACTACCTGGGTCCAAATTCTGGATCTACCACACTTACTAGCTTTGGACAAATTACTTAAATGCTCTACCCTTCATTTTTCTAGTTCATAAAGATAATAATACTACATATTGCATATCATTATAAACACACAATAAAAGACGAAGAACAGTATCTGGCACAGAGAAAACAATCAATAATTACTAGCTCTTTCTATAAAAAAGGCAAACCAAATTATGAAAGACATTTGGTTCGAGCTAAGATTGGGCCTGGCCAGGCAGTGACCCTCACTAAAAATTGATTTCCTTGATTTATTATCATATTAATCTATGAATTCACTTAATAACTTCTTACTCTTCTCATTGCTATTAAATATCTGGGATTCAGTTTCAAGGTCATCTCCTCCTGACCACGGACCTTATCTGGCCCTATTAGCACCAGATCTCTGTAAAGAGTGAGGTTGAGAGTGAAACGTGAAACTCGGCCTGACGGTACCTTGTAGTGATGCTGTACTAAGACTGACAGTTTATCATGCAGTTTGGAGTAGGATGGCAGATTCCTGCCGAGGGGACAGCTACCTACACTACTCCAAGCCTCATAAGATTTCAAAGTAATTTTGGCCTCAGATATTTATTTTGAATTTACTACATGGCTAATGATGGGGATATTCAATTTATTTTTTTAAAGATGATAGCTATTCCTTCAAGCAAATGATCAGTGTCAAACAAATCACTTAACTGACTAAAAGGATACTGCTTATAGGAAGCCTTCCACTACCTGAGGCAGAAGAGAAAATAATAGGATTAGGATCTAAAAGAGATTTGATAGCTGTCATTTCCACAATAGGAATGTTGACAGGGGGAATAAATAACTTCTGGAGAGCGACTTGTTAAACTGGGTTAAAAGAAGATCTGTATGGGCCTGGCTGAGTCTGGTGCCGCCTGCCAATCTGATTATATTTTATTACTCAGCTGAACTGTATTCCATGATTCAGTTTGTGGTTATCTAAAGGGGTCACGAGCTGCAGTAGCTCATATTTCCTGAACATATTTGGGCAGAAATGGTGGATTGTTTTAAGAGAATGTCAACTAGTGTGAGAGAGAAAGACAAAGGGCTTTTTTTTTTTTTTTATAGTTACTTAAGATCATCAAAACTACCAACCAAGGAAAAGGCAGGCAGCCTCCTTTGTGGGATTCCAGCAAACATTTGGGCACATCAGAGACAAAGAAAGTCCTCTCCACTACAAAACCATACTTTACAAACACAGGGCTTATGCATATACAGCATGAAGTCCTCATCTTTCAATCCAGTTTCTCTGGGTAACTCCACATTGTCCTGTTTTGACATCTCCATCCTTATTTAATCCAAGAGCCTCCCCTGGGTCTTGTCATTATTCACTTTTTGTATATGCCTAAAATTATGAACTCAGATCTTTTATTTTTCCAGCTACCTTATTTCCATTCTGATCATGCTGTCTTCCAGTTTTTTATCTTCTCTTTTTTGTCCCTATGCAGTATGTCTCCTCCTGGCGCTGCATATTTGCCTATCTAGCCTGGATCTCATGGCTAGACTATCAATTTACCTTCTTACTAGCATCGTCCTGTGTCTCCTTTAGCCTTCAGCCACAACTGGCCAATCCTGGGTCAAGTTAACCATTCAGCTACTCTTTCCAGTACTGAGACTAACCAGGCTCCTGAAAGGCCTGGTGGTACTGGAAATGCACAACTTCTGCAAGTCTGAAGCCTGTTGCAAATCCCACGGTCAGTATTCCAAACCTTCGCCATTCAAGTTCTTCCATGTCATATCACCTGAATACCCTCTCATAATACATATAATCTCTAAAAAAATGATTTCTTTCCTCCCAAATAAAGATTGTCAGGATCCAATGCTTTCAATTGAGAAACTGTCTCCATTGACCTATCCACATAAGAAACAGCAAGTGTGATTTAGACCTGGGTCATGGTAACGGCCAAGCCTCTTTATACCATTGGTTAAGTGTATGACCTTCAGCAGTGATGTAACCTCTCTAAAAGTTAGTTTGCTCACATACAAACTGATGACAATAAAGGCACTTATTTTCAAGATTACTTTCAAGTCAGGATTTAAAGAAATCACATAGAGAGAACTTAGCATAATGCTTCCCAGTTAGTGAGTACTCAATAAGTGTTATAAAAAGAATTACAAAAGTAATTTCTGTTGTTACATCTACCTTCATCCCTTGCATCCTTCCGTCTTATCTCTCTTATAGCTAAGATGAATTTCTCCATCTTCGCATGCTTCAGTGACACCGTATTCTATCAATTCTGCCTCTCTTATCCTGTATTTTTCACTCTCTCAGCATGTTAAAAAATTTGTACAACACACACATGCTCACAACAGTCCTACATAATCCTATGCAGTCCTAGCTCTTCCTTTCTCTTTTCTTCCCACAATTATGCTGCTCTAAAAAATTAACACTCCTTAATTTCCCTTCTTCAACTTCACTTCTATTGTTACGCACACACAAAATTACATTTGACTAAGTAATCAATAACTTTTAAATTGTTAAGTCTATAGACCTTTAATGCCAGTTTCAGGTTACCATTTATTGAACTGACGTGCCTAGCATGGTGTAATGCAGTTTTGTGTCCTTGACCATTTAATTCTCATGACAATGCTAAGAGGTAGTCATCATTGTCGTTATTTTATAGAGAAGGAAAGAGAACCTAAGGGGTGTCATCCATGCAATCACCACCAATTCACTGAGCACATACTTTTCAATAATCACTGTTCTATCTTTCCAAGGAACTTACAGTTTGGAGAGGGAGATATACATAACCTGGTTAACAAACAACTCTGTTTTATCAACTGAGATAAAAGCTGTAAAGGAAACAGAGTCCCTTGATTGACAACAAGGAGAACCTCCATTGGAAAGGTCAGGAGGACCTGTCTGAAGAGAAGTGGTTAAGCTGATAGCAAAGATTGGAACATGTCTGCCATGCAAAGTGGAAGAGAGTCTGGGAAAAGAAGACGCCATGTTCAAATCAAAGCCTTTGTTGGACAAGAGCCCTGGGAATTGGCATTTCATTCCAACCTTCTCTGATTCTCCCAGGCAGTGTTAGCCATGGATCTTCCACTTCTATGACACTGTGTGTACCCATTCCCATGTTTTTCCACTAGACCATAAGCTACCTGAGTACAGGTGTGCGGCCCTTAGCACGTGACTAGCATCCAATAAATGATAATTAATAATTCAACCAACTAGTAGCAATTTATCCTAGTGAGTATTGTCTACCTACTTTGGGGGAAAAGGACTGAGAGTTGGGCCATTTCACGCAGCGTCTTCACATCCTGGGCGGCCACTGCTTGCTCCTCAGCCTTCTCTGACCTGATTGGTCTAATGAGTTGTGTGCAGCCAACTGCTGGTCTCTAGGTGATTAATGAGGCTTAGAGACTGAGGTCTGTGTGCTCTCTCAATACAGTTTCAGTGTTTCTCCATCACTATCAGCCATTGGATTTTATTTTTAAATGGCCACCAATTAGCATCAAAATTTGGTTGATGAAAATATTGAGAAATGGTAGATCTTTCTTGGGAGACTTATGAATATTCATGTTAGAAACTGCTCTTCCTTCAAGGTGGCCTCCTGGACAGAATACTGAACTGGAAGGTCAAAGCTCTGAGTTTTATTCTTGGCTTTGCCACTCACTCCCTCGGTGACCTTGGACAAGTTGCTTAGCCACTCTGCATGCAACTGTTTCTTTGTTGATATAGATGTGAGTAATGATAGCTGAAACCGACTTCCATATAGGGAAGTTGTGAAGATTAATGAGATACTGTTCATAAAGCACTCTGAAAGAAAGGTGCTGTACAAATACAGTGTTGCTGTTGTTATCCAACAGCTTCTTTACTGCAAATTCTCTGTACATTTCTCAAAACCTGGGAAGGGTGGTGAAGTCATAATGTATGGGTTATTCCATATGACATGCACCTGTTTCCACCTCTGGCAAGCTGTCCACTTTGTTTGCCTCGATCCTATTTCTTATGTGTATAACCTTTCTTTGACATAAAAAACAGATATGATTTCTTAAAATTCATATGGTTTTAGAGAAAATCATCTTTAGTGGTCATTTGTAGAGCATGGGTGGGAACCATTTACCAGTGATAGCATTAAGACCCTGATTTTCACGGTAAATTACTCAAGGGACAAGATATGGGTTACATTTCCTGATTAATGACAGGATCAATCTGGCCCTACATCCACATCTCCCAAACGAGTAATCAAGCAATGAATTGGAAACCAAAGTGCCCGCTCTCTTTTTATTTCTTCTCCCCGAGGTTGAAGGTCCTTCAGTGGAAGGGGTAATAAGAAAGGAAAGGGAAAACAGGAGCCACAGATCATACTAACTGTCCCGGATTAGACCTGGAAAAATCAAAAGTTGACTCTGCTGTGGTCATACATACTAAAGAAGTAAGCCTTGCTGCCATTCCTTTCACTTCTACTCATTATACTTCAAATACTGTGTTTTTCAGAGCTAGCTAGTCTCTTAAATGTGATACCTTAATATTCAGAATGTGCAGAACGTGGGAAAATTGATGTTCTTCTGAGAATCTGAATCTTACATTAGCAGACTCTTTTGCATTTAATTTTGTCCCCTGTTTATATTAAAGGCAGAATAGGTTTCTTTGGACATGAGAAATTTTAAAATGTATGTAGGTAAAATCCTTTAGAGAATCCTCTCTTTCATCTGCTTATTGGAACCAATGGGAATACCTCTTTTCACAGATTTTAAAGTTCCAGATGATTCACAGTTGTTACAAGTGACTTGGTCTTACGGTGTATTTGTTTCTAGAAAAGAACCAGAACGAACAAGTAATCTGCTGAATGCATGCAGCTGGAGTTATTGTATCAGCTTTCAAAAACTACTGATTGTCCCCTAAGACATTTTAAAATTTAGGAAAGGATATGTTCAGCTGTCAAAAAATTTTCTGAATTTAGAGGAATCCAGCCAAATTTAATAAAAAGAAATCTTAAAAATAATCTCATCTGATAAATTCTTCTGTTTTTAACTAACGTAGTTACATGTCTTTTTTTTTTTAACTATGGGAGATTTAGGTTTTTGAGATTCCCTAAGTGATATATTAGAGAAGACATTTCAAAATAATTAAAGTTATTCTTCTTAAAATTTAGAAAATATGAGGTATAATCTTTGTATCACCTTTATTTTAGATCACCATTTTGCCCTGAAGGGGGAGAGTGGGATTGAGGTACATTTCGATGACAATAAAAATGTACCAATCACACTTGTATTTCAGATCTGTAACAGAAAAACAGAGAGCAACCTTTCTCGTTCTTTGATAACAATGGGAGAGTTACAACCAGGACCTAGTGTTTGTAGTTTATCACACCACTAATCCTTCCAACACCCTCTAACCCACTCTTTCTACTAGGATCAGATCTTTTAATGTTGAAAGGAAGAGAGAGGGAGAGAGGGAGAGAGGGAGGAAAGGAGGGAAGGAGGAAAGGAAGAAAGAAAAAAGGAAGAGAGGAAGAAAAGAGAAAGGAAGGAAAGACAGATCAGTCTATTTTATTCTACCAGTTTGACTATCAACATTAGTAAAGAGAAACCATTTGTTGCAGGCTGAAAATAGTTCCCAAGTGATATCCATGTCCTGATCCCCAGAACCTATGAATATGTTGTCCAATATGGTAAAGGGGACTTGTTAAACGTGATTAGCTGAAGGATCTTGAGATCAGGTTATCCTGATATGGGCCCAATGTAAACACCTTATAGGTGTTTACATTACATTACATTAGCAGACAAAGAGTCTGCTAATGTAAGGTGGCATCATGAGAGGGGGCAGGGAGGGAGAGAGATGGAAGGGGAGAAAGAGAGAGAAAAGATACAAGGACAGAGAGACAGAGGAGGAAGGAGAGAATATGCTATGTTACTGGCTTTGAAGATCAAAGAAGGGGCCATGGGCCAAGAAATTCGGATGGTCTTCAGAAGCTGAAAGAGGCAAGGAAACTGATTCTCCCCTAGAATCTCCAGAAAGAACACAGCTCTACTGACATCTTGATTTTAGGCCCGTGAAAATGATTTTGGATTTCTGACCTCCAGAACTGTAAAACAATAGATTCGTGTTATTTTAAGCCACTAAGTTTGTGGCAAACTGTTACAGCGGCAATAGGGAACTAATACATCACTATAAAGGTGATCTAGCCGTGTCATGCCTGCCTCAAAGTGAGTGAGTGAGCAGTGGTCCAAGTGAACTGTGAACAGGGGTCAGTAACCTCTACTTTGATCCTCATGCAACGGAAGGAAGCAGGGTGCATTGCCCCAGAACATACTACCCAGTGGCTGGAATTCTGAAAGTTGGCCAGCTTGCCCTGGAGAAGGAGCCCATTACACTCAGAAACTAAAAGGCTCGCACCGCACCCGCCTTCCCTAACAGCGCCAGACTCCTCAGATATACGTAAACCAAGAAAGATTATACTGCTTTGTCAGTTCTCACCTTGGGATTTTAAATATGATTGATATGAGAGTAGCATCCTAGAAAGCAGTCAACTCAATAGGAAGCAAGAATATTCAACAGAAAGGCGTAAGGCAGGATGAGTAAACTGTGTGGGAGAATACATGTTTTGGGGTGAGAGAAGCAGATGCTAAGGAAAAATACCTCTAACAAAAACAAAAAGTATACATATAAAAAAGCACAAGTACAAATTCCTAAAACATTTACTAAAAGACTCACCAAAACCAGTTTTTAAACAATTCCCAGAGTATTCAGGTGTAGTTTACAGTAACAACTCATCATTTTATTACATTTCCACTGAAAATAATATCCTAAATTTCTGAATTAAATTTTACATTGGTCTCCTGAAAGTTTCGTGAAGATATTTCATGAATACCATCCACAACCAGAAGGAATTCAGCTGGTCCAGAAGAAAGGGCACAAGATTTAGAAGCAGGCAGATTCCAGTTAAAAACCGCATTTAAAAAAATTTCAGCAGGGGCTTCCCTGGTGGCGCAGTGGTTGAGAGTCCGCCTGCCGATGCAGGGGACGCGGGTTCGTGCCCTGGTCCGGGAAGATCCCACATGCCGCGGAGCGGCTGGGCCCGTGAGCCACGGCCACTGAGCCTGCGCGTCCGGAGCCTGTGCTCCGCAACGGGAGAGGCCACAACAGTGAGAGGCCCGCGTACCGCAAAAAAAAAAAAAAAAAAAAAAAAATTTCAGCAATATTGTTGAGCCCTGTCCCTGTGCCTTTGGACAAGCTCTAACTTCTCTGACCCTCAGTTTTCTCATCCACAAATTGAAGGTAGCTATATACAGTCATTCCTCCGTACCCATGGGGGATTGGTTCCAGGACCTGTGTGAGTATCAAACTCCTTGGGTGCTCAAATCCCACAGCTGGCCCTCTGTATCCACGGATGTGAAACTCATAGATACAGAGGGCCAACTGTATCTCCTTCCTAGGATGGTAAGATGATTATAAAAAGAATGCCTATAATCTACCTTTTAAAATATGATCCAGAGACTGCTTGATTTTTCTTTTCAAAGACTTCAGAAGTCAACACATAGAATTTCACTAGACCACGTTAAGGTAAGCCAGGTGGGCAAGGCAAGGATATGAAATTAGATTTTTTCGTTGAATCAAGGTGGGAGAAGGGCCAAAGAGAAGTGACTCAGCTGCAAACGCCCAAGGGCTGCGCCGTCTGAGATGCTAAGCATTGTTTCCAGTGGGTCTCATTATCAGGCCCAGTTTCAGTCTAGGCAGGCTACTGATGACATGGAATACAAGCTGATAGGAGAACTTTGGGGGTATCCTCAGGCAGGAAGAGAACAATGTAGAATTGCTACCCATCAGGACAGGAACCAGTCAGGACACAAGACAAGAAGCAGGCAGTTTCCCAGAAAGAAAATTGGGAAACATGGACCAAGGCTAAGTCTTACTTCTAAAAACTTTGATGTCTCAAGGGGAACGAGGGTCGGGTCAGAGCTCAGGAATTAGGTGGAAACTTGTGTATATCAGGGTCAGAAGAGCAGCAAAGGGATCTTAGATCAGGTAAAAATCCTCCTGCCTCTGGCAAAGATTAGACTAAATAACAGGGAAGAGGGGCCAGTCTACAGGTGGTATCAAAGAAAGATTGCACTGGACAGAACAAAAGAAGCAAGGGAGTCTTTATTCAAGACCAATGCACTAGGGGAGAGAGACTGAACTCAACTCCACACAAAAGGCAGGAGAGTTTCAAGCTCTGGGATGGGCTGGGGGAAAGTACTAAAGAACGTTAGCTGGAGGTCCGTCAAGGTGAATAGGGCACCTGTGTTTGCTAATTGGTACTTAAGGAAATCAGGCTCCTATCCTCCCACAGATACAGGAAGACAGGAGCGCCATCTTTCCTGATGATTACATTTCAAAGGGATGGCTCCCAGATCCTGAAGAAAGACATCCCTGGATTATAAAATTGGCAAGAGGCTGGGAAAAGAATTATATCTCAAAGGGGCAGAGAAAGAATTCACAATTGCACGTTTTCTAAAGAAGTGTGAAGGATGACATTCGGTTTCTGGCTTGGACAACTTGCTGGCTGATGGTGCCCTCCACTTAGAGAACCCAGGAGGAGGAATAGAGTCCATATTAGCTTCGTTTACCCTACTTTCCGATGAAGCAAGTCAGAGAGGTTAACTGTCCTGCTGAAAGTCACCCCCAGTGAGTGGCGGAATGAGGATACACACCAGGTTGGTTTGAATAAAAACCTTATGCTCCTACTCACAATAGCCAGGACATGGAAGCAACCTAAACGTCCATCGACAGAGGAATGGATAAAGAAGATGTGGTGTGTATATACGAACAAAATAATGCCATTTACAGCAACATGGCTGGACTTGGAGATTGTCATACTGAGTGAAGTAAGTCAGAGAGAGAAAGACAAATATCATATGATACTGCTTATATGTGGAATCTAAAAAAAGGGTACAAATAAACTTATCTATAAAACAGAAATAGAGTTACAGATGTAGAAAACAATCTTATGGTTACCAGGGGGTAAGGCAGGGAGGGATAAACTGGGAGACTGGGATTGATATATACACACTGCTATATATAGACTAGATAACTAATAAGGACCTACTGTGTAGCACAGGGAACTCTACTTAATAATCTCTAATGGCCTATATGGGAAAAGAATCTAAAATAGAGTGGGTATATGTATATGTTTAACTGATTCACTTTTCTGTACACCTGAAACTAACACAACATTGTAAATCAACTATACTCCAATAAAAAATTTTTTAAAACCCCACATGCTCTTTTTCTTACAGCAGAGGGCTCTGGGTATCAGAATAGGAGGATTGGGGAGAAATCTATTGTAATAAATACTCTAAGAAAAGGGAGGGCAGGGGCTGACAGTCAAGAAGAAACCTGTCCAAAGTTTAGTCAAGCTGAGGGACATGTTAAGCCCCTTTTGGTCAGTAGAGACTAAACAGCTACAGCTCTGGGACCTTAAAATATGGTCCCCCAAAGCCTTGAAAAATACCCAATTCTGACATTCTAGCATGGTGGGTTAAAAACAGGGCAGTCTTTCTAGTGTCTGGTAGTCAGGGCCACAAGAAAGACTAAATACAGAAATCATGGCTCGTCTTCTTTTTCTACAAAGGACTACCCTACTACCTTTTGAAGGTTTTTTGTTTTCCCCCTAATTGCCAAGTCACATCATTCTAAGCATATAACAGGGCCACTTAACAGTATTTCCCAGGCTTTATTCCTCCAACTGTGAAACCTCTGGAACTCCTTTTATTCCCTTCAAAGTCTCCACTGACTTCCACCAGCTATTTTTAGGGGCCCCTGGGGATCTTCTATTGTGTAATCAAAACAAGCCCTTTGGGTTTACAAGAGGCAACTCCCACTCTCCTTCCCTCCTGCTCTGACCCCCTTCGGTGACCTCACTGCTGAGCCCTTGTCCCTGCTCTTGCTGGAGGTCCCTGTCAAGGAAAGTCTGAGCCAATGTCATCCTTTGTTTCAGGGTTCGGCTCTGCTGGCACTACCTCCGGCTGCTGCTGAAGCTATGGGTGAGGGATAGTGTCCAGAACATGAAGACCCCAGCTCTCACTGCAACTGGAGTCATGGTGGGAATGATCAGAGCACAAGGTGTGTTAAATACCCAATGCTGAACTGGACAGAATCCCTCATTTCTCATTGTAAACCAAGGTACTTTGGATTTCCAGTGACTCCAGTGAGTTTGTGAGGAAACAGCTTATTGAGTTTATTCTGATCGTTCTCCTCCTTCTAGGTCCCAAGAACATGTAGGAGGGTAAACTGGCTTGAGAAAATATCAGTGACAAACAACGTACTCTGTCAAGATTTACCCTGCTCTCCACTCTCTAAAATGCTACAGAACCAAACTTAATACCCAAGTCCCACTCCTTCCTTAAGATGAGGTCTTTCCTAAGAGGCTACTCAATTCTTCATATAAATAAACATTTCCAGGGCCTGATCCACCTGTCTTCCTTGTTTACTCAGACAGGTCTCATTGCCTGTGGTGTTCTCAGTCTATACCAGCAATGAGCTACTGAAGGCTCAAGATATATACAACCAGCCCAGATAGAAGAATAGAAAGAAGACTCTCTTTTGCTACAATTACTGACCTAGAATTTAGTGTCAAGTTTCATTTGGGCATTTGTTCTACTGAGTCAGGTAGATAATTTTACCTAGAAAAACATACTTTAATTTTCCATGATACTCAGCACATCTATGATCATTTTGAATTTGGGGGAGAAAATAAATGTGTCCCATTAAGAGTTTTCTTTTCCTGAAAGTTGTCATCATGCAAAAAGTTTTCCTACCATGCATTTACGACCAAGGACCCTTTGCCCACATGTTTAGAGTTTCTTAGAAGATTAGTCCTGGGACTTCCCTAGTGGTGCAGTGGATAAGAATCCACCTGCCAATGCAGGAGACAGGGTTCAAGCCCTAGTCCAGGAAGATCCCACAGGCTGCGGAGCAACTAAGCCTGTGTGCCACAACTGCTGAGCCTGCGCTCTAGAGCCCGAGAGCCACAACTACTGAGCCCACGTGCCACAACTACTGAAGCCCGCGTGCCTACAGCCCGTGCTCCGCAACAAGAGAAGCCACCGCAATGAGAAGCCCACGCACCACAACGAAGAGGAGCCCCCGCTCGCCGCAACTAGAGAAAGGCTGCGCGCAGCAAAGAAGACCCAACGCAGCCAAAAATAAATAAAAGTAAATCTTAAAAAAAAAAATAAAGAAGATTCTAATCAACTGGGGGACAAGGAGAGAAACTTTAAAGGCAGAATTGAGTGAAGAGCCTCACGCACTTCAGACAGAAGAGTTACGAAGCTCCTGGACAGTAAATGTTCCGCTTCAGATCTATTAGAATCTCTTTTGACAGCTGAACTGATTTGTCACCTCTTTAAATGTAAGTATCACCAACTTGGATGAAAGAATCACAAAATAGGATTCTTCTCCTTGTATGGAGGAAAATGTATCCTAAAAGTCATACACTTTTGTCTTTAATTAAGCACATATTTTTGGTTGTGAAGAACAGAACAATTGCCTGTGGGCAAGTTAATTTTCTACAGAAACTGAAAGGATTGTTTTAAAAATAATCACTGGATGATATGCTGATTGACCAGGCATCCCCCGCAATGTCTGTAACAGCACCTAGAACATAGTAGCTTCTCAAAAAATAATAAACAAATACTTGGATAAGTGAATGAATTTCAGGATTTATAAAGAGATACAGCTGTTTAAATTTAGTGAGATTCATAGCCTGGGGTCAGCTCTGCATTCGGGTTTTTTTCTTACTTTTCTAACCTGAAGCCAGTAAATAACGTCTAGGACCTTATACAGAGCTTTCAAACTCTTGTGGTTTCTCATTTAAAAGGCAAGTTTTGGACAAGAAAGCTCTAAGATTACTTCAAGCTCTATGAGGCTAAAATTTTACAAGGCTTATACTAGGTACTAATGATCCGTAATCAGCAAATATGTGCTATTTAAATCTCCCCTTTAAAAAAAAAAAAAAAAAAAGGCAGGTTGCAAATTGCTTCAGGTCCATTAGGCGTCAAGTGTTGAGACACATGTGTGGTTAAGAACGACGAGAGGGCTTCCCTGGTGGCGCAGTGGTTGAGAGTCCGCCTGCCGATTCAGGGGACACGGGTTCGCGCCCCGGTCCGGGAAGATCCCACATGCCACGGAGCGGCTGGGCCCGTAAGCCATGGCCGCTAAGCCTGCACGTCCGGAGCCTGCGCTCCGCAACGGGACAGGCCACAACAGTGAGAGGCCCGCGTATCGCAAAAAAAAAGAAAGACGAGAAATACGAGAGTACCACGTGAGTTACTGTGGCACAGAAATGGAAGCTGTGTAACACTTCACATTTGAACATCACAAAATGTCTTACAAGGAGAAAGTACTGAGCCCACTTGGCAGATAATGGAGACTGTGGTCTATTCTGAGCAAATGACTTGCTTGAAAGCACAGACACTTCACCCAAAGTAGGACTTTAAGATTCCAACATCCTGTGTCTTAGCTCTCAACACTGATCATCACTCGGGTGAATTATGGAATGATGGGACCTGAGGGCTGTCGGGAAACCTAGACGTTGTTTCACCCTAAAGGTAAGACAGAATGAGCAGCTAACTCATCCATTTGACATTCCCTAACAGTCAGGCACAAAGCAGGCTGAGGAACCAAGCAGGAGATGCCCTTCAGCGTGACTTCCTTTTGAAGCAGTCAGACAGAATTTTTAAAAATCAAAGAAGAAAACATCTTGAAAAAATTGGCTACTGGTGGTACTGTCTCTTCCAAGTTGACATCATCATTCAACCAACAGTGTAGGAGAACTGTCAAATTCCGGCAGCATGAGGGACAAGAGAAATAGACACCTGAAAAATGGGAAGCTGCTCTACAGCACAGCTGGAGTTGCATGGCTGTGATCTGGGGGGAGAAAATTTAATGGGGTTGGGAAGGGGGAAGGAGAGTACGTTCGGGGGAAAAAAAAACATCAATTAAAATGTGCCTGATTCATAATTTTCTCAATTTCTCAGCAGAATAACTTTCTGCCCTGCCTTATGCACTGTGCACAGCTACCTCAGAATTCATTTTTCAGCTGTTATTCATACTTCAGTTGGGTGTTTCTGAACGTATTCTTTCTCACAGTAACTGTTGACAGGTCCAGCCCTGTAACCATCTGGCTCCTGAAGTAATGAGACCAAATGAAATGGAGCTTGAAGAAATTAACATTCTTTCCTTAATCTATTAATAACTGAAAAGTGTTGATTTTGGTGACAGCTAGATACTTTATTATGAGGCATATTGGTTAATTAAGAGCATCATAATGAAAGTTATAGGAATGCATATCCCTCCAGAAATACACATATTTTTAATAAGCATAATTTGATTCTTCTCACAGGCTCATAAAAAAGTCAATTGAAAATTGTATGCACAAAGAAAGTCTCAACAAAGAATGAACAATTTTGTATGTATGTACCATGGTTATTGTTGTTTTATTAGGTTATGTGTGCCTGTGTATATCAAATACAGCTGCCATGTATCAGTAGAAGTTAAAAATAATTACAGGTCTTCCACTGCCATTGCCCCATGATTCTCTCCCTATCTATTTACTCTCAGATGATGTTTGCAGTTTTGTACGGTCCTTACTGGGTGGTGATGGCGGGGAATCACCCACTTTGCCAAAATTGAAAATGCTCAGACTTTGATATTCAGGTCACAGATGACGGTGTTTCCTTGCTCTTCTCTGACATTTGCAAATATTTTCCTTTTGCCAGTGAAAATTTAAGAAAACTGTACCTTGCACACCGACTTGTCATTAATAAGAGATGGGGTGCTGCTTTTTTCTCACCTGACCCTCACATGGAGCTCAGAGAAGTTGTTGCAGTGTTGATATGCAGCCCCAGTTAGTCCAAGAATTTGCTCCCAGATCTCATCAAGAAATTGTATTTTTCCTGTGTTTACCATCTTTGTTCAATTTTAGTTACCATAGGTATACATATTTTTCTGGAAAGTTGAGTATCTTTTTTCTTCTGGACTGGTATCCCATTTAAAAAAATACCCACGTGTAAATTCCCAAGGTTTTCTCTACTGAGAGTATGAAATGATTTGTGTGTGTGTGTTTGTTTTTCATTGCACGAGTGTGCTGCACTATTTCCTTCTCATGGTCCTTTTCATTTTGTCATGTCTTTTCACTAGCTAGCCAAGAAATCCCTGTGAGATAGTTGATTTGTCTTTCTCACTCTTTCTCTCACAGGACATACTGTACAAGACTGAGTGGAAAGGTAGTAATCTGAAAGTCTAGATAATTCAGGCAAAAACTGGCTAATGACAATCACGGGTGTGTTTTTCTACTTTTGGCCTCAATTATCCAGTTTGGTTGTCAAAGTTGAAAAATTACTGAACCAGGACCAGATCTTTACCATAAATATTGCCTTTCTGAACAGAAAGAATTTATCTCCTCTTGGTTTCCCCATTCTCTTTGTTGTGTTTGGTCTCCATTTAAGTTCTTCTCTATTATATTTTCTGACACCTTCTTTACATTTTTTTTTTTTCCATTCTGGGTATCGTCGATGCCAGATGTGTGTCAGCACTGTTGTAACACTGTGCTCTCAACATTAGATCCAGGAGGCATATGGGGAACATACTTCCTCTTTCTGTGATAAGCATTTCAGTTAGTCTCTGCTGAGTACTCATTCCTGTTCGTTTGGAGAAGTAATTCCATTTTCCAAACTACAGTCAAATTCCATGACTAAGGAGAATATTGGAGTTAACTTCACTTACGCTGTAGAGCACTTTGGCTGGCCTTCCACAATTCCCAGCCAGGGCTCTGCATATCAGGATGACCAGGTTGAGGGACTGGAGACAGATTCAAGGCCCTTTTGAGGTCTGTCAGTCCTTATCTGTTGTGGCCACAGTGTGGCTTGATTCCAAAGCCGGGGCAGAGAAATCTCCATCTCACAGTCTGAGATAGGGGCCAGAAAACTCATACGGCAAAGTCAAGACTCATGAGGGCTGGGTCAAGGTCATTCTGAGTATATTTGGCAACAAGAATTGAAATTACAGCACTCAGTTATCCTTTCAAAATATTAGGGATAATAAGAAAGAAAACTTTGTTTTCTTTGGCAAAAGCACTGTCTAAATCAGTGACACCCTAAATCCATGAAAGGGAGTGGACTCCGGGAATGATTAAAAGCTATCCTCGTCTTTATTTTAGTTACACTGTTCTAGCTCACTTTGCACCCTTTTAAATGGGTCCATCCCTCTCATAAAAATACTGCTAATGAGAGGGTATAAAAGTTCAGCCTCAGGCATAGCTCACTGTATCTAGGATTCTTCTAGGCTTTTCCACCCTATTTTTCCATCATCACCAGAAAAAACAACTTATTTTAGACTCTCTTGGTTTTCCTTTCTCTTAGCTTTCCCTCTTGCCCCCAGCTTCTGCCTTCTTTCTTTAGTTTTCTTTGTCCAGACAATCCATTTGGACACTCGTCTCTGGCTTGAAATGTCAGTACTATCACTCACTCACTATTTTATTCTTTTCTTCTAGCACCATAAGCACTATAGCTAAGGGTGAGAAATGTGTCTATTATTGAATTCAGCTTTTGCAAAGATTTATACCTAACCCACCAGTTAGCAGAGTCAGATTGAACTCCCTATATACCTGTTTTAATTCCAGACTTAAAATAATGCTTTACAGTTTGCTTAGCTCTTTAAGAATAAAAGAACCGTGTAGAGATTATAAGGTTTTTATATGACTTGCAGATGGCTTGGGACAAATGGTAAAATAGTGATATATTCCTATACATGTTTTCCTTATTGCAAAGGTGAAGTAGAAACACTGGGTCATTCCATTTTGTTACAGGTTAAATACTATAAATGGAAGTATGCTAATATTAGGGGTAGAAACTTAGAATCTTGTATGATACAAAGATAGAATGATGGTTAAGTTAAGCCTAAAACATGTGCCAAATTCAGGCTAAGAAATTTGGGACCAAAGCATTTAGTACCAAATTTATGACTATAGAGGCACATGGGTTTATTATGATTGGAGCCAAATAATTATCTGAGAATTCAAAAAACATTTCTTAAACTGATATTATCTAAGAGGCCTAAAAATACCATTAGAACTATTTAAACTTACATAGATTAAGTTTCTGTTCTACACTACAACCTACATTTTCCTCTAAGCATTTTGCTCTTGTTATAAAACAAAGAATATATTCTAATAATGTAAATGTATAATTCGAGTTACAGAAAGAATTACTAGCCTTGGCAGGACACTAATTCACTCAATGGCCGGAATACTTTTTCTTATTTTTCCCTTTTACACAATGGAATATATGATATATTTACTAATTCAAATATGGGAAACCAACAAAGTTAGAAAATGTATTTTAAGGAACATTATAGCATTTTTAAGCATTTGATTTAAGTTGAGATATAAGTAATGTTAAGGTAAAATTATCCATTTTTTATATTAGTAATTCTTCTATATATTGTGAATAGTTTAAGTGGAGAAAATAATTTTTCCTCTCAGTGAGGAACTATTCCCCCTAAAATCTTGTTTTACTATGAATCTACCTGGTGTTCCCTTCTTTCACAAAGTTACCCTTTGGTTCAATTCCCTCACCTTCAAATGAATGAAGTAGTATTATTTCCAGAGTCAGTCAGGCTTTGCTTTACTTAAAACCTTATGATGCAAAGAGTCATTTTATTTTATTTTCCAAAGAAATACCAGAAGTCTCACATTTTATACTAATATACACAAGTCATGTGTGTCAATATTCAATCGGGGGAAAATCCTAAAGATGCAATCAGAAAACTACTAGAGCTCATCAACGAATTTGGCAAAGATGCAGGATACAAAATTAATATACCGAAATCTGTTGCATTTCTATACACTAACAATGAACTGTCAGAAAGAGAAATTAAGGGAACAGTCTCATTTACCATCACATCAAAAAGAATAAAATATCTACGAATAAACCTACCTAAGGAGGCAAAAGACTTGTACTCCAAAAACTATAAGACACTGGTGAAAGAAACTGAAGACAACAAAAACAGATGAAAAGATATACTGTGTTCTTGGATTGGAAGAATCAATACTGTTAAAATGACCATACTACCCAAGGCAATCTAGGATTCAGTGCAATTGCTATCAAAATACCAATGGCATTTTACACAGAACTAGAATAATTTTAAAATTTGTATGGAAACACAAAAAACTCCGAATAGCCAAAACAATCTTGAGAAAGAAGATGGAACTGAAGGAATCATGCTCCCTGACTTCAGACTATACTGCAAAGCTACAGTAATCAAAACAGTATGGTACTAGCATAAAAACAGATACATGGATCAATGGAATGAGATAGAAAGCCCAGAAATAAACCCATGTACTTATGGTACAACAAAGGAGGCAAGAATATACAACGGAAAAAAGACAGTCTCTTCAGTAAGTGGTGCTGGGAAAACTGGAAAGCTGCATGTAAAAGAATGAAATTAGAACACTTCCTAACTCCATACACAAAAATAACTCAAAATGGATTGAAGACCTGAAGGTAAGACTGGATACTATAAAACTCCTAGAGGAAAACATAGGCAAAACTCTCTTTGATATAAATCACAGCAATATTTTTTTGGATCTGTCTTCTGGAGTAATGGAAATAAAAGCAAAAATAAACAAATGAGACCTTATTAAACTTAAAAGCTTTTGCACAGCAAAGGAACCATAAACAAAACAAAAAGAAAACCTATGGAATGGGAGCAGATATTTGCAAATGATGCAACTGACAAGGGATTAATTTCCAAAATATACAAAGTGCTCATACAGATCAATATCAAAAAAAAAACCCATTGGGCTTCCCTAGTGGCACAGTGGTTGAGAATCTGCCTGCCAGTGCAGGGGACACGGGTTTAAGCCCTGGTCTGGGAAGATCCCACATGCCATGGAGCAACTAGGCCCATGAGCCACAACTACTGAGCCTGCACGTTTGGAGCCTGTGCTCCGCAACAAGAGAGGCCGCAACAGTGAGAGGCCCGTGCACCGCGATGAAGAGTGGCCCCCACTCGCTGCAACTAGAGAAAGCCCTCGCACAGAAACGAAGACACAACACAGCCAAAAATAATAAATAAATAAATAAATTTTTTTTAAAAAGGGCACTAGTGCCACTCATGAGCGCTCCACCCTCATAAGCTAATCACCTCCAAAGGTTCCACCTCCTAATACCATCACCTTGGAGGTTAGGATAAAACAACAACAACAAAAAACCCCAAACAACCCAATCAAAAAATGAGCAGAAGACCTAAATAGACATTTCTCTAAAAAAGACATATAGATGGTCAACAGACACATGAAAAGATGCTCAACATCACTAATTATTAGAGAAATGCAAATCAAAATTGTAATGAGGTATCACACCACACTGGTCAGAATGGCCCATCATCAAAAAGTCTACAATAATAAATGCTGGAGAGGGTGTGGAGCAAAAGGAACCCTCCTACCCTGTTGGTGGGAATGTAAATTGGTGCAGCCACTGTGGAAAACAGTATGGAGGTTCCTTAAAAACTAAAAATAGAGTTACCATATGATCCAACAACTCCACTTACGGGCATATATTAGGAAAAGATGAAAGTTCTAATTTGAAAAGATACATGCACCCCAATGTTTAGAACAGCACTTTTGACAATAGCCAAGACATGAAAGTAACCTAAATGTTCATCGACAGATGAATGGATAGAGAAGATGTGGTATTTATATATATATATATATATATATATATATACAACAGAATATTAATCAGTCATAAAAAATAATGACATAATGCCATTTGCATCAACACGGATGGACCTAGAGATTATCATACTAAGTGAAATAAGTCAGAGAAAGACAAATATCATATGATTATCACTTATATGTGAAATCTAAAATGAACAGCAAATGAACTTATTTATAAAACAGAGAGAGACTCACAGACTTAGAAAAGAAACTTATGATGACCAGAAAGGGGAAAGGGAGGAGGGATAAATTACGGGGTTTGGATTAACATATATACACTACTATATATAAAATAGGTAACCAACAAGGACCTACTGTATAGCACAGGGAACTATATTCAATATCTTGTAATAACCTATAATGGAAGTCCAGATGCTAGGGTGAGACCAAGAGGGAGGTTTGTGGAGAGAGGTCCACTTCCACATACAGAGAAAGGCTCTTGCCTCTGCATCTAGTATGTAAGTCCCCTACATACTAACCTTCAAGTTGAGAACTTTCAAAGATGAAAACGTGCGTTCACATGTCCAATCATGTAAGTTAGCACATGTCTGGCGTTCATTGTCACGTGCATGCATCCTCTACAAGTGGTCGTGCTTTTGTGTGCTTTACTGTACAGTACTCTATAGGGTACAGTAGTACGGTATCTTTATTTCTTGCCTGTTCACTTGATGCCAGCCCTTGTATGCCAGCTGTTGTACTGTACCACTGTACTTTTCAAGGTACTGTTACCTTAAGATTAAAAATGTTTTATTTTTGTGTTTGTTTATTATGCATTATTTGTGTGAAAAGTATCATAAACCTATTACAGTACAGTACTTTATAGCCGATTGGGTACCTAGGCTAACCTTGCTGGACTTAGGAACGTACTCTCGGAACGGAACTCGTTCGTATGGGGTCACCGGATGTGCAGCGGTAGAGTGAGGATAAGCTGAAATCCCCCAGCATCTCTGTGTGTCAGGCTGCCTTCTAACATGCCAGTCTGTAGAATGTGGAGACAGGTGCTTCCCTTTGACCTTCCAAATTTCATATGAATTTCTCTTTCATACCACCTTAACTCAGAAACATACAGCAAAGAGGATTCTGGGAATTGTAGCTCAGCTTAGCCCTGTTGCTATAATACAAACCACCATGGTCACGTAACTCCATTTGGTTTACTGAACTTTGGGTTTATGTATTACGGAGGATGCAAAATACAGAGTATGCACAGCCCATGTTTATGAGGAGGATATCATCTCAAAGGAAAGACAAAATGGCCGATTCAACAGTGCAAGGTGGCATTCCACAAAGTGTCAGAATAAATGCTCCAGCCAAAAGTTGAAAATGCTGGAAAAAACTGCCCTCAAAAGAACGTTTTTCACATCAGTTTTTTTTTCCTACTCTCTATTTCCACTCTCTTAATAGCTTTAAAAAATCCTATGTAAGGAAAAAAAAAAAAAGAGAGAGAGAGAGAGAGAAGGGCTATAATATGCACAAAGAGATCTGGAATAGCTTGCCTGATTTCATTCATTAGAACTAAAGAATTCATATTTTTTCATGGTTTCAGAATAATCTTTGTTATATCACATTTACAGAACATATGCTCTTTGAATAAATGTGAACCCATTTTGCTGAAAGAATAATGTCTTTTATAAGTTTAAAACCTTTTCATTGGTATCCAAGAGAAACAGACTGGGAACTATAGAGTAAACTGCATTAAAATCTGTTCGATTTACCAGTGTATAATTTCCAAGGCTCTCCCTTCTCACAAGTACCACAAGGGAGAGGCACATCTTCTGAGAGAGAAGCAGGAGAGAAAAGATCAGTTTGAATGATAATGAGGCTGCAAAAAGAGACCTTTTACCTTTTTCACACAATGGGACAGACAGCTTTTTTGATGTCAGTTTAGAACACCCACTAGCTATGATAGGAATTACAGGTCCATCAAGAGAAGAATATACCCTTATGGATTAGGCACTAAAGGTTTCCTTCTTTGAGCTTCATTATTATTGCAAAAGACTCATTCATACAGTGCTAATGGGAGGGAGATACATGCCTCAGAGAATAGATCTCTTGGGATGGAGTACCACTCAGCTGGCTTCTAATTCATGCACATATGGAATGAGAAAGATGGTTGCTGTGCTTTCACGTAGATTGGTCCCCTTTCTACTACGTCCTCTTCATCACTATGACCCTCTCCTTTTATCCGCTCCCACCTGGGGAGAGTACACCAAGAGGTCCACCTGTGGTCCTAGAAAAGTCCCCTAGACTTGCCAGCATGTCTGACCTGGGCTATAATGGATTGTTCTCTGTTCCCAAGAAAATCAGCTCCAAAGATATTTTTGTAGGTCAGATCCTGGGAGCAGAATGACCTCCTGAATGTTTCAATTTTTGGACAACGCTTTGACAGAGCCAATAAGTCTTAGTATCGTACTTTATTTGGATTGGGGAATTGATTGACATCATTTATCACAATGTGGAAATCAGTTTGGCAGCATTTCCAAACAACACTCAGGAGAAGCAAAATGATCTTTTCTCTTTTGGGGCCTGAAGGGAGAGTTCAAACCTACCACCTCTTATGTAACTACCGCCCAGGCACCTTGTGGGAAGTGAAGGTGGTGAACTATTTTGATACAAAGAGAACTTAGGATGGGAAGTTTATACCTTCTAGAATTGTTTTACCAAGTAAAACAGTTTCTTTTTTTTTCTCTTTAATCTCAAAGTAAATGTCTCCGGGGTAAGTGATGTAGAGTAACAGCAAAGAGGAATCAGCCAGAGAGAAAATATCAGAGAGACAGACAGAATTCACAGAATTAACTAGGAGCACAGAGGCCTGAAACACCTGTACACCAAATGAAAAACAAATATATGTTTATTGGTAGAAAGATGTTAGCCTCTCTGACAGAGGGTGCTACTAACTGGTCTATTAACTGTGGTGTCTGGCTGTGCATTTTGCTAATGTCTTTTAAACGTACTTTATGTTTTTGAGTCTGTTCTTTCTAAAACCATCAAAATAAGGGCACCTGATCTAAACAAATGAAAGCCACAGCTCATAGCTGGGAGAGAGCCCATGGGTTTCTCTACAAGTAAGCATTCTACATCGAGAAAATTCTGTTTCCAAAGGCCAGAAAGGACATGCATATTTATGTGGCATGCATTCATGTGTGTCTATAAATCTATAAATATCATAAATATATTTTATAGGAAGAGAGGGATTATTTTCCGTATAGTATTTTCCATTTTAGTATCTTTCACTTTTACTAGTTGAATATTCATTGTGCTTCCTTTATTGGGTTGCAGTCGGCTAGAAACACATCTCTATCATTTGCTGACATGAAGCTAGAGGGGCCTCAACAGGTCATCAGAGCTATTCCTTTCCTAGTTATTCTTTTTGAATTAATATCATCCATGTTGAGCCTTAGGTGGACTTCTCAGAGTTCTAATCTACACAGAGACAGGGACTGGTTGTAGGTTATACTTCTAAATAGGGGCTTCCCTTGTGGCACAGTGGTTAAGAATCCGCCTGCCAATGCAGGGGACACGGGTTGGAGCCCTGGTCCGGGAAGATCCCACATGCCGCGGAGTAACTAAGCCCATGCACCACAACTACTGAGCCCATGTGACACAGCTACTGAAGCCCGCGTGCCTAGAGCCCATGCTCTGCAGCAAGAGAAGCCACCGCAATGAGAAGCCCGTGCACCGCAATGAAGAGTAGCCGCTGCTCGCTGCAACTAGAGAAATCCTGTGTGCAGCAACGAAGAAACAACATAGCTAAAAAAAAAAAAAATTAAATAAATTTAAAAAAAAATTAAAAAAAAGAAAACTAGACCTAGGCACATCATGCTGTAGATAGCTATATACTCCCTACATATTTAGGCAAAATGCTCTATGCCTACCAGAAGGAAGGGAGGAAAGAAGGCAGGGAAGGGAAGGGAATCTTAAAAGCAGCCAGAAGATCTGTGACAAAGGAGCAAAGGCAATGCAATTGAGGAAGGGTAGTCTTTTCAACAAATGGTACAGGAACAAGGGCATACATATGCAGAAAAATGAAATTAGACACAGTCCTTCCACCCTTCACAAAAATTAACTCAAATGGATCATAGACCTAAATATAAAATACAAAACCACAACACTCTTAGAACAAAACATAGGAGAAAATCTAGACGACCTTGGGTATGGAGAGGAATTTTTGGATATAACACCACAGGCACAATCCATTAAAGAAACAAACTGGAGTTCAAAGCTCATGTTCTGCAAAAGACTCTGTCAAGAGACTGAGAAGTTAAGCCAAAGACTAGGAGAAAATATCGTCAAAAGACGTATCTGATAAAGGACTCTTATCCAAAAACTGCATATAACTTTTAAACGTGAACCATAAGAAAATGAACAACCTGATTTAAAAATGTGGCAAAGACCTGAATGGACACTTCGCCAAAGAAGATATACAGATGACAATAAGCATATAAAAAGATGCTCCACATCACATGTCATTAGAGAATTTCGAATTAAAACAACAGTGAGATACCACTACACAACTACTAGAATGGCCAAAATCCAACACACGGACAACTCAAAAGCTGGCAAGGATGGGGATCAACAGGAACTCTCATTCATTGCTGGTGGGAATGCAAAATGGTGCGGCCACTTTGGAAGATGGTTTGGCAACTCCTTACAAAATTAATCATGATAATGGTAGATAACTACCTGCATGCAACCACATGAATAAATCTCACTGACATGAATGAAAGTAAGATGGAGTTTTGGTGCATGATTTAGTTTATAGCAAGTTCAAAAAGAGGAAATATAAATCTGTAACGATGGAAATGATAATAGTGGTTACTTTTGGGGCTGGAATGTCTGGGAGGAAACACAGAGACACTCTGGATTGCGGCAAATGTTCTAGATCTTCATCTGGGTGACAGTTACATCTTGTAAAATTTTATCAGGCTGCACACAAAATTTGTACACTTTTCTACCCTTATATTAGGGGCATGTGGGTGAACACCTGAAAGCTCCCAGGGCTATACAAATTTCGGGTTAATATTAATACTGTTTGGTTCTTGCACACATCAAAGTAATCTTAAATTCAGGAAAATCAAAAGATTGTACAGGAAAAAAAAAGAAATGTGTCAGTTGTTAACGATAATTACATAGTCACAGTAACTTTTTTAAAATCCTAAATATTGATTTAAGCCAAAAGGAAGTGTTTGTGCATCTGTTTGGAGCACGTGTGTGTGTGTATCTGTCTTTTAATGCAGGCTAAAAGCAATACAGGTGACATTTATAAGTGCAGAGTTAAATACCAGAAGAAACAGCTAAAAGAGTTTTAATTTCTGCTTCCCTGAGAGTGGAGAAAGATGTGATAGAGCAGGAATTGACAAACATTTACTGGAAAGGGCTACATACCAAATAGTTTAGCCTATGCAGGCCATATGTTCTCTTACGCAACTACTCACCTCTATCCGTATAGTGTGAAAGCTGCCACAGACAGTACAGAAACATATGGGCATGGATGCTGTGTTCCAATACAACTTTTTTGGGGGAACAAAAACAACTGGTGGGGGACTTCCCTGGTGGTCCAGTGGCTAAGACTCTGCACTCCCAATGCAGGGGGCCCGGGTTCTATCCCTGGTCAGGGAACTAGATCCCACATGCTGCAACTAAGAGTTCACATGCTGCAACTAAAAGACCCTGCATGCCACAACAAAGATCCTGCATGCTGCAACTAAGACCTGACGTAGCCAAATAAACAAATAAATTAAAAAAAAAAACTGGCGGGGTGTAATTTGCTGACCCCTTGGAGAAGATGACTGATTTTCATTATAACCATAATATTATTTAACTTTTTTTAATAAAGAAACTTTATTTGGTCAGTCACTTAATATTTATTGGATCTTACTATATGCCAGACATGCTTCGAGGTCCTAGGGATACAGACGGGACCAAAACTGACAAAAATTTGTCTTCATGGAGTTACATTCCAGAATCTTATTATCATAAAATTAACTATACAGAAAGAATAGGTAGTAGTTAACTTAAAATGGATATATTTAAGGATATACTTAAGTAGATTAACTGTAGCCTGACCATCACTTAACTTTTAAGTTGTATGTTCCCTCGAGAACAATAAAATAATTTCAAAAAAATCATACTATCATTAGGAGTTGTTTTATAGCATTTATAGCGGTAGAGTGCAAATGCTTTTCTCCTGTATTACTTCAAAATATTTTGAAAACCTATGTACTCTTCGAATATTTTTAGATAGTCATCTAAGAATCTTGATCCTAAGTTTCAAATGGTGAAAATTCAGGTGTGTTATAAATATTGTCATTTAAAAATAAAACTAGTATTATTTTTTAAATGTAACCGATAGAAGACACACAAATGGCCAACATATGAAAAGATGCTCAAGGCCACTAATTATCAGGGAAAGCAAATCAAAACAACAATGAAACATCACTTCATACTTGTTAGGGTGGCTATTATAGAAAATAAGCACAATACTTGTTAGCGAGGATGTGGAGAAATTGAAACCCTTGTACTCTGTTAGTGTCATGCAAAATGATGCAGCTGCTATGGAAAACAGTATGGAGATTCCTCAAAAAATTAAAATAGATCTACCATGTGATCCAGCAATTCATCTTCTGGGTATTTATCCAAAGAAAACAAAAGCTCTAGTTCAAAAAGATATCTGCACCTCCACGTTCGCTGAGGTATCATTTTCAACAGCCAAGATAGGGAAACAACCTAAGTGTCTGTCAGAATAGTATTCAGCCCCCAAAATGAAGAAAATCCTGCTCTATGCAACAGTAAGGATGAACATGGAAGACATAACAATGATAAGTCAGACAAAGAAAAACAAATGCTGCATAACCTCATATGTGCAGTCTACAAACATTGAACTCATAAAAGCAGTGGCTGGGGTGAGGGGAAAAGTGGGGTTGTCCATCAATCAATATAAATTTTCAGTTTTGCAAGATGAGTAGGTTCTAATCTATACAACACTGCGCTTATGACCAGCAATACTGTGTGTACACTTAAAACTCTGTGAAGAAGGAATATGTCATGTGACATGTTGTTACCACAATAAAATAAAAATACTTATATCCAGTACACTCCAAATGCCATAATAATTTAATACCCACAATTTCTATGAAAAAAAATCATGAAAAGGCTCTTCTTTATTAGGAATACTTATAATAGTCCATCTTCTCATTGAAATTCTATGTTATTTCCCCTTCTCTACATTTTCGTCCTCTGACAATATGCTTTCATTCTTGAGTCTTTGATTGATTTTATAAAACATAAGTCTGTCACAAAAAGATGTATATAAATTAAAATTTTATGTTGGTTAAATTCTCTCTAACTATAATGCTCTAAACAATTTTGTGGACTGAATTATTATTATACTTATTAATAATACATTAACACAATACAATAAATGCATTACACACTTGGAAATTTATTTTTTAAAAAGAGTAATGTTTAATTGGAAATGAATCTCATAATGAGGTAACTAGGGCTGTTTTACTTCAATCAGTTCATGTATTCATGGATGAATATTATTTATGAGAAGGGACACAACGTAAATTCTATTTAATTCACTGTGAATATTGTTGTAAAGCCTGAGAGACCTTGTTCATCTAAATAAGGAGATGGGAATGAAAGGAATGATACTAATGGTACTCAATTCTTCTTGAAATATAAGCCAAATATCATATAGTGATGTATCATCCAGATTATTCTTAATGATGTGTGAGCTGACCATTTGAATAGGTCCTCCTTCAAATGTTTTGAAAGAAAAGAATTGGAAATGACCTGAGTTGCAACAGCATTTGTTACTCAGTCAATAAAATCTTTCATTTTCTCAACTTCTGGGAAGTAAACCAAAAGTCTTCACTAAGATTTACCAAATGTGTGTTAATTATCTCTGCTTGAAGCACATTACATAATCTGATAGATTCAGAAAGAGTTGGAAAAATATCTAAAAATTGATTGTTTCAATACAATTTTGCTAAAATAATAATTTTTATTAAATGCTTTTATTTCATCATATGTTTAAAAAACTTTATCTATCCAAATATTGGAGATGCAGATTTAGGTCCTTCAATTTGTGGGAAATAGTTTATATACAATCTAATAAGACAGCTCAATTCTCTCTTGACAACAATCAGTCCAATCCAAATTTCAGAAAAAGTCTAAATTCATTTTTTATTCAGATACAGTCTTAATAGTCACATTATTAAACTTAAAACTTGCTAATGTAACTAACTTGTCTGCATATTTATAAAGCTAAGAAAATTTATTTCTCATTCCTTAGCCTGTTATAATCCCATATATTGTCTAGTTAAGATTACAATTTATTTACGAAGTAACATATGGTATGCCTTCAGTAAATTTTGCTTAGCATGTGAGAAAAATTAAAATCACATTCTAAAGCTCTGAGATAAAAACATTAATATCGTGAAACATCATAATTGTCCTTTTTCTGTATATTTAATGAATGAAAAAAACTACTGCTAAAAAATTAATTATTCATTGAGCACTTAAAATATAATTGTACTTTTTGTGATGAAGTAGATTAAACATTGTGTAAAATGAATTAAGTTGATGATAGAATGCACTTATCAACAGAATAATTGTACTGTAGTACAACTTTTTGTATGGTACAATTTTTTTCTCTAGTTTCTTGGTATTGTACAATTCTTTATCTGGTTTGGTAAAGTAGGTTTTAAATTTCTTTTTGAATAACATACATGGATTCTAATGAAAGCATGTATAATTTTGTCCATAGGTTTTATTCAGTGTACATTGAAAATTTTGGTAGTCCCTGAAAATAGTCAAGTAACTTTTAGGGAATCAGCCTCCCTGAGCTTCTTCAGATATTTAAAGGTTAATTTCTTTCCTGCTAATACCAAGACATAGAAATGGAAACTGAAAATAGCTTTTAAAAATTGCTTATGTTTAAATATGTGAAAAACAAGTCATTCTTAATGTTATTTCTTATTGGTAACACTTTTTCTAATTTTCTTTTGGCTTGGCAATTTGCCTCTTCCTTTAGCAAATATCCTGTGAAGGAAAGAAGCTAAACCATACGTTCACCTGAAACTAACACAAAACTGTAAATCAACTAGACTTCGATGAAAATAAAATAATAAAATTTAAAAATTAAATATAGATATAGATCCTCTGGAAATATCATTAAAATATCATTAAAATTTTATATAATAACTATATAAAATATAGTTTGTACCCCAAATTAACAGCCTCATGGAAAAATATGTGAAAGGTTGATAATGTATTAACCTAAAAGAAATACACTGATAAATTCTGAAGAGCAAATATAAGTTTACATTGTTGAACCACTATATAATAGAACAGAACCTCCATACTGTCCTCCATAGCGGCGGTATCAATTTACATTCCCACCAGCAGTGCAAGAGGGTTCTCTTTTCTCCACACTCGTAGATGTCCCTGAGCTTTATCAGAGATAATAAGTGTGTGATTTGTGACTGCTAACTTCCAAGGATTCTGCTGGAATATATATATAGTATCACCCAAAATGGTTTCACTTTCCTAAAAAATCCCTTTGTACTCCGCCTATTCATTATTCCCTCACTCCCGCTAAAATTACTTTTTCTTAAAAATGCTGCTACCAAAACCAAAATTGCCCTCTGTGGTCATCAATAGAAAATTGTCCCATATAATATGACAAGTGGGGAATACATATATGATATGAAGTATTGGTAAAGTCACACCACATGCCACACGTTTTAAAATCAAATGAATTTCAGTTGGGTAACATCTCAGAATGTTTTGTTTCAACTGCAATCCTTTAGCTAATATGTATTTTTATTTCAGGTTTTTCAAGCATTCTGTATACTGCTGATTCTTACACAAATGATAACTTTTTAAACCTGTGTAGAGACAGACTCAGCCATGCCTGTGTTTTTACAAACATTCTCTCTGTGATGCAGAGAGCATACTTTTGTTTATGCTGACAGCTGTGTGTGAATATTTTTACTATTTTGAGAAGTGAACAGGTTGAATTTTTGGGTGTGCAGGCAAGTCAGTACATTGTTATTGGCATGGTAGCACTTCCTTGTAGATTAATAATAGATTTTCTTTTTAATTCTAACTTTTTTCACTGCTACTACGAGATCACGAAATGTATAATAATCATGCATACGTTCCAAAATTTTTCACTAAATGCAATCATGAAAAATCTTTAAAATCTAATTAGGAAAGTGATTAGTCATAATGGCAGACAGCATTAAGGGTGGCATGATGCAGGATATAATATTTGAGCCAGAATTCTATTCCCAACTTTTTTTTTGTTATAAGCCAGACATTATTAGGGGCTGCTGTTAAATCTTTCAAGTGATTAGTACATCAGAATGACAGATAACATGTAATTCAATGAATATTATTAATTGGACATTGTATCTTAAATTTCAAAGTTATACTATGAAAACAATTCAACTAGCTCTACTAGGCATGGGACTGATTTTTTTTTAACTTAAAGACTTTAATTTTTCAGAGCAGCTTTAGGATTACAGAAGAATTGCACAGAAAATACAAAGAGATCTGGTATATACAGTTTGTCCACTCACCTCACCTCCAGATACCGTTTTCCCTCTGATCAGGGTCTTGCATTAGGGTGGCACATTTGTTACAATTAATAAACTAAATTTGATACATTGTTAGTTTTAACTATGGTTCACTCTGTGTTGCACAGCTCTAAGGGTCTTGACAAATGCTTATCATATATCCACCATCACAGTATCATATAGTTTCACTGCCCTAAAAATGCCCCTTGCTCTACCTCTTCATCAATACTCCCTCTCCCTGAATGTCTGGCAACCAGTGATCTTTTTACTCTCTTGATAGTTTTGCATTTTCAAGAATGTCATAGAGTTGATCACACCCTAGCAACTGATTGATACCAGCTGATTTCACTAAGCGTTTCATACCAGCTGATTTCACTTAACAACATACATTTAAATTTCCTCTGCATTTTTGTGGCTTACTTGTTCACTTGTCTTCACGTGATTATTAATATAGTTGGATTAATATCTATGTTATTTGCAACTTTTCTGTTTATTGCCTTTGTTCATTGTTTATATTTTTATCTTCTACTCTTTTCTGCCTTGTTTTTAATTGGGCATTTTATATGATTCCATTTCTTCTCTTAGCATATCAATTATACGTCTTTAAAAAAATTTTAGCTGTTGCCCTAAATCTGCAATATACATTTAGAACTAATTTAAGTACACTTTCAAATAACACTATTAATAGAGTATTACTAATTCCACTCTCCTGTCCTTTATTCCATTGCTGTCACTTATTGCATGTGTTTATAAGTTATAATCATTAAATACATCATTGCTGCTACTATTTTGAACAAATTGCTATCTGGTTAGATCAATTAAAAATTATAAAAATTTTAAAAATTTATCTTCATTTATTCTTTCTCTAATGCACTTCCTTTCTTTATGTACAGCTGAGTTTCTGATTTGTATTCTTTTTTTTTCTCAGTGAAGAATTTCATTTAACGTTTCTTGCAAGGCAAGTCTATTGGTGATGAATTTCCTCCATTTTTATTTGTATGAAAAAGTAATTTTTTTCTCCTTCACTTTTAAATGAAGGATAATTTCACTGAATACACACTTCTAGGCCAGTGGGTTTTCTTTCTTTCAATTTAATATTTAACTCCACTATTTCTTACTTTCTAGATTTCTGAAGAAAAGTCTGATGTAATTTTTAATTCTTGTTCCTCTATATTTAAGGTTGCTTTTCCCCCTCTAGCTTCTTTCAAAATTGTCTCTTTGTCTTTGATCATCTGTAGTTTGACTATGTGGAGATTAGGTATTTATCCTAATTCGTGTTTTCTGAGCTTCTTATATCTGTGGTTTGGTGATGTCTGTCCTTAATTTGGGGAAATTATTAGCCATTATTACTTCAAGTATTTCTTCTCTTTCTTTATTTCTTCTGGTAGTCCCCTTACATATATATTGCTGTTTTTGCAAGTGTCCCACAGTTCCTAGATATGCTATTCCTTTTTTTCTGTTTATCTTCCAGTGTGGGAAGTTAACTGTTGACATATTTTCAAGCCCACTGACTCTTTCCTCAGCCATGTCCAGTCTACTGAAAAGCTCATGAAAGCATTCTTTACTTCTGTTACTGTGTTTTTGATTTCTAGCATTGTTTTTTGATTCTTTTTTTTTTTAGAGCATCCATATCTCTGCTGAATTTACTTATCTGTTTTTGGATGTTATCCACTTTTTCCATTATACTCCTTAGCATAGTAATTATAATTATTTAAAATTCCTGTTCTGATAATTCCAAAACCTCTGCCATATCTGTGTCTAGTTGCAATGCTTACTTTGTTCCTATCAAATATGTTTTTGCCTTTTATTTTACATTGTAATTTTTTGTTTTAAGCTTGATATGATGTATTAGGTAAAAGGAACTGAGGAAAACAGACTTTGGTGTGAGGTTTTACATTTATCTGGCCAGGAATTAGATTGTATTTAGTGCTTGTAACAGTTGCAGGTGTCAGAAGCTAAGATTTCCTTTTGTGTCCTTCTTTTCATCTCCCTTACTGTCTTTGGTTCTCCCTAGAGACTCCTTCTTAAATAGAATCTGAGCCGTTCTGTTGTAAACCCCTACTATAATACAGGAGCCCTGGTGATGGGGTAGTAAGATGTGGGAAGAGAAGCACTCTAAAATCTTATGATTAGGCATCAGTTTAGTGAGCCTGTGCCCCTTGGCTGTGACCTTCGCAAGTATTCACAATACTTCTCAGCTCTCCCCCAGTGCTCACTTTAGGTCACACAGGGGGCTGAAGTTGGGCATTTCCCTTCCCCCACATCAGTTAGGCTGTGTTCAGATTGATGTTGGTTAGGATCTGGTAAAATATTTGTGTGTGAGGGCAGGCCTTTGTTAAAGGGGAACAGAATGATCTGGATGTATTTGCAAATGGTTCCCTTTCCTCTGTCTCCTGAGACAGGAGAGACTTTTCCTCTGCTCTTCACCCTGAGACCCTAGTGGGGTTCCTGGAGGTAAAACTCATGCAAGTGTGGGTGTCTTTTAAGCCTGGGACCGCAGGTACTTTTTACATTCTCAAGCTATCCCACACTCAACATCCAGCAATGGAAAATTCCTATTTAAGTTCTCCCACCACTTGTTGGCTCCTGGCAAAGCTGTGATTCTCAGTATTTGCCCATTTCTCCAGGGTTCAGGGCAGCCATCTGCCCTGTGACCTCAACTCTCTGATGGACCTAAGAAGCCTTGTTGATTTTAAGTTTGTTCACCTTTGTTTAGTTTGTTCAAAAGAGGAGTAATGGCTTCCAACCTCTTTATATGTCAGACTGGAAGCCAGGAGTTGACTTTGTTGTTTTTACATTAGTCATGGTGTTGTTGTAGAATAACATTGATAAAAAAGACAGTAGTTGTTTCCTTGAGTCTCATCAAATTTCTGCACCTTGGAGGTCATCATGGATCAAGGCTCCCAAACTTTTCCAGGGCTAGAAGTTTTCTACTATTAGTTCATTAATTGATGATCAGTTTGGGGAGAACAGAATCACATTAACCCAAAGCAGAAGAGATTGATGTATAAAAAAGAAAGCTGACATAAAATAATCAGTAGAAATGTAGTCATCAGAATAGCCATGTGTTTAGAGTATGTTACCTAGATGGGTAGGTTAACGTGGGAAAATCACACATAAATTAGGATGACGAGCAAGGAAGTAAAGAAGAGAAAAACATATACTCATTCTCATGAAATATTTCCATCAAACAACTGCAGCCTTCCTGAATTACCTATGCTTCTCTGAGGATGTTTCTGTTCAGAGATAACGTGAACCATCCATTTTGGGTCATTTATACCAGAGTGCTACTTCACACTCCCCTAGTAGTGCTTTTGACATATCACTTTAACATTTTCTAACCTTTGGCTTTCTTTTTCTATGTTCCATGCAGACCAGTACCCACCTGCTGTGGCAAGTCCATTTAGACACAATTAACTGAACAGTAGTTTATCATATATTCTTTGTAATCATCGTTAGAGAGGCCATATGTCTTAAGGTAAGATTTGGGATTCCTCTCTTTTGTCTTGACCACATGAATTGATGATTATTGATCGAGTGACCAGTATTTGCCAGATGCTGAGCGAGTAGAAAAAGATGAGGTGATAAGACAGACCCATCACTGTCCTGACAGAGCCTCTTCTCTACAAACCATTCCTTTAAGATGCTTAATACATCCATTTTCTGCTGCCTCTTATCAACTTCCATTTTAAAAAGGTGACTTCTTTCCATGGGTATTAAAATTATGAAAATAGATGCTATGCTTCCTAAGCACTTCATGGAGGACCTATTCATTAAATTATATTCTTTTTGCTAAGAAATGAAATTGTATAGTTTCAATTCAGTAAAATGCAGTTACTCCCAAATCAGAGTTTGTTGTCTTGTTTCCCAAAAATGCAGGGGCTCTCATATCTTTTCTCTTCAATTATTAACTAATGAGTTATCTTGAAATCCAGATTATACTGTCCATGAAGTCCCCCCAAATAGAAACATACCAAAGTCCCAGTAAATCACTGATTCAAGAGTCAGAGAAATCTACTCCATCCTCAACTACATAAATGGCATTAGTAACATTATTTGCTATAATTCGTTTCAATTTCTCTGCCAGGAATCCTGACGTTAAGAACAGTAAGTAAAGGGTGTTATGGTCTTCACTTGATAGACACTAAATATTAGAGGCTCTATAAATAGTGTCTTGTCCTGCTAATCAATTTC
This sequence comes from Pseudorca crassidens, assembly GCF_039906515.1. Classification (NCBI taxonomy): domain Eukaryota; kingdom Metazoa; phylum Chordata; class Mammalia; order Artiodactyla; family Delphinidae; genus Pseudorca; species Pseudorca crassidens. The sequence continues at coordinate 192,689,336 of NC_090296.1, forward strand.
TTACTTTCTTTAAAATTGAGATAACTGCTTACTGATGCAATATCCTTCTTTTTTTTTATACAAGAAAGGTGTAGAGTATATAGGATTCAGTAAATTTCCATAAATACTAGAATTTGTCTAATAGAAATAAATGCTTACATAGGGCTCACTTAGGAGAATATAATTTTCATATACTTTCATTCAGCTGCGCTTAAGCTTATTTTTAGGCAGTGAGTCATTTTGATTTGAAATGTTGCTGTATGCCCCAGGAGGAAACGGTTGTCAAACTCCAGCAAAAGGCAGGCAAACAGCACCTCATTCACTCACCTAAACACAGGGCAATCAGTGTACAAATGCCAACCAGACTGGAGTCTTTAACGCAGCTTGCAATTTTTGATGTGGTTAAATGCAAAAATGTCTGATATGATTTTAAAGGGCAATGATGGAGGAAACAAAGGCTGTGATCATGTCTGTGATATAGTTCTCTCGATGAAAAAACTGAATAGTCCAGTGGAACTTTCTGCAATGATGGAAAAGTTTTGCATCTGTGCTGTTGAATATGACAGCGACTTGACACATGTGGCTAGGAAGGATTTGTAATGTGGCTGGTGCAACTGAGGAACTTAATTTTTAACGTCATTCAATTTTAATTAATTTGAATTTAAATAACTTCTTATTGTTAGTAGCTGCAGTACTGAACAGATTCAGAGAGAAATCATCACACATAATGGGATCAGAAGTGTGGAGAATAATTATGTAGGATGAGAAATTAGATTTAAGAGATTCTTGGATTTAGTAAAAATGGGTATGTATCTCAGAGTCAGATAAGGTGGGTTCAAATCTTAGTTCTACTACTTACTGATTTCGTGAATCTCATCAGCCTATTATGTCTCCCTCAGCCTCAGTGTCATACTTTATAAAACAAGTTAATAAATACAGTAGTGGACCTGATCATACTAAGTGAAGTAAGCCAGGCAGAGAAAGACAAATATCATATGGTATCACTTATATGTGGAATCTAAAAAAAAATGATAAAAATGAACTTATTTACAAAACAGAAGGAGATTCACAGACATAGAAAACAAACTTATGCTTACCAAAGGGGAGTGGGGAAGGGACAAATTAAGAGTTTGGGATTAAAATATACACACTACTGTATATAAAGCAGATAATCAACAAGGACCTACTGTAGAGCACAGGGAACTATACTCAATAGCTTGTAATAACCTATAATGGAAGAGAATGTAAAAAAAGAATATATATATGCATAACTGAATCACTTTACTGTACACCTGAAACTAACACATTTTAAATGAACTATATTTCAATAAAAAAATTTTTTAAATACAGTAGTGCTCAATAAATTCCCATTCAGGAAAATGTAGCACTGTCAAAATATTTTACTCTTACTAAAAGAAACGGGTAAATAGTTGACACATGCAGTTTCTAAAGGCACTCTGAAGAGAACTTTATTATTAATAATGATATAGCTACGCAACATTTACTGAGTTCTTAGAATGTTCCAGCTACAGGTATTATCTTGTTTTACCCTCACAAAAACTGTATGAATTAGGTATTATTATTATTAGCTCTATTTTAACATGAGGATATTCAGACTGAGACATTAATTAACAACCTCAAAGGCATATTAAGTAGTAGAAACAAAATCTGAATTCAGGTCTCCTCAGCTCCCAATAAAGTGTTCTTTGGCATGTGTTTTACTGACTCCATATATCAAGGTAGTAGAAATTGTCATACCCATTTCTGAAAATAAGGTGTACCAGATGTTCTGATAATCCCTCCCACTAAAAAATATGTAGCAATGGAAAAAATACAACAAAACTCCTATTAAATACATGCCTGAGCCTGCACAAATGTAAGAGAAATCCCCAAAGAGCAAAATTAAAGAAGGACCTAAAAACATAGTTGGCAAGTGAAGAAGTAGCCCAATGGCTACTTAAGTATGACAAGTATAAGTAACCAAAGAAAATGGACTTCATGAAAATTTAAATCTTTCTATTTTCAAAGGACACTAAAGGGGAAGGGAAAAGACAATCCACATAACGGGAGAAAATATTTGCAAATTATATATCTGACAAAGGCTTGTCTTAAAACTCAACAATAAAAAGACAATTTTATTTAAAAATAAGCCAAAGATTTGAATAGACATTTCTCCAAAGATGATATACAAATGGCCAATAAGCATATGAAAAGATGCTCAATATCACTAGTCACTGGAAAATGAAAATCAAAACCACAACGAGACACCATTTCATACTCACTAAAGTGGCAATAATAAAAAAGACAAATAACAGAAACTGTATGCAAGGATGTGGAGAGATTTATACTTACTACATTGCTGGTGGGAATGTAAAATGGCACAACTACTTTGTAGAACATTTTGGTGTTTCTTTGAAATGTTAAAGATAGAGTTATCATGTGACCCAGCAATGTCAACCCTAGATACAGACCAAAGAAAATGCAAAAAAAAAAAAAAAAAAAAAAAAAAAAAGTCCACACAAAATCTTGTACATGAATATGCACAGCAACATTATTAATAATAGTCTAAAAGTGGAAACTACCAAAATGACCATGAGCTGATGAACGAATAAACAGTATATGATGCATCCACACAAGGAAATATTAATCAGCCATAAAAAAAGAACGCAGTACTGATACATGCTACAACAGGGATGAATCTCAAAAATACCATGCTGAGCATTCTTTCATGTGTTTGTGGGCAATCTGTATATCTTCTTTGGAGAAATGTCTATTTAGGTCTTCTGCCCATTTTTGGATTGGGTTGTTTGTTTTTTTGTTATTGAGCTGCATGAGCTGCTTGTAAATCTTGGAGATTAATCCTTTGTCAGTTGCTTCACTTGCAAATATTTTCTCCCATTCTGAGGGTTGTCTTTTGGTCTTGTTTATGGTTTCCTTTGCTGTGCAAAAGCTTTTAAGTTTCATTAGGTCCCATTTGTTTATGTTTGTTTTTATTTCCATTTCTCTAGGAGGTGGGTCAAAAAGGATCTTGCTGTGATTTATGTCATAGCATATTCTGTCTACGTTTTCCTCTAAGAGTTTGATATTGTCTGGCCTTACATTTAGGTCTTTAATCCATTTTGAGTTTATTTTTGTGTATGGGGTTAGGGAGTGTTCTAATTTCATACTTTTCCATGTACCTGTCCAGTTTACCCAGCACCACTTATTGAAGAGGCTGTCTTTTCTCCACTGTATATTCTTGCCTACTTTGTCAAAGATAAGGTGACCATATGTGTGTGGGTTTATCTTTGGGCTTTCTATCCTGTTCCATTGATCTATATTTCTGTTTTTGTGCCAGTACCATACTGTCTTGATTACTGTAGCTTTGTACTATAGTCTGAAGTCAGGGAGCCTGATTCCTCCAGCTCCATTTTTCATTCTCAAGATTGCTTTGGCTATTCGGGGTCTTTTGTGTTTCCATACAAATTGTGAAATTTTTTGTTCTAGTTCTGTGAAAACTGCCAGTGGTAGTTTGATAGGGATTGCACTGAATCTGTAGATTGCTTTGGGTAGTAGAGTCATTTTCACAAGGTTGATTCTTCCAATCCAAGAACATGGTATATCTCTCCATCTATTTGTATCATCTTTAATTTCTTTCATCAGTGTCTTATAAATTTCTGCATACAAGTCTTTTGTCTCCTTAGGTAGGTTTATTCCTAGATATTTTATTCTTTTTGTTGCAATGGTAAATGGGAGTGTTTTCTTAATTTCACTTTCAGATTTTTTCATCATTACTCTATAGGAATGCCAGAGATTTCTGTGCATTAATTTTGTATCCTGCTACTTTACCAAACTCATTGATTAGCTCTAGTAGTTTTCTGGTAGCACCTTTAGGATTCTCTTTGTAGAGAATACTCAACATCATTAATCATTAGAGAAATGCAAATCAAAACTACAATAAGATATCATCTCACACCGGTCAGAATGGCCAACATCAAAAAATCTAGAAATAATAAATGCTGGAGAGGGTGTGGAGAAAAGGGAACACTCTTGCACTGTTGGTGGGAATGTAAATTGATACAGCCACTATGGAGAACAGCATGGAGGTTCTGTAAAAAACTACAAATAGAACTACCATATGACCCAGCAATCCCACCACTGAGCATATACCCTGAGAAAACCATAATTCAAAAAGAGTCATTCAAAAGAGTCATTCAAAAGAGTTCGTTTCAAAAAGAAACGAAATTGAGATATTTGTAGTGAGGTGGATGGACCTAGAGTCTGTCATACAGAGTGAAGTAAGTCAGAAAGAGAAAAACAAATACCATATGCTAACACATATATATGGAATCTAAGAAAAAAAAAAAGGTCATGAAGAACCTAGGGGTAAGACGGAAATAAAGACACAGACCTACTAGAGAATGGATTTGAGGATATGGGGAGGGTGAAGGGTAAGCTGTGACAAAGTGAGAGAGTGGCATGGACATATATACACTACCAAACGTAAAGTAGATAGCTAGTGAGAAGCAGCCACATAGCACAGGGAGATCAGCTTGGTGGTTTGTGACCACCTGGGGGGGTGGGATAGGGAGGGTGGGAGGGAGGGAGACACAAGAAGGAAGAGATATGGGAACATATGTATATATATAACTTATTCACTTTGTTATGAAGCAGAAACTAACACACCATTGTAAAGCAATTATACTCCAATAAAGTTGTTAAAAAAAAGGGGGGGCTTCCCTTTTTTTTGGCACAGTGGTTGAGAATCTGCCTGCCAATGCAGGGGACACGGGTTCGAGCCCTGGTCTGGGAAGATACCACATGCCGCGGAGTAACTGGGCCCGTGAGCCGCAATTACTGAGCCTGCGCGTCTGGAGCCTGTGCTCCGCAACAAGAGAGGCCGCGATAGTGAGAGGCCCGCGTACCGTGGTGAAGAGTGGCCCCCACTTGCCACAACTAGAGCAAGCCCTCACACAGAAACGAAGACTCAACACAGCCATAAATAAATAAATTAATAAAATTTAAAAAATCACTATGCTAAGTGAAAAGAGCCAGACACAAAGCCTCCGATTGTGTAATTCATTTTATATGATTTGTGTGGAAATGGCAAATCCACAGAGACAGAAAGCAGATTAATGGTTGTCATCAGCTGAGGGAAGAGGGCATGGGTTTCTTTTTAGGGTGATTAACATGTCCTGCAATCATATGGTGGTTATAGTTTCACAGCCTTATGAATATACTAAACTCCACTGAATTTTATACTGTAGCAGGATGAATTCTAAGGTATGTGAATTTTATCTCTATAAAAGAAGAAGTGAATGCCACCCTAAAGACATTTGCTTAACAAGAGTCTAATAGTTGAGAAGGAATAAGAGACAAAACCTTGAGAAAATAGAACTGAGATCTTCACATAAAGCTTGGGACACCAAAAGCTGCACTTTAATCAAAGAGGGAGTTATATAATACCTAGCTACTGGCATTACTTCGGTGGCCTGGAGTAGATAAAACCAAGAAATTAATTTTGGATTATAGTGCCATGGAAGTCTAACAGAAGGACACAAATAATCTCTCAAAAAGAAAGCATCCAGATGCCAGGCCCCTTCATATGTTCAAAGATTGAGATAAGCCAAATTTAAACTCCCAATCTAAAATGAGTAAATACTGAAAGGAGTTAATGATGTTGACCAAAAATCTGCAGGAATAACAAAAATTCATAATTAGAACCCCAGGGATGTCAGGTACTAGAATTGCCAGACCCAGGAATAAGAATAATTACTACAAGTTTAAAGAAAAAAGAGGTAATCCAAAATTTGTACAAGGATCAAGAACTATAAAATGTGACCAACAGTGTGAAAGAAATATTATAAATTGAACTTCTAGAAAAAATATATATATACACACACATACATATACACATACACACACAGAGCAACCACAAAATACTGAAGTAGTGACTGATATTAACAAAATTTTGAATGAAAATAACTTTGAATTAGAATTCTGTTCCATTCTCAAAGATCAGTCATACGATATGACACAAAGCAAGCCTTAGAAATTTAAGAAGACTGAAATAATACCAAGTATCTTTTCTGACCACAGAGGTATGAAACTAGAAATCAACAGCATGCAGAGAGTTCAAAAATCTACAAATATGTGGAAACGAAGAAATACACTCCTGAACAAACAATGGGTCAAGGAAGAAATTAAAAGGGAAAGCAAAGAATATCTCAAAACAAATGACAATGGAAACATAACATACCAAAACCTATGTGATGCTGCAAAAGCAGTTGGAGAAGGAAGTTTAGAGTGATAATTGTATGTAATAAGAAACTAGAAAGATTGCAAATAAGCAACTTAACTTTATATCTCAAGGAACTAGAAAAAGAAGAACAAATTAAGAAAAAGAACAAAGTCAGCAGAGGGAACAAAATAATAAAGATCAGAGTAGAAATAAATGAAATAGAGACCAGAAAAATAGGAAAGGTCAATGAAATCAAGAGCTGTTTTTTTTAAAAGATAAAAAATATTGACAAACCTTTAGAAAGACTAAGAATAAAAAGAGAAGAAAAATAAAATCAGATATGAAAAAAGAGAAATCACAACTGACACTACAGAAATACAAAGAATCATAAGAGATTGCTATGCACAATTATACAACAACAAATTAGATAAACTAGAAGAAGTAGATAAGTTCCTAGAATCATAGAAACTACCAAGACTGAACCAGGAAGAAAGAGCAAGTCCAAACAGATCAATAATGAGTAAGGAGATGGAATCGGTAGTCAAAAATCCCCCAACATAAAAAACCCAAGGGCCAAAAGTCTTCACTAGTGAGTTCGATTTAACATTTAAAGAAGATATAATGTTAATGCTTCTCAATCGCTTCCAAAAAAAAATGAAGAGGAGGAAACACTTCCACACTCATTCTATGAGGCCAGTATTACTCTGATATCAAATCCAGATAAGGACAATACTAGAAAAGAAAACTATAAACAAATATCCCTGATGAACAGAGATGTAAAAATTCTCAACAAAATATTAGCAAACTAAAATAAAGAACTCATTAAAAGGGGGATTTGTCCCTGGGATGCAGGGATGATTCAACATATACAAATCAATAAATGTAATATACACATTAATAGAAAGGTAAAAAATACACGGTCATCTCAATAAATGCAGAAAAAGCATTCGACAAAATACATTATTTTTTCATGATGAGAACCCTCAGCAGTTTGGATACAGAAGAACATACCCTCACATATGAAAGGCCGTACATGACAAACACACAGCTAACATGATACTCAATGAAGAAAAATGGATAGCTTTTCCTTTAAGACCAGGAACAAGACAAGGGTACCCAAACTAACAACTCTTATTTAACATAGTACTGAAAGTCCTAGCTAAAACAATCAAAACAAACAAAAGTCATCCAAATTAAAAAAAATAAGTAAATTTGTGGTTATTTGCAAATGATGTGATCTTAGGTATCGAAAATCCCAAAGACTCAAATAAAAAACTGTTGGTTCTAATCAGTGAATTCAGTAAAGCTTCAGGGTATAAAAATCAATACATAGAAATCAGTTACATTTCTATACACTAAGAATGAAACATCTGAAAAATGAAACTACCTCACACGGGACTTCCCTGGTGGTGTGCAGTGGTTAAGAATCCACCTGCCAATGCAGGGCACACGGGTTTGAGCTCTGGTCTTGGAAGATCCCACATGCCACGAGGCAACTAAGCCCGTGAGCCACAACTACTGAGCCCATGTGCCTCAACTACTGAAGCCCGTTCCCCTAGAGTCCGTGCTCCACAAGAGAAGCCACCACAATGAGAAGCCCGTGCACCGCATCGAAGACCCAACTCAGCCAAAAATAAATAAATTAATTTATAAAAGAACAAAAAACAAAAAAACTACCTCATTCACATCAAAAACAGTAAAAATGAATAAACTTATCCAAGGAAGTGAAAGATCTGTACAATATAAAGTACAAGACTTTGTTGAAAGAAATCAAAAAAGATACAAATGGAAGAACAATTTATGTTTATGGATTGTTAAAAGGTCCATGCTACCCAAAGCAATTCAGACTCAGTGAAATCTCTATCAAAATTCTTCACAGAAATATTTCTTCACAGAAATAGAAAAAAAAAAAACAACAATCCTACAATTTTTTATGGAAACATAAAAGACCCGAAATAGCCAAAGCAATCATGAGGAAGAATAAAACCAGAGGCTTTTCTAAAAATGGTCCTAGGCGCACGGGCTAATTTAGTAGTTGTGGCACGCAGGCTCAGTAGTTATGGGGCACGGGCTTAGCCACTGTGTGGCATGCGAGATCTTCCTGGATCAGGGCTCGAACCCGTGTCCCCTGCATTGGCAGACGGATTCTTAACCACTGTGCCACCAGGGAAGCCCAAGAATAGATCTTAATTATTCCCAACACTAGAAGAAATGATAATTCTGTGATGCAATAGAGGTGTTAGCTAATGCTACAATGGCAATCACATGGCAATCTAAATGTGTCAAGTAAGTAAAAAAAGAATTCTGTTCCAGCTAAACTATCAACACAGAGCAATGCTGAATAAAGATATTTCAGGCAGACAAAAGCAGACTCACTACCAATAAACCTTATTTAATGGAACTGCTAAAGTATGTACCTCAAAAATTCCAGAAGCAAGATCTGAAATGCAAAACAGAATGCACAGAAAGAGCAGAGAAATAGCTAAACATTTAGGTAAATGAAAATAAAGCTATCTACTGCTGGCTTTGCAGTTAGGTGGGTTGGTAGTTAGGGATTCAGATGAGATTTTTCTGAGCTGTCCACAGGACTAAATTCTGCCCTCAATACTGTTATTGGATAACTAGAACAGCCTGAGTGTTTTTAGCCATTTGTGTGTGTGTGTGTGTGTGTGTGTGTGTGTGTGTGTGTGTGTGTGTGTGTGTGTGTATGCTTTCAAAGGGCTCATAAATGCCTGGCAATGTTTTCGTTTAATTCACTGGTTTCTTGTTGTTCCTTTGCCAGAAACTTGCAGTGAGTTCACCTAGTTCTGAATAGTCAGCACCTGTTCTCCTTTATACACAAATTCTATCTACTGGGTGGTACAACCAGTAACAGATATCTCTAGGCCTCAGAAAATCATATGATCCTAGATTCGCAAATGAGAATTCACAATTACTTATTTAGGTTTCAGAGATAACTGGAAACAAAGACTGTGTTAAAATCTAAAGCCTCTTTTGACTGAGGGATAGTCACTTCATTTTTAATATTAACTGATAATTATCACAAGCCTATTGGTTTTAAAACAGCTAAATCCTAAACTTGCTACATAAGTCACCGAATTAACTTATTCTTTTCTTTCAGGCCAGAGTCCGTAATTTTTTATGTTCAATGATTTATTGATAAAGTGAAAAGACTAAGAAAATAATTTTGACTATTGGATGGGAAAAGCACGTTTCAGAATCCATAGAGCTCATGATAAAGTAGATTCTAAGGTGAATTAAGTTTTCTTTTAACTACAGTTACAGTTTTTTTTTTTAACTACAGTTACAGTTTTTCTTTTAACTATAGTTACAGTTTTCTTTAACTACAGTTACTGCTCATACAATGGTGATCCGTGTTCAACCAGTGGGTTGTGATCTTCAAGGCAGACAGGTACGAAACAAGTGATCAACCCAAGTAGAATTATCTTCTAAAACAATAAATATGGAAGAAAGGGATATGTTCTAATGGTTTTTCTAGTTCTGTGATAAAATTTTAGGTATAAAAGGAAATCAGAAATTTCATAAATTCTGCTATTGGAAAGACCACCTGACAGTCATCAGCCAATCGTCAGTCAGTACATAAGTAACTAAATAAAAAAGAGATAGGTGAAGTTGACTCTTCCAAATAACCAAGACCATTTGGAAGAAGTTGCCTTCTTAATAAACTCAGGCTGGGCTTCCCTGGTGGTGCAGTGGTTCCATCCCTGGTCTGAGAAGATCCCACATGCCACAGAGCAACTAAGCCCATGGGCCACAACTACTGAGCTTGCGCTCTAGAGCTCGCAAGCCACAACTACTGAAGCCCACACACCTAGAGCTCGTGCTCCGCAACAAGAGAAGCCACCGCAGTGAGAAGACTGCGCTCACCGCAACAGAGTAGCACATGCTCGCTGCAACTAGAGAAAGCCCGCGGGCAGCAACGAAGAACCAACACAGCCAAAAATAATAAATAAAAATAAATTAATTAGAAAAAAAACAACTCAGGCTTCTTCACTGCCTTCATGTGCAGGGCATTCAGAACACATGCCAAACATTTATTTTTATTAGCCCTTCATTTGTTTAATTTCTTTTGACAGTTGTGGTTTTTTACAGCATACATGATATGACTAATTTATGTTTTCCTAATTGAACAGCTAAATATTCTTGCATATATTAATTTTACACAGTGCTTAGATGTTTCCAGAGAACTCTAATAAACTAATTAAATAAACCAACACACAATCCAATTTATGATTCATCCATCATTCGTCTGCCACTGATTCCAATATCCCCTCGCTTCCCTGGTGTTCTTGAATCAGCAAATATATTAGGAGAAAAACAACGCTATAATGATGCTTTGTATTAGATTTCCTGTACTGGCTGATAATTAATATTAGCAGATTATAATTCCATTAAAGGAATAGCTGTACGATATCCAGCGTTGGGCTCAACACTTCCATTTCCTGTTCTGAGGCAGACTAGCGTGAGAATTACCAACTTAGGATAATGAAGTTTGTCAGTTTCCTCCCCACCCCCTATCTAATTATGGACAGGTGCCTTCAGTGTTCAGTGAAGAGAAGAAGAGGAGATCCTGTAACTCTTCTCATTTTTTGTGATTAGACAGTGAGTTTGAAGAGTGAAGATCGGTGTTTAGCCTTTCCGTTGCCTGGCAGCATAGACATTTGCTTTCATTAATGCTTCCACTGAAATAACCCATCTCTTGCAACAGACAACCATTTATTCCTCTTACCAGAATATTAGTGTAAAATTCTGCAATATTTTGAAAATCTCCTTTGGAAATGTTTTACAGACAAGTAGATTATACGAGTGTCAGGGAGTGTGTGAAATAAATTTATCCGGAAGTTTAACAATGTCTTAAATGTTTGTTGTTGTTAACAAAGCCCTAAATATGGTAATCTGCTCAAAGTCCTTAAAGACTCCCCAGTTTAACTTTCTAGTCAACTGTGTTCCAAGGAGTTAGGCTAAAAATAGAGAACTAGAAATCCTGGTGATGATTATCTAAAATATAATCCCTAAGGATTAGAGAAAATATAAAATTAGCTGCAAAAAATTATAAAATAGATAAAATTTGCTTGCTCTACTTTGGTTTAAATATTTCTTTACCCCTGAACTTCCCTGGCCAAACTAAATTACAAATTTAACAGCCTCTGCTATGGAACAATCAGAAAGCCTCAGGGAAGCCTATATATTGCCATCTGCTGGTTGGTTGCAGAGGTTTCATGATCTGTCTTTTTGAAGGTCACGTTCAAAATATAAAGCTCCACAAATAAACTTAATATTGGAAGGTGAGAAATGACCCATTTTGTTTGTGTTTTTTTAATTTAGATTTCCAAACCACAGCTTGAAAATCGGAGGTATTTAGCTGTGTCACAGATATGGTGGTTTTGCCGAGTGCCTTGTTAATCTCACCTCATTGATTACGGCTCTTCATTTTCCTTCAAGTTTCTATGTATTTGAGTAGCCAGACCAAGAGTGAACAGAGACCAGGGACAGGGGAAAAAAAGAAAGAACTGCTGGCTAGCACCTGTAGGGAGTGACACCACTTATGAGACACATGTCTTGAGGCATTTCAGATTATTCTTGGCAGGTGTAACCTGAACACATCCTCAGCCAATGCCAGGGTGTCTGGCCATTATAATTAAAGTTACATTATAAAAACCTCCTGCTGTTACCTTCTTCTGAAAAATGCTGACGGAGACGTCCTCCGACAACTATGACAGTGTTTCCAACACCTCTACATTTGCTATTCTTGTGGGTGCAAACAACAGCATCCACCTTTACATCAGTTACCATGCAAATTAGAGATGCGACCAGCATAACTGTACGAGACAGGGCAGTGTGCCTTTGCGTCAGAGAGCGGCCTCTTCGCAGAGCAACAAGGAAAAGAAAGGCCATTGGATTTCTGAAAACTCAAAAGGGAAAGCGTTTTTCTGAGCTAGGAATAAACTCAAACTATAATATCACAAGAAAGGATAAAGCAAAAAGAAGGTTGGTAAAGCTTAGGGGTTTGAGACTTCAGTGTGATACCAAAAGAAGTATAAAATAACTAATGCCATTTTATTTCATTTCATGGAAATTTTAAGAATTTAGTAGAGAGCTATGTGTCTGGAGTCGTTAAATACCTGGAAATAGACGGATACATTACCTGACTTCTTTAAGTCTCACAGTCGTATAACTGTAAATGAAAATGCATGCAATAATACTTCGGCATTTTATATCTAAACTCAGTACTCATAAGAATTAAAAACAGTGACAAAAGGTAGCAGCTGCTTTATGGATCAAAATACTAGCTTTCCCCATGACTAGAAGACAGTAGTAGATACTTAAATAGGACAGATGAATTACTTAAGACACAAGAAATAGGAAATATCATAACTTGCAATAAGACAGGAAAGAACATTGAGAATTTGCTCTTGTAATTCTGCCTACCTTCCTCAGTCCTGAAATGCCAGCTTCTCCAACTTTTCGCGAGACTGGCTACAGACTTGTTTTTGCTATGGACTTGCAAAATGTTGCCATAAAGGGAATAGTCTTAAATTGTTAAACGTAAGCTAGTTCCCATCAGATTAAGTTGCTTTAAATAAAAAAAGTTTTCTTTTTCTTTTAAATTTACTTATTTTATTTTTGGCCGCATTGGGTCTTCGTTGCTGCTCACAGGCTTTCTCTAGCTGTCTAGTTGTAGCGAGCGGGGCCTACTCTTGGTTGTGGTGCGTGGGCTTCTCATTGCAGTGGCTTCTCTTGTTGTGGAGCACGGGCTCTAGGCATGCAGGTTCCGTAGTTGTGGCGCACGGGCTCTAGAGCTCAGGCTCAGTAGTTGTGGCTCACGGGTTTAGTTGCTTCGTGGCATGTGGGATCTTCCTGGACCAGGGCTCAAATCCGTGTCCCCTGCACTGGCAGGCAGATTCTTAACCACTGCGCCATCAGGGAAGCCCAAAAGTTTTCGTTTTAATAATTTAAAAACTACATCATTCTTCATCCTTACATGTGCTCAAGAAACTCTTGTTAGTGGCCATTCATTCTTTCCCACCAAAATGTTTATTGAGTACCTACTCTGTGCCAGAGATAGATCAAGGTTCTGGATATAGAAACGTGAATAAGTAAGACACATTTTCACCCCTTATGAAATGTATTCTAGGGGGGAAGTCAGATAATGAAGAATTAAACAAATTGATGAATAACTAAATGAGAGATGTAAAGATGAACAAATGAAACAAAAGAAATATTGAGCAGAGCTAATCTAGGATGTTACCACTTAAAAGTGTGTGTACATAATCCCATAACAAAAAAAAGCAATATAGCCTTGTGGAAAAACACCATAGATGCACATATGTGCTTGAGTTTAAAGGCAATGGTCTTTTACATTTAGCCTCTGGACATAAACTTCCTTTTTCATAAATTTAAGATAATAATTTTTGCTCATACTTCATGACCAAAATTCTGTAATGGGAATATTCAGTTTCATGACAAGGAGAAAAGGCTTAGCCTCCTGGAAGTTACCTACTTTTACACTATAGAATTTTGACACTGTCCCACCACTATATCTGGGTCCCTCTGTTTGACTTAGAGGCCCTTGACCACACTAAGGTCTTCAAGAACTGTGTATCCTAATTATGTGTGTGAAGGGAAGGCTAAAATTCTAGACATGATTGGAGAAATTATATATAAAAACAAGACGATATGAAAAAAGGACAGAAAATACCAGGTATCTGTAAGGATATGAAGCAACTGGAACTTCATATTCTATTGGTAGGAGAGTAAACTGGCACGGTCAGATTGGAAGGCTACTGGCAGAATCTACTGAAGCTTTGTGCACGTACCCCCATGAGACATCACTTTGACTTCTAGCAAAATACCCAACAGAGAAGAGTATGTATTTGTTCAACAAAGGCATGTATTGGAATTTTCATAGCAGCCTGATTTTCTAATAGCCAAACACTATAAACCACTCAAACGTCCATCCACAGGAGAATGGGTACATTGTGGTATATTCACAAGATGCGACACTACACAACAATGAGAATGAATACACTACAACTATAAATGACAATATAGAGAAGTCTCACCAGATGTAATATTGAGCAAAACAAATCAGGCACAAAAGAGTAAGTATGATATGATTCTGTATACAGGAAACAGAAAAGCAAGAAGCAATCATTAATGGCAATAGAAGACAGAAATACATTTGGGGTTTTGGGGAATGGAGGGGAGGAAGCTGAGGGCTTGAAGGTCACTTACTTTTCTTTGACTTTACTGGGTGAGGTGACACTGACATATTTGTTTTGTGAACTTTGATCCATATCTACACTTACACCTAACATATGTAAACGTCTGTTCGTTGTACTTCTATATATTTATTTAAAAAAGAAAAAAATAGGGCTTCCCTGGTGGCGCAGTGGTTGAGAGTCCGCCTGCCAATGCAGGGGACACGGGTTCGTGCCCCGGTCCGGGAAGATCCCACATGCCGCGGAGCGGCTGGGCCCGTGAACCATGGCTGCTGAGCCTGCGCGTCCGGAGCCTATGCTCCGCAACGGGAGAGGCCACAACAGTGAGAGGCCCGCGTACCGCAAAAAAAGAAAAAGAAAAAGAAAAAAAATACTAAGAAGCTTTAGAATTTCCAGGTTTCCTTGTCAGTCCTAAGAGTTAATACCCATCAAGCCAGTCTCAACTCCACAGTAACCTGCATCCTCTATGAAAACCAACCAATTCTGAAACCATTTAGTATGTTTTTCTTTGTCATTGCCCTTCCTTCACCTTTACCATACTTCACTCATTCACTGTAAAGTCAAACTGTGATAACGATTTGCGACTGAAGATCCATTATTTTAATTGACAGGTTTCCATCGCAGATTGCAGTATGTTACTATTTCTGTGATTTCTTCAGCAGACAGAAGTGCTTTGGGGGCCCTATTAATAGTAGTTTTAGAAATAGCAGGTGAGCAACTCTACTTCTGGTGGAGAATAAATAGTAACTTTTGCATGGAACAACTTTTGGGAATTGGGGGCCAGGGTGAAGTACCATGCTAGTAAAAGACCTGCCGATATCAAAGGAATAAACCAGTGCCTTCAAGTGCCTGCAAAGTTGCTTAAAATGGAAAATCTTCTCTCTACAGTCCAGCATGGTATTCAAGAGACTAGGACTAGTTGTATTCTTTTTGTCTTAAACAGTTCATACTTTGCGTTACAATTTCACCTCTACTTATAAGGATTCCCTTAAGTAGCCTTGTTAAGTCATGAATGAAGAAAATTCAGTTTCAGGCTATTTTCCAAGCCACGGGTGTCCAAACCCCACCATTCCCTCTGCCTTCTCCAACCGTTTTCCTGTTTTCTCTAGAATCATTAGAATGGAGTGATTGAACTCCAGTTTCACTCAAGCTGGCGTCCCGTGAAGTTCCTCCCTATGAGGCTAAACATCTGCCCAGGTATTTCCGTGTTACATTTTGGCTGTGATGTTATATGGCATAAAATATATGTCTCACTAAACTTCATGTTAATGAAACAGCAGCCTGACAGCTGGGATCAGCAGACAGTCAGAAGTCTTAGGGTTCCAAGGTATCATTAGCTTTTCTGCTCTTCTGTAGGAGAAAAGTTAAACAAACCGGGGCAATGTGAATTAAGACTCAGACTTAAACATTAGTACACATTCACCACCTCTTAATTTTAGGGTCTATTAAGGAGTGTTACCGAGAACAGCCTGATATAAGGCAAAACAGGTTCAGATGAGTATTGATACAACCTGTATCAACACAGTTTATCGTTTTGGGACTAAGAATTGGGGCCATTGGTGTCAACATGATTTGACAGTTTATTCCAGGAAGATAAAACCTTAAATCAACATATTACTGTACTGTTTGCTACAAAAACTTCTTGCCAACCGATTTATCCAGGCTAACAGTTTGCTTCTGTGGGCGAATTGCTCTCCTACTGCGGCAACAGATGGCACACCTGAGCAAACAGCTCACCTTTCAGAAGGCAGTTTACTTATCCAGACTTGCTATGGATACTTGCTGTATCCACAAATCCTAGGCATTTATGTCACAAATGTGTCCAATCCCATAATTTCCCTATTTTGAAAAACCTGTCTTCATTCACTTGAGCTCAATCCTCCAAACCATGTATTTTTTCCTGACTTCCTACATATTATGCACTACTGGGACACTTCCTTCCTTCCTTCCATCTATCATCTATCTATCATCTATCTATCTATCATCTGGTTGGCCAAAAGTGCCTTCACTTTGTAAGTAAAAATAAAAGACACATTTTTCATTTTCACCAAGAACTTTATTGGACAACGTATTCACCCTTTTGTTCCACTACCTTCTGCCGTTTTTCAGGCAACTTCATAATTCCATCTTCCCAAAACTTTTTATCTTTTTGAGCAACGAACTCTTCCAGATGCCTTTTACAGTTTTCCAAGGAATTGAAATCTTTTCCATTAAGAGAATTTTGTAAAGACCTAAATAAATGGAAATCCGAAGGTGCAATGTCTGGTGAATGCGGTAGATGAATCAGAACTTCCCAGCTAAGCTGTAACAGTTTTTGCCTGGTCATCAAAGAAAGATATGGTCTTGAATTATCCTGATGGAAGATTATGTGTTTTCTGTCGATTAATTCTGGATGCTTTTCGTCGAGTGCTGCTTTCAGTTGGTCTAACTGAGAGCAGTACTTGTTGGATTTTGAAAATCGTTTGTTGAAAATCAAACGATTAATTAATCGTTCGGTTTTCCAGAGGGAGCTCATAATAGAGGACTCCCTTCCAATCCCACCATATATACAACATCACCTTCTTTGGATGAAGACCGGCCTTTGGTGTGGTTGGTGGTGGTTCATTTCGCTTGCCCTACGATATCTTCTGCTCCACGTTATTGTACAGTATCCATTTTTCATTGCTCATCACAATTTGTTTTCAAAAAGGAATGTTTTCGTTTTGTAGAGAATCGTTCAAGTAGAGAATCACACATAGAAATACGGTCGAGAAGGTTTTTTCCCGCTTAACTTACGTGGAACCCAAACATCAAAGCGAGTAACATAACCAAGCTGGTGCAAATGATTTTCAACACTTGATATGGACATTTTGAGTATGTTGGTTATCTCCGGCGTGGTATAACATTGATTGTTCTCAATTAATGTCTCGCTTTGATCGTTTTCAACTTCAACCGGTCTCCCTGACCATGGAGCATCGTCCAGCAAGAAATCTCCAGCATGAAACTTCGCAAACCACTTTTGACACATTCAGTCAGTCACAGCACCTTCTCCATACACTGCACAAATCTTTTTTTTTTGCATTTTGGTTGCATTTTTACCTTTCTTGAAATAATAAATCATAACATGCCAAAAATGTTGCTTTTTTCTTCCATTTTCAATATTAAAATGGCTACACAAAAATTCACCAATTTGGATGTCTTTTTTAAATTTTTTAAATTTAAAAAATCTTTTAAACACCTTTATTGGAGTATAATTGCTTTACAATGTTGTGTTAGTTTCTGCTGTATAACAAAGTGAATCAGCTATATGTATACATATATCCCCATATCTCCTCTCTCTTGCGTCTCCCTCCCACCCTCTGTATCCCATCCCTCTAGGTGGACACAAAGCACCGAGTTGATCTCCCTGTGCTATGCGGCTGCTTCCCACTAGCTATCTATTTTACGTTTGGTAGTGTATATATAATGTCCATGCCACTCTCTCACTTCTTCCCAGCTTACCCTTCCCCCTCCCCGTGTCCTCAAGTCCATTCTCTACATCTGCGCCATTATTCCTGTCCTGCCCCTAGGTTCAGAAGAACCTTTTTTTTTTTTAAGATTCCATATATATGTGTTAGCACACGGTATTTGTTTTTCTCTTTCTGACTTACTTCACTCTGTAAGACAGCCTCTAGGTCCATCCACCTCACTACAAATTAACTCAATTTTATTTTTTTTTTATGGCTGAGTAACATTCCACGATAAGTCTTTTTCAAAATGCACGCTGATATGACAGCTGTCACATACAATCTAACAAAATTGTTTGCTTGTTTTGTGGTACGTGGGTCTCTCACTGTTGTGGCCTCTCCCGTTACGGAGCACAGGCTCCGGACGCACAGGCCCAGCGGCCATGGTTCACGGGCCCAGCTGCTCCGCGGCATGTGGGATCTTCCCGGACCGGGGCACGAACCCGTGTCCCCTGCATTGGCAGGCAGACTCTCAACCACTGAGCCACCAGGGAAGATCCCACATGCCACGTTTTGAATGAAGTTTTGAATGAAGTTAAAGACAACTAAGTGCTACTAGAGCCATCTTATGGAAAAAAGTGAACAAACCTTTTGGCCAACCCAATATCTATCCATTTATGCACTCAGACATCTATTCTTTCTCACTACATTAGGTGGGACAAACTTAGTTCTGCTTGATCAATAGGTTTTTATGGTGGTTTCCTTGGGAGTCTACAGTCAACAAGCAACAGAAAGGAATTTTATTATATTATTATGAAGGCTGGGTTATCAATAACAACAAAACACTTGTATTTCAACCACGGTGAGTTCATGCTTAATGAACTGCTTTCTTTCATAGGTCTTCATCTTACTAGTCATAAATAGTTCGGATGTTAAAAGTTGCTAGATATGTAAGCATCACCCAACTTTTTTTGATGGCTTAACTAAAAAGGAAAGAAGCTGTTTGATTCCATAGAAAGCATCTTAAATCAAAGGATTTGTGACGGTGGGTCTTAATTAGCATGATTAATCAAGGAATAATTAAATCTTATTCAATTTCTTTTTACCATGCAATTAAATTATAGAATTTTAAAGAAAATTAAAGCTTTCAATTAAAAAGGAGAAGGTAGTCCAACCTCAACTGTGAACTTATTTTTGAAATCCTACTCAGAATTGAAACAAAAAAAGCAATTTATCTGCCAGGTAATATGCATTAATGATCTAGTTCAACCTCCAAGAATTTGTGAAAAAATGCAAAGTCTTATAATCAAGCACATTCATTCCAGAAGTAATAAGACTTTAGTTATGTCTTTTTCCATGAAATTCCAGGCTCAATTCTGGGAAATATTTTTAAATTGTCTCCTTTCCTCATTAATGTCTACACATTACCCAAGGTGGAGATACTCAACTCCAAACTAAAGCAGTCATCTAGTTGCTCATATATGTGATGGTACTAGGGTACAAGAAAAATTTTGCATACTTCTTGCTGTTATGATTGAAAAATGAAATCTTTAAGACATTAATTAACTCATTTCTGGTCTGGGATGCATGAGAGTAGATTATTGTTGAAAAAAGTTATTTTTAAAATTGGTCCTGCAGGTCTCCATAACAACCTGATTGATGGTTTGACCACACAGTCCCCTGAACGGTGCACCTGACATTACACCACTTGAGACTCAGGAGAAATGTTAAAAATAATTTCTATTTCAGAATGTCAAATTTATCAAGAAATAAGTCCCCATTAAAACCTTTTGAAATGACTGAAAGAGATTTTTAGGCCCTCAAATAATGTTGTTTGTGGTGATACCATGAAGCGTTCAGCTATATTTTTAAAAACTAAAAGAATTTTGATTTGGAGGGAGGTCTAGATGGCAGAGTAGAAGCACATGGAGCTCACCTTCCCTCATAAACATATCAAAAATACATCTACATGTGAAACAATTCCCACAAAAAACCAACTGAAAACTGAGAGGAGATCTCATGTACAACCAAAGCTGCAAGAAAGATCCCCACATAACCAGGTAGGATGAAAAGAAAGAAAAAAAAAGGGAATCAGGACAGGAAATGCACTCCTGGGAGGGAGCTGTAAAACAGCCCCAATGTCAGCCTGCTCACAGTGGGGCTCAGCCCCTGTGCGGTGGGCTTCGTGAGTGTGCACCCACCGCGGGTGGGGCTGATTATCAGGGCTCCCTCGGGGGCGGCGGGTCCAGGGGTGGCTCCAGCAGTGGAAGAGTTTTTTGGCACAATACCAGGTGTCCAGCAGCACTGTAGAATCCCACATTCCCATCCCTGGCAGACAGCACCTGGCCAAGAATGCACAGTAGCTCCTTCCGCAGTGGTAGCGCTCCAATCCCACCTACCTCACATCCCAGCTTAGAACCAGATCTGGGGGGCTTCTAATCCAACACCTGCAGAGCAGACCCTGCCCCCGATAGGGCTGTGACAGCCACAGAGCAAAGAGGGGGCTCACCCAATATCCACTGCAGGTTCTCGTCACCACAGTACCAAACACATCCCCTATCAAGGGGACAATGACCAGCACACGCTAAGGAAAGACACGACGGGCATCCATACCAAAAACAGCCCTCGCACCAAAAATACTGGACTCACACAGTCTACACAGGGATGCTCCCACATAAAAACAGCCCTTCAAGACCACAGAAGGTAACTATTTCTCCTAAATCCATAGTCAGAGAAATTTAAGTAAAATGGAAAAACAGAGAAACCACTCCCAATTGCAAGAACAAGAGAAATCCCCTGAAAGAACAAGCAAACAATGAAACAAACCTCTCCAGTCTACCAGCGTTCAAAAAGGAGGTAATACAAATGCTAAAGGAATTAAGCAAGATTATAGGTAGAAATACGGATCACTGTAACAAGGAACTAGAAACTATAAAGAGGAACAAATCAAAATTAGACAACTCGGGCTTCACTGGTGGCGCGGTGGTTGAGAGTCCGCCTGCCGATGCAGGGGACACGGGTTCGTGCCCCGGTCCGGGAAGATCCCGCATGCCGTTGAGCGGCTAGGCCCGTGAGCCATGGCCGCTGAGCCTGCGCATCCGGAGCCTGTGCTCTGCAACGGAGAGGCTGCGACGGTGAGAGGCCCGTGTACCACAAAAAAAAAAAAAAAAAAAAAAATTAGGCAACTCAATTACCAAGATAAAAACCAAGATAAGGCAATGAATAGCAGACTAAATAATGCAAAAGAATGAATAAGTTAGCTGGAATATAGACTAATGGAAATCACCCAATCAGGAGAGCAGACAAAAACACAAAGGAAAAAAATTGAAAATTGATGTCAGTGGAGTGTTAAAGTCTCCTACTGAGGGGTGCATGAATCCTTTGATACTTCAATTAAAAAATAATTTAGATTCAAATTTAATAAGAAAAATTTTGAGGGATCTCAGAATTAAAATAATAATAAAATAGCAAGATAATCTATGAAGCCTAATTTATATAACTAGGTTAGGTGCAGAGAATGTAACCTATCCACATATATGGGGACTTGTGTAAACACATCAGCTCCAAGTTACATTTTTTAGAATTAAACCTGTTGACTTGCCTAGACTAATAATTAACTTAGCTCCTTGCTTTGCTTAACTATAAAGTTGCACTTTAATGGAGTCTACATGTTGAAAATCGCTACAAAAGCAAATGTTCTCTTTTTGAAATTGAAGTATAGTTGATTTACAATGTAGTTTTAGTTTAGGTATACAGAAAAGTGATTCAGTTATACATACATACTTCTTCAGATTTTCTTTCCTTGTAGGTTATTATGAAATACTGAGTATAGTTCCCTATGCTACAGTAGGTCCTTGCTGGTTATCTATTTTACATATAGTAGTGTGTATATGTCAATCCCAGCCTCCTAATTTATCTCTCCCCTTGCTTTCCACTTTGGTAACCATAAGTTTCTTTCCTACGACTGTGGGTCTATTTCTGTTTTGTATATAAGTTCATCTGTATCATTTTTTTCAGATTCCACATATTAGTGATATCCTATGATTTGTCTTTCTCTGTATGACTTATTTCATTTGGTATGATAATCTCTAGGTCTATCCACGTTGCTGCATTATTTTATTCTTTTTTATGGCTGAATAATATTCCATTGTGTAAATATACATCTTCTTTATTTATTCACCTGTTGATGGACATTTAGGTTACTTCCATGTCTTGGCTATTGTAAATAGCACTGCTATGAACACTGGGGTGAATTTATCTTTTTGAATTATGGTTTTCTCTGGATATATGCCCAGGATTGGGATTGCAGGATCATATGGCAGCTCTAAATTACAGGCCAATATCACTGATGAACACAGAAACAATATCCTCCACAAAATGTTAGCAAACAGAATCCAACAATACATTAAAAGGATCATACGCCATGATATGTGGGATTTATCCGAGGGATGCAAAGATTTTTCAATATCTACAAATAAACCAGTATGATATACCACATTAAAAAATGGAGGAGTGAAAACCAAATGATCATCTCAATAAATGCAGGAAAAGCTTTTGATAAAATTCAACATCCATTTAAGGTAGAAACTCTCCAAAAAGTGGGCACAGAGAGAACATACCTCAACGTAATAAAGGCCATATATGACAAACCCACAGCTAACATCATACTCAACAGTAAAAAGCTGAAAGCATTTCCTCTAAGATCAGGAACAAGACAAGGATGTCCACTCTTGCCACTTTTATTCAACGTGGCTTTGCAAATCTTATCAACATAAATGAGAGAGGAAAAAGAAATAAAAGGAATCCAAATTGAAAAGAAAGAAGTAAAACTATCACTGTTTGCAGATGACATGATACTACACATGGAAAATCTTGAACATGCTACCAAAAAACTACTATAGCTCACCAATGAACTCAGTAAAGTCACAGGATAACAAATTAATACACAGAAATCTGTTGCATTTCTATACAGCAATGAAAGATCAGAAAGAGAAATTAAGGAAACAATCCCATTTGCCATCACATTAAAAAGAATGAAATATAGTCAGGGATGATATCCATGATCTTGGTATCATTAACCTATTTATGACAAATGTCACATGTCCTACATGTTCCTGTGTAGAAATGAAGATATAATGTCCAGGCTTCCTCTTTTATGGTGGGCAAATTTTTCTTTTTTTTTTTTGGCCATGCCACACAGCTTGTGGGATCTCAGTTCCCCGACCAGGGACTGAACCCAGGCCACGACAGTGAAAGCACCAAATCCCACCCACTGGATCGCCAGGGAATTCCATGGAAAAATCATTTTAAAAGAGTTTTGTTCTCTATCACTTTTCTCCAATTTGAAATATCTGAGAGACAGACTACTCTTTCTCTGCTGGATAAATAAAACAGTGTGCTGCTTACAAGAACAGAGATTAAACACAGACTGTCCTTAGCTGTTGTCTCTCTCATTGCTCCTATTTTCATGCCCCATATTTTCTCTTCTCTGTAGTCATAAAATTAATCAAGAAAGAAATATAAAACATAATATACAGCAAGGGGTTTAATCTTAGAGCTTTGTTTCTTAATTTTTATTTTTTTAACATCTTTATTGGAGTATAATTGCTTTACAATAGTGTGTTAGTTTCTGCTTTATAAAAAAGTGAATCAGTTATACATATACATATATTCCCATATCTCCTCCCTCTTGCATCTCCCGCCCTCCAACCCTCCTTATCCCACCCCTTCAGGTGGTCTCAAAGCACCAAGCTGATTTCCCTGTGCTATGCGGCTGCTTCCCACTAGCTATCTACTTTACATTTGGTAGTGTATATATGTCCACGCCACTCTCTCACTTTGTCCCAGCTTGCCCTTCCCCCTCCCTGTATCCTCAAGTCCATTCTCTAGTAGGTCTGCATCTTTATTCCCATCCCACCCCTAGGTTCTTCATGACAATTTTCTTTGTTTTTTAGATTCCATATATATGTGTTAGCATATGATATTTGTTTTTCTCTTTCAGATTTACTTCACCCTGAATGACAGAATCGAGGTCCAACCACCTCACTACAAATAATTCAACTTCGTTTCTTTTTATGGCTGAGTAATATTCCATTGTATATATGTGCTACACCTTCTTTATCCATTCATCTGTCGATGGACACTTAGGTTGCTTCCATGTCCTGGCTATTGTAAATAGAGCTGCAATGAACACTGCAGCACATGACTCTTTTTGAATTATGGTTTTCTCAGGGTATATGCCCAATAGTGGGATTGCTGGGTCATATGGTAGTTCTATTTTTAGTTTTTTAAGGAACCTCCATACTGTTCTCCATAGTGGCTGTATCAATTTACATTCCCACCAACAGTGCAAGAGGGTTCCCTTTTCGCCACACCCTCTTCAGCATTTATTGTTTGTAGGTTTATTGATGATGGCCATTCTGACTGGTGTGAGATGATATCTCATTGTAGTTTTGAGTTGCATTTCTCTAATGATTAATGAGGTTGAGCATTCTTTCATGTGTTTATTGGCAATCTGTATATCTTCTTTGGAGAAATGTCTATTTAGGTCTTCTGCCCATTTTTGGATTGGGTTGTTTGTTTTTTTGATATTGAGCTGCATGAGCTGCTTGTAAATTTCAGATTAATCCTTTGTCAGTTGCTTCATTTACAAATATTTTCTCCCATTCTGAGGGTTGTCTTTTCATCTTGTTTATGGTTTCTTTGCTGTGAAAAAGCTTTGAAGTTTCATTAGGTCCCGTTTGTTTATGTTTGTTTTTATTTCCATTTCTCTAGGAGGTGGGTCAAAGAGGATCTTGCTGTGATTTATGTCATAGAGGGTTCTGCCTATGTTTTCCTCTAACAGTTTGATAGTTTCTCGCCTTACATTTAGGTCTTTAATCCATTTTGAGTTTATTTTTGTCTATGGCGTTAGGGAGTGTTCTAATTTCATTCTTTTACATGTAGCTGTCCAGTTTTCCCAGCACCACTTATTGAAGAGGCTGTCTTTTCTCCACTGTATATGCTTGCCTCCTTTATCAAAGATAAGGTGACCATATGTGCATGGGTTTATCTCTGGGCTTTCTATCCTGTTCCATTGATCTATATTTCTGTTTTTGTGCCAGTACCATACTGTCTTCATTACTGTAGCTTTGAAGTATAGTCTGAAGACCAGGAGCCTGATTCCTCCAGCTCCGTTTTTCTTTCTCAAGATTGTTTTGGCTATTCGGGGTCTTTTGTGTTTCCATACAAATTGTGAAATATTTTGTTCTAGTTCTGTGAAAAATGCCAGTGGTAGTTTGATAGGGATTGCATTGAATCTGTAGATTGCTTTGGTAGTCATTTTCACAATGTTGATTCTTCCAATCCCAGAACATGGTATATCTCTCCACCAGTGTGTATCATCTTTAATTTCTTTCATCAGTGTCTTATAAATTTCTGCATACAGGTCTTTTGTCTCCTTAGATAGGTTTATTCCTAGATATTTTATTCTTTTTGTTGCAATGGTAAATGGGAGTGTTTTCTTAATATCACTTTCATATTTTTCATCATTACTGTATAGGAATGCAAGAGATTTCTGTGCATTAATTTTGTATCCTGCTACTTTACCAGATTCATTGATTAGCTCTCGTAGTTTTCTGATAGCATCTTTAGGATTCTCTACGTATAGTATCATGTCATCTGCAAACAGTGACAGCTTTACTTCTTCTTTTCTAATTTGGAGTCCTTTCATTTCTTTTTCTTCTCTGATTGCTGTGGCTAAAACTTCCAAAACTATGTTGAATAATAGTGGTGAGAGTGGGCAACCTTGTCTTATTCCTGATGTTAGTGGAAATGGTTTCAGTTTTTCACCATTGAGGATGATGTAGGCTGTGGGTTTGTCATATATGGCCTCTATTATGTTGAGGTAAGTTCCTTCTATGTCTACTTCCTGGAGGGTTTTTATCATAAATGGGTGCTGAATTTTGTCGAAAGCTTTTGCTGCATCTATTGAGATGATCATATGGTTTTTCTCCTTCAATTTGTTAATATGGTATATAACACTGATTGATTTGCATATACTGAAGAATCCTTGCAGTCCTGGGTTCAACCCCAGTTGATCATGGTGTATGATCCTTTTAATGTGCTGTTGGATTCTTTTTGCTAGTATTTTTTTGAGGATTTTTGCATTTATGTTCATCAGTGATATTGGCCTGTAGTTTTCTTTCTTTGTGACATCTTTGTCGGGTTTTGGTGCAGGGTGATAGTGGCCTTGTAGAATGGGTCTGGGAGTGTTCCTACCTCTGCTATATTTTGGAAGAGTTTGAGAAGGTCAGGTGTTAGCTCTTCTCTCAATGTTTGACAGAATTCACCTGTGAAGCCATCTGGTCCTGGGCTTTTGTTTGTTAGGAGATTTTTAATCACAGTCTCAATTTTAGTGCTTGTGATTGGTCTGCTTACATTTTCTATTTCTTCCTGGTTCAGTCTTGGAAGGTTGTGCTTTTCTAAAAAATTGTTCATTTCTTCCAGGTTGTCCATTTTATTGGCATGTAGTTGCTTGCAGCAATCTCTCATGATCCTTTGTATTTCTGCAGTGTCAGTTGTTACTTATCCTTTTTCATTTCTAATTCTATTGATTTGAGTCTTCTCCCTTTTTTTCTTGAAGAGTCTGGCTAATGGTTTATCAATTTTGTTTATCTTCTCAAAGAACCAGCTTTTAGTTTTATTGATCTTTGCTATCGTTTCCTTAATTTCTTTTTCATTTATTTCTGATCTGAGCTTATGGTTGGAGCATTTAATCCATTTACATTTATGGTGGTTATCGATATGTATGTTCCTATTACCATTTACTTAACTGTATTGGGTTTGTTATTGTAGGTCTTTTCATTCTCTTGTGTTTCCTGCCTAGAGAAGTTCCTTTACCATTCGTTGTAAAGCTGGTTTGCTGATGCTGAATTCTCTTAGCTTTTGCTTGTCTGTAAAGGTTTCAATTTCGCCATCAAATCTGAATGAGATCCTTGCTGGGTAGAGCAATCTTGGTTTTAGGTTTTTCCATTTCATCACTTTAAATATGTCCTGCCACTCCCTTCTGGCTTGCGGAGTTTCTGCTGAAAGATCAGCTGTTAACCTTATGGGAATTCCCTTAGTATGTAATTTGTTGTTTTTCCCTTGCTGCTTTTAATATTTTTTCTTTGTATTATATTTTGATAGTTTGATTATTATGTGTATTGGCATGTTTCTCCTTGGATTTATCCTGTATGGGACTCTGCGCTTCCTGGACTTGATTAACTATTTCCTTTCCCATATTAGGGAACTTTTCAACTATAATCTCTTCAAATATTTGCTCAGTCTCTTTCTTTTTCTCTTCTTCTGTGGGACCCCTATAATTTGAATGTTGGTGCGTTTGATGTTCTCCCAGAGGTCTCTGAGACTGTCCTCAATTCTTTTCGTTCTTTGTTCTTTATTCTGCTCTGCAGTAGTTATTTCCACTATTTTTTCTTCCAGGTCACTTATCTGTTCTTCTGCCTCAGTTATTCTGCTATTGAACCCTTCTAGAGTATTTTTAATTTCATTTATCGTGTTGTTCATCACTGTTTGTTTGCACTTTAGTTCTTCTAAGTCCCTGTTAAACGTTTCTTGTACTTTCTCCATTGTATTTCCAATTTTTTGGATCATCTTCCCTATCATTCTGAATTCTTTTTCAGGTAGACTGCCTATTTCCTCTTCATTTGTTGGGTTTGGTGGGTTTTTCTCTTGCTCATTCATCTGCTGTGTGTTTCTCTGTCTTCCCATTTTGCTTAACTTACTGTGTTTGGTGTCTCCTTTTCGCAGGCTGCAGGTTCGTAGTTTCTGTTGTTTTTGGTGTCTGTCCGCAGTGGCTAAGGTTGGTTCAGTGGGTTGTGTAGGCTTCCTGGTGGAGGGGACTAGTGCTTGTGTTCTGATGGATGAGGCTGGATCTTGTCTTTCTGGTGGGCAGGTCCACATCTGGTGGTGTGTTTTCGGGTGTTTCTGAACTTAGTATGATTTTAGGCAGCCTCCCTGCTAATCGGTGGGGTTGTGTTCATGTCTTGCTAGTTGTTTGGCATAGGGTGTCCTGCACTGTAAATTGCTGGTCGTTGAGTGAAGCTGGGTGCTGGTGTTGAGATGGAGATCTCTGGGAGATTTTCGCCATTTGATATTACATGGAGCTGGGAGGTCTCTTGTGGACCAGTGTCCTGAACTTGGCTCTCCCACCTCAAAGGCACAGCCCTGACACCTGGCTGGAGCACCAAGAGCCTGTCATCCACATGGCTCAGAATAAAAGGGAAAAAGAAAAGAAAAGAAAAGAAGGAAGATAAAATAAAATAAAGTTATTAAAATAAAAAATAATTATTTAAAAAATTGTTGTAATAAAAAAAATAATCGAAAAAGAGACCACCAAAACCAAAAAACAAATCCACCAATGATAAGAGCTAAAAACTATACTAAAAAAAAACAAAACAAAAAAACAGACAGAACCCTAGGACAAATGGTAAAAGCAGAGGTAGACAGACAAAATCTCACACAGCAGCATACACATACACACTCACAGAAAGAGAAAAAGGGGGAAAAATATATATATATATATATCGTTGCTCTCAAAGTCCACCTCCTCAATTTGGGACGATTCGTTTTGTATTCAGGTATTCCACATATGTAGGTACATCATGTTGATTGTGGAGATTTAATCCGCTGCTTCTGAGGCTGCTGGGAGAGATTTCCCTTTCTCTTCTTTGTTCGCACAGCTCCTGGGGTTCAGCTTTGGATTTGGCCCCGCCTCTGCGTGTAGGTCGCCAGAGGGCGTCTGTTCTTCACTCAGACAGGACAGGGTTAAAGGAAAGGCTGATTCGGGGGCTCTGGCTCACTCAGGCCGGTGGGAGGGAGGACACGGAGTGTGGGGCGGGCCTGTGGCGGCAGAGGCTGGCGTGACGTTGCACCAGCCTGAGGCGTGCCGTGCGTTCTCCCGGGGAAGTTGTCCCTGGATCCCGGGACCTTGGCAGTGGCGGGCTGCACAGGCTCCCCGGAAGGGGGGTGTGGATAGTGACCGGTGCTCATACACAGGGTTCTTTGTGGCAGCAGCAGCAGCCTTAGCGTCTCATGCCGGTCTCTGGGGTCCGCACTGTTAGCCGCGGCCCGCGCCCGTCTCTGATGCTCCTTTAAGCAGCGCTCTTAATCCCCTCTCCTCACGCACCAGG
Source organism: Pseudorca crassidens (assembly GCF_039906515.1). NCBI lineage: Eukaryota > Metazoa > Chordata > Mammalia > Artiodactyla > Delphinidae > Pseudorca > Pseudorca crassidens. Next base: position 192,718,374 of record NC_090296.1, read on the forward strand.
AAACAAAGAGGGAAGAAAAAGTCTCTTGCCTCTTCGGCAGCTCCAGACTTTTCCCCCGGACTCCCTCCCGGCCAGCCGTGGCGCACCAATCCCCTGCAGGCTGTGTTCACGCCACCAACCCCAGTCGTCTCCCGGCGCTCCGACCAAAGCCCGAGCCTCAGCTCCCAGGCCCGCCTGCCCCGGCGGGTGAGCAGACAAGCCTCTCGGGCTGGTGAGTGCCGGTCGGCCCTGATCCTTTGTGCAGGAATCTCCCCACTTTGCCCTCCGCACCCCTGTGGCTGCGCCCTCCTCTGCGGCGCCGAAGCTCCCCCTTCTGCCACCCGCAGTCTCCGCCCGCGAAGGGGCTTCTAATGTGTGGAAACCTTTCCTCCTTCACAGCTCCCTCCCATTGGTGCAGGTCCCATCCCTGTTCTTTTGTCTCTGTTTTTTCTTTTGCCCTACCCAGGTACGTGGGGACTTTCTTGCCTTTTGAGAGGTCTGAGGTCTTCTGCCAGCGTTCAGTAGGTGTTCTGTAGTTGTTCCACGTGTAGATATATTTCTGATGTATCTGTGGAGAGGAAGGTGATCTCCACATCTTATTCCTCAGCCATCTTGAAGCTCTTCCTGTTTCTTTAAATTATAATTTTAGGTCAATAGCCTTTCCTGTATACTGTACAGAAGTGCTATCAGTCCAGAAACTTTGATGCTAATCACAGGTGTCTCCCTATCCAATGCAGAGAAGTATTATTTTTAAAAACTCTGTCTTTATTACATATGGTATTTTAATTGCTTTTACAATCCCTTTTTTTCTAATTAAAAAATAATAAACACTCATTCTGGAAATATATAATGGTTTTTGAGCTTAAAAAATCACATAATCCCATCACTCTAAAACCAGCCACTGTTAATACTTTGATGTACACTCCTCAAGCCTTTGCTTCTACCCACATACGCAAATGGAGATCACACAGCACATAGTTATATAACTTGCTTTTTTTACTTAATATTATCAGAAGAGTTTTAAATTCTCATTGAGTTTCAACAATCATCAACACTTTGCCAATACTGCTTCATCTATTACTCCACTTCTGTCGGGTGGGGGGGAGGGCAATCACTAGAGTATTTGAAAACAAATCCCAGAAATCTTTGCAATTTATTTACAAATATATAAGAACTTAGCTCTAAGATTTAAGGTATTTTAAAAACCTAACCACAATCCCATTGTCACTCCACCAAAATAAATGCATAATTATTATAATTCCTTAATATCAACTAAAATACAGCCCATGATAAACATAGCCTGTGGTCTCAGAAATGTCTTTAATTTATATAAGAATCTAAACAAGTTGTATAGATTGTATTTTGTTGATTTGTCTCCTAAAACTCTGTAACGTATATTACAATGTTCCCTTCTTTATTTTTCTCAATGACATTTATTTATTGAAAAGAATGAGTCATTTATTCTGTAGAATTTCTCAAGTGATGAACTTTGGTAATTGCCTCTTCATAGTGCCATATACCTTGTTTTTCTGTCCCTTGTATTTCCTGTAAAGTTGTCATTGGATCTAGGGCAGTGTTTCCCAAACAATTTTCTGCAATGATGAAACGGTACTATATCTATACTATCCAAAATGTTATCCACAAGCTACATGTAGCTTTGAGTACTTCAGATGTGGCTAGAATGAACTTTTAACACGTTAAATTTAACTCTAATTTTAAATAGACATATGTGGCTACTTCATTTTTTATCCCATTCTAAAACATTACCATTTTAACTTTAATTATGTCATAAATTTCAAGTTTTCTTAAATTTTATTTAGAATACAAAGCAAAATTACTTTTTAAATTATTTATTTTCTTCTGGTTAATCACTTCTAAATTTATAATCATCTATGCAGCTTCATTTTTATTGTTTATGTTGCATATTGTTTTCATAAGCCTCTGTGATGATTTTTATTTATTCACCTTTAGATGAGGAAGCCTTTCAAGGGAGGGTATTTGTCCATGAACTGGATTGGTTGAATCCTTTGCTCCCTCTCAATATCTACAAAGATTTTTAATCAGGAGGGGTTATTTTTAATGATAAACTGTCACTACCAGTTTAGTAAATCAACATTTCGAGGAAAGGAGATAGGGATGTGGTGACATGAATATCTTTGCAGTAAAATGTTTTTTGATAAATGGAAAGCTAAAGCATATACAACTTACAAAACAGTTAAACTGACTAGAAACCACAACCTACCGTGAACGGTTAAAGCACAGCCGGTCTCTACCAACCTCACGTAGTGTCCCAAATGATCGATAGCTGGCTGACGTAGTGTTTCTCAGGTTTCCCCATTGTAACATTACCACCCCTTTCTCCATGCGGCATGGTCTTCGGAAGGAAATCACTATGCCAGGCCCACATTTAAGTGGCGGAGAGTCGTGCTTCCCCTCCAGGAGGATCATGTATCTACATAAATTATTTGGAAATGTTTTTGCATGGGAGATTTGTTTCCCCCTCACATATCCTTTGACCTAATTATTTATTTGTATTCATATGGACTCACGGGTATTTATTTTATACCTCGGGTTTAATTTTTTTTTTTTTTTTTTTTTGCAGTACATGGGCCTCTGTTGTGACCTCTCCCGTTGCAGCGCACAGGCTCCGGACGCGCAGGCCCAGAGGCCATGGCTCATGGGCCCAGCCTCTCCCCGGCATGTGGGATCCTCCCGGACCGGGGCACGAACCCGTGTCCCCTGCATCGGCAGGTGGACTCTCAACGACTGCGCCACCAGGGAAGCCCTAATTAATTTATTTATTTCTCAAATTATTCTAGCTTTGGCCATTGGGAATGCTTTTAGCTGGCTCCTGTGTCCCTTTGGCATGCCCTAGGACTAACGGCATTTTTCCTTTTAGTATTTCCTTATTTTCTGGAACTCCAGTCTCATTTTGTATATTTGCTGCCCCAGTCCTAGAATTAACCATTTCACCAAGGAGCCCTGGTTCCTCATAATGGAAAACAGTATTAGAAACCAAGATCTGGATATGAGAATTCTTATTGCTACTGGACCTTCAGATGACAGAGCAAGGAAATATATGTGTATAATCTAACATGTGTATATACACGTATCTATGAGTATTTCCATATGTAACAATTTGTATAGACATTCAGATAAACATGAATTTATACTGATATCTCTAACTCGATCAATTAGCACATGGATTATTCCAGCCCCTTCCTCTTGGCTCTCCATAAATTTTCACTCCTGAGTTATCTTTTTGATCCATCATCCACTCTGGGTTCTTGACGCAGTCGTGCCTGGTGTCTTTCCTAATGTTGTTACCTGCCATGTGTCTGAGTGACATCATGATGACTTTCTACTTGGTGTAGTGCCTGCTCAAATCCTGAGCCATTTGTGCCATTGCTTTCAACAGAAACTGATTTCTAGTGTTAAGTGGATTCCATGCGATATGTTTTCAGCCCCTCCAGTTGCCCATCCTTGTCCCCAGACACCAAAGAATCCTCAGAGTAATGTTCTGTTAGGAAGTACTCTACTGATATCTGTGACACTAGTCAAATTGCTATGGGAAAAAAGGTCCCTTGGGCGTCTTATCTGTGGTTCAACCTGTGGTTGGACGGTTAGACACCCAATGATCGTGCTGTTACCATAATCCAAACTACATATATCTCATGTCATTAGGCTCTAAACAGAACGGATTCAAGTTGTTTTCTTTGTTTACACGTGTCCAGATGCATATCCCCTCTGGGATGGGTCACATTAAGGAATCAGGAATACAGGAAGAATCTCCTCTGTAATGACCCAGCTTGAAATCATCCTAAATTAAAGGCAAATGTGTGCTGTTGAAAAATTAGTACACTGACCTTGTAAGTGGGATAGTAAGGTTGGGCACATTTCAAGATTTATTCTGAGAAGCTACATTCAAATTCCAATTCAATCCCTATTTAATAAAGAGAAAAATGCACGTGGGAAAACTGCCCTACATTTCACCTTATAATGATGGTTGGATTTCTAGTTCTTGTCCCTTTCGCCTCTCTCTCAGCCACTGATTTCCTGCTTCTTGAATTGCTTTTCTCTTTTCGTCAGCATATTATTACTTTGACCAGATTTCCCTCGTGCTTCTCCAATAGAGCTCTATCTCTACTTCACCCATGTCTCACTTTCTGGTCTCTCCGATAAGCAGTGCCTTTCTTCTCTTTCCTCAGAATTAATGCTTCCTTTTGAGTAAGAACAATTCTCATAGTCCCAAGGTACAAGTGAGTAAGTCCTAACCATTCCTACAGCCTCGCTTAGTTTGGAAAGATTTTATGATCCCTAATCCTCTGCTTTGTTGCAACATACCATGTGGCTTTTGCTAATGTTGAAAGTAACAATGTGTTTTTAATCTAATTTACTAATGTAGAACAGCTTTCTTCTGGATCACAGTGGTGTAACCATTGACAACCAGGGCTTTGGCTCACGTTGAGTGTGAGTGCGTAGGATCAGGAACTAAAATTTTCCAGTAGCTCACTATCCCAATTTAATCTCCATCAATCTTAGTGAATTAATGAGCAAGTAGTAACAGGCTAAATCAGTAAATGTTTATGAACAATGATGTGGTTTCTTTGAATGTTTATCATTCAAAAGCCATGCCACTGTGTTCAACCAGGCTTTTATTGTTGTTCTCACTTCTCTTATTGGATTATTTTTAAACTCTGTGTACACAGAGCAAGTGGTTATTCAAACCATTCTTCATGTCCTCCATATCACTCTCATTCTAACAGCTAACATACCCTTATGCACCTGAAACTCATTTTTTTTCCCTCTAGGTCTATGCTCTTGTGCTTATTTTCAGAGGAGAGGTGCCTTACATTCTTTCTCAAATGAATCCCCTCTATCTTCACTCTTTCTGCTATGAGCCCCCCTTTGGGGATATCTACAGCAATTCTTTCTGCTCTCTTTTCTGCTTTGAAAAAAACTCAAGTCTTCCTTGGTTTGTGGGGAAAAAAAAAAGCATGATCATTTTGAATTTTCTGTTTGTTTTAAATAAATTTATTTTATTTATTTATTTTTGACTGCATTGGGTCTTCATTGCTGCGTGCCGGCTTTCTCTAGTTGCGGTGAGCAGGGGCTACTCTTCCTTGCGGTGCGTAGGCTTCTCATTGCAGTGGCTTCTCTTGTGGAGCATGGGCTCTAGGCACACGGGCTTCAGTAGTTGTGGCGTGCGGGCTCAGTAGTTGTGGCTTGCGGACTGTAGAGCGCAGGCTCAGTAGTTGTGGCACACAGGCTTAGTTGCTCCGCGGCATGTGGTATCTCCCCGGACCAGGGCTCAAACCTGTGTCCCCTGCGTTGGCAGGTGGATTCTTAACCACTGCACCCCAGGGAAGTCCGGAATTTTCAAGCTAGCATTTTATTCTCCTTGTGTTTTTTGCCAGCATCTTAGAATTCAGTTTTCTATTCCTTATCCCCCATTCTCTTTAACCTCCTGAAATCTGGCTTCCCTCCCCATCATTGGTCTGACAACACCCCTGCAGAGGTCACCAATGGCTTCGTCATCAATTTCATGACATCCTGACTGCTCATTATCTCTGTCTTGAGCTTCTTCTTTTGAAACTCCTCTCCTGGTTGGTTTCCATGACACAATAATGCAGTCTTGCCTTTACCTCATTGTTTCCCCCTTTCCAATTTCTTTTTTTAATCTCCTGGCTCACTCACTATGGCTATTTACAAAATTAGTCCTCATTAATTCTGCTCTCCCTTATCTATGCTTTCTCCCACATATAAACTCATCCACATCCACTAATTTAACCATGGGGATAATTTAAGGTCTCTATCTGTAGGCAAGTTCCATCTCCTGAGTTCCAGTTCTGGATTACCTACTGGGCATTGTTATTCGGTAGCACCCCTTCACCTCAAACTCATAATGTCTAAATTGGAAATAATTTTCCTTCTCTAGCCCCTAAATTGGCTCATTTTCTTATTTCTCTGTTTCTGTTAGTATTTTTTCATTTTGCTAGATGCACAGACTACCCAACACCTCAGATTTTTGTGTGTCCTTATATCACCCAGATCTCCACAGTTCCAGTCTCGTGGCTTCTACTAGAATCCACAGATTGCTTCCTGGATGCCTCAATTACTGTCATAAACACCTAAGCCAGAGCCCCTACTTCCATCTACTCTCTATGTAGAAATGCACTTGCAAACTGAGATGATCCTAATTTTCTTAAAGTAACACTTTTACCCTACAACCAGCTCTTTTCAAAAAGAATACATGGCTTCCTTATTGCCTGTTCAGGAGAGACTTAACTATGGAAGACCTTGGATGACAAGATAAAAAACAGGGGAAGACTTTTAAGGGTTTTTATTTGGGAAACTATGGAAAAATAAAGAAGAAGAAGAAGAAAGAAATTTAGTTTGCTTTAATTATACTGTGACAGGCAGGTTAGAGAAGGTGAGCCTGGAGGCAGGCATATCATCTTGGAATTCTTGCGGTTGTCTTTGAATGAAACGATGGATAAGAAGTTAAAACGGCACAGTGGAAGGAGCAACCTAAGAAAGACTGTAAAGAGAAACCATCGAGTTTCTCAACCAGGCAAGCTGGGTATTGACTGGTTGTGGGGGTGAGAGAAAGGGAAAAACTAGAAGCAATTCCAGTTTCAAGGATGGTGATCTGTAGGACTGTGGGAAAATCACATTTATAGGAGAATAGGAAAATACAACTATTTGGAGATGGAGAAAATTTGTGATTTCCATTTGACATATAGTGTGTTAATGATTTCATCAAGTAAATATGTGATACTTGAGATACATCAGGAATTTTAAAACATAGGATTCCTTCTCTGGGAAATTTTCATGGTCTTCCCTGAAAAAAAGTCATGATAGAGCCATATAAGGGCACTCGTCCTTCAGACCCGGAAGGGTGTTCTGCCACTTTCAGAACAAGTAGGAACTACAGATTTCAACCACATATTGAGTTCGGAAAGAATAATCACAAACAAGAATAAGTTATCAGAATTATGGTAAATCTAGAAGAGATGTCCTTACGCATGATAGTATTTCTCTCTTGTTTATTATGGGGTGAATCAAGGAGGTAAGGAATTATTAATTCATTCTCATTATTTGTATGCCAAGGAATGTCAGATATATTTTTTATGACATTCACACTCACCACTCTTACTCCCCACAAATTCATTCATTACTCCCCCTGTTCACTTTGTCATCGTGTTGAGTACAGAATGGAGATTTCAAGGTTTTTATGTTGTTAAAGCAATGATTTTTGTAAAGATAAAAACACACACACAAACACATATAGAGCTCTATCACCTACACATGCAGAGTTGTCACTCTGGCTTTATGTGCCCTTTTCAAAATTATTTGTTTCATAAGTAAAATTTAAACAATTTTATACCTGCACCACTCAAGCAGACTGGATACTATCTAGGCCTTTAGATAATTTCAGCACAAGCTCTAGAAGAAAACGGTTACACATCTGAGACGAGTACCTGACAGAAATGTAGGGTAGATGGGAAGAAAGGGAGAGCGACGGCCCAAGGTCTTATATCAATATTAACCATTCCACTGTCCAGGATACTCACAAGCAGAAACACATGCTCTACACTTGGGCCCCATGAGACTGGTCCTCCAGCCTAGGACACACTCTCTAAGATGGGTAGAGACACATACACTATAACTCTAAGACCCAAATATGTTTACTTCTAGGACCATGAAGGCTTCAATTGTCCAAATAGCTTCATGAAGGCCATCACGTATGTCACTGTCCAAAGCAGGGTTTCTATAACATCTGTCTTTTAGGGGACACCAACTCATTTGCCAAACTTCATGGAAATGTCACAGATAGTCATCTGGAAACTTATCATATGCATATACCTATAGATGTAGAGGCAGATGTATATATGATCCTATACCACACACACAGTATTTTTTACCTGCTACAAGTAGTAGCCTTATTTCTCTGTTGGTCTATAGTCTGCTTTCTAACTACAGAGAGATAAGCCCCTTTGCATCTTATTGTACATGAAGGATAAAGATGTAAGAACTAATAGAGCTCAACACAAGTCAAACTTCAATCTAAACATACTCATCCAAATGTCCAAAGGGGAGAAAACATTCTGGAAATGCAATCAGAATCATCTTTCAGTGTAAGGTATAATTCTTCAACGAGAATGAATATTAATTTCCTCTGAACCTCCTGTAAAAACTTTTGGTTCTTTGTCCCGTCTCTCAGGCCCCAATAAATCTAGCAACATAGTAGCCTTAAGATATTAATGGTTGATGATTATTTCTAGTTTATTCTTGGAAAACTTTATTTCTCAATTTTAATAGTAGATTGCATGTCAATTAATGAGATGAATAATATAGATGGATGGGTTATTGCAAAAGATATTGGGTATAAAGGCCATAAATTCCTTTGCAGTGTACTCAAATATTCCTAATATATCAGTTTTATCAATGTTATTGACCTTCTTAACAAACCATCTTTTGGTTTCATTGATTTTTCCTATTGTTTTTCTGTTTCTATTTTACTGACACCTTCTTTGTTATTTAAATATAGATGGCCTCCTTCACCTACATTTAAGTGGGACCTTGCATTTGAAATTCAGTAATGCCTTTAATTAGCCTGCTTTTCAATCCTGTGTAAGTTTATAGCTCATACATGCACCACCAAATCTCTCTCCACTAGGCTACCATCTAATGTGAAACATAAATATAAGTATGAATACACTTGTATGGATAAAACTATACTGAAGCAAGTAAGTTCCTCAGCCTCTCAGTTCCCTCCAATCTGCTTCACTTACCTTTTCCTCTAGCAGACTGGGGAGCTTTCAAATATGCCCATGAAAGACAAAAGGCGATCTTACTTCTTTTCTTAGAGGTTATGCAGAAAGAATATCACTGTACCCAATCAAGAAAAAAATCAAGAATGTGTTTCTGCACGTTCCTTCCTGGGCCTGTGTTACTGATGGTGTAAAATCTGGTTGACAGTAACATGGAATAACCATGGTCTTACCTCACCCTTTGGACAGCCAACAGCATCTCAAATTACCGCAAGGTCTTTTCAGGGTCAAGTTGTCCATCATTTCAAATTTAGCTGCAGGTCTCTTTCCCTTAAAATTGAAGGGGAAAAAAAATGTCAACTTCAGGTTGCTGCTCAGCAGCTTTTGAAAAACAAACATTAATTACACGCCTATTCTGTGTCAGGTACTGCCTAACAATATGTATTATTTCCCCCAATGTTCCCAACTTCGGTTGAGGGAGGTTGAGTCATCAGGACCCACTTTTCACTGTCAAGACACTTTGTAATCTCTGAGTAATTCAAAAGAAAAAGACCAATGTGCCTAGAAATAACTTGGGAGGTTTTATTTTCTTTGAATAGCTAAAGAACCACATGCAAGGCTGTAGATTTTAATAGAACTTGTATAGACCACAAAACCCTTTCCAGTAGCAGAGTATTACTCAGACCATTTTTCCACTTTCAGCTCTGTGCCAAGACAACATCTTAACCACCCATAGCGTATGACAGGGCTGGAGACATCACCCAGGAGAGACAGGTCAAATCACTGCCACTGCTCTGTTTGCCAGACCTTCTTCTTGTGATTTCTTAACGTCTTCTAACACTGTTCTATAAGATGTCTTAGCACCTGTGTTTCTCCCCAAAGCCATCCTCCATTGATACAACTATCCAGAATCACTAGATCTTACCAAATACGTGAAAGGCAAAAAGAATTTTAAGACCAAATGTAGTATGGATTACCCACTGAGGCCTTGATTGAATAAAGAAAAACAGAGAAATATACTATTGCTCAAACCAGAAAGGCAGGAAGCTGGAATGTTGCCTAAACCCAGAACAGCAAACTTTCTAGACTCAAACTGCTTATGTGGGGAGCACATAACACTCCCCTAATTGTGATGCAGGCCTTAAATTTGTTTCTACTACCTATATTATGACCATAAATGTTTACTGTAATGATAAAAATTCACATGACTTATTTCAAGTGGAATTTTGACCTGAGGAATGAATGCTCCATTTCTGAATAAGAACTCTCTCAATGAATACTGTCATAACTTGAGTTTCACACTCTTTTGTTCTGAATTTCAGACTGACCCTGCATAAAAGTTTTATTAATGAACCTCTTTCTTTTATTCTAAGTGCAAACACCAGAATCCATTCCCAACCCTTTGTTGTCTTTCTTCAGTAAGCTCCACTGTATACCTGGCATGAGCTAATTTAAAATTCTCATTGGACCTGATAAAAAAGAAACCTGACCAGTTGCAGAGAATTTTTGTATCTTTCTTTTACTTCCTGTGGTATCCTGGAAAACAGTTTCTCCTTTAGCCTAAGAAAAGAGTTTTAAAATGGTAAAGGCAGTATCATGCACCTTTTATTTTATATTACACACTTCTACTGGGTTGGACATAAAATGACATTCTACAGCTTTACCTATTTTGCCCTTTCCAGAACTTATGAAAGAACCATTTAAAGCCCGGTGGAATTTCTATTTTTCTAGGGCCTGTCCCTAGTTGATATGCTTTGAGGATCTGAGTGTGGAAAGTTAGTTGTGTTATATCCAGTGTTCTAATCAAGAGAAGGTCATAAATGGCAGGTTTTCTGTGCCATTGGTATTGGTGGACACATTACTTCTGTTCAGTTATAGAAAATAATTTTTCAGTTAGAAATCAGGAGAATGTTGTTTATAGTTAAAATTGTTTTTTTTAAAAAAACAGAAGCACAATGTTAGAGACTGAAGTTCTACTCATGAAGTAGATCAATGACTTTGATGCAAATGATCATTTCCCTAAGATCTAGAAGAGAGAAATTTGGGATCCTAACTGAAGTATTTTTTTCTCAAATGTGTCATTTGAGAAATGTTAAATTAATGTATGTTCAGTCATTATTAACAAGATTACAGGACTATAGTTCTTACCAGGCCTCTCCCTTGACCAGGTAGATGAACAAGACTGTGGTTTCTCCTTGTCTCCAAAAATAAAAGTTTATTGAATACTTAGTAAAGGATATGGGAAAAGACCACTGTAAACCTCTCAGGGGCCCAATGTCACAGGTACTTCTGTATATCTGGCACCTGGCACAACATCTGACACAAAATATCACTTACTGATTTTCTTTTAAATTGTTCTGGAATGACTGAGAAGAACAAAGTACTGTTCTCTCAAATAGTCTATAATCTTACTGAATACCTTGAACATGAACCAAAAAAAGAGTTTGAAAACAAACTGTAAGGAAGAAAGTACATTCTAAACAAAGTAGGAGGCATAACCCCCCACCAAGATTTCAGACAATACTACAAAGCTACAGTAATCAAAACAGCATGGTATTGGCACAAAAACAAACATACGGATCAATGAACAGAAGAGAAGGCCTAGAAATAAACCTACAAACCTATGGATAATTAATCTTCAACACATATGAATCAATGAAGCTAGAACACACCTTCACACCACACACAAGAATAAACTCAAAATGTCTTAAAGACTTAGATACAAGACACCATAAAACTCCTAGAAGAGAATATAGGCAAAACATTCTCTGACATAAATCATACTAATGTTTTCTTAGCTCAGTCTCACAAGGTAATAGAAATAAAGCAAAAATAAACAAATGGGACCTAATCAAACCTACATGCTTTTGCACAGCAAAGGAAACCATAAACAAAATGAAAAGACATCGTATGGACTGGGAGGAAGTATTTACAAATCATGTGACCAACAAGGGTTTAATTTCCAAAATAAACAAACAGCTCCTACAATTCAGTAACAAAAAAAAAACAACAGAATTGAAAAATGGGCAGAGGACATAGACATACATCTCTCCAGAGAAAACATACATATACATACATGAAAAGGATTATACCTCAAGATCAAGTGGGATTTATCCCAAGGATGCAAGGATTTTTGAATATCCACAAATCAATCAATGTGATACACATTAACAAAATGAAGAATAAAAACTGTGTGATCATCTCAGTAGATGCAAGAATAGCTTTTGATAAAATTCAACATCCATTTATGATAAAAACTCCCCAGAAAGTGGGCATAGAGGGAACATATATTAACATAATAAAGGCCATATATGACAAACCCACAGCAAACATCATACTCAACAATGAAAAGCTGAAACCATGTCCTCTAAGATCAGGAACATGACAAGAATGCCCACTCTCCCCATTTTTTTTTCAACATAGTACTGGAAGTCCTAGCCATAGCAATTAAAGAAAAGAAAAGGAACCCAAATTGAAATGGAACAAGTAAAACTGTCACTCTTTGCAGATGACATAATTCTATGCATAGAAAATCTTAAGGACACCACCGGAAAGGTACTAGACCTCAACGATGAATTTAGTAAAGTTGTAAAATACAAAATTAATATACAGAAATCTGTTGCATTTCTATACCCTAACAACAAAGTATCAGAAAGAGAAATTAAGGAAATAATCCCATTTACTGCTGCAAAAAAAATAATTAAACACCTAGGAATAAATCAAATTTACTATCTTAAGTATCATCACCAGAGGGCAGACAGCAGAAGCAAGAAGAAATACAATCCTGCAGCCTGTGGAATGAAAACCACATTCACAGGAATAGAAAAAATGAAAAGGTAGAGGACTATGTACCAGATGAAGGAACAAGATAAAACCCCAGAAAAACAACTAAATGAAGTGGAGATAGGCAACCTACCAGAAAAAGATTTCAGAATAATGATAGCAAAGATGATCCAGGACCTTGGCAAAAGAATGGAGGCAAAGATCGAGAAGATGAAAGAAATGTTTAACAAAGACTTAAAGAATTAAAGAACAAACACTTAGAAGAACTAAAGAACAAATGAACAGAGATGAACAATACAATAACTGAAATGAAAACTACACTAGAAGGAATCAATAGCAGAATAAGTGAGGCAGAAGAACGGATAAGTGACCTGGAAGACCGAATGGTGGAATCCACAGCCATGGAAGAGAATAAAGAAAAAAGAATGAAAAGAAATGAAGACAGCCTAAGAGACCCCTGGGACAACATTAAATGCAACAACATTTGCATTATAGGGGTCTCAGAAGAAGAAGAGAAAAAGAAAGGGTCTGAGAAAATATTGGAACAGATTATAGTTGAAAACTTCCCTAAGATGGGAAAGGAAATAGCCACCCAAGTCCAGGAAGCACGGAGAGTCTCAGGCAGGATAAACCCAAGGAGAAACATGCCGACACACATAGTAATCAAACTGACAAAAATTAAAGACAAAGAAAAATTATTAAAATCAACAAGGGAAAAACAACAAATAACATACAAGGGAACTCCCACAAGGTTAACAGCTGACTTCTCAGCAGAAACTCTACAAGCCAGAAGGGAGTGGCACAATATATTTAAAGTGATGAAAGGGAACAACCAAGACTACTCTACCTGGCAAGGATCTCATTCAGATTTGACAGAGAAATCAAAATCTTTACAGACAAGCAAAAGCTAAGAGAATTCAGCACCACCTAACGAGCTCTACAACAAATGCTAAAGGAACTTATCTAAGTGGCAAACACATGAGAAGAAAAGGACCTACAAAAAAAACCCCAAACAATTAAGAAAATCGTAATAGGAACATACATATCGATAATTACCTTAAATGTGAATGGATTAAATGCTCCAACCAAAAGACACAGGCTTGCTGAATGGATACAAAAACAAGACCAATATATATACTGGCTACAAGAAATCCACTTCAGACCTAGGGACACATACAGACTGAAAGTGAGGGGATAGAAAAAGATATTCCATGCAAATGGAAATCAAAAGAAATCTGGAATAGAAATACTCATATCAAATAGACTTTAAAATATAAAATGTTACAAGAGACAAGGAAGGACACTACATAATGAGCAAGAGACCAATCCAAGAAGAATATATAACAATTATAAATATATATGCAACCAACATAGGAGCACCTCAATATATAAGGCAAATGCTAACAGCTATAAAAGAGGAAATCAACAGTAACACAATAATAGTGGGGGACTTTAACACCTCACTTGCACCAATGGACAGATCATCCAGAAAGAAAATTAATAAGGAAACACAAGCTTTAAATGACACAATAGACCAGATAGATATAATTGATATTTATAGGACATTCCATCTGAAAACAGCAGATTACACTTTCTTCTCAAGTGCACATGGAACATTCTCCAGGATAGATCACATCTTGGGTCACAAATCAAGCCTCAGTAAATTGAAGAAAACTGAAATCATATCAAACATCTTTTACGATCACAACACTACGAGATTAGAAATAAATTACAAGGAAAAAAATACATAGAGGCTAAACAACACGCTACTAAATAACCAAGAGATCACTGAAGAAATCAAAGAGGACATCAAAAGGTACCTACAGACAAATGACAAAGAAAACACAACAATCCAAAACCTATGAGATGCAACAAAAGCAGTTCTAAGAGCAAAGTTTATAACACTATAATCCTACCTCAAGAAACAAGAAAAATCTCAAATAAACAATCTAAACTTACACCTAAAGGAACTAGAGAAAAAAGAACAAACAAAACTCAAACTTAGTAGAAGGAAAGAAATCATAAATATCAGAGGAGAAATAAATGAAACAGAAACAAAGAAAACAATAGCAAAGATCAATAAAACTAGAAGCTGGTTCTTCGAGAAGATAAACAAAATTGATAAACCTTTAGCCAAACTGATCAAGAAAAAGAGGGAGAGGACTCAAATCAATAAAATTAGAAATGAAAAAGGAGAAGTTACAATGGACACTGCAGAAATACAAAACATCATTAAGAGACTACTACAAGCAACTCTATGCCAATAAAATGGACAACCTGGAAGAAATGGACAAATTCTTAGGAAGGTATAACCTTCCAAGACTGAACCAGGAAGAAATGAACAGACCAATCCCAAGTAATGAAATTGAAACTGTGATTAAAAATCTTCCAACAAACAAAAGTCCAGGACCAGGTGGCTACACAGGTGAATTCCATCAAATGTTTAGAGAAGAGCTAATACCCATCTTTCTCAAACTCTTCCCAAAAATTACAGAGGAAGGAACACTCCCAAACTCATTCTACAAGGCTGTCATCACCCTGATACCAAAACCAGACAAAGATACTACAAAAAAAGAAAATTACAGACCAATATCACTGATGAATATAGATGCAAACATGCTCAACAAAATACTAGCAAACAGAATCCAACAGCACATTAAAAGGATCATACACCATGATCAAGTGAGATTTATCCTAGGGATGCAAGGATTCTTCAATATATGTAAATCAATCAATGTGATACACCATATTAACAAATTGAAGAATAAAAACCATATGATCATCTCAATAGATGCAGAAAAACTTTAGACAAAATTCAAAACCAATTTATAGTAAAAACTCTCCAGAAAGTGGGCATAGAGGGAACCTACTTCAACATAATAAAGGCCATATACAACAAACCCACAGCCAACATCATACTCAATGGTGAAAAACTGAAAGCATTTCCACTAAGATCAGGAACAAGATAAGGATGTCCACTCTCACCACTATTATTCAACATAGTTTTGCAAGTCCTAGCCACAGCAATCAGAGAAGAATAAGAAATAAAAGGAATACAAATTGGAAAAGAAGAAGTAAAACTGTCACTGCAGATAGACACATAGACAATCCTAAAGGTGCCACCAGGAAACTACTAGAGCTAATCAATGAATTTGGTAAAGTTGCAGGATACAAAATGAATGCACAGAAATCTCTTGCATTCCTATACACTAACAACAAAAGATCAGAAAGGGAAATTAAGGAAACAATCCCATTCACCACTGCAATAAAAAGAATAAAATACCTAGGAATAAACCTACCTAAGGAGGTAACTGTACTCAAAAAACTATAAGACACTGATGAAAGAAATCAACGATGACATAAACAGATGGACAGATATACCATGTTCATGGATTGGAAGAATCAATATTGTGAAAATGACTATACTACCCAAAGGAATCTACAGATTCAATGCAATCCGTATCAAATTACCAATGGCATTTTTTACAGAGCTAGAAAAAAAATCTTAAAATTTGTATGGAGACACAAAAGACCCCAAACAGCCAAAGCAATCTTGAGGGGAAAAAACGGAACTGGATGAATCAGACTCCCTGACTTCAGACTATACTACAAACCTACAGTAATCAAGACAATATGGTACTGGCACAAAAGCAGAAATATAGATCACTGGAACAGGATAGAAAGCCCAGAGATAATCCTACCCACCTCTGGTCAACTACTCTACCACAAAGGAGGCAAGGATATACAATGGAGAAAAGACAGTCTCTTCAATAAGTGGTGCTGGGAAAACTGGACAGCTATATGTAAAAGAATGAAATTAGGGCTTCCTTGGTGGTGCAGTGGTTAAGAGTCCGCCTGCTGATGCAGGGGACATAGGTTCATGCCCTGGTCCGGGAAGATCCCACATGCCGCGGAGCAGCTGGGCCCGTGAGCCATGGTCGCTGAGCCTGCGCATCCTGAGCCTGTGCTCCACAACGGGAGAGGCCACAACAGTGAGAGGCCTGCGTACCGCAAAAAAAAAAAAAAAGCATGAAATTAGAACACTCCCTAACACCATACACAAAAATAAACTCAAAATGGATTAAAGACCTAAATGTAAGACTGGACACTATAAAACTCTTAGAGGAATACAAGGAAGAGTACATATGACATAGATCACAGCAAGATCATTTTTGACCCACCACCTAGGGTAATGGAAATAAAAATAAACCAATGGGACCTAATGAAGCTTAAAAGCTTTTGCACAGCAAAGGAAACCATAAACAAGACGAAAAGACAACCCTCAGAATGGGAGAAATATTTGCAAATGAATCAATGGACAAAGGAATAACCTCCAAAATATATAAACAGCTCTTGCACCTCAATATTAAAGAACAAACAACCCCATCCAAAAGTGGGCAGAAGACCTAGATAGACATTTCTCCGAAGAAGACATACAGATGGCCAAGAGGCACATGTAAAGCTGCTCAACATCACTAATTATTAGAGAAATGCAAATGAAAACTGCAATGAGGTATCGCCTCACACCAGTCAGAATGGCCATCATCAAAAAATCTACAAACAACAAATGCTGGAAATGGTGTGGAGAAAAGGGAACCTTCTTGCACTGTTGGTGGGAATGGAAATTGATACAGCCACTATGGAGAACAGTACGGATGTCCCTTAAAAAACTAAAAATAGAATTACCATATGACCCAGCAATCCCATTACTGGGCATATACCCAGAGAAAATCGTAATTCAAAAAGACACATGCACCCCAATGTTCACTGAAGCACTATTTACAATAGCTAGGTCATTGTCGGTCACCTAAATGCCCACTGACAAAAGATGGATAAAGAAGATGTGGTACATATATACAATAGGATATTACTCAGCAATGAAAAGGAACAAAATTGGGTAATTTGTAGAGATGTGGATGGACCTAAAGACTGTCATACGAAGTAAAGTAAGTCAGAAAGAGAAAAACAAATATTGTATATTAAAGCATATATGTGGAATCTAGAAAAATGGTACAGATGAACCAGTTTGCAAGGCAGAAACAGAGACACAAATGCAGAGAACAAACATACAGACACCAAGAGGGAAAAGCGGGGGGTGGGGGGCGATGAATTGGGAGATTGGGATTGACATGTATACACTATAAGGTATAAAATAGATAACTAATAAGAAAAAAATATATAGAACACTTTGGCACCCTAAAAAATAAAGTATCATCATACATGTTTTGATATGTAATATTCTTTATTATTTCATTCTAATGGCTTTGAAATTTTTTGTATTCTTGAATTAAATGTTTTTGAACTTCAAATATGTGATGTGTTAGATATATTTTTATTATTAACTTAAAAAAATCTTTACTGAGGTTAAGAATGTTCTATATGATTTCTTTATATTGTTGAGACATTGTTGATGGTCTAGTAGGCAATTACTTGTTATAAATGTCCCTTGTGCTTGAGTAGAATGTGTATTTTATAGTATAAGTTCTATATATGAGTTTGTTCATGTTATCAGATAATGGTTCATTAATATTTTTGGTGTCCTTGACCTAAACATTATTGGGGTACTTATGTTAAAATATTCCATTTTTATTTAAGTTTGTTTCTCTGTTTAACTGTGGCAAGTTCATGTAGTTGAAGGCTATGTTATTAAAGGCATAGAAGATGATTTATAATGACTCCTTTATCCTTAAAATGCTTTTATTGTTCATTTTGTTTTGCTTTACCTTTTTCTTTGCCTGATCATAACATCCCTATACAGTATTATCACATTCTGTGTGTACCAACACCTTTTTCCATATCTTACTCTGTCACCTCTTCACTTTTTAAAATAAAAAATAGGCATATGCTTTTTAAAGAGGTGTATCTAAATTCTTTCCTTGAGTAGGTAAATCTAATTTATTCACATTTATTGTGATTACTGGTAAAAACTCATTTTGTGTTTTCTATGAATCATGTCTCTTTTTTCCCCTCATTTGCCATGATAATGAGTAAGTTTTCTGTCTGCCATTCATGAGCAGCAACTTCACAATGATGAGTCAGAGGTAGATTTATTTTTATCATACTCTTTGATATGAAGTTTCATGTCACTCTGTAATTCTATAAAATTCTCAGTCATTTTTCCTTTCTCTCACTAGCCTTCTGTCTTTGAGGACCTACCATTAGACTCACGTTGGAGCCTCTACATCCTCCATCTCTTAATCATTTTTCAGGGCTGCATTCTGTGTAACATCCTCCAATATATATTCCAATTTACCAATTCTCTCTACAATTTTATCTCATCCCCTTTTTAAGTTTCTTTTATCCAATGACTCTACTAACATCTAGCATTCTATATGTTCTTATTTGCAAATCTTGTTTGTCACAGTGTCTTAGTCTATCATTGTGATTTTAGTTACTTTCTTATTGTCCTGTACATTTTTGAAGCCCTGTATTCTCTTTCAGATTTTTCTCTTTTTTCAAGTCCTTGTGATGTTAATCCTCTTGTTTGTTTGCAAGGTGGCTGTATCTGAGGGAGACCCTGGTTCTCTGGGTTATTGAAATATCCCAACAGAGTGGTTTTACATATGCTTCTGTCAGCTGCCCCAGGAATTTCCCTGATCCTGGACCTGTTAAATGTCAATTACTCACCTGAACTGTCAGGTCACATAAATTCAGACTCCACAAATGCATATGCCATATGTTTGGGATTTCAACTCTTAAAGTATTTTATACTTTTATCCAAAGTCTTAAGTAAAGGCAAATTTTTTGATTCTCCAAAAATTATAGTCTAGTTACAGTCTCCTATTCACAAAGGGGTACCAGTTATAAGATTACTGAAGGGATATCATGTCCAGCTCATTGCCTTGGGTGGGTTTAAAGCAGTATCATCTAATCCCACATTGTCATTAAGACCTCAGATGCAGAACTTTAAATCCTGTTTCTATGTTCAGTACTCCCATGGATCATAGCAGCTTTCTCAGTTTGTGAGACTAGTAATTTGATTTCCATTTCTTCTTAATATGTAACACATGGGATTTTAAATTCTTTTTTGAGCTTGATATGTACAGAAAGTAATTATGGTTACTATATTTTATTCACCACTTCCATGTGTTTAGAGTGAGGCATATCAGTGTTAGATAAGTATGCCTTATTTTACATTCTTATTTCTTAGCATGGTTATACACTGTATTGTGCTTTATTTTTTCACCTAAAAACTAATATTGTGATTATTCTCTATCAATAATCATAATTTTTGTCTTTTTAATGGCTGCCTAGTATTCCATTATGTTTATGCAGAATAATTCGTGTAACCAGACTATTTCCCATAACATTTAAACTAAAAAAAGAATGTTCTCACTGCACGAAATGTGGAAAAGATAGAATATGTTGATGCTTATGTTTCTAGTTCTTTTTCTTTCATATATATTGAATTTATATGCAAACTTATATGATTTGGTAACCTGAACTATTAGTTTAGTGAACACATTTTATATCTTTAAATATTCTTTAGTAACTACTATGATTATACAGTAATGCATTTTAGGGATACATAAAAATTTATTTTACCATATCACATTTGGATATTTAAGTTGTTCCAAACTATTCACTAACATAAATAATGTCTAATGCACATCCTTACATATTAATATTTTTATGTCTCTTATTATCATTGCTCACTTAGGATTAATTACTACAAATGGAATGATCAGTTCAAAGGTATAAATATTGTATGATTTTGATACATATTGTGAAATTGCCTTCCAAAATTATATTCCAAGTTGCCTAAAATTCCTCCAAGGGAGTATAAATGCCTATTTCCTCATATCTTCTTCAATGTTTTCACATTTTAAAATTTTTGCAAAAACGGTGGGCAAAACATTGGCATTTCGTTGTTTTAATTTACATTTCTTTAGTGAAACTAGGGATCTTTTCATATGTTTACTTTTTAATTCTTCTGTGAATTGCCTGTTTATAATTTTGCCCATTTTTCTACTGGAATATTTTTTTCTTTTTCATATTCATCATCTGGTTGTCTATAATAGACTATATATTCTGGAAGGGTACATAGGTATTTCATTATGAAACTTGCATACCTTAAAATATCTATTTTTATCATGTGTGATTGACAGCTTGCTTGATATAGAATTCTTAGATCCCATAGTGAAGCAGGAATTGTTCACCCAGACTTGGGTTTTCCCACTTGTTAGGCAAATGTGTGCTCCTTGAATTCCCTCATGGTACACCCATTTGCAGTTATAATCTTCCACTGAGTCTTAAACTGCCAGGCTAATTTATGTAATTTTCAATTCAGTCATCATTCAGCCTGTATAACTATGGATAAAGCCTGCAGTATGGGAGCCTGAAGCAGAGGAATCACCTCTGAGCAGTTTTTCCTCCATGACTGTTATGAAGCAAAACTGTTGGGATGCTGCTCCAATTTCTGCCTGGGTCTTTATGGTGTCACTTCTCACACTACCCATATGGTATTTGTCTACCTATGTCATGATGCCCTCATGCACAGATGACCTTCACCATGGAAACCCAGGAGTCTCCACACAGGACTGGTAGAAGGCAACTTATCCAAAGTAGTAGATGAGACTTCGCATCTTACATTCTGTGATATCAGCTTGTCCCCCGTGTCAGTGGGCGTTAGTGGGGCTCTGCTATGACTTTTTTCTCCTTACTCACCCTACTACTCTACTGCTTTCTCTAGAGGCTGACAGGTCTTTTAATATCTTGCTCAATGGAGTCCCACTAGCACAACATCTCACAAAAAAATCCTAGACGTTTTGAACATAGGGCTGACACCTTTCTCATTTTCCCAAATTAGATGCAGGTTTTAATTCTTCTTCCTTCCTTTGGTCATTTGCTTGGAGGTTTGAGAGGATGGAGCAAGAACTGTTAATTTTATCATCTCACCAAGAAGTTCAGTCTTTGATTTCTTCAGGTCAATCAGTGTGGTCACGTAGTGTGATTTTCAAACTTGGACAGTAATGGAAATTACCAGGGGTGATTGTGTACAAGGTAGATGCCAGCCCCTCACTTCCAGAGATTCAAATTTAGTAACTCTGAGACGTACCCATAACCTATATTTCTGATAGGCAACACCCCCTCCAGGTGATTCTCATATAGGTCCTACCATAGTTTGAGAAAACCCAATGTAAGGAAAATTTAAAAAAACTAAACCAGTGGTTTTCCAAGTATGACCTGTAGATAGGTAAATAAGGTCTACAGATCAGCTTCACCCGAGAACTTGGTGGGAAAGTAAATTTTGGGACCACAACCCAGACCTACTAAATGAGAAACACGGGGGGTGGTGCCCAGCAATCTGTATTTTAACAAGCCCTCCAGGGGTTTCTGATGCATGCTCAAGTTTGAGAATTACTGAACCAGTGGGTGAGCCAGAAATCCCATGATCTAACCTGAGACTTGCCTCTAGCTATAGCTCAGTGACCAGGGGAAATTTATTCACTCTCTCTGGATTTCAACTTCCCATTACAACGTAAGGATGAGAGGTCAAATATCTCCAAGGATCCTGTAAGGCTTAATCTCAAAACTATTTTATAACACCTTCCATGTTTCATTGTACTTTTTTCATGAAATAAATTACATTTGGTTGAGCCTTGAGCACTATTATTTATATTCCATAGGGATGCCCCAGCATCCAATAGCAACTATTTCCATGGAGCTAATCAATCGAGCCCAGAACAATTCAAAATATATGCATAGATGTTAACAATAATCCTGAGTGTGGACTGCATATAAATCCATGGGCAATGGTTGTTTTTCTTTCTTCTTTTCTTTTTTTTAACGTAAAAAGGCTGGGCTCCATGGGCATGTGGTTTTCTTCATCTCATTTTCTTCATCAGGCTCATTTGATCTTAATTACTAGGGCTAGTTCTTGAATTGCAGCAGCTTGTTCTAAGTAGCATATGGCAGAAGGTGCTAAGCACAGGCAGCAGACAATGTGTTACTAAAAGGAGAAGAAATTTTCCTTTACATAAGAAGCCATATGCAGTCCAAATTTATCCATACTGTATCACTGAAATGTGTATGGATTTTAAAACTTCATCTATGATTTTTCACAGGTATCGGTTTCATCGTTTGCATATTCAACATAAGACCTGCAGAGATTTTCAGAGTCCGTTTCAAAATACTCTGACTGTTCCTATCAGTAACTTCAGGGACCACCATCCATTGCCTCCTCTTGGAAAGTTTTGCTGAAAACCTCTTCGGGCAGCCTTCTCCCCACAGCATCCTCAGTTTTCAGGTCTCAGATGTCTTGATGTCAAGGTGCTCTTTCTGTGAAAGCAGCACAACTGCGAAAGTTGTCGCACTCCTGCTTCAGGAGACAGGAAAGCAAAGAGTCTGCTCTTTTTCTCTGTCCTGACTCCTTTGTCTCTCTCATTGAGAAGCAGCAAACCTCTGGAGCTTCTCCCTTCTATGCCTTAGAGCACACCTGTGAAGCATCAGAGCCTCAGAACATGGCAGGGTGCCAGCCATCTGGATGTGGCCTTCTGCAAATGGTCTTCATCACCACACTTCTCCTTGGAAATCCTGTCTTGAGCACTGCATCCCTATTCGCCTCACCTGGCTTCATTTGCTGTCACCCTACTTCAGCACCAGACCTCTGAGAGCACACATCAGACACTCGGTCTTTACTGAGATTCTTTTTCTTTTACAGCAACTGCTCTGGCTCATCATCATCCTTGGAGCTTCATATTCCCAACTGCGGCACCTCCGAAATCTAACTGCTTGGCACTGTGTCTCTGACATCACAGTCTGTTGCCATGGCAAGTGCCACCGATTCAGCACGATGACTTCCCTGCCAGAAGGAGAGGATGCACTGAGAGAGACAACATTTGTTTAAGCATAAATATCTTTGATATTTAGCAAAGAGGCAAGAGACTATATGGAAGACAACAGAGGAAGCAAAAATTCCAATTTATAGGAAGCTTAGCTTTCAGGGTTCCTCTTTGGTACCAGTCAGGTGCTCAGCTTTCTTGAGCTCTTCACGTTATAGCAGAATTTCAAGGTGATTATTTCTTCGACTTTCAGGTTCACTGGGAATAACATTGGAGGTTGAAAGCATTTAGAGTTCGAAAATGCCACATCTGCTTTTTCACGTTGCCATCAGATGATTATCTTGGTAGGAAGATGAGCAGCAGCCATTCTAAATAGAATCGCTCATCTCAGCAAAGCCTTTCCAAAGAAGCCAGTTCACAAACAATGTAAGCTAGTTTCTCCCTCTGCAATTCTGCTAAGACTCAGGCCCCAATCTCTGCTGGGTATGAACCCTCCTAATAATGTCTACTGTTCAATTTACAGAGTTTCTATGAACAGTTTTTCCAAGGGCCTTGCCAAACTCAGAATCTGCTCTCATACATGGATGTAACTATGAAACGGAAACTTGAGAACCTTGTGT
Source organism: Pseudorca crassidens (assembly GCF_039906515.1). Taxonomy (NCBI): domain Eukaryota; kingdom Metazoa; phylum Chordata; class Mammalia; order Artiodactyla; family Delphinidae; genus Pseudorca; species Pseudorca crassidens. Next base: position 192,742,317 of record NC_090296.1, read on the forward strand.
CTGGAAAACTACAAAAGTTACAGTCTACTTTTTACTGTTACCTAATGGTGACTTGTAATTTGCTACTTAGGATTCTGAACAAAAGAGCAAATTGAATGAAAATGTCTAACTCTCCCAGTCCCTTTTTGATTCCTGTTAAAATGGAATTTTTAAAGGGGGTCAAAACTGTATTATTTGCTGGATACTCAATACTCCAGATCCATGCCAAAAACTCTGAAAAATTTCCACAAGTGTAACGACATCAAAGACCAGGAGTATTCTGATCCTCTACTGCCTGCATGAGAAATAACAACTCTCCTGCGAGGCCATACAGCGTAACTCCACTCATACCCCTGAAGTAAAACAGGCAAAGCCTGTACACAGGTGTGGTTTATCGATCAATTACGGAGTTCCTCTTGGTCTCAGCAGGCCTGGGAAGTGCACCAGGCACCAGAGGATATACCTAACAGGAAACCCCAAGTAATGCGTCCTCAATTTTCATTTGCATTAAAGGAAAATTACAGGGGACATGAATGAGGCAAGAGGGTTGGGTGAAGCCTCTCGGCTGCCATGTCAAATACAGAAAATAAAAGTGTGAGTAGAGAAGGGGAGCTTCTGTTCTTACTCCTCACATTTCTTCACAAGTTGTTTGGCTACCTGAACTATCACACAACATGACGATAAACCCACAGCTCCTCTCTCCCTTGGTCTACTAGGTCCAGAGTATTCAAACAGCGTCATAAATTCTGAGAGAAACTATGTTGGTTGGCAATGCTAACCAAGGATATCCTGTCCCCAGTAAGGATTAAAGAGAGAGATCATAGGTTATGATCTCTATGAGACATAGGTTATGTGAAGTTCAGGGCAAGCAATTTGCTGAGGAATCAATACAAATGTCTTCTATGAAATGGTTAATGCAGAGACTTTAGACACTTTCTAATTCACTTTCTCAAGGAAACAATTTAGGTATTTTCTAATTCGCTTTCTCAAGAAAATCAAGAGAACTTTTCACCTATTTCCAGGCAATGTAGAGGAATGGTTAAGACTCTGGGCTTCAACAAGTTCAAATCACTGCTCTGCCACTTATGAGCTACATGTGATCACCAGTCAATTACTAAACCTATCTTGTTTCCATAGTTTCATTTGTAAAATGGGATGACAGCAGTATTGACCTAACAGGGTTATTGTGTATTTTTAATGAAATAATTCATTGATGGTCTGGAAACATAAAAGGCACATATTAATTATGCAATAAAATTAATTATTAGGGAAATAGAGTAAGGAGCAATCTAAAACCAGTAGAGAGCAGGAGATAAAAAATACAATTCCTGCATTAAAAAAATAAGGAAAAAGGCAGGAAACAGCAGATTGAATACTACTGAAACAAAGTTGTAAATTAGATAACAAGTGATAGAATTCCTTCCAAAAGTCAGCGGAAAGGGATAAAAACAGCAAATGATGAAAATATTTAAATCATCACAATAAAAGGTGATCTAAATATACCATATAGTAACCATTCTGATGAAGAGAAATGGCAAATGGAGACAAAACACTTATCAAAGAAATTACAAAATAAAGTGTAACTTCTGATCAAGATTGTGCAGTAATTTTATGCTATGTGCACTCCCCCTGCAAACACCAATGACAAAGCATTACGAGAGAAAACCAAAAAGATATAGGTGGAACTGAAAAAGCTAGATAAATATCAAAATGAACACTAAATGGAGTAGAACTATGAAGTGGTAAGTAGGTTCTAGGTGGAAGTTGAGAGTTCAGCTCCTGAAGAGTAAAGGGAAACAAACGTACTCCATTTGAGAAGGAGAACATTCATTCTTTCAATCCATATTTATTGAACTGGCACTGTTGATATAATTGGGGATACAGCAATGAACCAAACAAACCCCTCTTTACTGGAGCTTACATTCTAGTGAGAAGACAGGCTCACTACAGGAAGTCTCAGGCTGAGTGCAATTTACCAGCTGCCCAGTGCACATGGGGGATTTTATGACTAACTGATAGGACTCATAGGCAGAGGGAAGAAAAAGTGAATGGGTTGGCTCACTATGTGACACAAGCCAAAGATGGACAGTACCTGCTCTGAAGGCACTGAAGCTGTTGTCTTAAGAGAGTGATGTGTTGAGAGAACAGCAAGGTGTCATTTTGGAGACAATACGCCGTTAAGAGGGGTACCATTCTCCAGGATGCAGTATATACTCTAAATCAATGGTTACTGTATGATTCTATATCCCCAGTAGGTAGAAAACATGGGTCAAGAAACAAAGGGGGGCTTCCCTGGTGGCGCACTGGTTGAGAGTCCGCCTGCCAAAGCAGGGGACACAGGTTCGTGCCCCGGTCCGGGAAGATCCCACATGCCGCGGAGCGGCTGGGCCCGTGAACCATGGCCGCTGAGCCTGCGCGTCTGGAGCCTGTGCTCCGCAACGGGAGGGGCCGCAACAGTGAGAGGCCCGCGAACCGCAAAAAAAAAAAAAAAAAAAAAAAAAAAAAGAAACAAAGGGATAGAAGGAGAAGTAATTTAGGGTAGCATAACTTCCAGTGACCCACTTGAGAATTTGGGCTCTCTGTCCATACAACTCTGGCCTCTGCAGATGTTGTGGAACAGATTCCCAAAGGGAAGCCCTGCTTTTCATAGGAGTGACAGCAAGAATCTCACTGAGCTTTAAACTACAGCAGCTACCTGGGAACTTTGGGATTCTCATGCCAGGACATAATGTCAAGAAGAGAATTCAAAATCTTGGCAGCTGTAACTGACTGGGATCATCAGAAGATCCCTGATAAAATAAAGAAAAGGGTCTAAACACATCAGTAACAACAGTAACATAAATGGTTCAATTAATCTGCTTAAAGACAAAGATTTTCGGGCTTCCCTGGTGGCGCAGTGGTTGAGAGTCCGCCTGCCGATGCAGGGGACACGGCTTCGTGCCCCGGTCCAGGAAGATCCCACATGCCACGGAGCGGCTGGGCCCGTGAGCCATGGCCGTTGAGCCTGTGCATCCAGAGCCTGTGCTCCGCAACAGGAGAGGCCACAACAGTGAGAGGCCCGCGTACCACAAAAAAAAAAAAAAAAAAGACAGATATTCAGGATAGATTTAAAAGCAAAAAAGTTATCTGCTGTCCTAAAGAGACTAAAAGAAAACTACAACCAAAAGTTTAAATAAATAAAAATTGGTAAGACAGGGCAATCACTCCTGATAGTTCAATGGTTAAAATCTTCTCAAAATATATTCCAACCGGAAAACACCAAAATGTCAAAAAAAATTCTGACAATAATATTTAAAGTTGCAGTGTGGCATTCTCAACAATGTAAGAAAAAAATAACCCAAGGATTAAAAAAATGAAATCCTTGATCATTAAACCAGAATGATAAAGGAAACCAATAATACTCTAGGAGCAAACGTCAAAATACAATTTAATAAATTCAGGGATGAACGTCCAATGAAATGGGAGATGTGGCATTGAACACTTGCAGGGAAGGTACCTGAACTTGAGACTTCTACATAAAGCTAGGAACGCTGGATGAAAGGGTTTCCCCTCCTTTCATTCAAGTAAGTTGGGCTAGGGAAAAAATTCTTTATAAGGAAAACAAGAAAATCTGTCTCTGACATACCTCCAAAGGCAAGAGGGAAGTTTCTTCTGAGAAGCTATAACCATTGGCTGCTCTCACATGGAGCTGGATTCACATTTACACTTCCAACAAGTCTCCTTAACTGCATCCCAGATCAATGTACAAAACTATTTATAGGAATGCAAAATATCAACTCCTAACAAAATAAAAATCTCAATGTTTGCATCCAATTAAATATTATCAAGTATGAAAGAGTCAAGAAATTATGACCTGCCATGAGAAAAATTAATAAATAGAAACCAACCCAGAACTGATGCAGATGTTAGAATTTTCTACAAGGACATTAAAATATAATTATATTTCATATGTTCAAAGAAGAGAAGAGGCATAATAGATAACATTGGAGATACAAAAATAGACATATACATAGAGCAGAGGTGATAGAGATAAGAACATATAATGAAAAACATTATGTGAAAAATGTGAAAAGTTAGACAAATTCCTAAATAAAATATGACTTAAAATATGACTTAAAGTGGAATCAAGAAGAAACAGAATACTTTTTGTCCAGTGTATCACAGCGGTTAAATATGCAGACTCTGGACAAGATTACCTGAGTTCAAACCCTGGTTCTATTACTTGCATCTGTGTGACCTTGGACAAGTCACTTAAGATTACTGTGACTTGTATTTTAATCCTAAAATGTGGGTAGTGAATAGTACCTACCTCATAGAGTTATTCTGAAAGGTTAAATGAGTCTGTATCAGTTAAGTATATAGAAGAGTGTCTAGCACATAGTAAGAACTATGTAAGCACTACCTCCTTAATAATATTACTCTTGAAGGTCATCATGCCTGCTGCAAGGAACTACACTTCTTGGTACAAAACCTAGAGAAACTCTCACAGAAGACATGTGAATGAATATTCATTGCAGCATGATTTATATTTGTGGACATTTGGAAACTACCTAAATGTCCATCAACATAAAAATGGATAAATTAATTGTGATATATTTACATAACAGAATGAGGCAGCACAATAAAATGAACCAAAGAAAGCTGCAGCTACCACCATAGCAAAGTCTCGAAAACATAACGTAGACTGCAAAATGTAAGATTTAGAAATATAGATACAATATGATTCCATAGCATTTTAAAATGAAAAGATGCAAAGTAATATGTTTTTTGAATTCATGTATATAACAGTATAGAGAAATGTGTAAGAAAGATGGACACAAAAATTAGAAAAGTGTTTACATGTAGGTTTAAAAGGAGAATTGGGGTAGTGGAAGGTTGCTCAAGAAGTTTCAACTACAGCTATAAAATTTAGTTTATTAGAAATTATTGTGGCATATGTGGCAGACTAATATGATTTACTAAAACTGAGTGGTAAATATAGGGACATGCATTATAAAGATTTTATTCACTCTTCCATGTATTTTAAATATTTCATAATAAAAAGAACTTTCTGACTGGAAGAAACACATGACTATTAAAATTGAAAGAGGTCAACAATTACTAACAAAATTTATGAAATGAGACAAACATCTAGACATACCTTGATAAAATTTTTGAATTTCAAGGATAAAAATTATTAAAACCATTTAGGAAGGAAAAAAGATATTTACCAAGGCAAAATATTTTAGCAGACCACAAACTTCTTTGTACCACTAAACAACAAAAGTCACAGGGCAAAGTCTACATAGTTTTGAAGGGAACCGAGTACGAGAATTTCATGGTCAAGTCGGTGATTATATATGAAGGCAAAAAAGATATTCTTGGCCACTGAAGAACCTAGAAATTATACCAACCATGAACTCTTCCTGAAATACCTAGTGAACTAAATTTCAGCTGACCAAGAGCTCAATCCAAATAAAAAACTTATAAGTCATGGTATAAAAGAATTGAAGATGAAAAATGTAACCTGTAAAATGTAGAGGTACATCCAAATAATTGTGGATAAGTTTTAATACAATGTCAGTAATAAAATTTGACAACTAGATTTATATTCCAAAAATTCAATAGCATTATATATATAAACTCACAGTTTAAATCAATAAGAAGTATAAAAATGGAAAGAGAGAGAAGGAAATGTTTGGAACAGATAAGATTTACAGAAGATTTCTTATCAGAAACCATGCAAGTGAGAAGAAAGTGGAGTGAAATACTAGAAGTCTTAAAAGAGAAAAAAAGTAGAATTCTAGTGAAAGTATCCTTCAAAAGTGAAGGAGAATAAATAGTCCTAAAATTTGTGTGAAATCACAAAAGTCCCTAAATAGCCAGAACAATCTTGAGAAATAAGAGCAAAGCTGGAGACTTCATGTGCTCTGGTTTCAAACTACATTACAAAGCTACAGTAGTTAAAACAATATGGGCCATTCATACTCACAGCCGGTCGGTGCTTGGTTGTCGGGTTTTGTGCACTATTGGATCAAAAGGGTGACGGCGCCGCTAGGATGAAGCTCATGAGATTTTTGATGAAATTGGGTCACAAAATTGTAACCACTGAATTAAAGACTAGAACACAGGTCCATGGAACAATCACAGGTGTAGATGTAAGCATGACTACACATCTGAAAGCTGTGAAAATGACCCTGAAGAACAGAGAACCTGTACAGCTGGAAACACTGAGTATTTGCAGAAATAACATTCAGTATTTTATTCTGCCAGACAGCTTACCTCTAGATACACTTCTCGTGGATGTTGAACCAAAGGTGAAGTCTAAGAAAAGGGAAGCTGTTGCAGGAAGAGACCGAGGAAGAGGCCAAGGCAGAGGAAGAGGTGGTCCTAGGTGATAATATCTCTCAAGACTACCATTTCAAAGTAGTTTTGTTTGTTTATGACAGACGAAGAAGAAGAAGACGTGGCAGAGGAAGACTACATGGCTAAGTTAGAAGATGGTGGAGTCCTAAGCAAATTGTGTCTCTCAAGATTATGATTTCAAAGTGATCAATGCCCTGGCTGCTTTTTGTACAGGCTTTGTTTGTTTGTGGCAGTTTTTAATAAACATAAATGTAGGACAGAGTTGTCTATGGACTATATCATATTAAGTTTTAATAGTTCATATATATATTCATGATACAAACACAGTAAGAGCTAAGCATTACTACCAGGCAGTCCCAGAATAATTTCAGTCTTAGATCAGGCTTTTAATTTTTTGAACGAAATATTTCTTTTATGAATATATGTAGAATATACACCTTTTTACTTCACATGTACTGACTACGCGTTTTATTGTTTTACCTTGACTCCATTCTGTGGAACCTTCCTACAAGTGAAATAAGTTATTTCTGGTACTTCAGAAACTAAAGTCCTGTGGAATGAGGTGTAAAATTGATTCTCCTTTCCTGAGTTCTATTCCATGGAGACTTAGGTTCTTAGTAAAAGGGGATGATCATCTGAATTAAGGAGTCATGGATTTTGTCATCATCGTTAATGGTTCTTTTGGTTTTATTTTACTTTATTTTTTGGCCACGCCACAGGGCATGTGGGATCCTAGTTCCCCGACTAGGGATTGAACCCACACCCCCTGCATTTGAATTGAGGCATCTGCACCACTGGACTGCCAGGCAAGTCCCTGTTTTACATTTTTAATAGGTTCTTAATAGAATATAGCGGGGTTTTTTTGTTTTTTAATTTATTTTATTTTTGGCTGCGTTGGGTCTTCGTTGCTGTGCGTGGGCTTTCTCTAGTTGCAGCAAGCAGGGGCTACTCTTTGTTGTGGTGAGTGGGCTTCTCACTGCGGTGGCTTCTCTTGTTGCAGAGCACGGGCTCTAGGCGCACGGGCTTCAGTAGTTGTGGCACATGGGCTCAGTAGTTGTGGTTCACGGGCTCTAGAGCTCAGGCTCAGTAGTTGTGGCACATGGGCTTGGTTGCTCCACGGCATGTGGGATCTTCCTGGACCAGGGCTCGAACCCATGTCCCTTGCATTGGCAGGCGGATTCTTAATCAAATACTTTTACAAGTAGTCCTTTAAGAACAAAAGGAAGAAGACCTACTTCTTTGCCAAAAACTGGATTCTTTCTGATCATTAATAAGGATTGTTTTAATTGGTTAGATTTAGAGAGAAATATTTCTCAGTATATAGTTTCTTATAAAGCTTACTACTCTTTGTTTATATACTAAGGAAAAAAACCTAACTGAGGATTGAACTAGATCTGTATTTTCATTTAATCATGTATGTGGGTTTCTTTCTTTCTTTGTTTAATGAGAAGGAAATGTTCTGCAAAGATTGTTATCGAAAAAGGAAGTTTAGGCCTTGGAGGGAAGTTAATGTAAATTGAGATAGCAAGAGCAATTGTGTGTGGTGTGTGTATATGTGTATTGCATTCTTTTCCATCCTTTGTTGGAGCTCCTATTAATTGAACGCAAGCACAAGGAAAGAGAACACAGTGATGCGTCAAGGTGGAGAGGTTTGAAGGGGACAAACAGAAAAGCCTAAGTAGTGAGTAAACAAACATAAGTTGATGCCTACCCTCCTGGAGCTTATAGGCTAAAAGGGAAACAGAGTCAGATATACACTGATACTTAATTGCAAATTGTGAATACTCTGATAAAGAATACTTTGTATTATCTGGTCTGTTTTAAAAGCAGTGGAGGCTCCTATCGATTTTAAGTCAAGTGCCACTAACAAACGATGTTTAACCGTGCCTCGGGGTCTTAGTTCTCCGACCATGGGTTGAACCTGTGCCCTCTGCAGTGAGGGCATGGAGTCCTAACCACTGGACCACCAGGGAAGTCCCTTAACTGTGTCTTATTTTGTGAATTTTAATGTCTAGAAGTTTGTGTGAAACCAGTCTGGCAACACAGTTTAAGTGTAAGGCTAAACCCTAGTGGGTACTAGACTGAGTTTGTCAGCTTTAATAATAAGCAGCTATTTATCAGCTAAAGTGAATTTATTTGAGAAGAGCCAGAAGAATTGCAATTTGGCAAATACAGACTATGGCAGGCCATAGGCAAATCCAGAGAACCAGGAAGGGGAGCTTGCTTTTATAGGGCATGTGGGTAGGGACCTAGGGAGGGGCAATAACAAGCAGAGTCCTTTTCAGGAAGAGGCTTCTCATTGGTTGGGTGACTACAGTTTCTGATTGGCTGGGCTGCCCTTGGGAAGAGAGACATTTTCTTTCTGCTGGATAGCAAAGTAGGCATCGCCTTCCTGTCCAGGGGTAGGGCTGTGTCTCTTCCTGTTTGAAGTAATTGGGTTTGCAGTGAAGCTGGCCTGTTGGACAGCAGAACTTTCCTTATTGTATTGTTCCCTCTGGTTTTCCAGGGGAGGCTTCACCAGGTGTGTGGTATTGTAAGAAGCAGTAATGCCTTCTGTTTTTATGTTTTTTGGTGGTTTTCTTCTTTTTTTTTTTTTTTCTGGCTGCACCACTCAGCTTGTGAGATCTTAGTTCCCCAACCAGGGATCGAACCCAGGTCCTCAGCAGTGAAAGCATGAAGTCCTAACCACTGGACCACCAGGGAATTCCCAATCTGATATATCTTTTAAAGCTTAAGATTTTATTTGTGAAATCTGGGGATTTGTTTAAAGAAATTTATTGTGAGTTTAAATAGAAAACTGTAAATGAAATAATAGAGAAATTATATTTCACATGTTTTAATCTACTATAATTAGATTGGTTAAGCAAGGATGGCTTAGTATTTTGAAATGTATTAATATGCGCAGCAGTCAAAATACACATGATCTTCTATAATAGATATCAGAATAACATTTAATAACACAACACTCATTCCTGAAAACCTAAAATGGACTTTCCTCATCATGTTAAGGAAGAATTTTCTATCTTAAACCAACAGCAGACATTTCTAGAGACATTCAAAATAAAACAACAAAAGAATATAAAAACAAACAAAAAACCCAATATGGTACTGGCATACAACCAGACACAAAGATCAACGGAACAGAATCGAGAGTCCATAAATAAACCCGATTAATTTATAACAGAGGAGCCAAGAATATACAATAAAGGAAGGACAGTCTCTTCAACATACGGTGTTGGGAAAACTACACAGTCCCATGCAAAATAATGAAATTGGACAACTATCTTACACCATACACAAAAAACTAACTCAAAGACATGAATATAAGACCAGAATCTATAAAACTCCTAGAAGAAAATATAGGCAGTAAGCTCCTTGACATAGGTTTTGGCAATGATTTTTAAAAATCTGACACCAAAAGCAACAAAAGCAAAAATCAAAAACTGGGACTACATTAAACTAAAATGCTTCTGTACGGCAAAGGAAACCATCAACAAAATGAAAAGGCAACCTAATGAATGGGAGAAAATATTTGCAAATCATATATCTGATAAGGGGTAATATCCAAAATATGCAAAATGTACAAAACATACAACTCAATAAGAAAAGGAAAAAAACAATCCGAATAAAGATTGTATAGTAGGGACTTACCTGGTGCCACAGTGGTTAAGAATCCGCCTGCCAATGCAGGGGCCACAATTTCGAGCCCTGGTCCAGGGAGATCCCACATGCCATGGGGCAACTAAGCCCATGCACCACAACTACTGAGCCTGAGCTCTAAAGCCCGCAAGTCACAACTACTGAGGCCATGTGCCACAACTACTGAAGTCTGCACGCCTAGAACCCGTGTTCCACAACAAAAGAAGCCACCACAATTAGAAGCCCGTGCACTGCAACAAAGAGTAGCCCCTGCTCACCGCAATGAAGAACCACCGCAGCCATAAATAAATAAACAAATAAATAAAGATTTAAAAAAAAGATTGTATAGTAGATGTGAATAGACATTTTTCCAAAGAAAACATAGATGGCCAACAGGTACATTAAAAAAAGAAGTGTTCAACATCGTTAATCACAAGGAAAATGCAAATCAAACCACAATGAGATATCACTCCATACCTGTTAGAATGGTTATTATCAAAAAGACAAGAAATAACCAGTATTGGCAGGGATGTGGAGAAAAGGGAACCCTTGTGCATTGCTGGTGGGAATGTAAACTGGTACAACCACTATGAAAAAAGTATGGAGGTTCCCCCCCAAATTAAAAATAGAACATATGATTCAGCTATTACACTTCTGGGTATTCATCTCAAGAAAATGAAAATACCAATATGAAAAGATATATGCACTCCCATGTGTGCTGCAACATTATTGGCAATAACCAAGATAAGAAAACAACCTAAGTGTCTATCAATGGATGAATGGATAAAAATGTGATACACACACACACACACACACACACACACACAGAACATACACACTGAAAATATTTTTCAGCCATAAAAAAGAATTGCATCTTGCCATTTGTAACAACATGGATGGAATTTGAGGACACTATGCTAAGTAAAGTAAATCACAACAAGAAAGACAAATACCATATGACCATTCTTATATGTGGAAGCAAGAAAAGAAAGAAAGAGAGGAAGAAGGGAAGGAAGGAAGGAAGGAAGGAAGGGAGGAAGGAAGGAAGGAAGGAAGGAGGGACGGAAGGGAGGGAGAAAGAAAGGAAGGAGGGATGGAAGGGAGGGAGAAAGGAAGGAAGGAAGGGAGAAAGGAAGGAGGGAGGGAAGGAAGGAAAGGAGGAAGGGAGGGAGGGAGGAAGAAAAACACCAAGCTCATAGATACAGAGAACAATTTGATGGCAGAGAGTGGGGCATAGCAGAAATGGGTGAACTTGTTTTTTTAGTTTAAATAAATTAACTTTTCAAACAATGAAAAATGGGGAATTCACCACCATCAGGCCTGCCTTGAAAGAAATCAGAAAGCATTTTCTTCACGTAGAAGGAAAATTATATATACCACAAATTTGGATATACATAAGAAATGAGCATCAGAGAAGGAATAAAGGTAAAGTAAAATTTTGACTTTTCTTACTATTAATTGATATAAAAGATAACTGTTTAAAGTAGTAATGGTAATTACATATTGGGTTATTATAGCATAGTGATAAGTGGAACGAATGACAACCATGTCATAAGAAACAGGAGAGTGGAATTAGGAATGCTCTATTATAAGGTATCTGCACTACATTTGAAACAGAACAGTGTCATTTGAAAGTGATCTAACATTGGTTAAAATTAAATATTGATTTTTTTTAAATCTAGGGAAACCATTAAAAACAAAGTATGATTGATATGCTCAAAAAGGAGATAAAATATGATCATATAAAAAGCTCCTACAGGGCTTCCCTGGTGGCACAGTGGTTGAGAGTCCGCCTGCCGATGCAGGGGACACAGGTTCGTGCCCCAGTCCGGGAAGATCCCACATGTCGCGGAGCGGTTGGGCCCATGAGCCATGGCCGCTGAGCCTGCGCGTCCGGAGCCTGTGCTCCGCAATGGGAGAGGCCACAGCAGTGAGAGGCCTGCGTACGGCCAAAAAAAAAAAAAAAAAAGCATCAAAATATATGAAACAAAAACTGATAGAAGTGAAAGAAGAAATAGACATACTTAGTATTACAGTTGCAGACTTCAAAATCTCCTGTCAGTAACTGAGAGATTAAATAGGGAGAAAATCAATGAGGATATAGTTGACCTGAACAGCACTATCAACCAACGTGGACTAAATGAAAATTTTAGAATACTCCTTTCAAAAAAGGCAATCTGACTTATTGTGGTGACCATTCTGCTCTATATACAAATATCAAATCATTATGTTGGACACCTGAAACAAACAATGTCATATGTCAGTTATATCACAAGGTAAATAAATAAAGAGTAAGCAAACTAAAAAAAGAAAAAAGCTGAATGAACATTCTTCTCAAGTTTATATGTAACTATCACAAAGACAGACTACATTCTAGGCCAGAGAACGCACTTTACCAAATTTAAAAAATAGAAATTATACAAATGATGTTCTCAGATCACAGTGGAATTAAACTAGAAATCCATAATGGAAAATAACTGGAAAATCCCCCCAATATTTGGAAATTAAAGAACACACCTCAAAATAACACATGGATCAAAGAAGTCTTGAAAGTAATTTAAGTATCTTGAACTAAATAGAAATTAAATGCAAATTACCAAATTTGTGGGATTAGCAAAAGCAGTGCTTAGAAGAAAATGTACAGCATTAAATGCATATGTTTAAAAAGAAGAACAACCTAAAATCAATAACCTAAACTTCCACCTTGGGAAACTAGAGAAAGAAAAGCAATCTGAACATAAAGCAAACTGAATAAAAGTAGTAATGAAAATTAGAGCATAAAGCAATGAAACTGAAAAAGGGAAAACAATAGATACACTCAATAAAACTAAAACCTGGTTCATTGAAATGATCAATAAAATTGATAAAATTCTAGCTAGGCTAACAGACAAAGAAAGAGAATAGGTAAATTAGAATTGAAAGAGGGGCATGACTAGTGATCCCATGGACATTAGAAGGATAACAGAGAAAAGTATGAAAAAAACTCAATGCCCACAAATTTGATAATTTAGATGAAATGGACCAATTTCTTGAGAGATGCAAACTTCCAAAACATACAAGGAGAAAGAGATAATCTGAATATCCCTATACCTATTAAAGAAATTGAATCAATAATGCATAACCTTCAAAAAAATAAAGGACCAGGCCCAAACGGATTCACTGGTGAATTCTACCAAATATTTATGTAAGAAATTATACCACTTCCCCATGATATTTTCAGGAAAAACAGAAGCAGAAGAAACAGTTCTTAACCTATTCTATGAGGCTAGCATTTCCCTAATACCAAAACCAGACAAAAACATCTGACAAGAAAGGAAAACTACAAACCAATATCTCTCATGAACATGGACACAAAAATTCTCACAAAATATTAGCAAATAGAATCCAACACTGTATAAAAAGAATTATAGACCATGGCCAAGTGTGGTTTATTCTTGGTATGCAAGGCTAGCTCAATTAAGTCAATCAATGTAACCCACCACATCAACAGACTAAACAAGAAAAATTATACGATGTCAATTGACACAGAAAAAGCATGTGACAAAATCCAATACCCATTCACAATAAAAATTCTCAGCAAACTAGGAATACAGAGGAACTTCCTCAACTTGATAGAGAACATCTAAAAAAATTGAACAGCTGACATCAAACCTAAAGGTAAGATGGCCTCCTCTCACCACTCCTATTCAGCACTGTACTAGAAGCCCTATCTAATTCAATAAAGCATAAGATATACACAGATTGGGAAGGAATAAATAAAATGATCTCTGGTCACAGATAACATAATTGTTTATACAAAAAATCCAAAGAATCAACAATGAAAAAAAAATCTCCTGGAATTAATAAGTGATTACAACGAGGGTTCAGGATACAAGGTTAATATACAAAATTCAGTGGCTTTCCTATATACCTGCAACAATTAATTGGAATTTGAAATAAAAACACAGTACCATTTATAGTAGTCCCCCAAATGAAATATTTAGGTACAAATCTAACAAAATACATACAAGATCGATAAGCAGGAAACTGTAAAACTCTGAAGAGATAAAATAATCTAAACAAATAGATGATTTTGTTTTCAGATCGAAAGAAACAGTATTTAAACATGTGTGTTTTTCCCAACTTGATTTATAAATTCAACTTTATCCCCATTAGGAGGCTCATTTGTAGACATCAACAAATTAATTCTAAAGTACACTTGGAATGTCGAGGACTTAGAATAGCCAACGTAATACTTAAGAAGAATGAAGCTGGAAGACTCGCAATACTTGATTTCAAGATTATTACAAGTTTGTAAGTCAGTCATCAATACAGTGTTGTATTGGTGAAAGAATATATATACAGACACTTACAATAGAATAAAGAGTCCATAAACAGACTCACACACACACAGTCAGCTGAATTTTGAAAAATGATCAAAGGCATAATCTTCTCAACAAAGATACTAGAACAACTGAATGTCCATATGCAAAGAAACAAAAAAAAAGAATCTTATACCTTACATATAATTAACTCAAAATGGATCATACACCTAAAGTAAAATGCCAAACTGTGAAACCTCTGGAAGAGAACATGGCAGAAAATCTACATGACATTAGAGTTGGTAATAAATGTTTAAATATAACACCAATGGCATTTGTAAAAGAAAAACAATTAATGGATACCAGATGTTGGAAGCCAGGCTTCTCACTGTTGCAGTAGGAAGTTACAGATAAGCAAGGGGACTAGGCTAGAATGATCCATGTGATGATGGATTAGAGACATCAGTATGAACTCAGGTTTAACTTAATACAGACACAGATGGTTGCATACAGAAATATTTTTAGATATGTGTACAAACATAGCTTAGTACACATACACACGTATTTCCTTGCTCTGTCAGCTGAGAAGTAAGAATACCCAGCAACAATGAGCACGCCTAGCGGGCATTTCTTAGTTTCTAAATACCAGTCTCCAGTAGAAGGAACCAGGGCTCCTTGGGGAAATGGCTGATTCTAGGACTTACCCTGGAGCATTCTGTAGCACCAAAAAGTAACGAAATGCTTTAAAAAAAATTGCACATCCAAAAATATGATGGAGGTATCCCAAGAGCTAACTGAAAGCGTTCCCAATGGCCAAAGCTGGAACAATTCAGAAAAGAATATTAGTATTGGATTATAACCCAAAATATAAAATAAATATCTATGTACCCATACTGATATAAGTGATTCAATAAGTAAGTAAATAAGAGATAATAGACAAATCACCAGTGGAGAAGAGTCCAAAATAAATCATGTACCTACTTCACATCTAAGGAGGTACAGCATTCCCATTCCTAAAGCGTGGCCTGTGCATAGTGCCTTCCCTCCAGAGTATAGTACAGAAAGGGGAAAAGAAGAGAGTTAACTTTACAGTGGAAAAACTAGATCAACCCGATTTGAAGCCAGGTGCTCAAGGTTAACCTCAACAGTGATAAGTCATAATGACAGTATGTATTCTTGATATGATGTGATGAGAATGGCATTCTACTTCCGGGTGACCTTCTTCCCCAGAACACATGACTCCAGCCTAATCCTGAGAAAAACATCAGACAAATCCCAACTGAAGGACCTCCTACAGAATACCAGTACTTCTAAAAACTGTGAAGGGCATCAAACACAAGGAAAGTCAGAGAAACTGTCACAGCCAAGAGAAGCCTAAAGAATTATGTCTAATAGATAGCATGCAAAACCCTAGATGGGATTCTAGAACAAAAAATGGACGTTAGGAAAAAACTGAGGAAATCTGAATAAAGTATGGGCTTTAGTTTACTTAATAATAATGTATCAATATTGATTCATTAACTGTAGCAAATGTATCATACTAATGTATGATGTTAGTAGTAGAGAAGACTTGGTACCAGATAAATGGAAAGTCTCTGCACTATCTGAAATAATTCTGTAAATCTAAAATTATTCCAAAATTAAATGTTTATTTTAAAAAATGTAAAAATACATAAATTTTCTTTCAATAATACAAGTGTGTTTTTTTTGTTTGTTGGTTGGTTGGTTTGCTTTTGGTTTTTTTTGTTGTTGTTGTTTTTTGCGGTACGTGGGCCTCTCACTGTTGTGGCCTCAGCTGTTGTGGAGCTCAGGCTCCGGACGCGCAGGCTCAGCGGCCATGGCTCACGGGCCCAGCCACTCCGCGGCATGTGGGATCTTCCCGGACCGGGGCACGAACCCGTGTCCCCTGCAACGGCAGGCGGACTCTCAACCACTGCGCCACCAAGGAAGCCCCTGTTTTTGTTTTTAACGTTAGGTCCTTGTTGGTTATCTATTTTAAATATAGCTGTGTGTGTGTGTGTTGCTTTTAAAAAGACTGGTAACACCCAGTCTAGGTGAAGAACACCTTGCTGGTGGAAATGTAAAATGATACAATCACTTGACACAGTGATTCTAATGTTTGCGTCTTTTTCCAGGAATGATGAAAACATATGACTACAAAAGGGCTTATACAAGAATGTTCACAGCAGCTCTATTCATGGTAGCCAGAAGTTGAAAACAGTCAAAGATCCATCAACAGGAGCATGAATAAACAGGTTGTGGTATCTTCATACAGCAGGAGGTATTTAGCATTAAAAGGGAGGGAACTATTTATATCCTCAACCACAGGGATGACTCTCAAGACACACATTGAGCAAAAGACGCAAGACACAAAAGAGGACGCAGTGTAGGATGCCATTTACGTGGAGTTCCAGAACACGCAAAAGAAGTCTATAGTGAAATGATTCAGGAAAGTTTTGTCTCCAAGTGAGAAGGAGTTGACTGGAAAAGGCCCAAGGGGAATTTCCTGGGTGATGGAAATTCTCTGTATCTTAATAGGGTTACAGGCTACCCGAGTACATACATTTGTCAAAATTCATTGACTTGAACACCTAAGATTTGTACATTTCACTGAATGTAAATTTTACCTTTGGAAGGAACTGTCAACAAAGAAAAAGCAATGTCAATATACCCATTTTGGTTCAGTCCTTTCAATAATTACCCTCAAACTACGTTTTGATTATCTCACTAATGTCATTTGCTTCCAAATATGTTGCAGGTCAAAAGAATAATTTAAAATTCAATAATTAGCATTTTTGAGTGTTTACTCTGAGTCACCACTATAGCAAAACACCTAAGAAATAAAATTTATGACCCCACTTTACAGATAAGTAAATTAGGGCTCAGTAAGAAAAGTGACTTGTTCAAAATTAGTCAGCAAGGAGAGAGCTAAATTCCCCCTTGACTACCAGTATCTTCGGAGCTTGCTCTTAACCACGTAGGGGTAGAGAAAGAAGTCGGGGACAATAATGTACTTGAACAGTGAATTCAGCTCTTAGTTTTCAGGAATCCAGGGCAAAAGGGACATGAAGGTTAGATGTGTTGTTTTAATGACTGATATCAGGAATTATACCAGCTCAACAGAAGAAGAAGGCATTTTCCTGACACTAAAACCAAAGAAGAATGTATAACTTAGCCCCTGTGTAAGAGCCATGGAAGAATACCATGCAAAATGTATTAAGTAAATGGCAGTTGTATAGAACATGCACATGAGTTCTTAACCTGACACTTTCTCATCCTGATGTTTCATAAAAACTGAGAATCTGCTACAGGTGCCTCACTAACAACCTTAACTTTGATGTGGGCTTCCTAGGAGCTCAGTTCCAACGTGTGGATTTCACTTATTGTAGCCTGCAGGGGTCAGCCTATTAGCAGCCATGCTAACTGAACTATCTGTTGCCAGTTCAATCTGATCTGCTACTTAGGAAAATAAACATCTTGGTTTATCCATGACATGTGTTCTCAAGAAGTGCTTTGCTTAGCACCCAGCTGTATATCTGAATAAAATAGAGAAGAGAAATTTCCATAGACAAATGTTTTGGCTAACTGTCTCTTTTGGCATTTCAACTGAAACCTTCTCTTGAAAAAATATAGCTGCCATTTGAACCAAGATTTCTTTAGTTTATTCCATTTCCAATTAGTGGCTCAGTTTTGCATTGGCATTTCTGTTTTAGCAGCTGCAGTGGAATCACTGGGCCAAATGCTGCCTCTCTCTTTTGCCTACATGCCACTTTTACTGAGGTACACAGGCAGAGCACAAGTACCAGGGGGCAAATCTACCCCCAAATAGCTCCTGTCCTATTCACTAATGCCTGAGTGAGACAATGACAACAGGAGGAATCTGAAGAACATAGATAACCCTGCTTATGGCTCAAGTGGAAGGTGTCACCTACAAGCAAAAGTATTTTTTAAAGCGATCACACATTTGCAATTAGAGGAGAAAAATATTCTTTCTCCACTCCCAGCATTGGGAAATCACATTCCATAACAGTTATATTATAAGTAAATTTGAAGATTCCCTTTTAGAACCTAATGTTGAATCTATTTAGTAAGCATCTTTGAACTAGCGACTCAGCACTGTGCTGGTCCTGCAGGTATAAATCAAAAGCAGAAGTTATTCTTTCTCCTTCTGCAGTGATGCTAGAAATACTGGCAATGACTAGATTTTGAAAAAGAAATGGAGTCAAAGCCTAAAGGGTAATGGGCATGGCTCTAGCCCAAGGGCATAAGGTTTTATTCTGTCCCTCAAATGCCTTTCTCTATCATTTGAGAGTTTGAGGTTCATTTCAGAGGGTTCCGTTAATGATTCCAGAATATCTCTCCTCTAATCTTGGGTGGGGGTGGGTGCTTGTCCCTTCCGCCCTTAGGATGTGACAGTACATAAACACCTCTAGTGTGTAACTTCAGCTCTCCACTGCCCTATCTGCTATGGTATGCCACTAGCCATGTGTAGCTTAATTAAAATTTAAACATTTTAAGTTTCAGTTCCTTAATCGTACTAGCCGCATTTCAAATTCTTTGATGGCAGGGGATAGAACATTTCCACCATCACTGGAAATTTTATTGGACAACTCTACTCCACCTAAGAGAAAAGGCACCTGAAGACCTACAGCAGACAATTCTGGTGTTGTTGAATTCAAGATTCTCTCATTCTAGAAGACCTAGACAGAATGGCCATCATTAAAAAGTCTACAAGTAACGAATGCTGGAGAGGGTGTGGAGAAAAAGGAACCCTCCTACACTGTTGGTGGGAATGTAAGTTGCTGCAGCCACTGTGGAACAGTGTGGAGGTTCCTCAGAAAACTAAAAATAGAATTACCATATGATCCAGCAATCCCACCCCTGGGCATATATCCAGACAAAATTACAATTCAAAAAGATACATACAGCCCTATGTTCACAGCAGCACTATTCACAATAGCCAAGACATGGAAACAAACTAAATGTCCATCAACAGATGAATGGATAAAGAAGATGTGGTGTGTATATATATATATATATATATATATATATATATATATATATATATATATATATAAAATGGAATACTACTCAGTCATAAAAAGAATAAAAATTTTCCATTTGTAGCAACATGGATGCAACTAGATATTATCATGCTAAATGAAGTCAGAAAGAGAAAGACAAATACCATATTATATCACTTATGTGTGAAATTTAAAATATGACACAAATGAACCTATCTACGAAACAGAAACAGAATCACAGACATAGAGAATAGCCTGGTGGATGCCAAGGGGGAGGGGGGTGGGAGACGGATGAATTGGGAGTTTGGGATAAGCAGATGCAACCTGTATATATAGAATGGATAAACAACAAGGACCTGCTCTATAGCACAGGGAGCTATATTCAATATCCTGTGATAAACCATAGTGGAAATGAATATGAAAAAGAATGTATATATATAGATGTATAACTGAGTCACTGCTGTACAGCAATAACTAACACAACATTGTAAATCAGCTATACTTCAATTTAAAAAAATTAAAAAGAAGAAGATCTTGATACATGATAGAGATTTTTGGTCTGACTGCAAAATCACTGATGCTCAGTTGGGGTAGGTACCCCAACAGCATCAACATGATCGTATGTACCATCATGTTTAAAAGAAGAACGCTGAAAACTTGAATCTTGACCTCAGGAAGCTTACAGCTCAAGACACTTCTCTGCCTCTTGCCTTTCTTCTCCACTCTCTTTGCCCATGTATCTCTCTTTCCCACCCTCCCTCTTTCTCCAATTACCTTTTCCCCTTGCCTCTTCATCAATGAAAGAACTCCACGCTCATTTATACCCCCCGTAAGTAAATGATTCAATCTGAAAAGACTTGTTGCTAGGTTTGAAGACAAAAGTTCGGACACAGTAAGTCCGCTCCTGAATGACTTCTTTGCATATTGTTATAAAAATGTTTCTATTTCCTTTCTGGGAACTAATGGCATCCACCAAGATCCAGTGAAATCTTTGAGTCTGCTGCAACATCTTGCCAGGTTGATGAACTGGTAACTGTCCAAGCTTTTCAAAACGCTATTGTGATGTCAAGACAGCTGCAAGACTGTTTCTGGAAAGCCTAATTACAGTGGCTGGGGGATGAGCTTGAAAGGATAAAATGCTGTTCCTGAGTAAGATAAGCAAGTGGAACTTTACAAACGTACACTCCTGTCCTCCCCGTCTCCTCTGTTGCCAACAGGCAGCCAAAAAGCCAGCAGGGTTCTTTCAAAGGCTGTCTTTCCATGAGGACTTCAGTGGCATCGGCACCGAAAGGTGAGACAGAAGGGCGTGCAAAATGGGGCTGAACGCCATGTTGGAACCACGTTTATTACACTGAGAACATACTTGTTGCTATGCTAATGGGACAGGATTATATTTCTCTACTTAAAATTTTCCAGCACAAATGAGGCCGTGTAGTGGGGCTGTTACATCATGCAGCTTTCTGAAAGGGCTGGCGGCTTCTCTCCATTTACACCTCCTCCTCTTGCACATGGCCCCTTTCCTGGTGAGAAGATGCTTCTGCTTTTTACAAAGTGGTTTCATTTGCTTGGAAAACATTATGAGACTCGATCAGGATGTATAATAGCCAGATTTCTCAGGACTTCTTAAAGATAAAGATGTCTTGGCCATATTCCAAACACGTCCATCCATCCCTCTACCTCTTACTACCCCATAGCTGCTCCACCAACACCAGAAAAGGAAAGGAAAAAAAAAAAACTGCACTGTTCCACTGAAAAGAAGCATCAGAGTTGAAAGGTCTGGTTTAGGCCTTTTTTCCCCTCCAAAGTTAAGCTGCGTTCCACTGTGTGGAGAAAGTGACAGCAAAGGAAGATAAAGCTGGAGAAAATAGAGAAAGAAGAGTCTTGTTTTGGGGAAGTTAATCATTTACTGAAGATAAAGTTTAAAATAAATGATGAACATTAATTGCTTGATACAAAGAACTCAAAATCAACACATATACCTTTGTGACTCTAAAATCCATCCACTTTTCTTAAGGATTACCACTATCCTAACCTAAGCTAGCATCTGCTCACAACTGGATTCTAGAGTTTTCTTCACAGTGGGTTAACTGGTCCTGGACTGGTCCAACTCTGCTTCAATTAATGAATTCATCTTCCTCTCTGCAGGCAAAGTCACATTTTAAATTTTGCTTAAATCTCTTCAATAGTCTATATTGCTTTTAAGATAAAAACCTTCCTTGACACAATTTATAGGTTCTATAAATTCCAGCCCCTCCCTACCTTTCTGAGAAGGTTCAGCTCATACCACCATCCTGGGCTTTCTCAGCCCTGGTCTCTCAGTCTCTCTTAAACATCATACTCCATCCCAGTTTCAAGATATTTGTACGTGCCTGTCTCCTCTGCCTGGAATCCCTTTTCTTTCTCTCTTCACCAGTTCAACTCTAATTCAGTATTTATATCTCAGTACAATCGATATTTCACCAGAGAGGCTTCCCTAACCTACCCAGGCAAAAACCCTCTTGTATATTGTTTTATTTGTATCCTGACCTCACCTTCCTAATTGTTATCAAGATTTTGTTTGCATATTCATTGTGTGAATATTCAATCAATGCTTTTTCCCCCAGTAGCTTCATAAGGTCAAAGAATATGTCTTTCTTGTTTACAATTATATTCTTAGGGTCCACCTAGCACCTGGCACTTTGCAGCACCTCGGAAACACTTGAGGAAGTATGAAAGATAAGGAAAGAAGGGAGGGAGGGAGGGAGGGACCTGCCCAGACATAACACAATCTATTCCCTGAATGCATAAGACCCAGCCCATGACTCTATAATAAGTCCTCCGTAAATAACTGTTGCTTTATTGAAAGCAGTCAGCAAAGATTAATTGTCAGAGTCAAGTGGTGAGCAGAGTAGGAAAAGCTTTCTTGGGTACAGCAAAGGGCATGTCTAGGAGGACTGAAGGATACCTGAGAAATTTATTCGTGGCTGGATGTGGCTTTCCTTCATCTGGTGGATTTTAGTGAGATAAGCCAGACTCAACGTGTTCTAAGACACATGGCAGTAAGACCTTTCATTTGAGGAAACAGACCCTGCTGAACTTGCTTTCATCAGACATGAGAAGTAAAAGGATGGACTACACAGCCTCCACCAAGCTCCCAGGGCTCCAAATAAATGATGCAAATGCTACCAGTGAACTTATTGAAGGACCAGTTGGAGAGTGTGAAAAAATACACCTTCCCCAAATTAGACAAAACATGATACTGACTCTACTGCTATTTTCCCAAATAGAGGAAAATTTAGCTCACCAAATAAGGTAACTGGTATATGAAAGAGCCCAACACTTTGGTATATTATTATATGGTATTTATTTCATCAGTGTTCAATCTAGTGCATGTTATGCAGTGGTATTTGCTGAACTGAAACGATGGCAGCTTCCAGAACATTAACGTAAGGTGAGCCTGGATCTCCATTTGAAACAGTGTCCACTTTGCAGCACTCAAAGTGCTGTATTTTGGGAGGCATGCTCCAGTGTATAGTCCCTCGGAGGCTGTAGTGACTCTGGGATCCTAATAAGATGGATGTTACCTTGCTCTGGCTAGATGCTGTCCTGAATGTTACATTTTTGCATTGTCAAGTTGTTTCTAAAGTGTATGAGCTCTCCAAAGATCAATAAAGTCTTAACTCACAATACTAAATCTATTATTAATCTTCCTTATTGCAGTCCATGGCTAAGGCAAACCAAAAAAAATGGAAATTTTTATTTAACAAAATTAGTGGCTGTAGGTTCCATTTAAATTTTAGCATTGAGATAAACCACAAACATGGATTTAATGAATTATTTGGTAAGCAAACCTGTCTAAGTTACAAAGGACTCGTGTATTATATTCTCAAATTTTATTTAGCAATTTTATAAAAACATGTGAGAAAAATAAAGAGATGTTCAAATTTATTTACATCATTCTTAAGTGGTTAATTATAGTATAAACACCATGATTTCGTACACCGAAATAGAATAAAAGTCCTTAGAGACATGTTTAATCATTTGGATCTACTAGCACAGTGTCTATTCATTCATTTTTAGTCCATTAGAGTGTAAATTAGATTTGATTTGCTTGCTGTGATTGGCTTAATTGCCCCAGTTACAGCTGAAGTACAAATAAAATTGTAATAAATTGAACAGATGTTTAACCTACTCTACCAAGATCTTTAATAGTCAATTCCAATTGCAATTTACATTCAGCAATTTAACAAGACCCTTAGGAAACGTATTTGATTATTAAAACAAGCTGTTTGTTTCTGTGTGTAATGGAAACAAGACCACTGTGTCACGTGCTTAGGTCTGGGGCGATTTTTTGTGTATTTAACCTTGCTTCTCTCTTTTTAGGGAAACAAACACACACACACACACACACACACTGAATGCATGGCTAAAGAAGTTAGCTGGCCAGCTTAAAAAAAATGGACATCATATTCAAAATGAGGATAGAAGGGAAATGTCCCAGAATTATGAAATATTTTATAAATAAACAAACAAATCCTATTACATTTTCCACAAGCATCTTCACCAAGAGCCTTTTTTATAGCCAATGGAAACTCTCATCTTAATTAAATCAATTAGAGAACAACCAGTTCCATCATTCAGATTCTAAATGTCTTTTACCCACAGCCCATTTGGAAATAAAAAATATTCTTACAAAGCATGCATGACATTGCACTGTCTTCTAGAATCTTTTCACTTTAATGGGGCTGTTAAGATACTGCATAACTTTTGTGTGATTTGTTTCTAAGAATGCTTGGCAGAAACTGGCACATTACAGCACTTATATTTCCTCAGGAAGGAATTTAAGATGGATTTTATGTCTAGTTCCATAAATTTATAATGTGAACCTCCAGATTCCCAGTTATAATATACTGAGACATGTTTAGGTAACAGGAAAGTTAGCTTACTAAAAAGATAAGCTTGTACTATGGTTGTAGAATCACAGAATTGAAAACCAGATAAACATTAAGAATCAGCTAGGGCTTCCCTGGTGGCATGGTGGTTGAGAATTCGCCTGCCAATGCAGGAGACACAGGTTCGAGCCCTGGTCCGGGGAGATCCCACATGCCGCCAAGCAACTAAGCCCGCGAGCCACAACTACTGAAACCGTGTGCCACAACTACTGAGCCCATGTGCCACAGCTACTGAAGCCTGCACACCTGGAGCCCGTGCTCCGCAACAAGAGAAGCCACCACAATGAGAAGTCCACACACCACAACCAAGAGTAGTGCCTGCTCGCCACAACTAGAGAAAGCCCGTGTGCAGCAACGAAGACCCAATACAGCCAAAAATAAATAAATAAATATATTAAAAAAAAAAAAAGAATCAGCTAATCCTGGAGCCAAAACTCAAATGCCTACAAGGAATCAGGGACATAGCCTAAATTAGTGGGGACCATGATGAATTGGAGAGCACCCATCTGCTTTAAAGGGAGAGACCCACTTAGATCCAGGCAATCATTGCCATTATAGAATGTAGGCCAGGAATGAGAGATTCTGAGTTTTCCTGAAAATCTCAGAATCCAGATTTTTGTATAAAAGCAAACAAACAAAAACTCTCTTGATTTAAAAAATGTTTGCACCTACTTCAAAAAAATTAATATTTTTCATATTAAACAGCAAAAACAAATGAATCAAGTACATCTCCAGTTTATAAACTGCTGTTTACTCACTGATCTATCCAATCCCAACATTTGACAGTTGACAAGACTAAGTCGCCAATAATTCAAGTGACCATTATACCTTAGTGGTAAAACCATAAACTAAAACCCCTATCTCCAGAAAGTGAAAATCACTCACTTTGGGTTCAAGTCCCAATTATGGCCCAATGTAAGTATACAACCTTACGCAAATTAATTTCTCTAATCCTCTGTTTCCCAATTAGTAAAACATAAATAGTAATAGCATCTATATCACAAGCTTGTTGAGGGGATAATGTGTGGTAATCTGTAAACAGTCCTTAGCAGAATGCCTAGTACCTGATAAATGTTCAATAAATAGTACTTATGATCATTTTCATCAGCCTTATCATTTAGATCTTTCTGAACAAAAAGGAAATAATCTTAATAATAAATCCTAACCTTACTGATAGGACATTTTATTAAAAATATATTTCAGACCAGAAACCATAAAACTTTTAGAAGAAAACAGGAGAAAAAAGCCCCTTGACATGGGTCTTGACAATGATTTTTTGGATATTACACCCAAAGCACAAGCAACAAAATAAAAAATAAACAAGTGGGACTATATCAGACTCAAACACTTCTGCACAGCAAAGGAGATCATCAACAAAATGAAAAGGCAAGCTACCGAACAGAAGAAAATAATTGCAAATCTGACAAAGGGTTAATATCCAAAATATATAAAGATCTCATACAGCTCAATAACAAAAAAAATTAAATTAAACTTGGGCAGAGGACCTGAATAGACATTTTCCCAAAGAAGATATATGAATGGCAAAATGGTGCTCAACGTCAATAACTATAAAGGAAATGCAAATCAAAACAAAAATGAGATATCACTTCATGCCTGTTAGAATGGCTATTATTAAAAAGACGCAATAAAAAAATGTCAGCAAGGATGTGAAGAAAAGGCAACACTTGTATACTGTTGGTGGGAATGTAAATTGGTGCAGCCACTATGGAAAACAGTATGGAGGTTCCTCAAAAAATGAAAAATAGACCTACCATATGATCCAGCAATTGCACCTTTGGGAATATATCTGAAGGAAATGAAAACACTATGTCAAAGAGATATCTGCACCCCCTTGTTCAGAGCAGCATTATTCACAATAGCCAAGCTACGGAAGCACCCTTAGTGTTCATCAACAGAGGAAGGGATAAAGAAGATGTAGTTTATATACACACAATAGAAGACTGTTCAGCTACTTAAGAAAAGAAGGAAATCTTGCCATTTGCGACAACATGGATGGACCTTGACGGCATTATGGTATCATCTGTGGTTACCAGAGGTAGGGGGTAAGGCTGGGAAAGGGAAATAGATGAAGGTGGTCAAAAGGTACAAACTTCCAGTTATAAGTAACTGCTGGGGATATAATATACAACATGAAGACTATCGTTAACACTTCTCTGTGGCTTATTTGATAGTTGTTAAGAGAGTAGATCCTAAGAGTTCTCATCACAAGGACAAAAACATTTTTTTCTTTATTTTTGTATCTATAGTAAATGATGGATATAACTAAACTTATTGTGGTAATCATTTTATAACATATGTAAGTTAAATCAGGATGCTGTACACCTTAAATGTATACAGTGCTGTATGTCAATTGTATCTCAGTGAAACTGGGAAAAAGTACATCTTAAACTGTTATGACAGGTTATACTGAGGAAATGCCTCCATGGTCTCCAGTGTAGAGTCAGAAGTTAAAGAAGAGTGATAGGAAAAGAGATAAAGGGAAAAAAGAGGCCCAGGAGTAAAGAGCACTATAGTCACAGAAGACTCTCTTAAGAACCTCACTTCCGGTAAATTAGGGGGCCTTGACTAAACAATGTCTCCCCCTCCTCTGACCCTCAACGTCTCTGAAACAGACAATAGGAAGGACTACTAATCCAAGGGGAAAATGTGTTGTTTCTTTTTTAAGTGGGTGTTTGCGTCCACCATTAGGAGGCAAAGTGAAAAATAAAACACAAATAAAAACTTTTAAGCCAACTGTTCATTTGGAAACTGCTTCATTCAATCATGTCCTTTTGTTCCATCTGAGTTCATTGTGACATAACCCTTACTCAATCTGCCTTTTTTATGCAGGACTATTTTCTACTATGTAAATATGACACACCATCTCTTGTCATGTACAACCTACATGAAACCCAGAAGTTACTTCCTAGTTATACCATTCCAGTTAAAGAAAAAACTAAGTGTTTATAACTGGAATATCAAGTATGATCCTTTATTATTTTCCAAATGGTCAAAAAATCGGGAGCTTGAGTAACTGTGAACCAAACTCGCAAAAAGAGAAAAATTAAGAGGATACTGGGGTTTTACACAGTGAAATTCTCCCTGTTAAATATTCCTCTGAGCATAAATTGTTAAATCCATAGTTAAAATGGATTAAAATTGTGTACAAAATCTGTGGGAGCTTCAAAGAGAATTTGATGTTCTCTCGTTAAAAAGGAATTACTTCTAAAAACTGCAGCACTTTTGCAAATACCATTCTAAACTTTTTAAAGAAAATATTTTCTACGAGTTTTGAAAGTAATTCTTTTTGTTGGGTTTCACAGTATAGTAAAATGAACCAACAACATCATGTGAACAATGACACTTGGGATTAGATTTGGGGCATTATGTGTGATGGGTAACATCAAAGGAAGTTCTGTTGACTTGCATTAATAAGGAAGCATACATTCTCCTGGTATTCCGTAAAGAACAGTCAAAACATAAAGCAACAGGATTAAATCACATGCTGAGCAAACAAGTCACAAATTCATGGAATTTTTCTTAGCCCCCACATAAAAACTCCGGTAGATAAAACTTGAATTATGAATACTGTAGTTATTTTCCAGTATCAGGGGGTGAAATTCTGGTGAAATAGCTGAACTGGACTCTTCTTGGAAAAATGTGTTGGGCATCTCATCATACCTAAAATTCCCTGCTAGTGAAAATATTGCCAAGTACCATCTAACTGTGCACAGTATTTTTTTTTTTTGGGGGGGGTACGCGGGCCTCTCACTGTTGTGGCCTCTCCCGTCGCGGAGCACAGGCTCCGGACGCGCAGGCTCAGCGGCCATGGCTCACAGGCCCAGCCGCTCCGCGGCATGTGGGATCTTCCCGGACCGGGGCACGAACCCGTGTCCCCTGCATCGGCAGGCGGACTCTCAACCACTGCGCCACCAGGGAAGCCCTGTGCACGGTATTTTTTGGCACCTTTTGATGGCAGAATACCCCATGTAGGATGACAGATCCAGAAAATGTGAGTGTTTTTCTGTTAATAAAAGGACTCCACAAGGTATACTGTTGGGATTCAGGGCAAAACAGTCTAACGCCTCCATATCTTCCCTTAGTTTCCACCAAAGTAGCTGAAGAATCCATATCAAAGAAACCCACTGTTCTTCTCAGGGTTCCAGTAACCAAATATATACCGAGAAACCATTAATACGTCCTTTTTAAAGGGTTCTCAACCTTTCTGTCGCAATGGAAATCTCATTTAATCTATTTCCATTCCTCTCCTCTGGACACTTTGCTTTCTACTGCAACTCCTGGAAATCTGGGAACTCAAGAGTGACAGAAAACAGTTTGCCTTTGTGGCTAAGGAGCCCATTTGAAGAGTCCCAGGTATCCTTGACCTTGACACTGAGATACTGCATCCCTGCTACTCTGGAGGCCCATCCAGATAGTCAAGCCAAGTTGCAACCTGTGTAGTTTTTTAAGACAAAATCTTCCAAGCCTAGAGTTCAATGAAAAAGCCATCATACCTGGAGCCATCACCTATTCATCAGAAAAGCATCCTAAACGTTCAGTTCCTCACAAATGAAGCAGTTGTTTACAGACTACTCCAAACTCAGGAGAGTAACAAAAATCTGAAGGAAGTGTTGGTCAGCAAGAATTCCTGAGGCATCTTAGAATGGAAACCTGTAGAAATCCGTGCGTGTATTTGTATGTGGAAGTACATAAGCATTCACACGATAGAGCAGGCAGGGTGGCTGGGTCTAGCATTTATTCCTTAGTTAATGTGGGCATGCACTGTTACCACATTAATAATGATGAATCTGCCACACAGAAAGAGAATAGGCTTTAAGACTAATGAGAAAGTTGTATTTGTTTCCTACTGCAGCTGTAACAAGTGACCTCAAATTTAGTGGCTTAGGGTTTCCCTGGTGGCGCAGTGGTTGAGAGTCTGCCTGCCGATGCAGGAGCCACGGGTTTGTGCCCCGGTCCGGGAAGATCCACAGAGCGGCTGGGCCTGTGAGCCATGGCCGCTGAGCCTGCGCGTCCGGAGCCTGTGCTCCGCAACGGGAGAGGCCACAACAGTGAGAGGCCCGCGTACTGAAAAAAAAAAAAATTTAGTGGCTTAAAACAACACAAACTGGGGAGATTAGGAGAGAAAGGCGGGTGGGGCCCTCTGGGAGGAGTGGGAGAGGAGTAGGGGGCGAGTGCCCTGCCCACTCAGGCACGGGGAACCTGCTGAGCTCCCAGGCCGGTCCCCTGCCCTCCAAGTCCCCACTCCCACCACCCCCCCATTGCATTGGTCCTGGGGGCGTAGGAGGGAGGCCAGGGAGATCAGGAGAGGCAGGTGGGAGGGGCTCTCCCAGACCAGAGGAGAGGAGGGCGCTTGCCCTGCCCACTTGAGCCCAGGAAGCCTGCTGGGCTCCCAGGTGAGGTCCCCTGCCCTCTGAGACCAGGGGTGGGGGGCATGCCTGGGCCCCTCTACAGCCAAGGCCTTCCCCCCCCTTTTTTTTTTCTTTTCTCTCCTCTCCTTTTTTCTACTGTGGTACTGATGTACCTTCCAGTTGTTGATTCATGTGTATTTTTATTTTTACATTCTAAAATATCTGTTAGTTTCCTACTCTAATTTTATTTTTTACTTTGTTACTGTTCTTTTTTTTTTTTTTTTTTTTTTGCCACTCCATACAGCTTGTGGGATCTTGCTCCACGAGCCCAGGGTCAGGCTGAAGCTCCAGCAGTGGGAGCTCCAAATCCAAACCACTGGACTAACAGCAAACCTCAGACCTCAGGGAATATTCATCAGAGCGAGGTCTCATGGAGTTCCTCATCTCAGCACCAAGACCCAGCTATACCCAATAGCTTACAAACTCCAGTGTCGGAGGCCTCAGGCCAAACAACCAGTAAAACAGGAACACAATCCCACTCATAAAAAATAAAAATAAAAAAGAGACGGCAAAATAATATGTCACAGGTGAAGCAGCAAGGTAAAAACCTACAATACCAAATAAATGAAGGGGAAATAGGCAATCTACCTAAAAAAGAATTCAGAGTAATGATAGTAAAGATGATCCAGAATCTCGGAAGTAGAATGGAACCACGAATTAAGAAAATACAAGAAATGTTTAACAAAGATCTAGAAGAACTAAAGAACAAACAAACAGAGATGAAAAACACAATAACTGAAATGAAAAATACACTAGAAGGAACCAATAACAATAACGGAGGCAGAAGAACGCATAGGTGAGCTGGAAGACAAAATGGTGGAAATAACTGCCAAGGATCAGAATAAAGAAAAAAGAATGAAAAGAACTGAAGACAGTCTCAGAGACCTCTGGGAAAACACCAAATGCACCAACATTTGAATTATAGGGGTCCCAGAAGAAGAAGAGAAAATGAAAGGGTCTGAGAAAATATTAGAGAGGATTATAGTGGAAAACTTCCTTAACATGGGAAAGGAAATAGTCACCCAAGTCCAGGAAGCACAGAGAGTCCCATACAGGATAAAACCTAGGAAATACACACCAAGACACATATTAATCAAACTAACAAAAATTAAATTCAAAGAAAAAATATTAAAAGCAGCAAGGGAAAAACAAAAAATAATATACAAAGGAATCCCCATAAGGTTATCAGCTGAGTTTTCAGCAGAAACTCTGCAGGCCAGAAGGGAGTGGCAGGCTATACTTAAAATGATAAAAGAGAAAACCTACAACCAAGATTACCCAGCAAAGATCTCATTCAGATTTGACAGAGAAGTCAAAAGCTTTTCAGACAAGCAAAAGCTAAGAGAATTCAGCACCACCAAACCAGCTTTACAACAAATGCTAAAGAAACTTCTCTAAGCAGGAAACACAAAAAAAGAAAAAGACCCACAAAAACAAATCCAAAACAATTAAGAAAATGGTAATAGGAACATACATATTGATAATAACCTTGAAAGTAAATGGATTAAATGCCCCAACCAAAAGACACAGACTGGCTGAATGGATACAAAAACAGGATCCATATATATGCTGTCTACAAGAGACCCACTTCAGACCTAGGGACACATACATACTGAAAGTGAAAGGATGGGAAAAGATATTCCATGCAAATGGAAACTAAAAAAAAGCTGGAGTAGCAATACTTGTATCAGATAAAATAGACTTTAAAATAAAGACTGTTACAAGAGATAAGGAGGGACACTACATAATGATCAAAGGATCAATCCAAGAAAAAGATATAACAATTATAAATGTTTATGCACCCAACATAGGAGAACTTCAATACATAAGGCAAATGCTAGCAACCATGAAAGGAGAAATCGACAGTAACACAATAAGAGTAGGGGACTTTAACACCCCACTTACACCAATGGACAGATCATCCAAACAGAAAATAAATAAGGAAACACAAGCTTTCAATGACACAGACCAGATAGATCTAACTGATATTTATAGAACATTCCACCCAAAAGTGGCAGAATACACATTCTTCTCAAGTCCACACGGAACATTCTCCAGGATGGATTGCATCTTGGGTCACAAATCAAGACTCAGAAAATTTAAGAAAATTGAAATTGTATCAAGCAACTTTTCCGACCACAATGCTATGAGATTGGAAATCAAATATAGGAAAAAAACTGTAAAAAACAAAATACGTGGAGGCTAAACAGTGCATTACTAAATAGCCAAGCGATCACTGAAGAAATCAAAGAAGAAATTTTAAAATGCATAGAAAAAAATGACAACAAAAACACAACCCAAAACCTATGGGATGCAACAAAAGCAGTTCTAAGAGGGAAGTTTATAGCAATTCAATCTAACCTCAAGAAAAATCTCAAATAAACAATCTAACCCTACACTTAAAACAACTAGAGAAAGAAGAACAAAGAAAACCCAAAGTCAGTAGAAGGAAAGAAACCATAAAGATCAGAGCAGAAATAAATGAAATAGAAACGAAGAAAACAATAGCAAAGATCAATAAAACTAAAAGCAGGTTCTTCAAGAAGATAAACAAAATTCATAAACCCTTAGCCAGACTCATCAAGAAAAAAAGGGAGAGGACACAAATCAATAAAATTAGAAATGAAAAAGGCAAAATCACAACTGACACTGCAGAAATACAAAGGATTATAAGAGACTACTATAAACAGCTACATGCCAATAAAAGGGACAACCATGAAGAAATGGACAAATTCTTGGAAAGGTATGATTTTCCAAGACTGAACCAAGAAGAATTAGAAAATATAAACAGACCTATCACAAGTAATGAAATTGAAACCGTAATTAAAAATCTTCCAACAAACAAAAGTCCAGGACCAGATGGCTTCACAGGCGAACTCGATCAAACATTTAGAGAAGAGCTAACACTGATCCTTCTCAAACTCTTCCAAAAATTTGCAGAAGGAGAAACACTCCCAAATTCATTCTATGAAGCCACCATCACCCTGATGCCCAAACCAGAAAAAGATCTCACAAAAAAAGAAAATTATAGACCAATATCACTGATGAACATAGATGCAAAAATCCTGAACAAAATACTAGCAAACAAAATCCAACAGCACATTAAAGGGATCAAACAACATGATCAAGTGGGATTTATCCCAGGATGCAAGGATTCTTCAATATATGCAAATCAATCAATGTGATACACCACATTAACAAATTAAGGAATAAAAACCATATGATCATCTCAATAGATGCAGGAAAAGCTTTCAACAAAATTCAACACCAATTTATGATAAAAAAACTCTCCAGAAAATGGGCACAGAGGGAATCTACTTCAACATAATAAAGGTCATACATGACAAGCCCACAGGAAGCATCATACTCAATGGTGAAAAACTGAAAGCATTTCCACTAAGATCAGGAACAAAACAAGGATGGCCACTCTCGCCACTCTTATTCAACATAGTTTTGGGAGTCCTAGCCACAGCAATCAGAGAAGAAAAAGAAATAAAAGGAATACAAATTGAAAAAGAAGTGAAACAGTCACTGTTTGTCAATGACATGATACTATACATAGAAAATCCTAAAGATGCCACCAGAAAACTCCTAGAACTAATCAATGAATTTGGTAAAGTAGAAGGATACAAAATTAATGCACAGAAATCTCTTGCATTCCTATATACCAACAACAAAAAATCAGAAAGAGAAATTAGGGAAACACTCTCATTTACCACTGCAACAAAAAGAATAAAATACGTAGGAATAAACCTGCCTAAGGAGGCAAAAGACTTGTACTCAGAAAACTATAAAACACTGATGAAAGACATCAAAGATGGCATAAACAGATGGAGAAATATACCATGTTCTTGGGTTGGAAGAATCAATGCTGGGAAAATGACTATACTACCCAAAGCAATCTAGATTCAATGCAATCCCTATCAAACTACCACTGGCTTTTTTCACAGAATTAGAACAAAAAAATCTTACAATTCACATGGAAACACAAAAGACCCCGAATAGTCAAAATCTTGAGAAAGAAAAACGGAGTTGGAGGAATCAGGCTCCCTGACATCAAACTATACCACAAAGCTACAGTAATCAAGACAGTATGGTACTGGCACAAAAACAGAAATATAGATCAATGGCACAGGACAGAATGCCCAGAGATAAACCCATGCACATATGGGCACCTAATTTATGACAAAGGAGGCAAGAACTTACAATGGAGAAAAGACAGCCTCTTCAATAAGTAGTGCTGGGAAAACTGAACAGCTACATGTAAAACAATGAAATTATAATACTACCTAACACCATACAAAAAAATAAATTCCAAATGGATTCAAGACTTACATGTAAGACCAGAGACTATAAAACTCTTGGAGGAAAACATAGGAAAAACACTCTTTGACATAAACCACAGCAAGATCTTTTTTGACCCACCTCCTAGAGAAAGGGAAATAAAAACAAAAATAAACAAATCAGACTTAATTAAACTTAAAAGCTTTTGCAGAGCAAAGGAAACCATTAATAAGACAAAAAGACAGCCCTCAGAATGGGAGAAAATATTTGCAAATGAAACAGAAGACAAAGGATTACTCACAAAATATACAAACAGCTCACGGTACTCAATATCAAAAAAGCAAACAATCCAGTTAAAAAATGGGCAGAAGACCTAAATAGACATTTCACTAACGAAGGCATACAGACGGCCAAGAAGCATATGAAAAGGTGCTCAACATCACTAATTATTAGAGAAATGCAAATCAAAATTACAATAATGTATCACCTTACGCCAGTCAGAATGGCCATTATCAAAAAATCTAGAAACAATAAATGCTGGAAAGGGTGTGGAGAAAAGGGAAGCCTCCTGCACTCTTGGTGGGAATGTAAACTGATACAGCCACTATGGAGAACAGTATGGAGGTTCCTTAAAAAACTAAAACTAGAACTACCATATGACCCAGCAATCCCACTAATGGGAATATACCCTTAGAAAACCATAATTCAAAAAGAGTCATGTACCACAATGTTCATTGCAGCTCTATTTACAATAGCCAGGACATGGAAGCAACCTAAGTGTCCATCGACAGATGAATGGATAAAGAAGATGGGGCACACATACACAATGGAATATTACTCAGCCGTAAAAAGAAACGAAATTGAGTTATTTGTAGTGAGGTGGATGGACCTAGAGTCTGTCATACAGAGTGAAGTAAGTCAGGAAGAGAAAAACAAATACCCTATGCTAACACATATATATGGAATCTAAAAAAAAAAAAAGGTACTGATGAACCTAGTGGCAGTTCAGGAAGAAAGATGTAGACATAGAGAGTGGAGTTGAGGACACGGGGAGGGCGAAGCTTGGATGAAGTGAGAGTAGCATCGACATATATACACTACCGAATGTAAGATAGTTGACTGGTGGGAAGCAGCCGCATAGCACAGGGAGATCAGTGCTTTGCGATGACCTAGAGGGGTGGGATAGGGAGGGTGGGAGGGAGGCTCAAGAGGGAGGGCATATGGGGACACGTGTATGTCTATGGCTGATTGGCTCTGTTGCACAACAGAAACACAGTATTGTGAAGTAATTATACTCCAATAAAGATCTATTTTTTAAAAACCCACAAATTTATTATCTTTTAGTTCTACAGGTGAAAGTCTCACTGTGTTGAAGTCAAGGTGTCAACATGGCTGAATTCCTTCTGAAGTCTGTAGGGATCTTACTGACTGAATTGTTCCCCTGAAAATTATGTTGAAGTCCCAACACCCCCATCCCCAGGTGCCCATATTCGGAGATACTGCCTCTAAGGAGGTAACTAAGGTTAAATAAGTCACCAGGGTGGGGTCCCCGTCTGATAGGTCTGGTGACCTTATAACAAGAGGAAGAGGCACCAAAGAGCTTTCCCTCCACACACATGCAATGGAAAGGCCATGTGAGGACAAAGTGAGAAAGCTGCCGCCTACTAGCCATGAAGAGAGACCTCATCAGAAACAACCCCTGCCATCGCCTTGATCTTGGTCGTGTAGGCTCCAGAACGGTGAGAAATATTCTTTTGTTTCAGCCGCCGGCCTGCAGTATTGTTATGGCAGCCTGAGCAGACTAATACAAGCAGAGAATACATTTCCTTCCATTTTCCAGCATCTAGAGGCTGCCTGCATTCTTGTCTCATGGCCTCTTCCATCATTTTCAAAGCCAACAGCACAGCATCTTCGAATCTCTCTCCCTGAATCTGACAATACTTCAAGAACCCCTTGTGATCCCATTGGATCCCACTGGGCCCCCCCAAATAATCCAGGATGATCTATCCTTTTCAGGATCCTTAACCTAATCACATCTGCAATGTCTCTTTTTCTGCAGAAAGTAAAATAGTCACATATGGAGAAGGTTAGGAGAAGGACATCTTTAAGGATTCCATGATTCTGCCTACCACTATGTGGCAATACACAAAACCATCAACTCTGCCAGTCAGAAGTCTTCGCTCTGGTACAGCTTCCTGATTAGTGAAAGCAAGAATGGCTCTGAAGCCATTTTATAGAGAAGACAATGGAATGATTGTAAATCCGAGACCAGTTCACTTCAGGCTGAACTGGAGGCGAGGATCAAGATAAACAACTTCTTCAGGATATAAACTGAAAGAGGCCCGAGTGTTGCCCAGCCCTGAGAAGACTAGGTGGCGTCCACAGTGGGTTCATCCATCCACAGCCTTGCTGAAGTGAAAGGGGAGCTTCTTAAAAAACAGATCTTCTATATACATAGGACCTTCAATATTGAGAGTGAGGTAACTTAGTATGTCCTGCCCCTTTAGTACCTGGCTTGGGCTATAACCCAGTCAGTACAAAACCAGTGTCTTTTTGTTTCCAAAAAACACTGCTTCACAACGCGTTTGAAGGCACATGAGCCAGGGTGTCTGCTCCTTTGGGGGTTAAATACAATTCTTCTATAGTCTAGATAATTGTATTTCCTGTAATATTTCTCCTGAGGTCCTATATTCTAATTCAATTATATATTTTTTATATTCTCCTTTGAGCCAGTCTATTTTTCTGCATCTCTTTTCATTATAAATAGCACAAAATAGGAACTGTAATATGCTGTCATTCTTCTACTGAAATTATTTCACTGAATTTTTTTCACTGAGAATTTTTTCTATCAGAAATGATGAACCTGTAATAATTTATCACATCCAGGCCCTCTTTTTTCCAACCTACATATCTGCTTACTAGAGACAGAGATGAACTCAATGGCCATGCAATAAAAGCGTGTAAAGTCTGAACTATGACACTGAGCCTCCTGCAAAATGCCCCGCCCTTCTGCATCATGGTTGAGTATGGTTAGCTTCCAAATAGCCAAAAACTATATAACGGTTCTTAATGAATTCCATCATTAGTACAGTCTATAGATTCAGATGGAGAGCTGAGGCTCTTTGAGAGGAAACTAGTCTTGACAGATCGGACTTTAAAAATCACGTGAAGAGGACATAGAGAACAGACCTGTGGTTGCCAAAGGGAGGGGCTTGGGGGAGGGATCGAGTGGGAGGTTGGAGTTAGCAGATGTAAGCTGTTAAACAGAGAACGGATAAACAACAAGGTCCTACTGTATAGTTCCGGGAATTATGTTCACTATCCTATGATAAACCATAATGGAAAAGAATTTTTTAAAAAGAGTGAATATATTATATATATATATATATATATATATACATACTATATATATCTGATCACTTTGCTGTACAGCAGAAATTAACACAACATTGTAAATCAACTATACTTCAATTAAAGAAAGGATTAAGTGATTACATATGCAAAAAATCATGTGAAGAACTTTAGAAATGATATTTCTGATGATTCTATACTATGGAAAAACTTTCTAGCATACATTTAGAGAAAAATAACTCTGCACAAAGTAAAATGGAGCCATGAGACAGTTAATAACAATTCAAAATAGATTTCTTTCATCTGTTTACCTAGATTTTCTTCATTTTAAATTTCATTTTATGTGTTTTGCTAGAGAAATTATGTTTCCAGAGATTTTTTCTCAAATACATCAATTCTGAAGAATTTTAAAAAGATTTCAGACACATTTCCTCATATTTTCCTCATAGTTTATGTATCTGTTTGCTGTCTAACAACTTTATTGTGATATAAATCACAGACGTACAGTCACTCATTTAAGAGTACAATTCAATGGTCTAAGTCTATTCACAAAATTGTGCAGCCATCATCACAATTAACTTTAGAGGATTTTGCCACTCCCAGAAGAAACACCATACCATCAGCAGTCACTCCTCACTTCTCCCCAATCCCTCAAGCCCTAGGCAACCACTAACCTATTTTCTGTCTATAGATTTGACCGTTGTGTACATTTTCTATAAATGCAGTCATACAATATGTGGTCTTTTATGACTGGTTTATTTCACTTAGCATAATGTTCTTCAGTGCTGTAGGATATATTAGTACTTCATCCCTTTTTATAGCTAACTAATACAGTTGACCTTTGAGCAACACAGTGTTAATCCAAGTATAACTTATAGTCAACCCTGCACATCTACGTTTCCTCTGCATCAGTGGGTTCAACCACACATCCTGTAGTAATGTAGTATTTACTATTGAAAAATATCTGCATATAAGTGGACCCATGCAGTTCAAACCCACATTTTTCAAGGGTCAACTGTATTCCATTCTATGGATATGCCATGTTTCATTTATTTATTCATCAGTAGATGGACATTTGAGTTTATTTCTACTTTTGAGCTATTATGAATAATGCTTATATGAATGTTCATGTAGAAGTTTTCAACGTGGACATAAGCTTTCATTTCTTTTGGCTATATAACTTGGAGTGAAATTGCTGGGTTATATAGTAACTTTATGTTTAACCTTTCAATGAACTGTCAGACTGTTTTCAAAAGCGTCTGCATCATTTTACATACCCATCAGTGATGTACAGAGGTTCCACTTTCTCACAAACACTTATTATCTTTTTGACTATAGCTATCCTGGTATCTCATTGTGGCTGTGATTTACATTTGCCTAATGGCTAATGATGTGCATTTTCCCCATGTGTTTACTGACCATATCCATTCAGATTCTTTGCCTCTTTTTAAAATGAGGTTGTCTGGTTATTGTCGTGAGATTTTTTATATATTCTAGATAAAAGGCCCTTATTAGATTTATAACTTACAAATATTTTCTTCCATTCCGGGCGTTGTTCTTTCAATTTTATGATGCTGTCCTTTAAAGCACAAAAGCTTTCAATTTTGACGAAGTCAAATTTATATTGTTTTCTTTTGTTCTTGTGCTTTTGGTTCACATTGAAGAAAACATTGCCTAATCCAAGGTCGTGAAGATATATGACTATTTTAATTTTTATAGTTTTAGCTATTGTACTTTAGTATCTGATCCATTTGTAATTAATTTTTGTATATGGAATGAGGTAGACCATACCAACTTCATTCTTTTACATGAAAATATCCAGTTATCCCAGCACCATTTGCTGAAAAGACTATTCTTCTTCCCATTGAATTTGTCCTGACACCCTTCTTAAAAATCAATTGATTGCAGGGACTTCCCTGGTGGCACAGTGGTTAAGAACCCACCTACCAATGCAGGGGACACGGGTTTGAGCCCTGGTCCGGGAAGATCCCACATGCCGTAGAGCAACTAAGCCCATGTGCCACAACAACTTAGCCTGAGCTCTAGAGCCCACAAGCCACAACTACTGAGCCCGCGCGCCACAACTACTGAAGCCCACGCGCCTAGGGCCCATGCTCCGCAGCAAGAGAAGCCACCGTAATGAGAAGCCCACACACCACAACGAAGAGTAGCCCCTGCACACAGCAATGAAGACCCAGTACAACCTAAAATAAATAAATAAATTTATTTTTAAAAATCGATTGATTGTAAACCTGAGAGTTTATTTCTTGACTCAATTCTATTCCATCGATCTCTATGTCTATCCTTATGCCATAGTTAGTGTTTATTAAAAAGTATCTCTTCCACAGAAATTATATTTCATGGAAAGATTAAGTATTTTAAACTAAAAACAACACCAAAACAAAACCAGCCAGAACGTTCATCACAATTCCTACGCTACTGAGAAGTAAATGGCTTGGAAATGATAAGTGACTGTATATTGAAAACAGTGAAACTAAGGCAAGAAACAAAGCCAGTAAATGCTACATCTAGGCTATATGATCTCAAGATAGTGAGCTATTGCCTACAGGTGAGGTATTTTTAGCTGATTACCATTGCAAATTGCTCTTATTAAAATCAGGGCTTATAGTAACTTCAGTAAAAACATTAAAACAAATACAAAATCTAAATTCAAATACATAGGGAAGAGTAAAAATTCAAGGGCATATTGTACTCCAAGAATCAGTCAAAACCACTAACAGTTATTATGATCCAG
This sequence comes from Pseudorca crassidens, assembly GCF_039906515.1. NCBI lineage: Eukaryota > Metazoa > Chordata > Mammalia > Artiodactyla > Delphinidae > Pseudorca > Pseudorca crassidens. Next base: position 192,782,355 of record NC_090296.1, read on the forward strand.
CCACTTTACTTGCGTTGCTACATTTAATCCTCATGAAAACCTCATGACTCAGGTAAAGGGAATTACCCAATTGATAGGCGATAAGAGTGAAGGTAGAAGTTAAATAGTTTCTCAGCATCACCGAGGTAGTTAGTGGACAAGTTGGGATTTGAGCCTGGATTAGTGGAAACTCAAGAGAATTGATAACCAGCACTCTTGTTTCTCAAGCCTAGCTATCCAAGGGTTACAACATTTTTCAACTAAGGATTGAAAACTCCCAAACATTTAACAATGAATTCCTACTGTTATTTTAATCTAATCATCATATCACATTGTTCTTAGTCATCATAATCATTGCTTGCAGCAAATTAGCTAAGATTTCAAAACTATGAAATCTAGGTTCAATAATGATTCAAGAGCTTCTGGATTGGTAGCTATCTGACAGCCCATCTAATCCAGCCCTTGGTTTTATACATGTAGGAACTGAGACTCGGGGATTAAATGACTTGTTCAAAAGCTCAGTACGCTGCTTAGTGGTGAATTCCAGCATAGATTTCAAATATTACACTTTTTCCAACGACTGCTTCCACTGTACTTAGCATGTGTTATCAACTGCTGTTTGATACAACTCTGAGTCACATATTTTAGAATCTAAACCCTTCCAGGCTGTGCTTTCTCTTGAACTTCTTTGACCTCAGAGCAGTTACCACAGACACTGATGTGAACACTTGCTCACTGCACCCTGGCGTTGGATGACCTTCTCCAACCATCTCGGCTCCCAAGCCATTCTCTTCACCACTCAGAGAGGCAGCCTTTATCTTCTACTCTTTCTCCAAATTATCATTATTTAACCCTACCTACTTCCTGTGGCTTGTATGCTAAATAGGTCTTTGGAGTCTTCTGTTTCACTTATTTACCCCTTTGGCCAAAACACAAAAGAAACACACTATTAAAGATGATTCACTGGGTCTTCCCTGGTGGTCCAGGGGTAAGAATCCGCCTTTCAATGCAGGGGACCCGCGTTCGATCCCTGGTTGGAGAACTAAGATCCCACATGCCACAGGGCAACTAAGCCCCCGCCACAACTACTGAGCTTCCACACAAATAGAGAGCCCATATGCCACAAACTACAGAGCCCATGCCCCCTGGTGGCCCAGCGCCACAACTAGAGAGAAGCCTGCACGCCACATCAAAGAGCCCACGTACCGCAACTAAGACCCGACGCAACCAAATAAATAAAATAAATAAATAATAAAAACAAGGTGATTCACTGAGTAGCCATCATACTTCTTACATTTACAATGAAATATATAAAGTCTCTACATACATGCCTTTAGTTCTGAAGCTCAGAGCTAATTTTTTAAGGTTTATTTAATAAATGCTAAAATTGCTCCTTTAGCAACATGTTTTGTCTTTTGGAGATTCTCTATTCAGTTTTTGGTAGGCAAAAAAAAAAAAATCTTGCTTAAGAGTCTAGGTTTTTATGCCTATTAATGATATAAATAAGTTTAGAACCTAACCTAAAGGCTATCAAGAAACACTTCACAGTATTGCTTTATCAATTCACAAAGACAGAAAAAAACCCTCCTAACTCCTCATTATTTCTACCTCTTGTAAACAACATAATAGTTAATTGTTTTGTAATCATCAACTCTTCTGTGCAGCAATTATTTAATTAAGTCACTTTTGTAGCAGAGTTAAAACACAGGGCATAAAGCTAGGTAGTAATTCCCATTTTCAGCTGTCTTTTCAAACTTGCTCACTTTACAATCTTCTGCACGCCAGGTGATATCACTTTAAAGGAGGCAAGCATTTTATTAAAGTGAGATTCCTACACATGGGGAGCGACACGGAAAGCTGTGATCTGAAACGGCAGTTGGTTTACCTACCATTTGATCGCAAAATTTCTATGCCATCTGTGGGAAGCCACACAGGCAAATGTGTCACCACATCTAATAATGAAAAGGAAAAACAGACAGAACGTGCTGGAGAAACAGACTGCTTTAATTACCCCCTCACAATGCTCCTCGAGAACTGGGAAGAAAATCATTGTGCACGGAAGTTATTTATATTGATACAAAGAAGGTAACCAGGGCTGAAGTTTTTTTTTTTTAAATATCAGGGTAAATGCCCTTTTATTTCCAGCCTGTCCAGTTGAGAGCAGAAAACAGATGTATGGTACAAGTTGAGGCAGAAATCTTGTCAAAAACAGACTTGGTAGGAAAATAACTAGTATGGTTATAGTTTATAGTCCACTACTGTTATGGTGATATCTCAAAGTTAATATGCTTTCAATTAGAATATAACCTTACTGTGGTTCTACAGTGGGAACACAGGAAGAGGCTGGAGGTACATGAACAGCTCCAAGACACAGGGACTTCACTTGACCAACATCTATTGGCAAAATAGTCATTGGTGCCTGACAATTAACTTTCTTCTTTCAAGCTAGACCAGTGACCCATGTTGTAACTGTTCACAATCTCCCTAACACAGGTGTTCTCAGAAACATATGAGTGTCAAAGTTCTTTGCTGTACACCTGAAACTAACACAACATTGTTAATCAACTATAATCCAATATAAAATAAAAATTAAAAAAAATTGTAGCTCACTTAAAAAAAAGGAAATTGGGACATTGGGATTGACATATATACACTAATATGTATCAAATAGATAACTAATAAGAACACGCTGTATAAAAAATAAATTAAATTAAACAAAAAGAAAATAAACAAAGGTAAGAAAAGAAAAAAAGAGGAATAGTACGAGTTGTGTCCTGGGCAGGTAAAAAAGATGGGAAAGACCCGGTGACTCATTTGACCCGCATCCATGTAACTACGATGACATAAGATCATTATAATCACTTTTCTCCATTCACTCTGAGATTGGTACCAGCTCTATACTTTGCCAAATCAAAAAAGAACCACTCCATTTCCGCTCACTTTGTATTCAATTTTTGTTCATTTACCATTTTATTTCTGTTCATGTTTACCCCAGCTGTCTTGGTACCTTGAGTAACTACCACTCCACCTGCCACTGGTCCAGTAACTTCTACAGTCGTCAATGGGCAAATCTTCTCACGACCACATCTCTAACTGACATTGGGACTGTAGCGTTGAAGTGAACAGGGAAGAGGAAACAGGAGATCAAAGAGTGGCTACTGAATGGTCTCTAGACACAGTGACAGATATGCTAAGACATCAGGCTTACAGCAAAGCTATTATAACATGGCCCCGTATCTGTGTGCCCTGGGAATTCATTCTCACACTAACTTGTGTTGACCTCACTCTGAAACTTTACCACTGATTCATTTGGTAAACACTTCTGAGTACCAACTATGACCTAAGTTCTAGCAGCACTAAGGAAACAAAGAAAAAAATTAATGAATAAACATCATTGACCATGAAAACTCACAACCTATTTAAAGAGACTCAAACATCACCACACCATCATTTTAATTTTAAGATTACACAACAGATTCACGTCTCTCTCAGATCCTTTGAGTATTTCCATTTTGACTAAAGGTCTACATGGAGCCCAGGATGTGAAACAACTTTCTCAAAGTACCTAAACTAGCTTCAGGCTAAGTAAGACAGAGAAAGACAAATATCATATGATATCGCTTATATGTGGAATCTAAAAAACTATGATACAAATGAACTTATTTACAAAAGAGAAACACTCACAGACTTAGAGGATGAACTTATGGTTACCAGGGGGAAAGGATGAGGGGGCAAGGGATAGATTGGGACTTTGGGATTGACATGTACACACTACTGTATTTAAAATAGATAACCAACAAGGACCTACTGTAGAGCACGGGGGACTCAGCTCAATATATATTCTGTAATAACCTCAATGGGAAAAGAATTTGAAAAAGAATGGATATTGGTATGGGTATAACTGAATCACTTCACTGTACACCTGTAACTAACACATCATTGTTAATCAATTATACTCCAGTATAAAACAAAAGCTTTTAAAAAACTAAAAAAAAAACAACAGCACTTTTTTCAGCGTTTTTCTCATTTCATACACTTTGAGTAATACGTAACATGCAAACCTGCACAAAAATGACTAAATGTGAAGCATATGTAAAGATATTAAAAATGGCAAATGATATATACATGTATTTGAGTAGAAAATCTTTTCTTCTAGACTGGTACATTTTTAAAATTTTTATTATAAAGTTATAATTCTTTTTTTCAAAAATGTTTACTGAGCACCTGCCAAAGGCACTGTCTAGGCACCATAGATAGAGCAGCGTGTACGGCAGACAAGACCCTTGTCTTCTGGAGCTTACATTGTAGTGAGGGAGATGGATGAGAAACACAAAGTTTTGGAAAAGCAAAATCGATAGTATGTAAGAAAGAGAAAACTGCTAAAGAGAAACCAAACCACAGAAGAAAGGTAAAGGGAGAGATGATAAGGGATGTCTTGCAATTTGAAACTGAGTGGCCAGGAAAAGCCTTACTGCACATGTGACTTCTAAGTAAAAGCCTGAATGGTACCATGAATTATGTCGCTATCTGGAGAAAGAGCGTTAATAATATTCAAATTAAGTACAGATCAATTTTGACTTGTTTTCCATTTAATACATGCTGCAAATATTTCATTTAAACTTCATAAGCAAAAACAATCTGTCAACATATAACATGAATTATGACATGTTTGGTTCGAGAATTAAATACATATTAAAATGTAATATAAAGCCTAACTGTATGTTTAAGACTGTTTTAAAAGGCAAAAACTGTTTCCAGGATCTGATACTCAGTAATTTTGCATTTTTTGTGCTTTTAAAAAATAAATCAACAGGTTTCACTCCTAGTTGCAAGTACATTTCTGTAAATACCATATTGTGAGTGGGGAGAGTCTTAATTCCCCAAAAGTAAAAAATGAAATTGGAAATAATCATCAGTATGCCTTCTTTTTAACATTTGATTCTGAAGTATCGGTTTTATCTTGAAGTCCAGCCTAAGACATTCGATCACGTGAGTGGGATTAATGGATCTTACGAAGTTCATGTTGAAGTGAATTTGTAGACGTAGCATCATTTGTATCTTATTAATTTACTGAATTTCAAAACCAGATTTCCTTGTATCGCATAGAATTTATCATGCCTGTTATAGAGTTAAACTAAGTAACATATGACCTATAATAACAAAAACACACACTTTAGGGCTGTATAAGGGCCACTGGCACAAGATGGGTAGTAGAGTTTGGCTGAAAAATAAAACATTCGAATTACTGACTCTAGGTCATGGTTACTGTTCTTCAATAACGGCCTTGCATGATCATCGCTCCACACTTGGAAACTCTCCAACAAATCGGTCTTAAAGGGAAGAAAAGGCTTTGATCATCACTTTACTGCTTGATAGCTTAAATAATTATTTCATTGCTGAATGGACACCGTTACTCTCTTGAACAGCGTGAGCCACCTGTAGTGCTTTGGGAAAACTCAAGCTGGGAAATACCGCAATGCAGCCCCTTGATCGCAAAGCAAGAGCTATAACTTAAAAGGAGGACGGAGCTCAACGGAGGCAGAGAGGAAGGACCCATACTCAGGGGGAGGCCTTCCAAGAACACTTCATCTGAAAGACAAGTAGGAAATAGGCAGTGTAAGAGGAAAGAGCTTCCACACCAAGGTACAGAGTTTTAGGGAACGGCCAGTGGTTCAACATGATGAGTCCTGACCTGAGTCAGAGGGAGCAGCAGAAGTTGAGGGAAGAAATGGCAGCTCATGCAAATAAGTTCTGACTCTACGCTTAAGTGGTGGGGAGCCATCAAAGGCTTTTATAATGGAGATAAAGTATTTTGATTGGTGTATTTGGAAAAATCATTGGTGCTATGGGGAGGGTAAAGAACAGATACCAATAATACCTTGTTTTCATTGACACCTATGTAATATGAATTGCAAAGTTTAAGGAGATCCAGAAAAGCTTTGCACAAGTAATGCCGTCTTCCTTTTCTCCTACCCTCTTATAAATTCCACTTGGATGAAAGCACTGTCTTCATGCATTCTCGGTTAAAAAATCACTTAGCTCACCAAAATGGGATGCTAAGAGTTACCAGTCTTCAATATTTTTGTCTATTATATTATTTTTCTCCTGCACTAAAGAGAAGCAAGTGAAGTAGACAGGAGGGGCAGTTTTCAGAGGCTCGGTGGTGAGTAGCCTATCCGAGGTGAAGGATTGGTCTTTTATAATCAGGAGAGAACAAGTGGTCCAGAATTTCTGGAGGTACTAGACCTCCAGGAAAAAAAAAAAGCGGGAAAATCAGGAAGACAGGAAATGGAGGCTGGTCATGGTAAAGTGGAAAGAGTAGAAGGTATGAGAGTTTAGAACTCTGAGTTCTAGTTATGACTACCATTGGTGTCAGGAACTATGAAGATTCTGAGACTTCACACGTGAGCTGAAAGTTAACCTGTCACAGCTGCAAGGATGCTGGCAGAAGACACGAGATTCCTGGGTCAGAGACAAAGGACAATGTTTTACCAACAGCAATAGCTAAAGTATCATCACTGTCTTGCCTTAGTTCTCTGACTCCCAGTTCCTGTAGGGCCACACAGAAAGGGCCAGGTGACACTTGTATATGCAGTTGGTTGAGTTGTGGGAGAGGAAACCTAAGCCTAGCAAACTCTAGTCTTTTATAATGGGCAGCAAATTGACCAACCTTTGCTCTGGAAGGAGCATCACCTCTGTCTCCTAATACAGTTCACTCTCTTTGAAACGATGGTCCAGAACAAAAAAGACTCTGCCTTCAAGACATGCAGAAATGCTAGAAATCCATGGAGAATTGTCTCCCAATAGTAGCTAACACTGGGTTCTTGGTCAGGTTATCTGTCTTTACTGTGCTTGTTTCCTTGTGGATAAAAGGGAGAGATCATTACCCAACTCCTAGGATAGTCTGAAATAAAATATTCCAAATTCAAAAAGAGCCAAAATCATGAGTGCTTAACTTTTTATATGATGTTAGAGCATTTTCTGATAGTCCTGCTGGAGATATAATTTTGTTGTTACCATATACTGCATTAATAACCCACAACTGATGAAAACACAGGTAATTCCAATCCAGTAAGATTAGAGGTTAATCTCTGAAACTAATGAGGTGTAGAAAGTTAATTAATTGTATATCTCATGTAGCAGTTGTACTTATACATTCCTTTTCTGTCTTTACTAATCCCTGTTCCTAAAACATTCTTTGCCTGCTCATTTGTTTTCTTACTGGTTGCCTCATTAGGGAATTTTAAAATTTTACAGAGGCTAACAAATTTGTTTTAAAAGTTTGTAAGTTTCTCATGGGGATTAAATGAAATAATATATATAAACTGTCTGAATGTATCCAGAGCATATGAGGTGTTCAATAAATATTAGTTCTTTCCTACCATAGGAACATTCTATGATTTGAGGCTACTGAAAATAAATTATGCCAACTTGATCATTTTGTAATTAAAACTACAAAGTCATATTGTTTCCTAATAGTTTTCAAATAATGACCATTTTCACTGGTTACCATATATTTTCAGAATCAATATAATTTTGATTGTAACTACTCATGAAAAAATGGTATTTAAATGCCCCCATTAGCTAAAACACGTTTGTAGCTAGAGCATTACTTTTACTTATCTTCCTCTTCATGTGTCCTTTTCAGCTGGTTTCTCTCTCCCCCGAGTCAGTCTATCACTTTTGTTTCAGGAATGGTGAGGGAGAAGATGTAAAAGGAACAGAGGGGTTCTTTTCCAGTTGTCTATTTAGAGGAAGCCTTGGTACAAAGGGCACTGAGCTTATTTCAGATGACCCCGAAATACTTAAGCGGGCATGCCAAAAAAGGTGAGGATGAAGTTTGCTAAGTTCTTTGTTTCCTGTGTGGGATGGGCATTAGGGTGAAAGTCTGGGAAACTCTTATGGAGCCCACCACGCTCAGGGAGAGTTAACCCCCAGCAGAGGCTTTGGGGTGGGCAGGATGAGCTGGAGGCCAAATAACAGATGGGGCAGTGACTCAACGGAGTCTTCAAACCCTATGAAGGACAAGGGGAGGCTGAGTCATCAGAGAGGGTTTTCTCAAGTCCTCAGACTCTGAAATACCATATGCCTGCACTGTGAGTTCATCCACCAAAGACTTCAATAACAGATAAACGGGTTACCTAAGATCAGAACTGGACTGCAGGGGAGCTAAGTTCACACCAGCTATCACAGCTACCCAGCCCTCCCAATTCCACAGAGCCTTGTGGTCCCTGCCTCATACTCTTTTTTTTTTTTTTTTTTTTTTTTTTTTTGTGGTACGCGGGCCTCTCACTGTTGTGGCCTCTCCCGTTGCGGAGCACAGGCTCCGGACGCACAGGCTCAGCGGCCATGGCTCACGGGCCCAGCCGCTCCGTGGCATGTGGGATCTTCCCAGACCGGGACACAAACCCGTGTCCCCTGCATCGGCAGGCGGACTCTCAACCACTGCGCCACCAGGGAAGCCCTGCCTTATACTCTTGACTGCCATCTTAGAAAAGAGCAAGGAGAACATAAGGGCATCTGAAACACTGAATGGCTGTCCAAAGAATCAAGTTAAACCTAAAAAAACAGATACATTTGCAACAACATAGAAGGACCAAGAGATTATCACACTAAGTGAAGTCAGACAGAGAAAGACAAATAAATAGCATATGATATCGCTTATATGTGGAACCGAAAAAAATGGTACAAATGAACTTATTTACAAAACAGAAATAGAGTCACAGATGTAGAAAACAAACTTATGGTTACCAAAGGGAAAAGTTGGGGGGGGTAGGGAAAGATTAGGAGATTAGGATTAACACATACACACTACTATATATAAAACAGATAACCAATAAGGACCTACTGTATAGCACAGGGAACTCTACTCAATATTCTGTAATACCTATATGGGAAAAGAATCTAAAAAAGAACAGATATATGTGTATGTATAACTGAATCACTTTGTACACCTGAAACTAAAACTATACTCCAATAAAAATTTTAAAAAATAAACAGATAAAATTATTTTATCTTTGTTTTATATTAGACTAGGCTGCTTTGTGGGTTTTGTTTTCTCCTCTACCCAACCAGGTAAACACTTGATGAGAAAAATCAGCGTGAGTAGGGCTTCCCTGGTGGTGCAGTGGTTGGGAGTCCACCTGCCGATGCAGGGGATACGGGTTCGTGCCCCGGTCCGGGAAGATCCCACATGCCGCGGAGCGGCTGGGCCCGTGAGCCATGGCCGCTGAGCCTGTGCGTCCGGAGCCTGTGCTCCACAACGGTAGAGGCCACAACAGTGAGAGGCCTGCGTACCGCCAAAAAAAAAAAAAAAAAAAATCAGTGTGAGTAAACTTGTGACCCTGCCACCTACTTTTCTGAGCTGTTCAAACACTTTCCACTATTACTGGGGGCGGAAACAGTTTGAGAAGGCTCACAGCAACTGAACAGCAATCTTGAGTTTTGCTTTTTTTAGGATTTCAAACTCTAGTATTGTGTTATTTTTTCCCCTAAAACATCAGCCATAGTAGCTTGAGAGTGCAAATTATAAAACGAAATGAAAAGGTCTATGAGTAGCTGTACAAATTGCTCATTAAAGCTGATCACTTTTTTTTTTAAATACCAGTTAAGCTTCATAGACTAAAGAAGAACCCAGCTGAAGATCTACAAGTGATGTTGTCCACAACCTGAATAATCTGGTAAGTAAAGCCTTCACCTGTCAGCTCCTAGCACCAACCTCATCCAAATCAGATAAGTAAAACCTGGGTCTGACTCATGAGTGATGCAAAGCATGGCTCTTGGGGAAATGGCAAGGTTCATAGTGATTTACCACCTGGCCATTGGAAAACTTGATTCTCAGGTAAAATAAGCAGAAGCTCTAGGAAAGGCATAAACACGTCATGTAAATAGGGGAGCAGTCGGGGAAGAGCTGAGATCAAATACAATTTTCTCATAAGATGTGCCACTTTATTTTGGTGCACCGAGAGGTAGTCTGTTGTGACAGTCAAGGGCACAGGTTCGAAGCTAGGCTGCTTGGTCTTAAATCCTGCTCTGCCCTTTACCGACCTTCACAAAGTCATTCAACCTGACAGTACCTGTATTTTCTCATTTGTAAACGGTGATAATAATAGTATTAACTTCACTGGTTGTTGAGAATTAAGTGCTCAGGTGGGTCAGGTTCTTAGAAGAGTGCCTAGGATGCAGCACTTTGGGAGTCTTAGCTGTTATTATCACGGTTGCTAGTAATATTATTACAATGACACCACCACGAGTGTGAGACACAGGTGATAGGTTGCAGAGTGGAATGACCACGACCCCTGCCCGCTGAGAGTTTGCAGCCTAACAACTCGAGTAGATCTGACTGAACAGCTTTTGGTGTTTTCCAGTTAACAGATCAATAGGTTGTAATATGGCTATGAATTGCATTTTAAATGCAAACTGCAACATACCTTGAGAAAATTAAGAACTACTAGGTGGTTTTCAGACTGGTTTTTGAGAAGCCCTGTGTTTTTCAATTAATTAATTTGTTTGTTTTCATTTTTGGCTGCGTTGGGTCTTTGTTGCCGCGCATGGGCTTTCTCCAGTTGAGGCAAGTGGGGGGCTATTCTTTGTTGCGGTGCACAGGCCTCACATTGTCGTGGCTTCTCTTGTTGCAGAGCATGGGCTCTAGGCGCCTGGGCTTCAGTAGTTGTGGCACATGGGCTCAGTAGTTGTGGTGTACGGGCTCAGTAGTTTCTCCCCAGCATGTGGGATCCTCCCGGGCCAGGGATTGAACCCATGTTCCCTGCATTGGCAGGCGGATTCTTAACCACTGCGCCACCAAGGAAGCCCAGCCCTGGGTTTTGAGTAGTGATTCTTCTAAGTGGGGGAAGGAAGAGGGGTTAGAGAAAGAGGATACAGGAAGAAGACAGTGGAGCTTAGTATACCTTTTCAAAGCTTAGCAATCAACAAAAAAGATGTTTGAGGGCTTCCCTGGTGGCGCAGTGGTTGAGAGTCCACCTGCCGATGCAGGGAACACGGGTTCGTGTCCCGGTCTGGGGAGATCCCACATGCCGCAGAGCGGCTGGGCCTGTGAGCCATGGCCGCTGAGCCTGTGAGTCCGGAGCCTGTGCTCCACAACGGGAGAGGCCACAACAGTGAGAGGCCCGCGTACCACAAAAAAAAAAAAAAAAAAAAAAAAAAAAAAAAGATGTTTGAGAAAACAGCTCACATATGTAACTGCGTCCAAAGTGCTTGGAAAGTTGAGTATCTTAAACAGGTTAAGAATTTCCCTTTCACTCTTACTGTTAACACCATTAATTAACCAACCACTTGGATCTCTAGCAAACCATTTAGATCCTAAGAGTAAAAAGTTCAAACTGACCCTTCTCCATATTATTACAAATTCCTGAGGTCTACTTTACTTATACTTGATCCAACAGCAGTGACTTCAAAATACATCTTCTCAGAGCTAGATTGTGATATTCTATCTTTCCATAAAAATCAAGTAGTGGTCATCTCCACCTGATTCACAGAAAGAAAAAGAAATGTACCAAACTTGTGGATAGAAAGTTCTCACTTGAGTTTTTCTTTCATAAACTTTCTTCAGTGGTTGGAGCTTATTACCACTACTGATGGCAGGTGGGAACAATTAAATCAATAAACAAGTAGTAAAAGAAAGTTAATGAAAACCCTGGAAAAGGACCAGGTTCAACTTGTTATTTCATAGGCACTCAAGCAACGATTTTACAGGGCACACATGTTCTGTTGTTCTATTTTTGTTCTCGGTCCTCTCAGCAGAGCTGCATGCCTCGGGATTTCTTGGAGTCCCACACCCCTTGACTTTCAGCTCAGACATCTGAACGAGTCTGAAACCACCAAAGTATAAGCTCCTCATGCTTTAATACAATCGAACAGAGAACCTGTGTTTCCACGCCCAAGAGCTCTCCTGCCAACTTCGCAGGCTATTTGAGAAGCCGCAGGGTGATACGCAACCATGAACATCAGCTGCGCTATTTGTGGCCTGTGGACACTCATCCACTGTGAACAGGGCTGAGAACACTGTATCCCAGAACACTGCATCCTTGGTCCCAAAACACAGTGGGAGCATTTGGAAAAGCATAGGATACCTCGAATTCCATGGAGCCCGTCCCCACCTTCCCGACACCCTTTCAATTATTAGGAAGGATTTACCAAAGTCATAGGAGTGATGAGCAGACCACGGCACCTCAAGCAAGAAGGCTTGCCTTCCGGCTCTGCCTTGTGACCTTGGTGAAATTATGAAATCATATTCAGTGAAACGCGAGAGGGAGTTGACACCGATGTCTTTCCCAAACGTACCGTAGAGGAATTTGGGAAAGAAAAAGGAAACTACGTTTAGACTAAAACTCTCCAGCCCAAACAGCCTGTGACAACAAAACAAGATTATATCTCCTAATTTTCAGAAATTTGCCCACCTTAGAAGGCTGCGAAGCTCTCTGGATCCTTAGCCAGGCATCGTCCTCTTGTGCACCCAGGAACCTCAAGGCTCTTCAGTTTTGCTGTCTCTTGCTGTTGGCTTGTGAGACTGTCACCCCCACCCCGGACAGCTGCTGGCCACGAGGGACGCAGCCACACAACCAAGACCAAGTTCGAGCTTTCGCCAAGACCTTGTGATAAGCAGGGAAAAACTCGAGAGTAACTTGAGAACCAGCTAGTCAAAGAGCATGCAAACCCAAACTGCCCTTGGGTGCTATATGGATGGCGCTCATTGGTTCCAGCTGTTCTGATTTTCTCTCTGTATCTTCCTAACTTCTCCTTAATTGAGAGCTAAGAGGGCCTCTTAAAGTGCCAGTGTATGACTTATGTCTCAGAAGTTCCAGAAACTGAAAACCTTGAATGTAAATACCGTGAGGACAGAATAAATGGGATACAGTATACGGAAAAAAATGCATTTTGAGTATGTTACAGAGAGAGACAGAGACAAAGAGAGAAAGAGAGAGAGAGATTGAGATTGAGGATAATGGGCCTGTACCTATTCCAAAATGTATCCTGCACGTAATATGTTTTGAACATCCGGGAAACCTGAGAGATGTCCACAGGCCTGCTCAGCCTTCTCATACATTTCTGACCTTGAGTAGTCTTTCGAAGGTCACAGCTGGGGAAATGTAGATTCTGCAGTCTGAAGGTGCCAGGATTCTCTGCTCTGGGTCTCAAACCCAAAGCCAATTTGCATTAAGCTACAAGGTCTGCGGCTTGCGCTTCAGAGAACGATATGGGAATAAGGAAAGATTTCTACTGTGTTGGTTTCATCCTCAGCACTTGTGTGTCTTATAATTTTGAACTTTTTTCTTGTTCACTGTCTGCCTCACTCCCATGGGACTATAAGTTCTGCGAGGACAGAAAACACAACTCTTTTGCTTATTAATTTATACCCAGAAATGAGGCCTAGCACATAGCTGGCACTCAAAAAAAAGTCACTAAAATGATTGACTCAAGGATCTGGGGAGTAGGAAACAGAAAGAAAAATGCATATAGCTAGTAAGTAACAGGGCAGTGAACAAAACATCTGGTGGACGGGCCAGCACAGGGCAGACCCCCATTCTGTGACAGTTGCTCCCCAGTAACGGGGTAACGCCAGATGCATGGGGGCAAGAGAACTTGGGTCTGAGGAACAATTGGGAATTAGAGAATTTTCTAGCTGAAAGGGCTAGGAGATAAGCTTAGTTATTTCGGGGTGCTCCCAAAGCCAGGTAACTACCAACTTAGAGGAGAACCCAGTCTTCCTAACTCCTGGTTTTAAGTGTCATATTCTCTGAAGTAATGGCTTCAAACAGAGAGACGTGAATGTTAAGATAATGTCCATCAACAGAGGAATGGATAAAGAAGATGTGGTACATATATACAACGGAATGTTACTCAGCCCTAAAAAAGAATGAAATCATGCCATTTGCAACCACATGGATGGACCTAGAGATGATCATACTAAGTGAAGTAAGTCAGACAGAGAAAGACAAATATCATATGATATCGCTTATATGCAGAATCTACAACAAAAGGGTACAAATAAACTTATCTATTGATACAAAACAGAAATAGAGTTACGGATGTAGAAAATAAACTTATGGTTACCAGGGGGTAAGGGAGGAAAGGGATAAATTGAAAGATTGGGGCTGACATATACACAGATACTATATAAAATAGATAGCTAATAAGGACCTACTGTATAGCACAGGGAATTCTCTTCAGTACTCTGTAGTGATCTATTTGGGAAAAAAGTCTAAAAAACAGTGGGTATGTGTATATGTATAAGAGATTCACTTTGCTGTACAGCAGAAACTAACACAACATTGTACATCAACTATACGCCAATAAAAATGATTAAAAAAATAAGAAAAAAGATGGGCTGAAGGTCCTGGCAACTGACCCACCAGCCTTCTTGTAGCTCCCTAAATACATACGGTGGCCTCCTGGTCCAAAGGCTCGATTTAAAGGATGAGAAGAGGCAAACTTCGCAGAGTTGATCTCTGAGCCGAACAAAGGCGAGAGATGGGGGAAGGTACTGTCAGGGTGGGGTGCGATGTTGGCGGGTTGGCAGGGAGGAGGGTGGGGGAAGGTTCTGGGCTTTGGGAAAAAGCATCCACAGAGAGGGAGGGCTGAGCTATGTTGCTACAGTGGCAGCTGGGGAGCGTGGGAGGTGTGGAAAGAGATCACAGAGGGGGAGCTGCAGGAACGGCAGTGAGAAGCCTGAGTGCCCCTGACCTCCAAGTCTTGACTACACAGCACAGTGGTCGTCCCTGGGAGGCCCTGGGGCCTTCAGCCAGTCCCTGGTCAAGGGTTCCTGGCACCTTGGACCCTGGCCCCAGGACCCTGGGGTCCTGCGTTTACTCCTGCCTTCTCCCCAGTCCCAAGCCACTCCTCTCAGGGACCTTTCACCCCACTTCATCAGAAGAATAACTCAAGCATCTGTTCACATTATTTAATTTTTAACTGCAAAAGTTTAAAGGCTTCGCACCCACTGCTGCTTCTAATCTAACAGTTGCTGCTTAACCTAAAGTCAGAAAACTCTGCAATGAGAAGCACAGAACTTCCCTTAGGTTTTAAAAAAATAAATAAAGATCTGACACAAAGTCTGTAAAATATAAGGGTGTGCAAAGAGGACATTTCCACAGACTTTGCTTATACTTGCCCTGTGACAGAATGATCCTGTTAATCTAACCTTTAAGCTACAATTTCTACTTGCGATTCTGTGGTTATCCTTAGGTTACAGATGAGCTGTTTTTGTTCACGTGGCTGTATCCTATGGCCTTTGCTCTATTTTGTAAACTGTATCGGTACGATCTCTAATAGCATCTCGGATTTATCTGGCAATCTTCTTCAGAAGAACCTCAGGATGCTTTTCACATATGCCATTCTTTTATTCCTTTAGGACTTTCATTGAAAAGATTCTTAGAGGTGGACATAAAATAAGAAATCCATTCTTTTCCTTCAGGAGAGCGCTATTAAGAGTTGCCTATTTCAGTGAAATTCTCTTCACATTTACACATCCTCTTCTTACCTTTCACGTTTGTGATTTTTCTCTCCACCCACTGTTCTAAGCTTATTTTCTCGTGGGACAGTGTCACGTTGGCCCCCTGGATTTCACTGTCACCCCTTTGCCAGGCTCTCATTCTTTTCCTTCGCCTGAGCAACAGACGATGGAGATTTCATCAAGTATTCTTTGTTTTTTGTTTGTTTGTTTGTTTTTCTCCCTTACTTTCTAAAAACCAAAATGTGAAAATGTAATTCCAAAGTGAAATTCTGGACTAATCTTCAGCGCTATGCACTGAGAGTCAGCTGGTTCAACATCTGAAACGTCCCAACTTATTTCAGAAAAGGGAACATTGTAACTTCAGCAGGGATGGCACATAGCTGCTTAGCGTAATCTTTAAAATCAGACTTCAAACGCTTTGATGAGTCAAATGTTGTGCTACGTGGATTCTCATCTACAAATACTTAATGGGAATCCAGGCTCTGTGTAGCGAATAACCTAGTTAATAACAGGTTTTGGGGCTTTGCTTGCTGCAAAGAGTTTATAATCTAATCATCTACATCCAACCTCTATGGGAGTCCTATCACTTTCTTCTTAATAAGTTTACTTGCATCCATCCTTTGCATTAATTTAGCAAAAAAAACATTTGTTAGCGCCTACTGTATGCGATGGCAGTGCTAAAGTCTGGTAATATGGTGGTGATCAAAACCATCCAGTCTTTCTGTTTCCACATAGGGACTAATCCTCTAGTCACACTTTCAAATCTAAAACTATAAACTGAGAGAAGCATTCAAACGGCAAAGAGACAGGGCTTGCTATTTGAGATCATGAAACAAGGGGACAAGACCTGAAATAGGAGCAGGTGGGAATCAGAGAAAGTGTCACTAAAGAATAACACTGGACTGTAATCACTATGCCGTGCATTACATCTCCAGAACTTGTCTTTTAGTTGCAAGTCTGTACCCCAATTCCCCAACCCCTGAGCTCCTGGCAATCACCTTTCTATTCTCTTTTATAGATTCCACATGTAAGAGATATCACACAATATTTCTCTGTCTGGCTTATCTCACTAAGCATAATACCCTCAAAGTCCATCTATTTTGTTGCAAATAGCAGGGTTTCTTCCTTTCTCATGGCTGAATAGTAATATTCATATATTGTGTGTATATATATATATCTCATATATTTATCCATTATCCATTTACAGACATTTAGCTTGTTTCCATATCTTGGCTATAGTGAATAATGCTGCAATAAACATGGGAGTGAAGATATATTTTGATACCCTGTTTTCATTTCCTTTGTATATATATACATACCCTGAAGTGGGACTGTGGGATCATATTGTAGTTATATTTTATTTTTATGAAGAAACTTAGTCCTGGTTTCCATAGTGGCTTCACCAATTTACATTCCAACCGATGGTGCATGAGGATTCTCTTTTCTCCACACCCTCACCAACACTTGTTATTGCTTGTCTTTTTTTTTTTTTTTTTTTTTTTGCGGTACGCGGGCCTCTCACTGCTGTGGCCTCTCCCATTGCGGAGCACAGGCTCTGGACGCACAGGCCCAGCGGCCATGGCTCACGAGCCCAGCCGCTCCGTGGCATGTGGGATCCTCCCGGACTGGGGCACGAACCCGTGTCCCCTGCATCGGCAGGCGGACTCTCAATCACTGCGCCACCAGGGAAGCCCTGCTTGTCTTCTTAATGATAGCCATTCTGACAGACGTGAGGTGACATCTCATTGTGGTTTCGATTTGTACTTCCTGGACGATTAGTAATGTTGAGCATTTTTTTACATACCTATTGACCATTTGTATGTCTTCTTTGCAAAAATGTCTATTCAAAATTTCTAGGAGACTAGGTCTTAAATGTTCTCACCACAAAAAAAGAAATGGTAATTATGTGATGTGATAGAAGTGTTCGCTATGATGGCAATCATATTACAATAAATAAATGTATCAAATCAACACATTGTAAACCTTAAACTTACACCATGTTATATGTAATTATATCTCAATTAAAAAAGAAAGAATACCTCTTGACCTGAAATCTGTAGAATGGGAAGACTTTAAATAGGAGATAGTAAGGGAGGGTGGTGCAGAGCTATAGAATAGCTTACACTTAAGTCCATGGTGTTAAGAGAAGGACTATGATATTTTTGAAGATAAGGCAAAAAAGCCAGTTTGTCTAGACATGGAGAATAAGATGATCAAGTCTGAAGGGCCAATCCACAAAGGCACTGGAGAAGTTTTTTTAGTTGCTGGGGATCGGGATGCAGGTGTTTATATTGATGGTGGTAGGTTTTTTACTGGCAGGGTCAGGTTTCTATTTTGGAAACACTGGCTGCAGTGTGGAGAGGAATAGCAAAGTGGTCTAAAATAGATGAGTTGGGATCTGTTAGAAATCTATTAAAAATCTAGGAGACTGAGAAAAGTCACATAATTAGGATGATTGAAGTTGAGATAGAAAAAAATGGATTACATTTAGAAATATGTAGGAGGTGAAATTGAGAGATTGGTAATGATTGGATTTGAGAGTAAGAGAAGGAAACGTCAAAGATAGCACTTAGGTCTTCAGCCTTCATAATTAAACAGTGGTCCCAGATTAGGGAAATGGGAATGTCCAAAATTTGTTTTTGTTTGAAGATTTTGAATGTCTGTGTTTTTGAGAGAACTAATAGTAGATATAGAACTGGAAATTGGATAAGACGGTCTACAGTTCATACAAGCCAGGATGGAGATATACATTTGGGAGTCATCAGCATATCGTCTGTTCTTGTTGCTATTCCCCAGGAGAGAGAACTTAAGAAGAAGAGAAGATAAACTAAGACATAACTTTGAGAAAAAAACAAATATTTAGAAATACAAGAAAATCTTTTTTTTAAGTGCTGAAAGGGACCATGTGAAGAGTCAGGAGAAAATGAGAAGGATGTGGTTTCATAGAAGCCAGGGTAAGAGAATTTTTCAAGAATAATGGAGTCCCTTACCTCACATCACGCACAAAAACTAACTCAAAATAGATCAAAGACCCAAATGTAAAAGCTAAAACTATAAACCTCTTAGAAGAAAACATAGGAGTAAATCTTTGTTACCTTGAATTAGGCAATAATTTCTAGATATCACATCAAAAGCATAAGCAAAAAATACATAAATTGGACATCATCAAAATTTAAAACTTCTCTGCTTCAGAGGACAACATCCAGAAAGTGAAAAGACAACCCACAGATGGGAGAAATGTTTCTGCACGTCATATGTTTATAAGGAACTTATATCCAGAATATATAATTCCTATAACTCGATAATGAAAACATAAAAAACAATTAAAATGTGGACAATCTGAACATACACTTCTTCAAAGAGGTTTTACAAATGACCAATGAGCACAAAAAAGATGCTTTTACTTTAGTCATCAGGGAAATGTAAATCTAAACCAAAATGAGGTACCACTTCATATCCACTAGGATGGCTAGAATCAAGAAGTCAGATAGGGAGTTCCCTGGTGACCTAGTGCTTAGAATTCCGGGCTTTCACTGCCATGGCCTGGTTTCAGTCCTTGGTCAGGGAACTGAGATCCCACAAGCCCCACAGCAAAGCAAACAAACAAAAAACAACCCCCCTAACCCCACACACAAAAGAAGTCAGATAAGAATGCATGTGGTGGGAATGTAAAATGGTACAGCCCCTTTGGAAAACATTCTACAGGTCCTCAAATGGTTAAACCGAGTTATCATACGGGTCAACAATTTCACTCCTAGATATATACTGAAAAGAAATTAAAAATATGTCTACACAAAACTTGTCAGCAAATGTTCATAGCAGAATTAGTAATAATAGCCAAAAAGTGGAAACAACTATCCATCAACTGATGAATGGACAAATAAGATGTGGTATATCCGTGCAATGGAATATTGTTCAACAATATAAAGAAATGAAGTACTGATACATGCTGTTACATGTACGAACCTTGAAAACATTATGCTAAGTGAAAGAAGCCAGCCACAAAGGACCACATATTGTGCGATTCTATTTACATGAAATGACCATAGGCAAATCCACAGGGACAGAAAGTAGGTTGGTGATTGCCTAGGACTATAAGTTTGGGGAGAAGTGGGGAGTGATTGATAAAGGGTATGTTCTAACATTGATTGTAGTGATGTTGGCAAAACTCTGTGAAAGCCATTGAATTTTATATTTTAAATGAGCTAATTGCATAGTATGTGAATTATATATATATATATATATCAGTAAATCTGCTATTTAATGAAAGAATCATGGAATCATCAAGAAACTTAAAGTTTGCTGAGAAGGCCAGTAGATAAACATTGAAAACTGCCCACTGAATTTCAGGCACAGGCATGATATATGACAAGCCCACAGCTAACATCACATTTGATGGTGGGAAGCTGAAAGCGTTTCCTCTAAGATTAGGATCAAGACAAGGATGCTCACAATTGACACTCCTATTCAACGTAGTACTGGAAGTCCTAGTCAGAGCAATTAGGGGAAAAAAAGAAATAAAAGGCATCCAAATCAGAATGGAAGAAGTTAAATTGTCTCTATTTGCAGGTGACATGAACTAATATAGAAAATCTGAAAGACTCCACCAAAAACCTGTTGGAATCAATACACAATTTCAGTATAGTTACAGGATACAAAAATCAATACACAAAAATCAGTTGTGTTTCTATCTACAAACAGCAAACTATCTGAAAACTAAAATAACAATTCCATTTACAAAACCATCAAAATGAATAAAATATTTAGGAGTAAATTTAACCAAGGAGATGAAAGATCTGTACATGGAAAACTGTAGGACATTCATGATAGAAATTAAAGACACAAATAAATGGAAAGATATTCCATGTTCATAGATTGGAAGAATTAATACTGTTAAAATAGCCATACAACCCAAAGCAATCTACAGATTCAATGCCATCCCTATCAAAATTCCAATGGCACTTTTCACAAAAATAGAACAAACAATCCTAAAATTTGTACAGAATTACAAAAGACCCCAAATAGCCAAAGCAACCTTGAACAAGAAGAACAAAGCTGGAGGCATCACACTTCCTGATTTCAAAATATATTGCAAACCACAGTAATCTAAACAGTATAGTTATGGCATAAAAACAGATATGTAGGCATGTGGAATAAAATAGACAGCCCAGATATATACCCACCGTCTATGGTCAACTAATCTTTGACAATGGTTCCAAAAATACACAATGTGGAAATGATAGTCTCTTCAATAAATGGTGTTTGGAAAATATCCACACGCAGAAGAATGAAATTGGACCTTTATCTCATACCATAGTTTAAAATCAACTCAAAATTGACTGAAGACTTAAACATAAGAACTAAAACTATAAAACTACTAGAAGACAACAAAGATAAACATTCTCTTGACATTGATTTTTTTGGGTAGGACCCCAAAACACAAACAATGAAAGCAAAAACAGACAATAGGACAGCACCAAACTGAAAACCTTCTGCACAGCAAAGGAAACCATCAAAAAAATGAAATACAACCTACTGAATGGGAGAAAATAATTGAAAATCATATATCTGATGAGGGGCTAATATCAAAAATATCTAAGGAACTCAACTCAGTAATAACGACAAAAATGGGAAAAAGACCTGCATATATATTTCTCTAAAGAAGACATTGAAAAGGTGTTTAATATCACTAATCATCAGGGAAATGCAAATCAAAACCACAATGAAATATCACCGCACACCTTTCAGAATGGCTGAAAAGCCATTATCAAAAAGATGAAAGAATGGCTGAAAAGCCATGATCAAAAAGATAAAAGATAACAAGTATTGGTGAGGATGTGGAGAAAAGGAACACTTGCACACTGTTCATGGGAATGTAAACTGGTGCAGCATATGGAAAAGAGTATAAAGGTTCCTAAAAATATTAAAAATAGAAGTATTGGGCTTCCCTGGTGGCGCAGTGGTTGAGAGTCCGCCTGCCAATGCAGGGGACGCGGGTTCGTGCCCTGGTCCGGGAAGATCCCACATGCCGCTGAGCGGCTGCGCCCGTGACCCATGGCCGCTGGGCCTGCGCCTTCGGGGACTGTGCTCCGCAATGGGAGAGGCCACAACAGTGAGAGGCCTGCGTACCGCAAAAAAAAAAAAAAAAAAAAAAAAAAAAATAGAAGTATCATTCCATCCAATAATCCTACTTCTGGGTATATACCCAAAGGAAATGATACCAGCATCTTGAAGAGATATCCGCACTCCCATTTCATTGCAGCACTATTCACAATAGCAAAGATGGAAACAACCTAAGTGTCCATTGACAGATGAATAAAGAAAATGTGATATATATATATAATATATATATATATATAATATATATATAGTATATAAAATTCAGCCTTAAAAAAGAAGGAAACCCTGCCATAGAAGCAGCATGGATGACCCTGGAGGATATTATGCTAAGTGTAGTAAGCCAGACACAGAAAAACAAATATTACATGATCTCATTTATTTGTGGAACCTAAAAACGTCAAAGTCATAAATGCAGAGTAAAGTGACGGTTGCCAGGGGCTGATGGGTGGGGAAATGGGGTGATGTTGGCTTAAGGATATAAAGTTTGTTATGCAGATTGAATAAATTCTGGACATCTAATGTACGGCATGGTGACTATAGTTAATAAATCTGTACTATATACTTGAAATTTGCTAAGGAAATTGTTCTTAAGTGTTCTTACCACAAAAACAGAAGTGTAACTATGTGAGGTGACACATATGTAAATTAGCTTGATTGTGGTGATCATTTCACAATGTATACATATAGCAAAACATCATGTTGTACATCTTAAACATATAAAAGTTTTAATTGTCAATTATACCTCATTATAGCTGGGGAGAAAAGGAATATAACTGGTCCTACCTTTCTAGAGCAAGGCTTTCCAAATAGCAGGCACTCAATAATTATGGCTCTAATCATTGAATGTTTATATGCCAAATACAGTTTTAAGCATATTACATGTATTAATCCATTTAATAAAAATATCAAAGATTCTTTAAACTTAGATATTAAAAAAACTAAATTCTTATTCAATGCAAATATCATTGCCACATGAATGATCAAAGAAAATGAGCATATATCTACTATTGATATAATCATTTTTCTTATCAAAATAAATTCATAAAATGTTGTTACCTCAGCATCAGAATAAAAACAAAAAAAATATTAAAATTCTATCGATCTTGAAAACCTCAATGCATACCCAGAGTTAACAGGCCTCAATTTAAAAGCACAGCAGATACACAATTCTGTTGTTTCCTTTATCTATTGCTGTGTAGCAAACACTTCAAGATCTGTGGCTTAAAATGACTACCATTCATTCGTTCACAACTCTCCAGCTCAGGTGTTTGGATTACCATCACCTGGTTGGCTTTCTTTTTTTTTAACATCTTTATTGGAGTATAATTGCTTTACAATGGTCTGTTAGTTTCTGCTGTATAACAAAGTGAATCAGCTATACATATACATATATCACCATATCTCCTCCCTCTTGCATCTCCCTCCCACCCTCCCTATCCCACGCCTCTAGGTGGTCACAAAGCACCAAGCTGATCTCCCTGTGCTATGCAGCTGCTTCCCACTAGCTATCTATTTTACCTTTGGTAGTGTATATATGTCCATGCCACTCTCTCACTTCATACCAGCTCACCCTTCCCCCTCTCCGTGTCCTCAAGTACATTCTCTACGTCTGTGTCTTTATGCCTGTCCTGCCCCGAGGTTCTTCATGACCTTTTTTTTTTTTTTTTTTTAGTTTCCATATATATGTATTAGCATACAGTATTTGTTTTTCTCCTTCTGACTTACTTCACTCTGTATGAAAGACTCCTGGTCTATCCACCTCACTGCAAACAACTCAATTTCATTTCTTTTTATGGCTGAGTAATATTCCATTGTATATATGTGCCACATCTTTATCCATTCATTTGTCGATGGACACATAGGTTGCTTCCATGTCCTGGCTATTGTAAATAGAGCTGCAATGAACATTGTGGTACATGACTCTTTTTGAATTATGGTATTCTCAGGGCATATGCCCAGTAGTGGGATTGCTGGGTCATATGGTAGTTCTATTTGTAGTTTTTTAAGGAACCTCCATACTGTTCTCCATAGTGGCTGTATCAGTTTGCATTCCCACCAACAGTGCAAGAGGGTTCCCTTTTCTCCACACCCTCTCCAGCACTTATTGTTTGTAGAGATTCTGATGATGGCCATTCTGACCAGCGTACGGTGATAACTCATCGTAGTTTTCATTTGCATTTCTCGAACGATTAGTGATTTTGAGCATTATTTCATTCATTTTTGGCAATCTGCATATCTTCTTAGAAAAAATGTCTATTTAGGTCTTCTGCCCATTTTTGGATTGAGTTGGTTGATTTTTTGTCAGTTGCTTTGTCAGTTGCTTCATTTGCAAATATTTTCTCCCATTTTGAGGGTTGTCTTTTCATCTTGTTTATGGTTTGCTTTGCTTTGCCAAACGTTTTACGTTTCATTAGGTCCCATTAGTTTATTTTTGTTTTTATTTCCCTTTCTCGAGGAGGTGGGTCAAAAAGGATCTTACTGTGATTTATGTCATAGAGTGTTCTTCCTATGTTTTCCTTTAAGAGTTTTATAGTATCCAGTCTTACATTTAGGTCTTTAATCCATTTTGAGTTTATTTTTGTGTATGGTGTCAGGGAGTGTTCTAATTTCATTCTTTTACATGTAGCTGTCCAGTTTTCCCAGCATCACTTATTGAAGAGGCTGTCTTTTCTCCATTGTATATTCTTGCCTCCTTTATCAAAAATAAGGTGACCATAGGTGCATGGGTTTATCTCTGGGCTTTCTATCCTGTTCCATTGATCTATATATCTGTTTTTGTGCCAGTACCATACTGTCTTGATTATTGTAGCTTTGTAGTATAGTCTCAAGTCAGGGTGCTTCCTTCCTCCAGCTCCATTTTTCTTTCTCAAGATGGCTTTGGCTATTCGGGGTCTTTTGTGTTTCCATACAAATTGTGAAATTTTTTGTTCTACTTGTGTGAAAAATGCCATTGGTAGTTTAATAAGGATGACATCGAATCTGTAGATTGCTTTGGGTAGTATAGTCATTTTCCCAATGTTTGATGCTTCAACTCCAAGAACACGGTATATCTCTCCATCTGTTTGTATCATCTTTAATTTCTTTCATCAGTGTCTTATAGCTTTCTGCATACAGGTCTTTTGTCTCCTTAGGTAGGTTTATTCCTAGGTATTTTATTCTTTTTGTCGCAATGGGAAATGTGAGTGTTTCCTTAATTTGTCTTTCAGATTCTTCACCATTAGTGTACAGAAATGTAAGAAATTTCTGTGCATAGATTTTGTATCCTGCTACTTTACCAAATTCATTGATTAGCTCTAGTAGTTCTCTGGTAGAGTCTTTAGGATACTCTATGTAGAGTATCATGTCATCTGCAAACAGTGACATCTTTACTTCTTCCTTTCTGATTTGGATTCCCTTTATTTCTTTTTCCTCTCTGACTGCTGTGGCTAAAACTTCCAAAACTATGTTAAATAAGAGTGTGCCAGTGGGCAATCTTGTCTGGTTCCTGATTTAAGTGGAAATGGTTTCAGTTTATCATCATTGAGAATGATATTGGCTGTGTGTTTGTCATATATGGCCTTTATTATGTTGAGGTAAGTTCCCTCTATGCCTACTTTCTGGAGGGTTTTTATCATAAATGGGTGTTGAATTTTGTCGAAAGCTTTTTCTGCATCTATTGAGATGCTCATATGTTTTTATCCTTCAATTTGTTAATATTGTTTATCACATTGATTGATTTGCATATATTGAAGAATCCTTGCATTCCTGGGATAAACCCCCCTTGATCATGGTGTATGATCCTTTTAATGTGCTGTTGGATTCTGTTTGCTAGTATTTTGTTGAGCATATTTGCATGTATGGTCATAAGTGATACTGGCCTGTAGTTTTCTTTCTTTGTGACATCTTTGTCTGTTTTTGGTATCAGGGTGATGGTGGCCTTGTAGAATGAGTTTGAGAGTGTTCCTCCCTCTGCTGTATTTTGGAAGAGTTTGAGAAGGATAGGTGTTAGCTCTTCTCTAAATGTTTGATAGAATTCGCCTGTGAAGCCATCTGGTCCTTGGCTTTTGTTTGTTGGAAGACTTTTAATCAGAATCTCAATTTCAGTGCTTGTGATTGGTCTGTTCATATTTTCTATTTCTTCCTGGTTCAGTCTTGGCAGGTTGTGCTTTTCTAAGAATTTTTCCATTTCTTCCCGGTTGTCCATTTTATTGGCATATAGTTGCTTGTAGTAATCTCTCATGATCCTTTATATTTCTGCAGTGTCAGTTGTAACTTCCCATTTTTCATTTCTGATTCTATTGATTTGAGTCTTCTCCCTTTTTTTCTTTAAGAGTCTGGCTAATGGTTTATCAATTTTGTTTATCTTCTCAAAGAACCAGATTTAATTTTATTGATCTTTGCTATTGTTTCATTAATTTCTTTTTCATTTATTTCTGATCTAATCTTTATGATTTCTTTCCTTCTGCTAACTTTGGGGTTTTTTTGTTCTTCTTTCTCTAATTGCTTTAGGGCTAAGGTCAGATTGTTTATTTGAGATGTTTCTTATTTCTTGAGGTAGGATTGTATTGCTATAAACTTCCCTCTTAGAACTGCTTTTGCTGCATCCCATAGGTTTTGGGTCATCATGTTTTCATTGTCATTTTTTTCTAGGTATTTTTTGATTTCCTCTTTGATTTCTTCAGTGATCTCTTGGTTAGTAAGTACTGTATTGCTTAGCCTCCACCTGTTTTTATTTTTTACAGATTTTTTCCTGTAATTGATATCTAGTCTCATAGCGTTGTGGTCAGAGAAGATACTTGATATGATTTCAATTTTCTTAAATTTACCAAGGCTTGATTTGTGACCCAAGATATGATCTATCCTAGACAATGTTCCATAAGCACTTGAGAAGAAAGTGTATTCTTTTGTTTTTTGATGAAATATCCTATAAATATCCATTAAGTCCATCTTGTTTAATGTATCATTTAAAACTTGTGTTTCCTTATTTATTTTCATTTTGGATGATCTGTGCATTGGTGAAAGTGGGGTGTTAAAGTCCCCTACTATGATTGTGTTACTGTTGATTTCCCCTTTTATGGCTGTTAGCGTTTGCCTTATGTACTGAGCTGCTCTTATGTTGGGTGCATAAGTGTTTACAATTGTTATATCTTCTTCTTGGATTGATCCCTTGATCATTATGTAGTGTCCTTCTTTGTCTCTTGCAATAGTCTTTATTTTAAGGTCTATTTTTTTTATATGAGAATTTCTACTCCAGCTTTCTTTTGATTTCCATTTGCATGGAATATCTTTTTCAATCCCTTCACTTTCAGTCTGTATGTGTCCCTAGGTCTGAAGTGAGTCTCTTGTAGAAAGCACATATAAGGGTCTTGTTTTTGTATCCATTCAGCCAGTCTATGTCTTTTGGTTGGAGCCTTTAATCCATTTACATTTAAGGTAATTATTGATAAGTATGTTCCTATTACCATTTACTTAATTGTTTGGTTTGTTATTATAGGTCTCTTCCTTCTCTTGTGTTTCTCGCCTAGAGAAGTTCCTTTAGCCTTTGTTGCAAAGCTGGTTTGGTGGTGCTGAATTCTCACTTTTGCTTGTCTGTAAAGGTTTTAATTTCTCCGTCAAATCTGAATGAGATCCTTGCTGGGTAGAGTAATCTTGGGTGTAGGTTTTCCCATTTCATCACTTTAAATATGTCCTGCCACTCCTTTCTGGCTTACAGAGTTTCTGCTGAAAGATCAGCTGTTAACCTTATGGGGATTCCCTTGTATGTTATTTGTTGTTTTTCCCTTGTTACTTTTAATATTTTTTCTTTGTATTTAATTTTTGATAGTTTGATTAATATGTGTCTTCGCATCTTTCTCCTTGGATTTATCCTGTATGAAACTCTGAGCTTTATGGACTTGCTTAACTCTTTCCTTTCCCATATTAGGGAAGTTTTCAACTGTAATCTCTTCAAATATTTTCTCAATCCCTTTCTTTTTCTTTTCTTGTTCTGGGACCCCTATAATTCGAATGTTGCTGCATTTAATGTTGTCCCAGAGATCTCTGAGACTGTCCTCAATTCTTTTCATTCTTTTTTGGTTGGCTTTTCTGGTAGTGTTACCTTAGGTCATTTATGAGGCCGCAGTCACCTGGTACCATGTGACTAGATAAGGCTGGACAGTCTAAGAACCTCATTTATGTTGTCTGGTCATTGGTTCTTGCTGTTGGCTGGGAGCCTGTGTTCTCTTCCACGTGGCCTTTCTTCTTCTAACAGGCCAGACCAGACTTCCTTACATGGGCATGATCAGGCAATGGTTCCAAGAGGCTGAGGATGGGAACTACAAAACCCGTTGTTCTGGAACTCTCATAATGTCACTCCTGCCACATTCTACTGGCCACTGCAAGTCAAACATCCAGCCCAGGTTCTAGGAGAGGGGAAACAGACTGCACCCTTCATGGGAAGAATAGCGTAGGCACAGTGCAAAGAAGTCCGCATTCAGAATGGAGGGGTTATGGCACCCATCTTCACAAGCAATCTGTCAGAGCTGAGTTGGACTTCTCTATCAAGCTGTTGGATTTGATCTGCAATTACCACCCTGGGCAGTCTAGGGTTGGTCCAAGTCATGTTTTCTCAGTAACTTTCTCATAGAGCCTTGTTTCTTTTCTTCAGAGCTGCTTTCTCAGTTTGAATTTATAGACTGGAAAGTATGATTATTAGGTGACTATCTGTCCTCCCTGGGAACACAGACGGGTTGTTTGTTTTTATTCACTATTGTATT
The DNA here is from genome assembly GCF_039906515.1 of Pseudorca crassidens. NCBI lineage: Eukaryota > Metazoa > Chordata > Mammalia > Artiodactyla > Delphinidae > Pseudorca > Pseudorca crassidens. Next base: position 192,810,657 of record NC_090296.1, read on the forward strand.
ACCAGCACTTCGAACCGTGCATGTAACTTAACAGCCACTCAATAAATTTTGTTGAATTATTGAATAAATGAATGAATAGTGTCAAAGTGATGACAGAGGTAATATGTCAGCTGTATCTTGAAGGATAAATTTGATTGCACTAGGCAGAGAAGAGTCAGATGAGTATATTAATTCATATGAAAGAATCAATATGCATAACACTAAATGGCTTTCAACATAAATTCCAAAGTCCTTTAAAAATGATAATAGAGTATAATTATTTAAATACATTAATATAATATGCTAGAACTAACAGAGTTAAAATAGACAAAACTAAGTAACCTCTTAAAAGAGAAAATTATAAAGCATTAATGATAATTGCATACATAGGAAAAATATTAACAATATACTATAATACAATATATAATATATAAAATGAACAGCTGAAATATAAATTTTTAAATTTTGACAATATGTCAAAAGGAAATCTATCATACAAAGAAATAGGAATTAAAATTATTCTATTAAAATATGTATTACAGAAAATATCTTTAGAAAATACATAAAAATCAGCAGAAGTTATACCATCCCATTTCAAGACATCTGTAACAGCTATGTAAAAACCATCAGTGATAGCAAGTAGCCAGGCAGAAACACTGTTTCATAATTAGTTTGTATGTAAAATAGAAAATATTCCAGGATAGGATATAAAGAAATACAAATAAACAAATGCACATACTTTCTTTTAAAGAAACTCTTATGAGGATTCTACCCAAATAATTTCAAAGAGAAAATCCTAATAATATTAAGGATATCTTAAGTCACAAAATATACTGTCATGCTGGAACTCAGGAATAGAGCTACCAATATATCTATGGGGATATTTTCATCCTGAGGGGGAGATATATTAAACAAAGAAAAATACATGTGACAATTTTATTTAAATCTGGAAACCTGTATACAGCCTAATGGAAAATAAAAGTTTAGATTAATGGCACAGAAAGAAATAATACTCTTAAAGGTATGTAAAAAAATTTTTTTCATTCCTTCCTGCTAGAATAAGAAAGATCAGAGAACTCCTGTAAGCAGCACCTTGAAAATGATGACATACACACCTGTATGTGTTCTAAGTTAATTAGAAGAGAAGAACCAGAAGCAGATCCATCTTTAACATTTGTGGGACCCAGGGAAAAATTAAATATGGAGGTCCTCATATAATATGTGGAAACACTTAAAAGTTACAAATCATGATAAACTTTTAGATACGTTATTTCTATTCATTTCCTTTACAAAGTTTCCATTTTGATTCTGGGATTCCTGAGAAGTGAACATCAGAACATGGCCTACCTGTGGTCTGTATCCCTGATTTGCCACTGCCAGCTCCATCTGGCACCATGGAGACCTCAAGTCCATGCATGAAAGTGCCTGAGCTCAAATGACCCACAGTTCCATCCACGTTCTCTCAAAGGACTCTCCCTTGGCTATCCTTTGGGCCTGGGAACACACCAACAACAAGACGGACCTGGGAAGAAGCCTGCATAGTTTCTGGTATCAGCCATGGGGTAGATCAGACAGAGAACTTAACCAACCCAAAAGAACGGCTGTGCAGGCTCAGAGTGAACACCTGTCCCCTTACCCCAACCCTGGCTCCATGGACTTCCTCCCCTCACTGGAAGGGTATCACCACAGGAGGGCCAGAGCAGGGTACTGTCTTACCTAAACTAAGGTAGAACTAAGCAAAAGAAAAGCTGGACCATCAATAAACACTGTGGCATCATGCAGAGAATGTTCTAGATCCTCACTACATCCATTAGGGGTGTTTTTCACTATTTAAACTTAATTTAAGGTCTTAGACATTCTGATGTTTAAAGTTTTAATATGGAAAATATCTGGTGATCTTATCCAATTGAAAAATATTTATTAAGGCCTGCTGTAGGCAGAAGATGATGCTACTTGCTGGAAGTGAGTCTAAAGGACTGGCCATGACTTCTGCTTCAAGGAGCATACAATCGGGCACAGAGACTGTCACGTATGTTCAATTAACTATAATACAGTGTGATAAGAGCAAAAGAAGGCATAATATAGGGATACTACATGATGTCCCACCACTTGAATGCAACTTCTGCTAGGTCAGAAATTATATTTCTTTTGTTTACTGCTTTATATACCAGCACCTATACTAATGTTTGTCCAAAGAAGGTCATCAATAAATATGTGTTGTGGGGTGGTGGTGCTGGAATGAACTGGGAGATTGGGATCGACATATATACACCAATATGTAACTAACAAGAACCTACTGTATAAAAAATAAAATAAAGTTCAAAAATAAATAAATATTTGTTGAATGAAGGAAGGAAGGGGAAATAGCAAATACTGGGCATTAGCTATGTATCAGGAACTTACATAAATCGCAGTGGCTATGAAAGGGCTACTATTATCTCTATTTGGCAGGTGAGGAAAAGGTGACATCAAGAAGTAACTTCCCTCTGAGAGAGAGGCATGGACATATATACACCACCAAATGTAAAACAGATAGCTAGTGAGAAGCAGTGGCATAGCACAGGGAGATCAGCTCGGGGCTTTGTGACCACCTAGAGAGGTGGGATAGGGAGGGTGGGAGGGAGACGCAAGAGGGAGGGGATATGGGGATGTATGTATACGTATAGCTGATTCACTTTGTTATACAGCAGAAACTAACACAACATTGTAAAGCAGTTATACTCCAATATAGATGTTAAAAAAAAAAAGTAACTTCTCTCATTTAAAAATGACTGATAAGTGGCAGAGATCAATCTAGAACCCAGATATGACCTCAAAGCTCATGCTCGGGCTTCCCTGGTGGCGCAGTGGTTGAGAGTCCGCCTGCCGATGCAGCAGACACGGGTTCGTGTCCCGGTCCGGGAAGATCCCACATGCCGCGGAGCGGCTGGGCCCGTGAGCCATAGCCGCTGAGCCTGCGCGTCTGGAGCCTGTGCTCCGCAACGGGAGAGGCCACAGCAGTGAGAGGCCCGCGTACCGCAAAAAAAAAAAGAAAGAAAGAAAGGAAACCTCATGCTCTCCACACCTCCACATCCCCATCAGACCCAGTGCTCTCTTTCTATAATAAATATTTTTAAATATCTTCTTTATTGTCCTGCTATGAAATAGACAGTGAATATATATTTGCATAAATAAGTTCAGAAAAATCAATTCATTGTCCTCATTACAAAATAAAGAAGAAATAAATGGAATGTAAATTAGGATAAAATAATACATAAATATTTACAATTGTTACATCTTCTTCTTGGATTGATCCCTTGATCATTATGTTGTGTCCTTCTTTGTCTCTTGTAATAGTCTTTACTTTAAAGTCTATTTTGTCTGGTATGAGAATTGCTACTCCAGCTTTCTTCTGATTTCCATTTGCATGGAATATCTTTTTCAATCCCCTCACTTTCAGTCTGCATGTGTCCCTAGGTCTGAAGTGGGTCTCTTGTAGACAGCATATATGTAGGTCTTGTTTTTGTTTCCATTCAGCCAGACTATGTCTTTTGGTTGGAGTCTTTAAAGCATTTACATTTAAGGTAATTATTGATATGTATGTTCCTATTACCATTTATTTAATTGTTTGGTTTGTTATTATAGGTCTTTTCCTTCTATTGTGTTTCCTGCCTAGAAAAGTTCCTTTAGCATTTGTTGTAAAGCTGGTTTGCTGGTGCTGAATTCTCTTAGCTTTTGCTTGTCTGTAAAGGTTTTGATTTCTCTGTCAAATCTGAATGAGATCCTTGCTGGGTAGAGTAATCTTGGTTGTAGGTTTTTCCCTTTCATCACTTTAAATATGTCCTGCCACTGCCTTCTGGCCTGCAGAGTTTCTGCTGAAAGATCAGCTGTTAACGTTATGGGGATTCCCTTGTATGTTACTTGTTTTTTTTCCCTTGCTGCTTTTAATATTTTTCCTTTGTATTTAATTTTTGAGAGTTTGATTAATATGTGTCCTGGCATCTTTCTCCTTGGATTTATCCTGTATGGGACTCTCTGCACCTCCTGGACTTGATTGACTATTTCCTTTCCCATGTTAGGGACGTTTATGATCATCTCAATAGATGCAGAAAAAGCTTTTGACAAAATTCAACGTCCATTTATGATAAAAACCCTCCAGAAAGTAGGCATAGAGGGAACTTACCTCAACATAATAAAGGCCATATATGACAAACCCACAGCCAACATCATTCTCAATGGTGAAAAACTGAAACCATTTCCTCTAAGATCAGGAACAAGACAAGGTTGACCCCTCTCACCACTCTTATTCAACATAGTTTTGGAAGTTTTAGCCACAGCAATCAGAGAAGAAAAGGAAATAAAAGGAATCCAAATCGGAAAAGAAGAAGTAAAGCTGTCACTGTTTGCAGATGACATGGTACTATACAAAGAGAATCCTAAAGATGCTACCAGAAAACTACTAGAGCTAATCAATGAATTTGGTAAAGTAGCAGGATACAAAATTAATGCACAGAAATCTCTTGCATTCCTATACACTACTGATGAAAAATCTGAAAGAGAAATTATGGAAACACTGCCATTTACCATTGCAACAAAAAGAATAAAATACCTAGGAATAAACCTACCTAAGGAGACAAAAGACCCATATGCAGAACACTATAAGACACTGATGAAAGAATTTAAAGATGATGCAAACACATGGAGAGATATACCATGTTCTTGAATTGGAAGAATCAATATTGTGAAAATGACTACACTACCCAAAGCAATCTACAGATTCAATGCAATCCCTATCAAACTACCACTGGCATTTTTCACAGAACTAGAACAAAAAATTTCATAATTTGTATGGAAACACAAAAGACCCTGAATAGCCAAAACAATCTTGAGAAAGAAAAATGGAGCTGGAGGCATCAGGCTCCCTGATTTCAGACTATACTACAAAGCTACAGTAATCAAGACAGTATGGTACTGGCACAAACACAGAAATATAGATCAATGGAACATGATAGAAAGCCCTGAGATAAACCCATGCACATATGGTCACCTTATTTTTGATAAAGGAGGCAAGAATATACAATGGAGAAAAGACAGCCTCTTCAATAAGTGGTGATAGGAAAACTGGACAGCTACATGTAAAAGAATGAAATTAGAACACTCCCTAACACCATACAAAAAATAAACTCAAGGTGTATTAAAGACCTAAATGTAAGGCCAGACACTATAAAAGCCTTAGAGGAAAACGTAGGCAGAGCACTCCATGGCATAAATCACAGCAAGATCCTTTTGACCCACCTCCTAGAGAAATGGAAATAAAAACAAAAATAAACAAATGGGACATAATGAAACTTAAAAGCTTTTTTTTTTTTAAGCCTTCAGAAAACATTTTTTAATGATAAATACAACAATTTTTTGGGGGGAAAACAAGACTTGAAAAAATATGTAATGTTGAACAAAAAAACACTATATATATATATATATATATATATAATGATCATTTATTGAGCACTTGTCATGTGCCATGCCGTTTTGTTTTCAATTTTTGAATTTTATTTTATTTTTTTATACAGCAAGTTCTTATTAGTTATCCATTTTATACACATCAGCGTATACATGTCAATCCCAATCTCCCAGTTCATCACACCACCACCACCCCCTGCCACTTTCCCCCCTTGATGTCCAGGAAACTTAAAAGCTTTTGCACAGCAAAGGAAAACATAAACAAGATGAAAAGACAGCCCTCAGAATGGGAGGAAATATTTGCAAATGAAGAAGCTGACAAAAGATTAATCTCCAAATTTACAAGCAGCTCATGCAGCTCAATATCAAAGAAACAAACAACCCAATCCGAACATGGGCAGAAGACCTACATAGACATTTCTCCAAAGAAGATATACAGATTGCCAACAAACACATGAATGGATGCTCAACATCACTAATCATTAGAGAAATGCAAATCAAAACTACAATGAGGTATCACCTCACACCAGTCAGAATGGCCATCATCAAAAAATCTAGAAACAATAAATGCTGGAGAGTGTGTGGAGAAAAGGGAACCATCTTGCACTGCTGGTGAGAATGTAAACTGATACAGCCACTATGGAGAACAGTATGGCGGTTCCTTAAAAACTAAAAATAGAACTACCATACGACCCAGCAATCCCACTATTGGCATATACCCTGAGAAAACCATAATTCAAAGAGTCATGTACCACAATGTTCACTGCAGCTCTATTTACAATTGCCAGGACATGGAAGCAACCTAAGTGTCCATCGAGAGATGAATGGATAAAGAAGATGGGGCACATATACACAATGGAATATTACTCAGCCATAAAAAGAAATGAAACTGAGTTATCTGTAGTGAAGTGGATGGACCTATAGTCTGTCATACAGAGTGAAATAAGTCAGAAAGAGAAAAATTAATACCGTATGCTAACACATATATATGGAATCTAAGAAAAAAAATGGTTCTGAAGAACCTAGTGGCAGGACAGGAATAAAGACACGGATGTAAAGAATGGACTTGAGGACACGGGGAGGGGGAAGGGTAAGCTGGGACGAAATGAGAGAGTGGCATGGACATATATACAATACCAAATGTAAAATAGATAGCTAGTGGGAAGCAGCCACATAGCACAGGGAGATCAGCTCGGTGCTTTGTGACCACCCAGAGGGGTGGGATAGGGTGGGTGGGAGACACAAGTGGAAGGAGATATGGAGATATATGTATATGTATAGCTGATTCACTTTGTTATAAAGCAGAAACTAATACACCAGTTTAAAGCAATTATACTCCAATAAAGATGTTAAAAAATAATAATAAATCAGAATCTAAAACTAAGAAAACAAAAAATACATACATAAATGCTCAAGTATGGCTACAGCAGAGACATGGTGATACAGACACTTGCCCCCATGCACAGACTCTCTATGACTGTGAAAACCATTAGCACATAAGGAGAGAGGCGACAGATATTGGGGCTCAAACATTGCAAGTGGTGCTACCATTGATTCTTGGCAACATTCCAAATAAAACAATATGCAGTCTTCTCTCAGTTAATATGGTAGCTGAACTCTTGGAAAAGTCAATTTAAAATATGTAAAGAATCTTAAAAAAAAAAACAGAGTGGTTACATGTATACTTATAACCGATTCACTTTGCTGTACACCTGAAATTAACAAAACATTGTAAATCAACTATACTCCAATAAAGAAATTTTTTTAATGTGTAAAAATACTGGGCACAGAATACTTTATTCTATAGAACAAGCTCCCACCCACTAAATGCCAGAACTACTTGCTCTCATTCAACAAAGTCACAAATTTCCAAAATACCACACAGAGCACCACTGCCCAAGGACCCCACCTCCTTACTCGTCCTCAGTAAAGAGCTATGAAACTCCAAGGAGAAAACTGCAATTCGACCTTGCCCAGTCTGGGCTTTGGAAGTCAGCAAAGGCTTCCCAATGAAGGCAAAATGTGAGCTGGGGCTTGTCAACTGTGGACTTCTCCATACTAAGTCCCTGGGAGCACTTTTCCAAAGAAAGACTGCAGGAAAAGGCTCAGACAGACCTTCTCTGCACCCAACCCCGTTGATCAGAACTAGAATAGTGTACTAGGCTCCAGGCTACTGTCAAATTCGTGTGGAGAAAATGTAATTATTGACTTGAATAAATTTCATTGACCTCAACAGGAACTAGGGAAGTCAAATTCTTACACCAGACCTCTACCAGGTTTTTAGCAAGTTATTCCATATACACCAGGTGTGGTTTTTTTGAAGTCTCCTTATAATACCATTCAGTGATATAGTTGGTCAGTAACATGTTGAGCTCCAAGCATATTAGGCTACAGATTTAAAAGAGGAAATATGACTGATGATCCAAGTGGTTTTTCACTATGAGCTGGATTCTGTCTCTCTCATATTTCTGGAACACAATTTCATTCGTCTAATACCTTGGCATATCTTAATCATGACGCTATGCTTAATCAATGTCTCTGTTTGATCGGAAGTCTCGTCTACTGTATTGAATCAACATAGCCCTGCATTTGTGCCTGCATGTGTTGGAGATGCTGTTCAAGCATCTGTCCAAATTAGCACACTTAGCTTCATTTCCTTCTTGGGGGAATCTTATAATTTTTCTTATTGTAGAGTTTTTAAGAGGCCCTAATTGTTTATATTTTTTGTTGTGAACGACTCCCTTGGAGCTGTTAACAAATGACTCACAATAAGTTGGACTAGATGATCTGTAAAATTTCCTTCCCATTCCAACACTCTATGAGGTTATAAGTGGTACATTAATTTCCCTAATTTCTAGAGAACTCCAGTATCACAGGCAGATACGGAAAACATAAAGTGGTTCTTGGTGAACCATCACCTACTTGCATAATTTGAATACAAGGTGCACTGAGAAGCATTAAAGGGACAAAGGGACTGCTCCAGTGCTGAGGTTATTAGACTTGGGTGGTGTTTGAAAAGATTTCACAGAGTAGGATTATCTTTTAAAAGTCTGGAGCAGGAAGAATACCATGTATTGACAAAGAGGCTTAAGGAAGTTCTACCGAGAAAGTGGAATAATTGAAAAGAGGGAAAGACAGCACAAAACAAAGATGTGTGAGAGGTGAAGTTACAGAGTTCTGTGGTGGACATTGGCAACTAAACTCCAAAAGTAATGTGTTTTCGTCCAGGTAATTTTAAATGTAGAAAAAAAGTAAAACACTTCAGATTGTTGGCAAGGACCCCAAAATGGACCAGTTGCCACTAGACCCATCTAAGAGCCTACAGCTGTCACCTTCAGAGGATCTGGACGATGCACTATTACAAGAGGATGCTGATGATGGAGGAGAGGGACCACTGTTCACAATGTCGCCATTTTCAATTTTCATGAAACATATATACTGAGCTGGGTTACTCTGATTTTTGTTCTTGTTACTGGAAAATAGAACTAGTTTTACCTTTTTTGTCTTAATACATATATACTGCTATATATATATATATATATATATATTTTTTTTTTTTTTTTTTTTGCTGGTTTCATAGAACTATCTACCCTCATTCCTGAAATGTTCATTTTTACCAGATCTTTCATTCCAAAGCAAATGAATACTGAAAATTCACATCTGTTCTTTTAATTAGGGTATTCCTCTCTAGTCCATTTTGCCAGTTTTCACTGGATTTCTATATTGTCTTCATTTCTAGTGGCATTTCCAATTTCCTTTTTCCTATGTACATCTTCTGTCCTGTATATTTCTCTGAGAGTTCCTTAAATGAACATGGGCTCAATCTGTTTCTTACTTTGTCACTCACCTAAAACAGTCTCCTTTTCCACTCCTTCATTATTCTTACAAGCATTCAGTGTGGGGAGGTACATAGTGTTGCTGATCCCATTGGCTACTTCAGGATCGGTCCCACCTCTTCTCCATTCTTCTGTGTCACACTACGCTGCTCATGGATTTTTCATCTCATTTGGGTTTATTTTGTTGATTCCTTTTCAAGACCTTATTTTTTATTTTTACGCGGTACGCGGGCCTCTCACTGTTGTGGCCTCTCCCGTTGCGGAGCACAGGCTCTGGACGCGCAGGCTCAGCGGCCATGGCTCACGGGCCCAGCCACTCCGCGGCATGTGGGATCTTCCCGGACCGGGGAACGAACCCGTGTCCCCTGCATCGGCAGGCAGACTCTCAACCACTGCACCACCAGGGAAGCCCTCAACACCTTTTTGCTGTTATCCTTCCACCCCCACAAATACATACACACACACACACACACGCGCGCGCGCACACATACAGAGCCACCACCACCTCTGTGTTCCCCTTTGCCATTCCCTTTGTCACTCAGCATATTTGCATCCTAGCATCAAATACGTAAGTCCTCCATGCTCACTGCAATTCTCTAACTTTCTTCTCTCCTCCTGCCCTCTAATCCAAACCCATGCCATTTTACACGTATCCATTCTCACCTCCTTCTCCTGTCAGGAAAATGTTTCAGTAATGTTCATAAGAACAGACTGTTTATTTACCACTTCAGTGAAAACAAAACCCCCCAAACCACAGTTGAAATCTGAAGACCCAGAATCGACTAGAACCTACTTCTTCATTTAACAAATGTGTGTTGAGTATAGCACTGAACTAACTCCATCTTTGAGAAAAAAAGAACTATCAGATTTGACACCTACCCTCAAGGAACTCTTGCTTCTTTAGAAATCATAAAGTCACAGACAAAATGTGATTGCTCCAATGTGTCTGAAATGGGGAAGGGGGGCTTTACCAGCTGAGAGGTCTGAGATTTCTGTCTAATTTGTCCTTTGAATGTTAAAATAGGACAGAGGGGACTTCTCTGGGCAACTGAGAATTTTCATTAAAGATGCAAATGTATTATGGATCCCTACATGAAGCTGCTGCAGACTGAAAAGGAAGGAAATAAAATATATCCAAGTAGGATGTATGGAGAGAGAATGTAGCTTTTAGAAAAAAAAAAAAAACCCAAAAAACTAGAACCCAAAGCATATCAGAGAGCTGTAGAAGAGAGAGTAACATACCCAGAATGTACTGACTTAGGACAAAATAGAAGGCTCAGGAATTGCAGGTGAAGAGGCTTTGAATAACCCTTTTTGGTGAAATCAGAGCAGCTGGGCGAACTTCCTTGACCACGGTACATGTACACAATAGAATATTATTCAGCCATAAAAAAGAATGAGATCTTGTCCTTTGCAACAACATGAATGGACCTTGAGGGCATTATGCTAAGTGAAATAAGTCACACAGAGAAAGACAAATACCATATGATCTCTCTTACATGTGGAATCTAAAACGCAAAAACAAAATAAAACAGAACAAAAAGTCAGGCTCATACACACAGAGAAGAGATTGGTAGTTGCCACAGGCAGTGGGTAAGGGAAATGGGTGGGAAAAAAAATTGTTGACATGTCCTTGACTCTTATGTTTGTACAGTAATAATTTTAACATATGTGATGTGAAAGATTATTCATGGGATAAAACTCCTCTGTGCTTCAGAAGAATTCTCAATAGGACTCATTTGTTTGAACATAGTTACTCTTCATACCACATGGAAACCAGGCAAAACTGAAAACTGGTATAAAAAGGGAATTTCTAGCAAAACACAGAACAAATCTTACAAAGACTAAGTTTTCTCTTCCAGAATTCCCATAGCTCTGGATCTCTCCCACTTCTTTTTTTTTTTTTTTTTTTTTTTTTTCTGTTACTGAAAAATTTGCCTCAATACAGAATCAGCTATAAGATCTTTCAGGAAGATTCTCACAATTAGAAACAATCTGCGAGCAGAAGTACTACTCTGTTTACAGTCTTCCACTGTAATTGAGAAAATAGAAAAAAATGGAATCAACAAACAGAATCTGTGATATCAAAAAATTAGAACATCTCACTGAGATGAAAAGAAAAAAATACATTTAAAGATTTATGATTTGGAAGCAAACAGCATTTGATGTGTCCCTTCAAGAAAAAATAAGTAATGACCATAAAATACAAGATAACATACACAATGGTAATACAATAGTAAAAGGGAGGGGGAAAGTGCTTGTGAAGCAGGAAGAAATTAAAAGGAAGCAGGATGAAATAAGGAAAGAATGTGACATGAAGGACAAGCTTGAGTTACAGAGCCAGAACTCAGCAAAAAACACTGAATTCTATGACTGAATCAATATCACACCTGAACTTATTATGACTTCAGAATAAGCTTTAATATCTGGTTGAGTTACTCATTTTTCAATATTCTTTTTTTAATTTATTTTTATCTTTTAAAATTAATTTTTATTGGAATATAGTTGCTTTACAATGTTGTGTTAGTTTCTACTGCACAGTAAAATGAATCAGACATACATATACATATATCCCCTCCTTTTTGGATTTCCTTCCCATTCAGGTCACCACAGTGCATGAAGTAGAGTTCTTTTTTTAAAACTTAAAAATATTTTTGTATTTTTTTCTTTTGATAAAATGTTTTAAGATCTGACAAATAAAAACACTGCTGTAATTTTATACATACAAAATATTATTATATTTGAAGAGAATTTATATTTTTACTTGCAACTTGGTATGTATTTCGATTTAAGCCTTATTTTTTTTTGTTCACTGACTGAATTGTGTAACTTTTTTCATGTCGGTCTGACACATTTTAATTAAATATATTCCTCTGTACTGCAGTTTTTTACCTTTTATTTAGGACCCTAAAGCAAAACTCTCTTAAAGGTGAAACACTAAAGCTATTCATGTTAATGTCAGGATGACCTTCTCATCTTTATAGTGCACTCTGTGTACTACAAAGATGCACAAAGTGCGCTATAAAGATGATGTTTAGTTTATTAACTAATAAACTAAACTATAGTTTAGTGTATTGAACTGAGTTCCATAAAGCAGTGTAAAAACATATTTAAAATAAGAAAATCAATTTATAATGATGAGCAGAGTCTTAGAATTCTACCTTCAAAAAAATCAAAATTTTATCTCAGTTTCTTCCATAAGGACTTTAGGTTTTACTATACAGCATCTCAGGATTAGAAGTGAGTAACGTGAAATTGTACCTGTGACCTGCAGCAGTTACATGGAGTGGCTTTTCTGGAAATTGCCCACCCTTGAATAATGCTTTTCTGTGCACTTTAAGCAAGCAGTGTGCTAGTCTAACAGGAGGCATGGGTGGCCAACAGGGAAGGACAGAGACTGGGAGAAATGGACCAGGAACACACAGCAGAGGTCCCCAGTTAATTAGAAATAGAGCCTGGATTCAAACCTATGTCCCCAACTTCCATCATGGAGTTTTTTCAGCTACACCTTTGAAGTCAAGTTTAGAGAATGGTTGGATATGAAGTCTGGGAAGAAAGAAGAACCAAAGATGACTCTAAGACTTGAAACTGGAAAAAGGATGGTACTGCTGTCATAATTACGAGCATCAGGAGGTAGTCCTTACTAGAGTTCCCTGGTGAGAAGGTTTAGCTTTCACTCAGATCTTAGAGAAGGGGCTTGTCTGTGCCTGGGACAAGCTATTCTCAGAAAGCCAAGCTGGCTTAAAAGCTTACATATCAGAGTGCAGGGATTGTTGGAATGCTGGGGAGCAAGCCTGTGCAGATATTAGGGAGCCCAAAGGCAAAACAATCCACAGGAATGATTAGCCTGCTCTGTAACGAGCAAAGTCTGTGAAAGAATCAGAAAGAAAGGGGCTGCTGAGAACATTATGGTATATGTATAATATATAACAAGAATGGTTCTGTGTAATTTCTGGGACATAAAGCAATAGTTTGGGAATTTTTGTACCAGTAAATAAGTGTATTGCTATTAAAATATACTTTTGGATCATCAGCAGAAATCAACGATTGTCATGGCACAAGTAACATGTCTCATCTCAATGACTGAGACGATCAACAGGCACGATGTGATCCCATAAGGGCAGGCAGATAAGAACCGAAGTGGTTTGAACACCTATGAGGCCCTTTCCCATCAATTTGTGAAGTCACTACTAAATTACTCTAAATTCTCCAGCAAAAAGTGGTTCAAAGCATAAGTGAGAAGGAAAGTTGGGTTGGGGGGGGGGACAAGGTATTTATAAGGGAGTAATTAGAAGTTAGTTTGGAGGGTAGTTATTTGAGATATATTCAAAGTATCTATATTAGATGTGTGTTCTAACCCCCCCCAAAAAAAGTCCTTGAATTTCTGAAAAGTCCTTGCATCTCTGTGCAATTCAAGGACTCAGAAAGCAGAAAAGTTCCCTAGACTCTAGGTAACCAGTAAAACTGTTAGCAGCAACTGCACAAGTAAAGTGTCTGTGGTGGGTCCAAGCTGGGCTGCCTCAGTGCCCAGAGACTTGAACAAAATGCCTCTACTGCCCGGTGGAAAGTGCTTGATCCTCTCTATGGAATTACACTGACCCCCTCTGTAAGAAGAAAAATGGCAGCAGTGAACAGAACTGTGCATCACTGAGGATATGATCAGGAATATATATGGAAACCAGTTACAAAGACTTCTGGCATCTTTCAAAATTCAGGAGAAACAATGAGGGTCAGCCTTTCTGAGTAATTAAAAATACCTATGAATCAGACAGCACAAATGTCAGCATTTTTCTATGTTGCATTGCTTTGAATCTCTTTGAATTAGTATCATTCAGATGTATTCAGGGAACAGAAAACCTTCACAGCCAATAAAATTGGTAAAAAGATTTTAGAAATCACTGTACACCTTTCTTTTGCGCCCTTCAAAAAAAAGACATATTCCAATATCTGATTCCAGTGATTGTAATCTGTGGCAAAAATAAATAAATAAAATTATGTTAAAATAAGATAGTGAAGAAACAAAAATTTCATGAAAGGTTTTTCTTACACTTTGAAACTAGCTAGTCCCCAATATGCAGGGTGTACATCATGGTCCTACAGAAAGGGTGCTTGTCACAATATTTTATAGTAGGCTTTTTAAAGATGGAAACCTACATAAGCACCTGTATTTAAGGATACAAGACAAAAACATGATTTCAACCGTGGGGGAATCTTTCTAAATTATTCTGAACAAAATTGCTCACCAACTTATACTGCCACGTGGTTTTCTTGGAGCAGTCAAGACATTTGGTCACTCATGTGCCTTTGCACATCATAGTACCACATAGAAGAATTTAGCTGATTGGGTCTTTTGAAAGTTATGGTAAAAATAAATATGATTCAAATGAAACAGTTTGGTGGACAGGGCTCTGTGGAAATAGCCATTAGGGTGGTGATCATGAGATTCAAAATTAAATCAGAGAATTCCTTGTAGTCCAGTGGTTAGGACTCAGTGCTTCCACTGCAGAGGGCCTGGGTTCAATCCCTGGTCGGGGAACTAAGATCCTGCAAGGCATGTGATATAGCCAAAAATTTTTTTTTTAATTTTTTAAATGTTTTTAAATTAAAAAATAAAAACAGGGCTTCCCTGGTGGCGCAGAGGTTGAGAGTCCGCCTGTCGATGCAGGGGACACGGGCTCTTGCCCCAGTCCGGGAAGATCCCACACGCCGCGGAGATGCTGGGCCCGTGAGCCATGGCCGCTGAGCCTGCGCGTCCAGAGCCTGTGCTCCGCAACGGGAGAGGCCGCAACAGTGAGAGGCCCGCGTACCGTAAAAAAACCCAAAACAAAATAAAATAAAAACAAAAATGGCGTACTAATATCCTTGGTCTAAAAAAAAATTGAGTTCAGTTCAGGAGACATTTGCTAGTTTTATATGTAATGATTTAGAGGTGTTCTAAATTTGGGGAGATAGAATGAGACATGTTTCTTTCTGTCAAAGTCTTCACAGACTAGAGGTAAAGCCAAGACTATAACTCCGTAACAAAGGTATATGTCACAGTGCCATAGACATGAAATCCTCCAAAGAAAATTCCCAGTGACCAGGGAACCTCTGGGCAGAAGACCTCCAGAGGAGGTAGCATTTGAAGAAGTCCCTTGATGGAAAGGGATGGGAGAGAGAGCAAAGAGAACAGAAAATGTGTGTACTTGGAAAGGCAGGGAATCAAATGGGATGGACACTGACGGGCCACGTGGGAAATAAGTCTGAGAAGAGCATTTGGGGCTGATTGTGTAGGGCTATTAAGCTCTAAGCCGAGGGCCGGCACTTTGTTCTGTGGGCAACAAGGGGACAGCACAGGCTTTCTAGAGGAAGAGCAATGTGATTAGATCTGTATTTCAGGCCAAGCATGCAGGCGGCCATATGTGGGGTGGACAGCAGCCAGGAGTGACTGCCTCAGGAGGCCAGTTCCAGAAATTGCTACAAGATTCCAGGTAAGAGGATATGAGAGCAGTGGGAACAGTAAGTGGGGTATGGCCAGAGGGAAATGAAATGAGGCAAGGGGTAGAGAGTCAGGTGACAAGCTAGAAACAACAGGACTTGGAGACCCTGTTGCTATAGGGATAAGAGGAAGGTGTGGAAGTGAAGATGCCCGAATTTATTCTCTTTACTTCTTATTTGGAAGCGATTTCAGACTTATAGAAAAGTTGTAAAAAAAAAAATAGTATAAAGAATTTCCGGGCTTCCCTGGTGGCGCAGTGGTTGGGAGTCCGCCTGCCGATGCAGGGGACACGGGTTCGTGCCCCAGTCGGGGAGGATCCCACATGCCGCGGAGCAGCTGGGCCCGTGAGCCATGGCCGCTGAGCCTGCGCGTCTGGAGCCTGTGCTCCACAACGGGAGAGGCCACAACAGTGAGAGGCCGCGTACAGCAAAAAAAAAGAATTCCTAAGTCCCCTCACCCAGAATTCCCAAATGCTGCATTTTTATCATTCTCTCTCTCCCTCTTTATTTCCTTACACATATCATTTTTTTCTGGAAAAAAAAAAAATTCCTGACCTCCAAATACCAAAGATGATGAAGTTCTGAGCTTTCTGGTATTGCAAAACTTGTGACAAAAAGTAATCTAGAGTGTGAATATGAAAAAGGAGAGGCAGGGTGTGTTGGGAGCCACACAATGCAAAGAGACTAGGAAGGAACACAAAAATGTCCTGCAAACCTTTTCCTAATGTTTATCTCACCAGTAGGTGTTCCTCTTCTGATTAGAAACGTTACCCTTTTCTAGCAAGTGTACAACTCTGAAAGGGTCACAGGCAGAGCAGAGACTGGGACGAAGGAGCACTCGCTTCCCCAGCTGGTTCAGCCAAATGCATACTGGTGACCAGATACTGCAGCAGATCAAACTAGACATTAACCTAGATATTACTTCCTCCCCCTACTCTGAATCTTTCATTCATTCATTCACTCAACAAGTAGTAAGGGCTTAATATGTCAGACACTTTTCTACATACTGGAAATTCAACAGTGAGCAAAACTAAGTCCCATGCTTTAATGAAACTTATGTGCGTAGTGGGGAGAAAAAGACAATAAACAAACAAATATGCATCATGAGATGATAAGGTTTATGAAGAACAGCTGAGCAAGGTTAAAAGGTAAAGAGTGTCAGTCCAGGTTTAGGGAGCTACCTTAGATTAGGAGGTCAGGAAGGGCTTCTCTGATAAAGTGGTATCTGAGCAGAGACCAACTGAAAAGTGGGAGTGAGCCATGGAGATACCTGTATAAGGAGAGCGTTTCCAAGAGAAGGACAAGAGAGAATAAAGGTACTGAACTGGGAGCATGGTTAGTGGCCTGGGCAATGCCAAGGAGACTTCTATTAAATTGGATATAAACTTAAAGCAACTATCAAAACACAAAAACAAAGAATTCTAGTTAATAAGCCAACAGAGGATATTAAATGGAAACATAAAAAATGCTCAAATCCAAAGAAGGCAGAATAAGAGGAAAAGAGGAACCAAGGGACATGGCACAGATAGACAGCAAATACAGTATCCCCTGCTTTTCACAATTTCAATTTATGCCACTTCACTTTTCAAAGCCCTATGATAGTATCTGTTTTTGCTAGCCAAAAGAAATCCAAAGAGGATTTTCACTTTTATGAAAAAAGATAATCGCTTCCTTGCTTCACACTATTTTGGCTTACAAAAGTTTTCACAGGAATGCTCTACTTTTGGATTGTGGGGAAAACCTGCAGTGAGATAAAAAGCTCAAACATAATCATATCAGTAATCACATTAAATATAAATGGTCTAAACACTGGATTAAAAGGCAGAGATAGTTATAGTGGACAAACCCCAACAATGGTCTGCCTATAAAAAACACATTTTAAATAAAAAGACACAAATTGATTAAAAGCAAACGAGTGAAAAAAAACATAGTCTGAAATCTAATAAAAAGAAAGCTGAACTGGCTACATTAATATCAGACAAAGTAGGTTCCAGAAGAAAGATTATTTTGCAGGATAAAGAAGGTCATTTCATAAAGAGTAAAGAATAAGGGATCAGTACATCAAGAGGACATAGTAATCCTGACTTAAACCCCTAATAAGAGAGCTTTAAAATCCATGAAGCAAAGACTGATAGAACTGCAGGAATAAATACAGAGATCCACAGTATCATCAGATATTTTACTACCTCTCTCACAATAACTGTTGGAACAAGTATAAGTTGGACAAGAATACAGTAGAGTTGGACAAAATCAACTAAGTTCACCTAATTGACATTTAGAGAATTCTCTACACGAAAACAGTGAAAACCACATTCTTCTCAATTACACATAGAACATTTACCTACGCTGGATATACACCTCATTTGCATTACTTGCAAGAGCATTCAATGATCAACATGGTATCCTTCCCACTCTGGCCCACAATGAGCCATCTGCCTTCTAACGTCTTCTTTTCTTTTTAGTTCCATGGATAAAAACAAACATAAGCATAAAGTTTCTATTCTGCTAAGAAAAATCCATGGGCCAGACCATAAACTAAAGCTCAGTCCACCCATCTTATTCTCCTGGTCTACTTGTTTGGTTAGCCAACAAAACATGGCTCACTTTGCTTCTCCACTCTAAAGTATTCTGTTCACCCTTAAATCAACTCCAAGTCAAACTTTGAGTTTGCACCACATTGCTATGCTTGAAGAATTTTTAATATTCACTACCATGGGGTTGCAATAGACACCACTCATTTGAAATAATCATATTTAACACCATTAAGTTAATGAAAATGCCATCTAGTTGTAGGGCTCCCAGATTTAGCAAATGAAAGCACAGAACAGAAGCCCAATTAAATTTGAATTTCAGATAAACAACAAGTAATTTTTTAGTGTAGGCATGTCCCAAATTTTGCATGGGGTACATGTATTTTAGATCACCTGGAAACATCAGTTCAGGAGCACATGGTAAAATCTTGTAGTGAAGGATTAGAAGGCCATAGTGCCTATATGTGGTGGGAAGTGAATAACTATGGGATCCCAAGCAAAACAAAAACAGAAGAGAGCGACCACAAGAAGCACAGAATCTGTGCAACCAAGATCTGATACAGGAATAATCTCTCTGACTTCCCCCAAGAGGTGGCTGTTTGGGGAGCATGAACACTGGTACAATGAGCCAGAGTGCAGCCCATGAAGCCTACACGCTACTGTGCCATATCTGTCTGGAATCTTTCTTCTGCTTCTACGTGTGGTAATTAAAATAATGCAGCTACTGCTATTTTTATGGCTGTATATTGCTCTGACTTTCAAAATGAAAGCTTTAATCTATAATCGCATACCAAGGCTCTTGAGTAAAGGATACAGTCTTTATTCATAAAGCCCTTCCCTCAAGTAACCGCTCTGCATGGGTTAGATTAAGCGAGAGAGGGAAAAGGAGGGGGACAAAGGAGGAGGAAGCAAGAGAGGAAATATGAATAAAATTGCTTTTGCTAATAATGAACTTTTAGTTATACGAGGCAAGGAAAATGGATATGCTTTAAGAATTCCTCAGGGCTATGGCAATCCTTATTTCTACATTTGCAACCTCTAATTTGAGCTCTTTCTTATAAAAAGAATAAAGCCATACAGTCTTAGAATAGCAGTAGGCTAATATAGCTTTGAGCACAGTACACTGACTGCAACAACCAATCCTGTTGAAAACAGAGACATCAAAACATCAATGGGGGCTTCCCTGGTGGCGCAGTGGTTAAGAATCCACCTGCCAATGCAGGGGACGTGGGTTCAAGCCCTGGTCCGGGAAGATGCTGCGGAGCAACTAAGCCCGTGTGCCACAACTACTGAGCCTGCGCTCTTGAGTCCACAAGCCACAACTACTGAGCCCATGTGCCACAACTACTGAGCCTGCGCTCTAGAGCCCGTGAGCCACAACTAATGAGCCCGTGAGCCACAACTGCTGAGCCCACGTGCCTGGAGCCCGTGCTCCGCAACAAGAGAAGCCACTGCAACGAGAAGCCCGTGCACCACAACGAAGAGTAGCCCCCGCTAGCCGAAACTAGAGAAAGCCCACGCGCAGCAACAAAGACCCAACGCAGCCAAAAATAAAATAAATAAAATTTTAAAAACCCCAAAAGACACCAGTGGATCCCTATCTTCAGACAAGACTATTCCTATCTTGCTCAGCCCAAAGAGAATTGATTCTAATTTGGGGGGCGGGACAGGAGAAATTCTTAGGGGAATGAGACTACACATCTTCTTTGCTAAATTATTTTAGTCTTTCCTGCCAAAATAAGCAGGATGTTCTTCCCCATAACTGACCCCAATAACTCCTATTGTAGTTCAGGTTGACATCCTTTGAGATCTATTAATATGGTCCATGGAGAAAAAGAAGAGCTAGTTACTCTCTTATGGACAGTCCTCATTCGGGCACTGAAAAATCCTGACTAAATAACTCCATCAGCCTTCTCCCAGATTTAATCATTTCAGGTCTTGTAACCTTTATTAATCAGCCCTATTTTTCAAGCCTTTGTTCATTTTTCATCATTAGTTACACCGTTGCATAAAGATCAGGGCATAAACCCTTTGAAAGAGTGAAAAACTCAAATAATTCATTCCAACAAATGAAATGCTAATGCTGTTGCTATGCAGCAGCGCTGGGTTCATTAGATGCCTTTGCTAGTTGTACCATCTGCAGTTCTCCTCCTTTTATCCCACCAGCTTTGGAACATTTTAAAGGGTGGAATGTGTCATAACCCATTTATTGTGACTAAATACCACATCACATCTCTGTTTTCTATAAGACAAAACAAAGCTTGTCGCAATTGGACTAATAGCTCTTAATGAGGATTATGTTCTTTACGATTTTTTAAAACATTCTTCTAAGAGACACATTTTCAATTGAGTAACTGTTTAATTAATGACTATAAAGCAATTTGGTGATACACGAATAGCATTTAGCACACATTCTAAATAATCATGACTGCTATTCTGGGCCAAATGCACTGAATTTCCATGGTAAGAGGCATGTCAATAAAATAATTTCTGGTAAGCTTCATCAAGACTCTGGGAAAACCTGTAACATACAGCAAACAGGTAAGTTTGCCCTTTCACACTCTTATTACCCACCTATGTGTTCTCTACTCACCTCCTGAATTGTGCCCTCCAACCCATAATAGGCACTCAGAGTTTTCCTGCCCCTTCTGGGTGTCAGGACTCCTCCAACTGCACCATCCGTCTCCACCCTATCACCACCCCATGACTGATACTGTCTGCTCTGGGACAGCGACTCAGATATTTGCCAAAATCTACCTTTCCTATAATCTTTTCCCCAAAGGCTCTTCCCTGCCAGGTGTTGAATAACTAGTCCAATAAATTCACCTGCTCCAATGACTTTTAAATTCTCTAGGTGAAAATACTATAATCTGAGAGAGTAATTTTTTTGTTTTTGTTTTTTAAAGGTTTGCTATAATTATTTCAATAAAATATTTTCCTGGAAGACATCTTTCCCAGAAACATTTTAGCATTCTATCACACAACTGATGACTGTTTTGAGGGATCCAGATCAACGTTCATTCAGAGCAAAGATTCTTTATGAATAATAAGTAATATAAATAAAAAATGACCACTTCAATTTTTTCTATTTCCATTCATTTTGCCAAGCCACTTATTCAATAGCTACCTAAAGTTTATAACTAGGCATTTGCTCAAACTTCTCCACCTGATAAGGTGACTAAGTTCTGTCAAAACTTTCCCCGGTGGTATATGCCCAAAGAAATGGTACTGGTCCATCTTATCCAGTTAAATCAAAATTTCCCTTTAAACTTAGGGCTTTATAACTGATGGCTTCCAAATTGTATGTTTAGCAAATATAAAAGAATCCCTCTTCAGTGGTCTGCTGGAGCAGGCTGGCATCAACTGGTAACAGGTGATTGTAAGCACCTCTGAGAGAGTAATTTAATGGTGCGGGGGTATCCTTTGACCATTAAAAGGAATATTGGGCTCTAGGTTTTTTAAAACTCGTCTCATGAATCCACAAATTTATCCTCATTTCCATCTTTTCCATAGCTTCCTCACACACTATAGGTATTACCTTAGCACTGTCCAGAGTGACCCTACATATGGATAGGTAAATTTCCTCTTCTTTCACTTTAACTCATGCCTTAACAAAGCTATCTAACACACCTATTTTCTTGGTAAGGTACATCACAGCCTTCTTGCACATAGGAACACGAGGCAACACTTCAGCATTATGTTTAGGGCCATTTTAAACAGCAAAACACACACCAAAAAATGCACAAAAACATGATAAAACTTGCCTCCAAACAGACCACCAAAAGGACACTTGCTTATTTTATGAGAGCTGAAACAGGAAGGTAGAGTATTGCCTTGCTCAGCCTCAGCTAAGAGGAACAGGCACATTGGGCAACTCACATTATTTGCAGTTCTACAACCTCAAAGCCTCACAAGCGTTGATTTGGGGGGTAATATGCATCAAAAATAACAAAATGTTTAGGTATAATTTTAACTAAGTAGGTGAAAGATCTGTACACCAAAAACTATGAAACATTGATGGGATAAATTAAAGTAGACACAAATATATGGAAAGGTATTCAGTGTGCATGGAATAAAAGATTTAATATTGTTAAAACGTCCATACTGCCCAAAGTGATCTACAGAGCCAAGGTAATTCCTATCAAAATTCCAAGGGCATTTTTCACAGAAATAGAAAAATCAATCCTCAAGTAATCTTGACCAAGAAGAACAAAACTGAAGGCATTATATTTCCTGATTCAAATTATATTAGAAAGCTATAGAAATCAAAACAATATGGTACTGGCATACAAACAGACATAAAGACAGATGGAACAGAAATAGAGAGCCCAGAATTAAACCTATGCATATTTGGTCAACTAATTTTTGACAAGAGTGCCAAGAATGCACAATGAGGAAAGGATAATGTCTTCATCAAATGGTACTGGGAAAACTGGATATCCACATGAAAAGAATGAAATGGACCCTTATCTTACACTATATACAAAAATCAACCCAAAATGGATCAAAGACTTAAAACCTGAAACCATGAAACTTCTAAAATAAAACATAGGGGTAAAGCTCTTTGATACTGGTCTTGACAATGATTTTTTTGGATATGTCACAAAAAGCACAGGAGACAAAAGCAAAAAAAAAAAAAAATTGGGATTACATCAAACTAAAAAGCTTCTGTACACCAAAGGAAACAATCAACAAAATGAACAGGTAACCCATGGAATGGAAGAACTATTTGCAAACCATATATCTGATAAGAGGTTAATATCCAAACCACACAAGGAACTCATGAAACTCAACGCAAAAGACATATAAATAATCTGATTTTAAAATGGACAAAAGACCTGAATAGACATTTCTCCAAAGAATACATAAAAAGGCCAAGAAGTATACAAAAAGGTGCTCAATATCAGTAATCATCAGGGAAATGTAAATCAAAACCGTAATAAGGTGTCAAGATGTTAAGATGGCCATTATTTTTTAAAAACACAAGAGATGACAAGTGTTGGCAAGGATATAGGGAAAAGGAAACTCTTAGACACTATTGGTAGAAATGTAAATTGGTACAGCCATTATGGAAAATAGTATGCAGTTGTCTCAATAATTTAAAAATAGAAATATTGTATGGTCCAGCAACCTCACTTCTGGATATATATCCAAAGGAATTGAAAGCAGGGTCTTGAAGAGATATCTACACTCCCATGTTCTTTGCAGCATTATTCACAATAGCCAAGATACGGAAACAACCTAAGGGTCCATCAGTGGATGAATAAAGAAGATGCAGTATATATATGAAATAGAATATTATTCAGTCATGAGAAAGAAAGGAATATTGCCACCTTCAAAAACATGGGTGAATGTGGAGGGCATTATTTTAAGTGAAATAAACCAGACAGAAATAATGTATGATCTCACTTATATACGGAATCTAAAAGAGAGACTCATAGAAGCAGAGGGTAGAATCAGGGGTTACCAGGGGCTGGGGCAAACGAGCAATGGGGAGGTGAAGGTTGAAGGGTAGGAAGTTTCAGTTATACAAGTTCTGGAGATCTACCATACAGCACAGTGCCTATAGTTAACAATGTTGTACTGTATACTTAAAGTTGCTAAGAGGGTAGATCTTACGTTAAGTGTTCTTACAAAACAACAATACTAAAAAGGGCAGGAGGAAACTTTGGGAGGTGATAGATATGATAGATACCTTGATGGTCTCGATGGTAGTGATGATATCACAGGTGTATACTCATCTCCAAACTCATCTAGATGTATACATTAAATACGGACAGCTTTTTATATGTTAATCATACCTCAAAAATGGTTTAAAAAAGAAATACCTTTAGTGAATAAATGAGTTTGGAAATTCAGAACCCACGAATGATGAGGACTGACTGCATTATCTTCATTGAATGGATGAAGAAACAGAGGTAGACAGGGTAAGTAATTTGCTTAACTTTCTGGATCCAAATCCTATGTATAAACTATTATGTCACAGCATTTTCCATATGACTTTTGCACTTTCCTATTGAGTGATATCTTTTGTCTGGTCTTGGTAAAAAGTGAAAACAAATATTGGATATCTCCAATTTATGTACCATGGAACACTGATTTCTTCACTTAGAGATGCATTCTATGCCCATCCTTCTCTACATGACAGAGGAAATCTGTCTTCTGATGAATCTAAACTGCTAAAATTCAGAATTGGTATTGAAATGAATGAGGGTTTGGAGTCACAACTTTGGTTTTTAAATCAGCTCCTCTCTATACTAGCTGTGTGACCCAAACACTCTCATTATCCTCTGTAAAACAGTAATTGTAATGCTAATTTCATAGGACTATCCTCAGAATTAAATGAGATAATATAAGGAATCTAGCTCATAGCAAGTGCTTGAAAATTAGCATGTATACTCTTCAGTATTTACTTTTTTGGAAGCTCCCAGAACCTGTTCTATAAAAGGACTTTTTTTTTTTTACATCTTTATTGGAGTATAATTGCTTTACAATGGTGTGTTAGTTTCTGCTTTATAACAAAGTGAATCAGTTATACATATACATATGTTCCCATATTTCTTCCCTCTTACATCTCCCTCCCTCCCACACTCCCTATCCCACCCCTCTAGGTGGTCACAAAGCACTGAGCTGATCTTCCTGTGCTATGCGGCTGCTTCCCACTAGCTATCTATTTTACGTTTGGTAGTGGATATATGTCCATGCCACTCTGACTTTGTCACAGCTTCCCCTTTCCCTTCCCCATATCCTCAAATACATTCTCTAGTAGGTCTGTGTCTTTATTTCTGTCTTCCACCTAGGTTCTTCATGACCTTTTTTTTCCCTTAGATTCCATATATATGTGTTAGCATACGGTATTTGTTTTTCTCTTTCTGACTTACTTCACTCTGTATGACAGACTCTAGGTCCATCCACCTCACTACAAATATCTCAATTTCGTTTCTTTTTATGGCTGAGTAATATTCCATTGTATATATGTGCCACATCTTCTTTATCTATTCATCCAATGATGGGCACTTAGGTTGCTTCCATCTCTGGGCTATTGTAAATAGAGCTGCAATGAACATTTTGGTACATGACTCTTTTTGAATTATGGTTTTCTCAGGGTATATGCCCAGTAGTGGGATTGCTGGGTCATATGGTAGTTCTATTTGTAGTTTTTTAAGGAACCTCCATACTGTTCTCCATAGTGGCTGTACCAATTCACATTCCCACCAGCAGTGCAAGAGTGTTCCCTTTCACTTGGATTCCGCACACAGGTTCTTAAAAGTCAAAAGCAGAAACAACTGTCCATGACTATAAGAACAGCCACACTGCCTTGCCCTGCAAAAATCTAGAGCTCAATTCTAGCTGTCAAGGGTAATAT
The DNA here is from genome assembly GCF_039906515.1 of Pseudorca crassidens. Lineage (NCBI taxonomy): Eukaryota > Metazoa > Chordata > Mammalia > Artiodactyla > Delphinidae > Pseudorca > Pseudorca crassidens. The sequence continues at coordinate 192,836,285 of NC_090296.1, forward strand.
AGATGTGATACGTATATAGTGGCTCAAAGGTGGAGATTCCAATATTCCATCATCAAACACAGCTTGAAAATGAACCCAACCCCACTTAGGATTAAAGCTAAGTCTGCCGTGAAAAGTTGTTTCCAAACTTCCACCTCTTTAAAAAACGCTTGTGTTTTGATTTTCAATTCTAGTTCAGAAATCACTCCATCTGCTCTGACCAATCAGAATGCACAAGAAGCACTGAATTTAGTTTATTTATATATATAATACCAGAGGATGTGTTAATGTAAAAATGAAATAAGGTTCGAAATAATGCAAGGGAAAAGATGGAAAGATTTCATGAATACTTCTCTAAACCCAGAGGGTTTGGGGGAGATGAGAGACTCAAGGACCTTGAAAAGAAGGGTAACAATAGCCTCTTAACGTGATGCCTAAGAAATTTTTACTTCTTGGCAGGCAAGGTTAAAAATAACAACAATTATGCTGGTTTAAAGTACGAACCAACTAGACAAGGAAAGATACCCACATTGGCTGCTTTACCCACATCTTCTGCATAATAGAAAGATCATAAGGAGTAAGACGTGGATTTGAACTGCCACTCCTTTATTTATTATGTGACATAGGCAAGTTATTTGATCTCACTGAGCCCAAGGTTTTATTTATAAAACTGGTGGGAATAATATCAGTTGCACAGCATTGTTGCAAAGGTTAAAATTAGAGGGACTTCCCTGGCAGTTCAGTGGTTAGAACTCCATGCTTCCACTGCAGGGGTCTCAGGTTCAATCCCTGGTTGGGAAACTAATATTCTGCAAGCTTCACAGCATGGCCAAAAAGAAAAAATTAGAACATACGTGTGATACTGAGTGATGTAAGTCAGAGAAGGACAAATAACGTATGACACTGCTTATATGTGGAATCTAAAAAAAATGGTACAAATGAACTTATCTACAAAACAGAAATAGAGTCACAGGTGTAGAAAACAATCTTATGTTGACTAAGGGGGGAAGGGGGGAGGGGGAAGTTGGGAGATTGGGACAGACACATATACACTACTATATATAAAACAGATAACTAATAAGGACCTCCTGTATAGCACAGGGAACTCTACTCAAAACTCTGTAATGACCTATATGGGAAAAGAATCTAAAAAAACAGTGGGTATGTGAATATGTATAACTGATTCACTTTGCTTTACTCGTGAAATTAACACAAAATTGTAAATCAACTATACGCCAAAAATTTTTTTTTTAAAACAGAAATTTACATGTGAAATTTCCCACCACAGAGGTCTTAATAAATCTTAATTGTGTTCTTTCTAAAATGAAGAATTGTTGACTGTCAATATACATTTGAAAAAGATCTACAATAACAAACCAAAAAGAATTAAGAAATGGTAATAGGAACATACATATCAATAATTACCTTAAAGGTAAATGGGTTAAGTGCTTCAACCAAAAGATATAGATTGGCTGAACAGATACAAAATCAAGACCCATATATACGCTGTCTACAAGAGACCAACTTAAGACCTAGGGACACATACTGACTGAAAGTAAGGGGAGGGAAAAAGATATTCCAAGCAAATGGAATTCAAAAGAAAGCTGGAGTAGCAATTCTCACATCAAAAAAAATAGACTTTAAAATAAACACTACTACAAGAGACAAAGAAGGACACTACATAATGATCAAGGGATCAATCTGAGAAGAAGATATAGCAATTGTAAATATTTATGCACCCAACATAGGAGCACCTCAATACATAAGGCAAATGCTGACAGCCATAAAAGGGGAAACCAACAGTAACATAATCATAGGAGGGGACTTAAACATCCCACTTTCACCAATGGACAGATCATCCAAAATGAGAATAAATAAGAAAACCCAAGCTTTAAAAGATACATTAAAAAAGATGGACTCAATTGATATTTATAGGACATTCAATCCAAAAAAAAAAAACAAAATGAACTTTCTTCTCAAGTGCTCATGGAACATTCTCCAGGATAGATCATAACTTGGGTCACAAATCAAGCCTTGGTAAATGTGGAAAACTGAAACCATATCAAGTATCTTTTCCAACCACAATGCTATGAGACTAGATATCAATTACAGGGGGAAAAAAACTGTAAAAAATACAAACACATGGAACCTAGACAATACATTACTAAAAAACCAAGAGATCACTGAAGAAATCAAAGAGGAAATTTTTAAAAAACCTAGAAACAAATGACAGTGAAAACACGACAACCCAAAACCTATGGGATGCAGCAAAAGCAGCTCTAAGAGGGAAGTTTATAGAAATATAATCCTACCTCAAGAAACAAGAAACATCTCAAATAAACAACCTAACCTTACATCTAAAGCAATTAGAGACAGGAGAACAAAAAAACCCCAAAGTTAGCAGAAGAAAAGAAATCATAAAGATCAGATCAGAAATAAATGAAAAAGAAATGAAGGAAAGAACAGCAAAGATCAATAAAACTAAAAGCTGGTTCTTTGAGAAGATAAAATTGATAAACCATTAGCCAGACTCATCAAGAAAAAAAGAGAGAAGACTCAAAAGAATGGAACTAGAAATGAAAAAGGAGAAGTAACAACTGACACTGCAGAGATACAAAGGATGATGAGAGATTACTACAAGCAACTATATGACAATAAAAAGGACAACCTGGAAGAAATGGAAAACTTCTTAGAAAAGCACAACCTTCTCAGATGGAACCAGGAAGAAACAGAAAATATAAACACACCAATCACAAGCACTGAAATTGAGACTGTGATTAAATATCTTCCAACAAACAAAAGCCCAGGACCAGATGGCTTCACAGGTGAATTCTATCAAACACTTAGGGAAGAGCTAACACCTATTCTTCTCAAACTCTTCCAAAATACAGCAGAGGGAGGAACACTCCCTAACTCATTCTACGAGGCCACTATCCCCCTGATACCAAAACCAGATAAAGATGTCACAAAGAAAATGGCAGGCCAATATCAGTGAACATAGATGCAAAAATGCTCAACAAAATACTAGCAAACAGAATCCAACAGCACATTAAAAGGATAATACACTATGATAAAGGGGGGTTTAATCCCAGGAATGCAAGAATTCTTCATTATACGCAAATCAATCAATGTGATAAACCATATTAACAAATTGAAGGATAACAACCGTATGATCATCTCAATAGATGCAGAAAAAGCTATTGACAAAAGCTATCGACCCTCCAGAAAGCAGGCATAGAGGGGACTTACCTCAACATAATAGAGGCCATATATGACAAACCCACAGCCAACATCATTCTCAATGGTGAAAAACTGAAAACATTTCCTCTAAGATCAGGAGCTGCCCCAAGGCAACCTACATGCAGAGGCAGGGCCAAATCCAAAGCTGAACCCCAGGAGCTGTGCGAACAAAGAAGAGAAAGGGAAATCTCTCCAGCAGCCTCAGGAGCAGCAGATTAAATCCCCACAATCAACGTGATATACCTGCATCTGTGGAATACCTGAATAGACAACGAATCATCCCAAAATTGAGGAGGTGGACTTTGGGAACAACTGTAGACTTGGGGTTTGCTTTCTGCAAATAATTTGTTTCTGGTTTTATGTTTACCTTAGTTTAGTATTTAGAGTTTATTATCACTGGTAGATTTGTTAATTGATTTGGTTGCTCTCTTCCTTTTTTTAAATATATAGATATATATATATCTTTTTCCTTTTCCTCTTTTTGTGAGTGTGTATGTTTATGCTTCTTTGTGTGATTTTGTCTGTATAGCTTTGTTTTTACCATCTGTCCTAGGGTTCTGTCTCTCCGTTTTTTTTGGTTGTTTGTTTTCTTAGTATACTTTTTAGTGCTTCTCTTATCGTTGGTGGATATGTTTTTTGGTTTGGTTGCTCTCTTCTTTCTCTCTTTTTTTATTACTTTTTAATTTTTAATAATTTTTTTTAATTTTTTATTTTAATAACTTCATTATTTTTCATTTTCTATCTTTCTTTCTTTCTTTTTTTCTCCCTTTTCCTCTGAGCCGAGTAGCTGAGAGAGTCTTCGTGCTCCTGTGAGTGTGAGGCCTGTGCCTCTGATGTGGGAGAGCTGAGTTCAGGACATTGGTACACCAGAGATCTCATGGCTCCACATATATCACATGGCAAAAGCTCTCCCAGAGATCTCCATCTCCACACTAAGACCCAGCTCCACTCAACGACCAGCAAGCTACAGTGCTGGACACTCTATGCCAAACAACTAGCAAGACAGGAATACAACCCAACCCATTAGCAGAGAGGCTGCTTAAAATCATACTAAGTTCACAGACACCCCAAAACATACCACCACATGTGGTCCTGCCCACCAAAAAGTCAAGATCTAGACTCATCCACCAGAACACAGACACCAGTCACCTCCACCAGGAAGCCTACACAACCCACAGAACCAACCTCAGCCACTGGGGGCAGACACCAAAAACAATGGGAAATATGAACCTGCCATCTGTGATAAGGAGACCTAAGTTAAGCAAAATGAGAAAACAGAGAAACACCCAGCAGATGAGTAAGCAAGGCAAAACCCACCAGACCAAACAAATGAAGAGGATATAGGCAGTCTAGCTGAAAAAGAATTCAGAGTAATGATAGTAAAGTTGATCCAAAATCGGGAAACGGAGAAAATACGAGAAACGTTTAGCAAGGACTTAGAAGAACTAAAGAGCAAAAAAACAATGATGAACAACACAATAAATGAAATTTAAAATTCTCTAGAAGGAATCAATAGCAGAATAACTGAGGCAGAAGAACGGATAAGTGACCTGGAAGATAAAATACTGGAAATAACTACCACAGAGCAGAATAAAAAAAAAGAATGAAAAGAATTGAGAACAGTCTCAGAGACCTCTGGGACAACATTAAACACAACAACATTTGAATTATAGGGGTTCCAGAAGATGAAGAGAAAAAGAAAGGGACTGAGAAAATATGTGAAGAGATTATAGTTGAAAACGTCCCTAATATGGGAAAGGAAATAGTCAATCAAGTCCAGGAAGCACAGAGAGTCCCATACAGGATAAATCCAGGAGAAACACACCAAGACACATATTAATCAAACTATCAAAAATTAAATACAATGAAAAAATATTAAAAGCAGCAAGGGAAAAACAACAAATAACACACAAGGGAATCCCCATTAGGTTAACAGCTGATCCTTCAGCAGAAACTCTGCAAGACAGAAGGGAGTGGCAGGACATATTTAAAGTGATGAAAGGGAAAAACCTACAACCAAGATTACTCTACCCAGCAAGGATCTCATTCAGACTCGATGGAGAAATTAAAACATTTACAGACAAGCAAAAGTTAAGAGAATTCAGCACCACCAAACCAACTTTACAACAAATGCTAAAGGAAATTCTCTAGGCAGGAAACACAAGAGAAGCAAAAGAACTACAATAACAAACCCAAAACAATTAAGAAAATGGTAATAGGAACATACATATGGATAACCACGATAAATGTAAATGGATTAAATGCTCCAACCAAAAGACACAGACTGGCTGAATGGATATAAAAACAAGACTCAGGGCTTCCCTGGTGGCGCAGTGGTTGAGAGTCTGCCTGCTAATGCAGGGGACACGGGTTCATGCCCCAGTCCAGAAAGATCCCACATGCCGCAGAGTGGCTAGGCCCGTGAGCCATGGCCACTGAGCCTGCACACGTACCTGAAAAAAAAAAAAAAAACCACAAGACCCATATATATGGTTTCTACGAGAGACCCACTTCAGATCTAGGGACACATACAGACTGAAAGTCAGAAGATGGAAAAAGATATTCCATGCAAATGGAAATCATAAGAAAGATGGGGCTTCCCTGGTGGCGCAGTGGTTGAGAGTCCACCTGCCGATGCAGGGGACACGGGTTCGTGCCCCTGTTCGGGAAGATCCCACATGCCGCGGAGCGACTGGGCCTGTGAGCCATGGCTGCTGGGCCTGCGCGTCCAGAGCCTGTGCTCTGCAACGGGAGAGGCCACAACAGTGAGAGGCCCACGTACTGCAAAAAAAAAAAAAAAAGAAAGATGGAGTAGGAATTCTGCTGTCAGACAAAATAGACTTTAAAATAAAGACGGTTACAAGAGACAAAGAAGGACACTACATAATGATCAAGGGATCAATCCAAGAAGAAGTTACAACAATTGTAAGTACATAAGGCAAATGTTAACAGCCATAAAAGGGGAAATCAAGAGTAACACACTCATAGTAGGGGACGTTAACACCCCACTTTCACCAATGCACAGATCACCCAAAATGAAAATAAGGAAACACAAGCTTTAAATGATACATTAAAAAAGATGGATTTAATTGATATTTATAGGACATTCCAACAAAAAACAACAGAATACACTTTCTTCTCAAGAACTCGTGGAACATTGTCTAGGATAGATCATATCTTGGGTCACAAAGCAAGCCTTGGTAAATGTAAGAAAATTGAAATTGTATCAATTATGTTTTCTGACCACAATGCTATGAGACTAGATATCAATTACAGGAAAAAAAAACTGTAAAAACTACAAACACATGGAACCTAGACAATACACTACTAAATAAGCAACAGGTCACTGAAGATATCAAGGCGGAAATCCAAAAATACCTAGAAACAAATGACAATGAAAACACGACAACCCAAAACTTACAGGATGCAACAAAAGCAGTTCTAAGGGGGAAGTTTATAGCAATACAATCCTACCTCAAGCAACAGGAAACATCAGAAATAAACAACCTTACCTTACACCTAAAGCAATTAGAGACAGAAGAAAAAAGAAAACCCAAAGTTAGCAGAAAGAAAGAAATCATAAAGATCAGATCAAAATAAACGAAAAAAAATGAAGGAAACAATAACAAAGATCAATAAAACTAAAAGCTGGTTTCTTGAGGAGTTAAACAAAATTGATAAACCATTAGCCAGACCCGTCAAGAAAAAAAGGGAGAAGACTCAAATCAACAGAATTAGAACTGAAAAAGGAGAAGTAACAACTGATACTGCAGAAACAGAAAGGATCATGAGAGATCACTACAAGCAATTATATGACAATAAAATGGACATCAGTGAAGAAATGGAACCTTCTGAGACTGAACCAGGAAGAAATAGAAAATATGAACAGACCAATCACAAGTACCGAAATTTAGATTGTGATTAAAAATCTTCCAACAAACAAAAGCCCAGGACCAGATGGCTTCACAGGCGAATCCTATCAAACATTTAGAGAAGAGCTAATACCTATCCTTCTCAAACTCTCCCAAAATATAGCAGAGGGAGGAAAACTCCCAAACTCATTCTACGAGGTCACCATCACCCTAATACTAAAACCAGACAAAGAGGTCACAAAGAAAGAAAACTACAGGCCAATATCTCTGATGAGCATAGATGCAAAAATGCTCAACAAAATACTAGCAAACAGAATCCAACAGCACATTAAAAGGATCATACACCACGGTCAAAGGGGGTTTATCCCAGGAAAGCAAGGATTCTTCAATATATGCAAATCAATCAATGTGATAAACCATATTAACAAATTGAAGGAGAAAACCATATGATTACCTCAATAAACGCAGAAAAAGCTTTTGACAAAATTCAACACCCATTTATGATAAAAACCCTCCAGAAAGTAGGCATGGAGGGAACTTACCTCAACATCATGGAGGCTATATATGACAAACCCACAGCCAACACTGTTCTCAATGGTGCAAAACTGAAAACATTTCCTCTAAGATCAGGAGCAAGACAAGGTTGCTCCTCTCACCACTATTATTCAACATAGTTTTGGAAGTTTTAGCCACAGCAATCAGAGAAGAAAAAGAAATGAAAGGAATCCAAATCAGAAAAGAAGTAAAGCTGTCACTGTTTGCAATGACATGATACTATACATAGAGTATCCTAAAGACTCTACCAGTTTGAGAGTCTTCCGGCCGATGCCAGGGACACAGGTTCGTGCCCCAGTCCGGGAAGATCTCACATGCCATGGAGCAGCTAGGCCCATGAGCCGTGGCTGCTGAGCCTGCGCTTCCGGAGCCTGCGCTCCACAATAGGAGAGGCCACAACAGTGAGAGGCCCGCGATCCGCAAAAAAAAAAAAAAAAAAAAAAGACTCTACCAGAAAACTACTAGAGCTAATTAATGAATTTTGTAAAGTAGTAGGATACAAAATTAATGCACAGAAATCTCTTGCATTCCTATACACTACTGATGAAAAATCTGAAAGACAAATTAAGGAAACAGTCCCATTTACCACTGCAACAAAAAGAATAAAATACCTAGGAATAAACCTACCTAAGGAGACAAAAGACCTGTATGCAAAAAACTATAAGACACTGATGAAAGAAATTAAAGATGATACTAACAGATGGAGAGATATACCATGTTCTTGGAGAGATATACCATGCTCTTCGATTGGAAGAGTCAACATTGTGAAAATGACTAAAGCAATGTACAGATTCAATGCAATCCCTATCAAACTACCAATAGCATTTTTCACAGAACTAGAATAAGAAATTTCACAATTTGTATGGAAACACAAAAGACCCTGAATATCCAAAGCAATCTTGAGAAAGAAAAACAGAGCTGGAGGAATCAGGCTCCCGGTCTTCAGACTATACTACAAAGCTATAGTAATCAAGACAGTATGTACTGGCACAAAAACAGAAATATAGATCAATGGAACAGGATAGAAAGCCCAGAGATAAGCCCACACACACATGGTCACCTTCTTTTGGATAGAGGAGGCAAGAATATACAATGGAGAAAAGACAGCCTCTTCAATAAGTGATGCTGGGAAAACTGGACAGCTACATGTAAAAGAATGAAATTAGAACATTCCCTGACACCATACACAAAAATAAACACAAAATGGATTAAAGACCTAAATGTAAGGCCGGATACTCTAAAACTCATAGAGGAAAACATAGGAAGAACACTCTTTGACATAAATCACAGTAAGATCCTTTTTGACCCACCTCCTAGAGAAATGGAAATAAAAACAAAAATAAACAAATGGGACATAATGAAACTTAAAAGCTTTTGCACAGCAAAGGAAAACATAAACAACATGAAAAGACAACCCTCAGAATGGGAGAAAATATTTGCCAATGAAGCAACTGACAAAGGATTAATCTCCAAATTTACAAGCAGCTCATGCAGCTCAATATCAAAAAAACAAACAACCCAATCCAAAAATGGGCAGAAGACATAAATAGACATTTCTCCAAAGAAGATATACAGATTGCCAACAAACACATGAAAGGATGCTCAGCATCACTAATCATTAGAGAAATGCAAATCAAAACTACAGTGAGGTATCACCTCACACCAGTCAGAATGGCCATCATCAAAAAATCTACAAACATTACATGCTGGAAAGGGTGTGGAGAAAAGATAACCCTCTTGCACTGTTGGTGGGAATGTAAAGTGATACAGCCATTATGGAGAACAGTATGGAGGTTCCTTAAAAAACTAAAAATAGAACTACCATGTGACACAGCAATCCCACTACTGGGCATATACCCTGAGAAAACCATAATTCAAAAAGAGTCATGTACCACAATGTTCATTGCAGCTCTATTTACAATAGCCAGGACATGGAAGCAACCTAAGTGTCCATCGAGAGATGAATGGATAAAGAAGACATGGCACATATATACAATGGAATATTACTCAGCCATAAAAGAAAACGAAATTGATTTATTTGTAGTGAGGTGGATGGACCTAGAGACTGTCATACAGAGTGAAGTAAGTCAGAAAGAGAAAAACAAATACCGTATGCTAATACATATATATATGGAATCTGAAAAAAAATGGTTCTGAAAATCCTGGGGGCAGGACAGGCATAAAAATACAGACGTAGATAATGGACTTGAGGACACGGGGAGGGGGAAGGGTAAGCTGGGTCGAAGTGAGAGAGTGGCATGGACATATATACACTACCAAGTGTAAAACAGATAGCTATTGGGAAGCATTCGCATAGCACAGGGAGATCAGCTAGGTGCTTTGTGACCCCCTAGAGGGATGGGATAGGGAAGGTGACGCAAGAGGGAGGAGATATGGGGATATATGTATATCTGATTCAGTTTGTTATAAAGCAGAGAGTAACACACCATTGTAGAGCAATTATACTCCAATAAAGATGTTAAAAAAGAAAAAAAAAAAAAAACGATGTAATCAGGTAAAAAAAAAAAAAATTTTTGGTGAAATCACCCAGGCAGTGATCATTTGACCTCAAGTTTCCAATTAGCATCGTGCAGGGGAAACATAACCTACAACTAGTACACAACACAATATTGACCTGTTCTGGGAAAATAAGTCCAGGACTAGACTGATATGAGACACTGAATGGTCCAGGTTATGAATGAATCTCATCCAGAGGTGAACCAAATTTTGCTGAAATATTTTAGTAAATATTTTAGACTTTCTGGGCCACACAGGTCTCAGCTGCAGCTACTCAACTCTGCATTTGTAGTGTGAAGGAACCCATAGACAATTCATAAATTAATAGTGTGGTAATGTCTCAATAAACCTGTACTTACAAAAACAGGCAATGAGCCAAATTTGGCCTGTGCTGTGTAATTTGTCCATCCCTGAGCTTGGCCATTCTTCCAATACTTTTTTAACAGAAGGAGAAAAAAATAGACAATGATGGTACTAAGTATCCTGAGCTAGCTACTTGAGATTAGTTATCTCATCTATTCCTCATGGCAGTCTGTAAAGTATATAGTATTATCCCATTTCATGGATGAATTAAGTAAACTTCGAACTCTCTTAAGTGGCTTGATAAGACCACGTAAGCAGCAAGTCATAAACCTTTGATTTCAAGGTGACTTCAAAACTCATTCTTCCTTCACTAAAATGCACCATCTGCATTTTGCTGTCTACTGAACCTTTGTTGTGAGATATGTAAATTGTGCAAGTTTAAAGGTTTCTTTTATCAGTCAAGAGAGGCCTGGCTGTGCTGTGGTCATAACTCAGTCATCCCAAGTATCTTAATTGCCACTGTGGGCTATGAAAGGATGTTGAGACCTTCAGGCCAGGCAGTCATATTTTGGTGTGATTCTGAGTGTTTAGTCATTTTCCAGAAAGATCAGAGAGAGTAGGCTGGGTGAAGATAGGGTGGTTCTCACTTATTCTATATGTTCATTGCAGGTCAGCAGAGGCCCTGCTTTACATTGTCCTCACTCTGAGACCCAGATGGAGGGAGACCCCACCCACTGGAGTATCACTGGGATCTGTGCCAGGGGGATGGGAATAAAGCAGATGATGTGTACATTGTATAGGTGTCTTCCCAGACTCAGTACAATTACTTCCGCTCACTCTTCATTGGCGAAAGTAAGTCAGATGGTTTTATCTGACTTCAAGGGGACATGTAGCCTGCTATGTCCCAGGATGAAGAAAACTATAAGTATTAATGTAAGTGAACAGCACTGATGACTACCAAGATTTTAGTAGCAAAATTAAGATTTTTGCTAAGTAGATTAAATGTCAAAAGTTTTTATATCTGAAACTATGCCAATGTGTGTGGGAGAAAGCGGAGGTCCAAACGCCTTCAGAACATATTAATGTTAATATCACCTTATGTGTTAATTACAGAAACTCTTTTCTGGCTCATTTACTCCATTGTGTATTTGGATTCCGAGTACCTTCTCCAAACATTTTGCAGTGGGAAATGAAAGCATTCTACAAAGTATCACAATATTATTTAATATCTTGTGGATTCTCAAATCAAGGTTTACAGAAAATTTAGGAATGCTAGAAGTCACACTTAATATGACAATAAATATTGTCAATTTTTCTACATGGAAAACAGCATGAAAATAATACAGCCAATTTGGAAACTAATGACAATTAGAAAATTGGAATATGGGTAAACTTGTCTCTTTATATATATTTGATACAAATTCTGTCCTCGATGACCCTTGTACAATTTTCACCATCAGAACTGGGTCCTTTGTTACTATGTGTAAATGTACCTGATGCTATAGGACCTCAACCCCAAGGACATGAGTGACCGCTAGACAACTAGAGAGTAATTTGCAAGGACTCTAAAGCCATGACCCTTTCTCACTGGCTGCCACCCAAAGGGGACTGTTTGCATATTATGAGACATGGCTGCATCACAACCATGGCCACTGGATGGCTAAAGGCTTCCAAGGCTTCAGGGCTCAGGCTGATCTCTGCCCCTTCTCTCTGGTGTCTCTTAACACTTAGGAGGGGATGGTCGGGGATATTGAAGACAACAGGGCTTCTTGCCTCCAACCAGAAGCTGAAAAGGAAAGGGCTACATTCTGGGGTTCATGTTTTAGCATGATGGTGTTACATGCACTAATGTCACATTCCCACCTCTTGAGTTTCTCTTTGTACAGGTCAGTAATGCTGAAGGGATCCAGTGTATTCAATGGGAAAACGTCTGCAATGATTCCAAGTTGAGTCTATCCGCCTCCCCCTACTGTGGCACAGTATATACCACGGTAGATGTGGACCCAGGGTGTTGGTCAGAAATTGTGGAATCTTTTAAAATCAATGGTACTTTTGACTAAGGAGTTGTCTAGTTTTTTAGGAAGGTTAAATATCTTCTAGTCAGTTTAAGAATCCTAGTAAATGAGTTAAGCTTATGGCCTTGGACATACTCTTGATCCTTAGGCAATTTCACCGTCTGTCTTTTATTTTCTGTCAATGTAGTAGAGAAAAGTCCATGGAAATCTGTCTTACTGTAACATTAAAAGCTAAATAAACAAATTTTAGTTAATTTTCTGTTGTTTCTTGGCCAAAAAAATCATAATCCCGAAAATCATAGCACCATAAGAAATGCCATGTTGGGTCAGACAGACCAGTGGTGCAGCCAGACAGCATCTTATCCTTGCCTGTGATTCTAACCAATATTTTTTTGAGGAGAGTGTAGGGTAATCACCCTTATTAAGTCAATCTCACACGTACCGACATTGGTATGCAGGCCTCTCACTGTTGTGGCCTCTCCCGCTGCGGAGCACAGGCTCCGGACGTGCAGGCTCAGAGGCCATGGCTCACGGGCCCAGCCACTCCGTGGCATGTGGGATCTTCCCGGACTGGGGCACGAACCCGTGTCCCCTGCATCGGCAGGCGGACTCCCAACCACTGCGCCACCAGGGAAGCCCCCGTACTGACATTTTTTTTAACGTAAGAAGGTTTCATTAGTATCTACTTCTGAAATCACTTTATGGATACATAAAAGTGGAAAGAGCTTTATCTGAATACTCCTGAATGGGACTTCCCTGGCGGTCCACTGGTTAAGACTCCGTGCTTCCACTGCGGGGTATGTGTGTAGGGGCACGGGTTTGATCCCTGGCTGGGGAACTAAGATCCCACATGCCGCATGGCATGGTTGAAAACTAACTAAATATAAATAAAAATATTAAATTCTCCTGAAATATTTTTTCATTTTATCATAAGTCATTATCTTTTACAAGATAAAACTTATTTGACCTCTAATACTCTTGGAAAAAGGAAGAAGGGTCTTTTGAGTTGGGAAGTCAATATTGTATTTTCTCTAGGTTCATGTCTCTCCCTTCTCCCCCTGGTCTGTGCCCTGGGGTCTGACCTTTATAAACTACATCAACTAACCTTGCTTACATTCTGACTTCTATTAGGTTTTAGCCAATGGTAGGCACTGAAAGGAAATCAGAGTGTAGGATGAGAAAAAAGTCGAGGGATTTATTTCCCTTGCTCCCTCTCTCTGTGGTCTGAGGTTGGCATAGGCTCTATTTCTCTATCAAAGACCACAGCTCCTGCTGGACAGCCCTCTCTGCAGCATCAGATCTCACTGAGTTCCAGCAGCTGCTCCCACATCTCCCCTCTTCAGTCCCCGGCTAAACTTCCCTCTGTTACTTGTCCCTTGGTGCTTCATCAACCCTGCTTTGTTACTCTTAACAATAACCTTTTTCAAACAGTCGCTTTCATTAGCTCTCTTCAACGGCCGTTTTCAAATGAGCCATCTGTTCCCTGCTAGGTTCCTGACTGATACAGGATGCTTTGTACCTTTTGTCTGGATGCTCTGTTGCTTCTGGTGGTTTCAGAGAGACTGAGTGACTCTCATGGAGCTAGAATGGCCTTATATTCTAAGGACTGATTTTGTTGAGTTCCACAAAGAATTTGCTGGTGGGAACAATTGATAGGGTTTTTTTCTCCTCTGTACCTTTAGAAGAAACATATATAGTACCTTCCTAGATGCCAAAGAGGAAGTTGAACTGAATATACCTGTGGCCAGTGTATTAGTTTCCTATGGCTGCTGTAACAAACTACCACAAACTTAAGTGACTTAAAACAACATGAACCTATCACAAAACAGAAACAGACACACTGGTGGTTGCCAAGGGGGAGTTGGGGAGGGAGAGGGATGGACTGGGAGTTTGGGGTTGGTAAAGGCAAACTATTACATTTATTTATTTGTTTGTTTTTATTTAAAATTTTTTTTAATTAAAAAAATTTTTTTTTATTGCACTTCACTTTATTGCACTTTGCAGATACTGTGGGGTTTTTAAAACATCTTTATTGGAGTATAATTGTTTACAATGGTGTGTTAGTTTCTGCTTTATAACAAAGTGAATCAGCTATACATATACACATATCCCCATATCTCCTCCCTCTTGCGTCTCCCTCCCACCCTCCCTATCCCACCCCCAGGTGGTCACAAAGCACCGAGCTGATCTCCCTGTTCTAGGCGGCTGCTTCTCACTGGCTATCTGTTCTACATTTGGCGCTGTATATATGTCCATGCAACTCTCTCACTTCACCCTCCCCGTGTCCTCAAGTCCATTCTCTACGTCTGTGTCTTTATGCCTGTCCTGCCCCCAGGTTCTTCAGAACCATTTTTTTTCCAGATTCCATATATATATATATGTGTTAGCATATGGTATTTGTGTTTCTCTTTCTGACTTACTTCACTCTGTATGACAGACTCTAGGTCCACCCACCTCACTACAAACAACTCAGTTTCATTTCTTTTTATGGCTGAGTAATATTCCACTGTATATATGTGCCATATTTTCTTTATCCATTCATCTGTCGATGGACACACAGGTTGCTACCATGTCTTCGCTATTGTAAATAGAGCTGCAATGAACACTGTGGTACATGACTATTTTTGAATTCTGATTTTCTCAGGGTATATGCCCAGCAGTGGGATTGCTGGGTCATATGGTAGTTCTATTTTTAGTTTTTTAAGGAACCTCCATACTGTTCTCCATAGTGGCTGTATCAATTTACATTCCCACCAACGGTGCAAGACGGTTATCTTTTCTCCACACCCTCTCCAGCATCTATTGTTTGTAGATTTTTTGATGATGGCCATTCTGACCAGTGTGAGGCGATACCTCATTGTAGTTTTGATTCGCATTTCTCTAATGATTAGTGATGTTGAGCATCCTTTCATGCGCTTGTTGCCAATCTGTATATCTTCTTTGAAGAAATGTCTATGTAGGTCTTCTGCCCGTTTTTGGATTGGGTTGTTTTCTGATATTGAGCGGCATGAGCTGCTTGTAAATTCTGGAGATTAATCTTTGTCAGTTGCTTCATTTGCAAATATTTTATCCCATTCTGAGGGTTGTCTTTTCATGTTGTTTATGGTTTCCTTTGCTGTGCAAAAGCTTTTAACTTTCATTAGGTCCCATTTGTTTATTTTTGTTTTTATTTCCCTTTTTCTTGAAGCTGGGTCAAAAAGGATCTTACTGTAATTTATGTCAAAGAGTGTTCTTCCCATGTTTTCCTCTAGGAGTTTCATAGTGTCCGATCTTACATTTAGGTCTTTAATCCATTTTGAGTTTATTTTTGTGTATGGTGTTAGGGAATGTTCAAATTTTATTCTTTAACATGTAGCTGTCCAGTTTCCCCAGCACCACTTATTGAAGAGGCTGTCTTTTCTCCATTCTATATTCTTGTATCCTTTATCCAAAATATGGTGACCATGTGTGCATGGGTTTATCTCTGGGCTTTCTAGCCTGTTCCATTGATCTATATTTTTGTTTCTGTGCCAGTACCATACTGTCTTGATTACTGTGGCTTTGTAGTATAGTCTGAAGTCCAGGGGCCTGATTCTTCCAGCTCTGTTTTTCTCTCTCAAGATTGCTTTGGGTATTCAGGGTCTTTTGTGTTTCCAGACAAATTGTGAAATTTTTTGTTCTAGTTCTGTGAAAAATGCCATTGGTAGTTTAATACGGATTGCATTGAAACTGCGGACTGCTTTGGGTAGTATAGTCATTTTCACAATGTTGTTTCTTACAACCAAGATAATAGTATATCTCTCCATCTGTTAGTATCATCTTTAATTTCTTTCATCAGTGTCTTATAGCTTACTGCATACAGGTCTTTTGTCTCCTAGGTAGGTTTATTCCTAGGTATTTTATTCTTTTTGTTGCAGTGGTAAATGGGAGTGTTTCCTTAATTTCTCTTTCAGATTCTTCATCAGTAGTGTATAGGAATGCAAAAGATTTCTGTGCATTAATTTTGTATCCTGCTACTTTACCAAATTCATTGATTAGCTCTAGTAGTTTTCTGGTAGCATCTTTAGGATTCTCTTTGTATAGTACCATGTCATCTGCAAACAGTGACAGCTTTACTTCTTCTTTTCCAATTTGGATTCCTTTTATTTCTTTTTCTTCTCTGATTGCTGTGGCTAAAACTTCCAAAACTATGTTGAATAAGAGTGGTGAGAGGGGTCAACCTTGTCTTGTTCCTGATCTTAGAGGAAATGGTTTCAGTTTTTCACCATTGAGAACGATGTTAGCTGTGGGTTTGTCATATATGGCCTTTATTATGTTGAGGTAAGTTCCCTCCATGCCTACTTTCTGGAGGGTTTTTATCATTAATGGGTGTAGAATTTTGTCAAAAGCTTTCTCTGCATCTATTGAGACGACCATATGTTTTTATCCTTCAATTTGTTACTACGTTTTATCACATGGATTGATTTGTATATACTGAAGAATCCTTGCATTCCTGAGATAAACCCCCCTTGATCATGGTGTATGATCCTTTTAATGTGCTGTTGGATTCTGTTTGCTACTATTTTGTTGAGCATTTTTGCATCTATGTTCATCAGTGATATTGGCCTATAGTTTTCTTTCTTTGTGACATCTTTGTATGGTTTTGATACCTGGATGATGGTGGCCTCATAGAGTGAGTTTGGCAGTGTTCCTCCCTCTGCTATATTTTGGGAGAGTTTGCAAAGGATAAGTGTTAGCTCTTCTCTAAATGTTTGATAGAATTCGCCTGTGAAGCCATCTGATCCTGGGCTTTTGTTTGTTGGAAGATTTTTAATCAGAATCTCAATTTCAGTGCTTGTGATTGGTCTGTTTATATTTTCTGTTTCTTCTTGGTTCAGTCTCAGAAGGTTGTGCTTTTCTAAGAATTTGTCCATTTCTTCCAGGTTGTCCATTTTATTGGCACAGAGTTGCTTGTAGTAATCTCTAATGATCCTTGGTATTTCTGCAGTGTCAGTTGTTATTTCTCCTTTTTCATTTCTAATTCTATTGATTTGAGTCTTCTCCTTTTCTTTCTTGAGTCTGGCTAATGGTTTATTAATTATGTTTATCATCTCAAAGAACCAGCTTTTAGTTTTATTGATCTTTGCTACTGTTTCCTTCATTTCTTTTTCATTTATTTCTGATCTGATCTTTATGATTTCTTTCCTTCTGCTAACTTTGGGGTTTTTTGTTCTCCTTTCTCTAATCGCTTTAGGTATAAGTTTAGGTTGTTTATTTGAGATGTTTCTTGTTTCTTGAGGTAGGATTGTATTGTTATAAACTTCCCTATTAGAACTGCTTTTGCTGCACCCCATATGTTTTGGGTTGTCGTGTTTTCAGTGTCATTTGTTTCTAGGTAGTTTTTTATTTCCTCCTTGATTTCTTCAGTGATCTCTTGGTTATTTAGTAGTATATTGTCTAGGTTCCATGTGTTTGTATTTTTTCCATTTTTTTTTCTGTAATTGATATCTAGTCTCATAGCATTGTGGTCGGAAAAGATACTTGATATGATTTCAATTTTCTTAAATTTACCAAGGTTTGATTTGTGACCCAAGATATGATCTATCCTGGAGAATGTTTCATGAGCACTTGAGAAGAAAGTGTATTCTGTTGTTTTTGGATGGAATGTCCTATAAATATCAATTGAGTCCAACTTGTTTAATTTAAAGCCTGTGTTTCCTTACTTATTTTGATTTTGTTTGATCCATCCATTGGTGAAAGTGAGGTGTTAAAGTCCCCTACTATGATTATATTACTGCTGATTTCCCCTCTTATGGCTGTTAGCATTTGTCTTATGTATTGAGGTGCTTCTCTGTTGGGGGCGTAAGTATTTACAATTGTTATATCTTTTTCTTGGATTGATCCCTTGATCATTACATAGTGTCCTTCTTTGTCTCTTGTGATAGTCTTCATTTTAAAGTCTAATTTGTCGGACAGGAGAATTGCTACTCCAGCTTTCTTTTGATTTCCATTTGCATGGAATATCTTTTTCCATCCCCTCACTTTCAGTCTGTATGTGTCCCTAGGTCTGAAGTGGGTCTCTTGTAGACAGCATATATATGGGTCTTGTTTTTGTATCCATTCAGCATGTCTGTGTCTTTGGGTTGGAGCATTTAATCCATTTACATTTAAGGTAATTATTGATATGTATGTTCCTATTCCCATTTTCTTAATTGTTTTGGGTTTGTTTTCGTAGGTCTTTTCCTTCTCTTGTGTTTCCTGCCTAGAAAAGTTCCTTTAGCATTTGTTGTAAAGCTGGTTTGGTGGTGCTGAATTTTCTTAGCTTTTGCTTGTCTGTAAAGGTTTTAATTTCTATGTCAAATCTGAATGAGATCCTTGCTGGGTAGAGTAACCTTGGTTGTAAATTTTTCCCCGTCATCACTTTAAATATGTCCTGCCACTCCCTTCTGGCTTGCAGAGTTTCTGCTGAAAGATCAGCTGTTAACTTTATGGAGATTCCCTTGTATGTTATTTGTTGTTTTTCCCTTGCTGCTTTTAATATTTTTTCATTGTATTTAATTTTTGATAGTTTGATTAATGTGTGTCTTGGTGTGTTTCTCCTTGGATTTTTCCTGTATGGGACTCTCTGCGCTTCCTGGACTTGATTGACTATTTCCTTTCCCATATGAGGGAAGTTTTCAACTATAGTCTCTTCAAATATTTTCTCAGTCCCTTTCTTTTTCTCTTCTTCTTCTGGGACCCCTACAATTCGAATGTTGGTGCATTTAATGGTGTCCTAGAGGTCTCTGACACTGTCCTTAATTCTTTTCATTCTTTTTTCTTTATTCTCCTCTGTGGTAGTTATTTCCAGTATTTTATGTTCCAGGTCACTTATGTGTTCTTGTGCCTCAGTTATTCTGCTATTAAAGCCTTCTAGAGAAATTTTAATTTCATTTACTGTGTTGTTCATCATTGTTTGTTTGCTCTTTAGTTCTTCTAGGTCCTTGTTAAACGTTTCTTGTATTTTCTCCATTCTATTTCCAAGATTTTGGATCATCTTTACTATCATTATTCTGAATTCTTTTCCAGGTAGACAGTCTAAATTTCCTCTTTATTTGTTTGGTCTGGTGGGCTTTTGCCTGGCTTCTTCATCTGCTGTGTGTTTCTCTGTCTTCTCATTTTGCTTGACTTACTGCGTTTGGGGTCTTTTTTTCACAGGCTGTAGGTTCATAATTCTCATTGTTTTTGGTGTCTGCCCCCAGTGGCTAAGGTTGGTTCAGTGGGTTGTGTAGGCTTTCTGTTGGAGGTGACTGGTGCCTGTGTTCTGGTGGATGAGGCTGGATCTTGTTTTTCTGTTCATCATGACTGCATCTGGAGGTGTGTTTTGGAGTGTCTGCAACCTTATTATCATTTTAGGAACCCTCTCTGCTAATGAGTGGGGTTTTGTTCCTGTCTTGCTAGTTGTTTTGCAGAGATCTCACGTGCCATGGGGCTACTGAGCCCACATGTCACATGTGGCCCACATGCCACAACTACTGAGCCTGTGTGCCTCAACTAAGACCTGAGGCAGCCAAAAAATTAAACAAGTAAAGCAGATGACATGAAAAGTTGACTTTTGCACAAAGGAAAAATGAACTCCTTCTCAACCATTTCTGAGCCTTCCTCCATGTCTCCCGAATCAGGGACCTCCACGAACTAAGACCTTCCACCACAAGTGCTCTACTTTTAAGTGCTTGAGAAATCATTCCACTGCTTCCTACACTACACCGGGAAGCAATCCCTTCCACCCCCTCTGCCAGCAAATGTCTTCTGAGTGTCTATGATATTCCAGGATTTGTTCTACACTCTTTGGAAACTCCAGTAAACAAAACTGACAAAAATCCCTGGCTCCATGAGGCATGCATTCTGGGATGAGGAAATAAATAGCAAACATTATAAGTAAGTCTAATTACATAGTATATTAGAAGTTGATAAGTGCTGTGGAATAAAGTAGAGGAGGGTCAAGAGGATTTAAGAGAGCAGGCTGGGGGCTGTGGTTTGACATTTTCAATGGGCTTGTTAGAATAGAGCTCATAGAGAAGACAATATCTCAGCAAGGACTCGAGAGAGGTGGAGAAGCTCACCAAGTGAGAAGCAGGGAAAAGGGTACTCCAGGCAGAGGGAACAGCAAGTGCAAAGGATGGAGGGCAGTGACTTCCCTGGCCGCCCAGTGGTTAGGACTCAGCACTTCTACTGCAGGGGGGCAGGGGTTCCATCCCCGGTCGGGGACCTAAGGCCCCACAAGACTCTCGGCCAAAAAGACATACTTCCTACCCTCCAGGAGTTCACAGCTTGGGGGAAAACATGCAAATTTAATTTTTTACAAAGAGGCCTGTTCCAGGAACAGCAGAAAGGCCAGCTGTGGCAGAACAGAATGAGCAAGGGTGAGAAAGGTCAGAAATGCATTCACAAAGGCAATGGGGAGGGGCGGACTGGGTCAATCTTTCACTCTGAGGGAAATGGGGAATTCATGGAGAGTTCTGAGCAGAGGCGTGAGGTCATCTAAGACCATAACGTGTTTGGATTCTGGATGTGTTTTGAAGGTAGAGCCAACAGAATCTCTTGTTGGGTCAGATACAGGGTGTGAGAGAAAGATGAGTTGAAGACGACACCAAGGTTTTGTCTTGAACACGGGAGGGATGGAGTTCGCATCACCTGGACAGGGCAAACTGTGGGCAAAGAGGTTCGTTGAACAATATCAGGCCTGATGCTTTTACTCTGAGGCTGTGTTTCTACACATTGGTATTTCCAGTGCCAAATACAGTGCCTACTAGGTTGGGAGAAAATACACACTGAGTGGACAAATGAGTGAATGGATGATTAAATACAAACCCCACGGGGCAGGCAACCTGAGGTCTTGCTGTTTCCTCAGGTTCTACCCAGGAAGCATTGGGCAAAATCTCTCTTCAGAGTCCCAAAAACTATCTGAATTTCTTTCATCCATGTCATACCCATCCAGGAATTTTCAGTCCAGCACAGGGATAGAGTAATGTCCTCATTCTCAGAGACACCTATCCCAACTCTCTTGCTTCTTCTCCAACTATCTTCTTCCATCCTACAGTCCAGATAATCTTGCTCTGTTTCCAGGAATAAGAAAAACTGCCTAATTGTGTATTTTTCCAAACCAAAAGATTTTATGCTTGGTTTTCAGCTTCTAAAATACTCTTATTCTCTGATCTAAATTCTCTGAGTTTAGATCAGCTGATTCAAATGTGGCAAGATGCTATTTTAATTTATTAACCAGTGGCATACCACTGGTTGAATCAGGAGATTCAACCAGTAAGAGGAGAGGTGCAAAGGAATGCCAGGAATGAAACACTCCAGTTAATATATCAAATATTATGCTGCTACTTTTTGATTGTTTTGATGAAACAGATTTGTCCCAGGAGTAGGCTCTTTTCTACATAATCATCTTATAATTATTATCAGCTTGCCAGCTGATCCAGAGTAAATTAGTCTGATGATATTTAAGTAAAACCAGATTCGGTCCATGAAATTATGCAAGCTGTAACAATGTTGACACTGGTCACACTGTGCAAGCTAATAATTAGACATTGTCTATGTCATTTTCTGAACTTTCCAAGAGAACACTAAACAGTAAGGCATTTGTTAATGGTAGAACATTTCCAGGGGAAAATGGCTCATAGGAGAATTGAGGGGGAAAGGATCAACAGTACACAGTGATGAGAATGAAATGTGAAAGGGTTTTTGAGGAAAGAGCAGAGAAATGGATATTTCAACAACAAGACAGAGCATCCTCTACCTTTGAATTATGCCAGTGTTAATACCCTAATTAATTTTTTTATAGGTTAATCTCCATCTCTTGTTTGTGAAGATGTCAACTCCCTGTGAGCTCATTAAATAACAGCAGATTCTTTAACTCAGGAGGGAGAGTTCCTGGAACCCTTAAAATTTCTCAAATTCATAAAGTCCATCATCATCTATCACCTTCCTGATACAATGTAGTTTCATATAACAGCAAAATAATATGCAAATGATCCAACTCTCACTTGATCAGCTTCTGTCCTGGCTGAAACACTTACTGAATCCATTTCACGAATCTTGCTTTTTCTAATTTTCATGACGAACATATGGCTGGCTTGTTTATATCATAGATCCTAGTCACCAATGAATTTAACATTCCACTCTTTATCCAAAAGGTCTATTTTCTGGCTAAGAACTAATACTTTTTTAGTCTCCCTCACTTACCTCATCATTCTAGAAGTTGTCTTCCGTTCAGGCATCATTTATCTATTTTCTGGCAGAAGAAAAAATTTTTCATACACACACAAGATCATAAGTTGAGCCTGCCGCACCCCCAAATGCATGCATCCTAGGCTGCACGTTGGCTTCTGACCAAATTAGTCTCTAAGAGACTGAGTCCTGTTCACCAGCCTCTAGGATTCAAAGTAATCTCTCAGCAAAATCACAAATTATTTAATGTCATGAACTTCCATGACACCTGCAAAACGACAACTACAAATGTTAAATTCATGAAGACAAAGGTTCTACTCTAGTTTCCTTAGAAAAATAGCACAACGTATTTGAAGTGAGTTTATGCAAAATCATATTAACATAGGCTGAATTTGAAGAGCTCTTTCGTTCATTGAACAAAAATGTAAGATAATCCCCTAGGTTCTATGAATCACGCAGAGATGATTCTCCCATGGCCCCTGCCCCCAAAGAGCATATAGTCTGCCTCGAAATTTTACCATTCATTCGACAAGTGTTTCTTAAGCTGTGCTAACCACTCTCATAGGTCTTGGGCACAAGTGAACAGATAGGCAATGTCCTTGCTCTACTGTGGGGAGACAAAAAAAATAAACAAATACGATAGTAGGTAGTGATACTGGCTACAATAAAAATGTAGCAGGGCACTGTGATTAAAAAACAACTGGAGAAGTTTATTTATTTATTTATGGCTGCATTGGGCCTTCGTTGCTGCATGCAGGCTTTCTCTAGTTGCGGCGAGTGGTGGCTACTCTTTGTTGTGGTGCACGGGCTTCTCATCGCAGTGGTTTCTCTTGTTGCAGAGCATGGGCTCTAGGCGCACGGGCTGCAGTAGTTGTGGTGCAGGGGCTCAGTAGTTGTGGCTCACGGGCTCTAGAGCGCAGGCTCAGTAGTTGTGGCGCATGGGCTTAGTTGCTCCGCGGCATGTGGGACCTTCCCGGACCAGGGCTCAAACCCGTGTTCCCTGCATTGGCAGGCAGATTCTTAACCACTGCATCATCAGGGAAGCCCCTGGAGAAGCTTCTTGAAATGAAATCAGAGATCAGGCAAACTGTGGGCTGTGCCAAGTCCTGTCTGCCATCTTGTTTTTATATGACCCATGAGCTAAGAATGTTTTTTACAGCTTTAAATGTAAAAAAGATCATTAGCTTTCCATGAAAACAGTTGCTCAAAGTGCTCAAGATACTGCCTCTTAGCCTGCATAAGCCTAAATTCTTCACTATCTGGCTCTTTACCAGAAAAATTTGCAGACCCCTGGATTGGGTGACCAGGAGAGGACTTTCTGTGAAGGAGATGCTCAAACTGAGAAGTGAATGGCAAGAAAGAGTCAGCAGTGGAGCGATGTGGGAAGAAAAACCTGTGTATCTTATGGTAGAAATGGGATTGACGTATCCCAAGAGGAAAAGGAAAGCATGGTAGCTGGAGGGTAAACAGGAGAAGAGTTCATATTTAAAAGGGGGGGTGGGGCTTCCCTGGTGGTGCAGTGGTTGAGAATCCGCCTGCCAATGCAGGGGACACGGGTTCAAGCCCTGGTCCAGGAAGATCCCACACGGCCCGGAGCAACTAAGCCCGTGCGCCACAACTACTGAGCCGGAGCCCTAGAGCCCATGCTCCGCAACAAGAGAAGCCACCGCAATGAGAAGCCCGTGCACTGCAAAGAAGAGTAGCCCCCGCTCGCCACAACTAGAGAAAAGCCCGTGCACAGCAATGAGGACCCAATGCAGCCATAAATAAATAAATAAATTTTAAAAATAAATAAATAACTAATAAAAGGGTGTGTTGTGGGGGGGAGCTAAACAATGCAAACCAGGCGTGGGTGAGATGAGATAATTCAATTCAAAGTACACAAGGTAGCAAATGGCTACACAGAACTTCATCATGTTGATGTTTCCTAATGTACTTCAACAGTCTTCAATGAATGGTACTTGAGCTGTCTCCAGATTTTCTAACTTACAGACAAAGCCTCTATAAAACCCCCAGCTAGGTATCTTGACAAACTTTTGGAAGTAAATCATTAGGTCAAATTCCTGATGGTGGGTCAAATACTATGGATATTTTTGATAGTAAAAGTGGGTATTACGGAAGATTGGGAGGAGGGAAAGCAGAGGACATTTGACTTAAAAATGATGCAAGCAAAGGCTAGGAGTAAGAACCTCATTGGCATGCATGGGGAAGAGTGCCAACCCTGGGTCAGCTGGAGATGAGAAAGTGTTATTTAATTCGGAATAGGAGTAAGACAGGTAACATCGGTTTATAGAAAATGAAGAAAGTCCTATCCATGGACCCAATTCAGATGGAGTAGGGTGGATGACCATGGTGTTTTCATATTCCTTGTTTCCGCCACTGATCTGAGATCAAGAGGGAAGAAGCAGTCATTGCTTGTTTGGATCATCTGATGCTTTTCTTAAGACGTCATCAGAAGATGTAGACTATGATAGTAGTCGTTGGGGGGGGGGGGAATGGAAACTGTTCTGAGTAGAAGACCAAGTGGAAACTGCTAATATTGGTTATGTGAAACTTAAATGATGACCCGCCTTGACTCCTCATTCCTCTGTCAACTTCAACACTTTAACACCCATGTATGGCGTCTCTGTTGTGACACAGAACTGATAGTTCCAAAGGTAGGGGGAAAATAAATAAACTGAGCTGTTGCTCTTGGGCTTACAATCTAGTCAGTTTCTCCAGGAAGAGTTAGTGACCTCCTTCTTGGTGGGGTCTCAGCCCATTTGCACCCCTCTGTTCCAGCACTTCTCACACACATTATAGAACTAATTGTTCGGAAGATCACCCCCTCCGTGAGTATCAAGAGGGTGGTAATTCTGTCTTATACATATTGTATCCCTGGTGCCAAGCTTGGTTACTGCTATGTACAAGGTGGAAGGTACATACGGAATGAATACATGGACAAGCAAATGATCAGATATGATCCCACGATCACCGTACAGATGCCATAGAGAAGATACACACACATTCACTCATTTCCTATCAACCTCTGGCCTTTAGGTGGCACTAAAATAACCTGTCAACTCAGTTAATCCTATGGGGGCCAGGGTGGGAGGTGGGAAAATCAGTTAATCAAACTTTTCCAAGTTGATCAATACCTCTATTTAAACTGCTCTTCTAGTTTCTCCACTAGATAAATCTCTCTGGGCTTCAGTTTCTCAACCTGCGAAGCCACAGGAGCAGACGTTTTGGAGCCAGCCCCATTGCTTACTTCAGGCCGCTTTCTCTGCACCTCATGTATTAAGTAAAATGAGGATAAAAACAGCAGCCTCAAGAACTGTGGTCCAGATCAAAGGAGACTATAATTAACACAGAACCCAGAACAAAGGAGATGTTGAATATATATTTAGTACATATGATTTACATACCCGACATGTATGCCCTTGTCCTTTTCTTAACTAGATTAGAAGCTCCTTGAAGGCAGAGCCCACGTATTACCATTTTGTATCCTATCTCGATTCTTAGCCCATGAAAGATGGTAGGTATTTGGTAAATATTTGCTGCATGGTTAGAAGAAAGGACTTAAAAAGCTAAAGATTGCATTTGGACATTTCTTTTAGAAAATAAAATTTAGCATCGTTTAATCATAAAACTAACATATCATCATTGTACACAATTTTAAAAATACAGATAACTATACAGAAGAGAATTAAAATTACTCATGATCCCAAATCAAGAAATAGAATATCTGAAAATGTTTTAGTCTATTTACTTCCAGTCTTGTTTTTTTCCTGTACATTTTATGTATGTATATTTTTTCTTAAAAAAAAAAAAGAAAGAAAAAGACTCGTATTCTCCCTATTGGCTTGTTAACTTGATTTTACTTCTCTGCTTTGCATTATACTATAAGTATTTTCAAATGGCTCTGTGTTTCAAAAACATGATTTTTAGTGGTGGAATAATATTCCCATGTACCATACATTCTTTACTGTTTTCAACTGTTGGACATTTGTGCTACTTCTAATTTTTCACTATTTTAAGTAAGGCTAAGATGACTAACCTCATACATATTTTACCACATTTCTGATTATTCTGTGACATTTATGCATTCCTGGGAGGCCATCTACCATAGTGGCAAAAAAATTCTAGATTCTGAAGATACCCGACCCTAAGTTAAAAGTTGCGCTTTACTACTAACTACAGCTATGTGTCCTTAGGCAGTTGACCGTTCTGAGCCTCAAAAACGTGTAAAAGGAGAGGACATTTCTGTGTAAGTATATTTATGAGTTTACAAATGTGTGATATAATGAAATAAATACCAGGACACCTGTTTCCTAGTACAGCTGAAATAGAAATAAGTAAGCATTCCAGGGGCTTTAGACATTTTCTTCAATGTGACAACTGTTGATATGTTCAGGTAGATGAGGAAAAGTGAGCAACAAGTGGTGTTTCATCGAATGCTGTTAATTGAGTGATTTTGCTAATTAACATACTACATCCTAACAGTGAATGGATAGAGACGTTAATTGTCCTCTTCATTACAAAGGTGGCGTTAATGCCAAGGATTTGAAACAAACAGCACTTAACTCCCTGAACCCTGGATGAAGAGGGAGATGGATGTTTGCTTTTGATCGTTCTGGTCTTTTCATGATCTGAATCAATAAGTATGCTTTATAACTTGGAGTCATGGTTCTAATTAGTTCTCCTGGCCCTGGATTACAAAGGACCAAAATACGAATTTTGGTCAAATCATATAAATCAAATCATATTTGCAAATTCCAACATGCTTCCTGGACTCATGCCATCTCAATAAAATAGTTTAAATGCCACCTGCTTGTTAAAAATGCTTTTCCCTATGACAAAATATTTATACCAGCAAATTCAAATTACATTTGAAAGGAAAGGAAAATGTATTTTTAAGCTATGAATATTTTACATGATGCTACTATAACTAATGGGGTATATGATAAATAAGTTCATAACGAAATAGAGAAAATATATCTGTATACGTCAAGAACTTTGAAACAAAAATTAATAGGAGAACGTGGTGATTTTGAAAGGACAGTGTAGGTGGCATGTCTAATCCAGAAAAACATTATTCAGAAGAATAATCACCCACAAAAATCCCTGCCTTGCCAAGGTACAAAAATCAAAACACAGCAAAATGAACATTGGCCCTGAGTTTTGCCCAAACATCTAACAACCACGCAAAATTAAAGAGAACTTTTTATTCCAAAATTGTAAACTCTTTTAGAGGAAACAGAGGAGTCTATACAATGGGTTGGCTTAGCTGGAAATCTTTCAATTGGTTATTTGGTGTGCTGTAGTGATTGCCCCACTAGACCCTAAACCTCATGGTTAGCTGCCTCACCTCTGTAGTTGCAGCATCTGGAATGGAATAGGTGCTCAGTACTTATATGCTGCATGAATGAAGGAGTGAATGAATGCATGCATGAATGAGTTGGTGTGTGTGTCCCCTCCCACTCCTGGGTAAGTCAGTGAGAAGATAACTTCTATTTCCTGTCTCTATTTTTTTTTTTTTTTTTCCTTTGGGCCATGCTGCATGGCTTGTGGGATCTTAGTTCCCCAACCAGGGATCGAACCAGGGCCATGGCACTGAAAGCGCCGAGTCCTAACCACTGGACCACCAGGGAATTCCCTATTTCCTGTCTCTTGAAAGCTGCAAATTTTGATTCCTTTTTTTCTGAAATGGCCTCTTGAGTTTGCCCTCATACTACCCCACTTTGTAATGAGCTTGTCATCTGCTTCTGAATTGGGAGTCATAAAGGGCATCAAAAAGACAGATCAGCATCTGGTGAACTTTCAAAAATAAATAATATTGGGTATTAGCATAGCACACTGTCGTGTAGTACTTGATAAAAATCACAATATTATATTATATGTAAATATACACATATCTAATTGAACATACATAATCTAGCCACTCAGTGATTTAGACAATTAATATCTCATGCTTGTTTGGTATCCAAAGTGAAAACTCTATGTTCCTGTGGGATCCTGAAGACTTAGGGATTACTGGATGCTGCCTCTTCCCCAGATGAGAGATTTTTTCCATAAGCAGGCGGTACCATATTACGTACGTTCTTTGCAAAAAGATTATGACCATACACTCAGACAGAAACACCAACATGGAATATTTTGGGACACTGGGGCAGGGGAGTCTGACAGGATGTAGACTGTACATACTGTTGCAACGTTGTAGGGACCACACTTAGTTAAGTGGGCTAGGGCAGTGCCATGGATAACACAGTGTGCCTGCACTTGCTGTCCCGTTCATTAAGAATAGGGAGCCATCCAGACACTTGGGTGGAACAAGAGAATAATCAAACGTTTTAAGAATTCTTCAAAATGCAGAATGGAGCAGTGGCAAAAGAGGCAGAAAGCTGGAAGATTTAGTAGCGGAGCGACAATTTTTTAACTCACATCATGACTCATGTATGTATAGAAAATATCCTTCTAAATTTGATCTTTATTTGATTTGCCCTTTCTCCTGCACCCACAGGTTAGCAGAGAAAAGAAAACCTAAATGCCTAATCTGGTTTAAACTTATTCCTAGCCAATCATCTAAACAGTTCTTACACCTATTGCTCACTATCTCTTGGACAATGGCACTCAGTCTTTGAGATGGTCTGCCCCGCCCTGCTTTTCTAAGATGATGTGCCTGTGTATGAAGAAGAAGGGTGACCTATGTGTCCCCAAGGCGTTGGGGAGGAGGGGCTTTGTGTTGGTTCTTAGGTGGGTACCGGCTGCATCCACAGGGCTGAAGTCTTCTATTTGTAGGTCACCTGCCCAGCTAAATTGCAGCTCAGGTCTGCCTTTCATGTGCCTTGTGATCTGATCTCTTTTGGTCTGCTGAAAACTCAGAAAGACACACCAGCTGACTTGGTGTCATTTCAGACGAGCTACAGATTTCTGAATGTCAGTCGCACCACCTACAAATTTATTTGCCCAGTGATCTGCCCCTAACCTCTGCTCAGCCCCTTCTTCCTGCTGTGGTGGACCAAGTAGCATGCTATGGCTTTCTCACCAGGGTTTGAACAAGGCTGAAACTGAGAATAGCTATGGAAGGACTCTAAAAATACATGAGAACACTAAACTTCACATCCTCCCTCTTTTTGATATGTCATGCCACCTAGTTTAATTTGTTGCTCTCCAGATTGGCCCAAAGCTGCCTCAGCCTGCACCTGTCAGAAACTAAACAAGAGAAGAAAGTATTTGGATCTCAATTATTTTTTTAATGGGGAAACTTATAAAGCTTGATTGAGTGACATTAAAGAAGACTGAATAAATGGCATAGCATACCATATTCATGGATTGGAAAGCATTATCGTAAAGATATTAGTTGTGGCCAAACTGGTTCAAAAACCGTTTATAAAATGAAATAAAAATCCATATACAGCAGATTTTGTGAAACTTGACAAGCATTTTGAAAATTAAACCATCAATAAGATACTATCACAACCACCAGATTAGCTAAAATTAAATTGTCTGACAACCTCTGGAACAACATTAAAGGCACCCACATTCGCATTATAGGGGTCCCAGAAGGAGAAGAGAGAGAGAAAGGACCTGAGAAAATATTTGAAGAGATAATAGCTGAAAACTTCCCTAACATGGGAAAGGAAACAGTCACCCAAGTCCAGGACGAGCAGAGAGTCCCACGCAGAATAAATGCAAGGAGGAACATGCCAAGTAATCAAACTGACAAAAATTAAAGACAAAGAGAAAATATTAAAAGCAACAAGGGAAAAGCAACAAATAACATACAAGGAAATTCCATAAGGTTATCAGCCCATTTTTCAGCAGAAACTCTCCAGACCAGAAGGGAGTGGCACGACATATTTAAAGTGATGAAAGGGAAGAACCTACAACCAAGAATAGCCTACCCAGCAAGGCTCTCATTCAGATTCAATGGAGAAATTAAAATGTCTGACAATAATAAGTGTTGGACAGGGCATGGAGGAATGGGGTCTCTCACGGCCCACTGGTGGCAGTGTTAATTTGCACAACCACTTGGGAAACTGTTTTTGTGCCATCTACTAATGCTAGATAAATAAGTATTGTGGGTTGGCTGGTGTCCCTGAAAAAGATATGCCCAAGTCCTAACCCTCAGCATCTGTGAATGTGATCTTATTTGAAATTAGGGTCTTCTCAGGAGTAATCAAGTTAAAATGAGGTCAGACAGGATTAGAGGAGGCCCTAATCAAGTAACCAGTATCTTTATAAGAGAAAGAAGAATGAGATTTGGAGATAGAGATGCAGAGACACGGGCACACAGGGATGAAGGACAGCTGAAGACAGAGGCAGAGACTGGAGTTATGCTGCCTAAGTCAAGGAATGTAAACACCAGAAACTATGAAAAGGCAAGGTAGGAGTCTTCCCTAGTGCTTTCAGAAGGGGCATGGCCCTGCTGACACTTCTATTTCAGACTTTGAGCCCTCAGACTGTCAGAGATAAATTTCTGTTGTTTTAAGTCCCCCAATTTGTGGCACTTTGCTACAGCAGTCCTAAGAAGCTAGCATAATTCACATATCCTATGACCCCACAATTCCACGCTGTATAGAATATACTGATGCATATATGCCAGGATACATTTAAAATAATATTCATTGCACATTCTTCATAATAGCAACAAACTGGAAATAACCTAAATATTCATCAACAATAAATGGATAAACTAATGTCATTCATTCATTCAACATGATGCATGGAGTGCTTACCCTGTAGTAAGCACTGTTCTAAGCCCCTGCAGAATTTATATTTCAGTAGCAGGAGAGAAACCATAATATATATGGATCGAATTATATACTATGGTACAAATTGATCAAAGTTATGGAAATATAAACGTAGAACCAGTTGATGGTGATTGAAAATGCCAGGTTAGTGCAAATTTCACTATTAGGTGGTCAGCTGTTATCAACTGAATGTCATCCCTCCAAAGTTCATATGTTGAAGTCCTAACCCCCAGTACCTCAGAATGTGACAGTATTTGGAGATATGGCCTTTAAAGAGGGAGGTTAAAATGAAACTATCCTGACTGGTGCGCTTATAAGACTAGACTAGGACATACAGAGAGAGACACCAGGGACATACAACCCCAGGACGTGCACACACAGAGAAAAGATTCTAGGAGGACATAAGGAGAAGGTGGACATCCATAAGTCAAGAAGAAAGCAAACCTGCAGACACCTTGATCTTGGACTTCTAGCCTCTAGAACTGTGAGCAAATACATTTCCGTTGTTAAAGTCACCCAGTCTGTGGTATTTCATTATGGCAGCCCGAGCAAACAAATACATCAGGTTAAACTTTACTAAGAAGATGAGATTTGCATGAATACTTGAAGGAAAGTCCAGGGAAAGAATGTTTGAAGCAGAGGAAATAGTTATAACAAAGAACCATGAGTCAGGTGCTTGCCTCACATATTTGACAAACAGCAAGTAAAGCAGGTGTGTGAGGAGAGTTTGAACAAGGGAATAGGAGTGGGGAGTTAGAAAGAGTTGAGGAGGGCTTCTCTGGTGTCGCAGTGGTTAAGAACCTGCCTGCCAATGCAGGGGACACGGGTTTGAGCCCTGGTCCGGGAAGATCCCACATGCGGCGGAGCAACTAAGCCTGTGAGCCACAACTGCTGAGCCTACTCTCTAGAGCCCGCATGCCACAACTACTGAGGCCATGTGCCACAACTACTGAAGCCCGTGTGCCTAGAGCCCATGCTCTGCAACAAAAGAAGCCACCACAATGAGAAGCCCACGCACCACAACGAAGAGTGGCCCCCACTCGCCGCAACTAGAGAAAGCCCGCGCACAGTTATGAAGACACAACAGAGCCAAAAATAAATAAATAAATTTTAAAATAATAATAAAAATTAAAAACATTTAAAAAAAAAGAAAACGAGAGAGTTGAGGAACTGGAGTAACAAGCGGCAGTCAAGTAGGGCTTAGAATACTATTATGAGGACTTTGGCTTTTGCTCTGCCTGAGATGGGTAGCCATTTCAGGAAGATACAGAGGAATGAGATACTTCATAAACCACCAACGGCTATGCAAATTGCTACAACTATTTTGATCTGATTTAGGTTTTAAAAGGATCATTCTGTTTTTCTTCCTTCCTTTCTTCCTGAACAACTCAGTCCAAAAGCCATGAGGTAGCACAAAACAGGGTAGACATCCATGCCAGCAGAGAAGAGGGATGGGGCCGTGGTGATCCAGGATGGGAGTCAGAGCCCAGGTGAGGTGAAGAGGGCATCCACGTAGAAAGCCTGCTCAGCACAGGGTGTCCAAGACCAAGCAGGTTAAGGAGCGCTGGCCTGACTGGGGATATTGGAGCCCGAGCAGGATGAGGAAATGGGGAGGGCCACCAGCCACACGGTTGAACCAATATGAAGAATCAAAGTCTGAGGGTGGTCCACTGTGGGGAACCAGAGCCCACGCTGGGTGAGTAGAGCATCTGGGTGTGGAAGGCACATAGTACAGCCCGGAAAGTGCTATTACAGCCCAAGTTGGGAGAGGAGGGTGTCCATGCAAGGGAGTGGCTGGTGGTACAGATGGAAACGTGGTTACAAATAGTGAATGTATTAAAGCTAACTGTAGCCATGTTTCTCATGGTTACAGAAGGGAGTTATGAAAGGGAGAAAACTAGAACAAACCCTGTGGTGTTGGAAGCCAGTTGGTAAAAACCCTTGGTTTCCAATATATATAGTTATAAAAATAAAGGCACACCTCATTTTACTGTGTCTTGCTATACTGTGCTTCACAGATACTCTTTTTTTTTTCTTTTTTTAATATATTGAAGGTTTGTGGCAACCCTGCATGGAACAAGCCTTCCAGCACCATTTTCCCAACAGCATTTGTTCACTTTGTGTCTCTGTGTCACATTTTGGTAAGTCTCACAATATTTCAAACTTCCCCATTATTTTTACATTTGTTATGATGATGTGTGATCAGTGATCTCTGATGTTACTACTGCAAAGAAAATTACAACTCGCTGAAGGCTCAGGGGATGGTTAGCATTTCTTAGCAATAAAGTATTTTTAATTGTTACATACATTGCTTTTTTTAGACACAATGCTATTGGACATTTAATAGGCTGCAGTATAGTGTAAACATAACTTTTAAATGTACTGGGAAACCAAAAAAATTCATGTGACTCACTTTAGTGCAATATTCACTTTACTGCAGTAGTCTGGAACTAAACCTGCAATATATCTGAGGTATGCCTATAATCTAAATGTGGATTTGCATGTGTATACACACACACACACACACACACACACACACACACACAAACACACACACACACACTCCCTAACTCTGCCAACTGAGAGGTCTGGGAACAGTGACACTCCAATAGCAATGTGCACTCCTAGGTCCCAGATCATGTCTTCTAAATATTATATTTCAGCATAAGGAACTAGGGCTCTTTGGATAAATGACTGATTCCAAAGTTGGTACAGGGAATGTATAAGATGAATCTAAAATATCTTCTTCTACTAGAAAGCACAGAAGGATGAAAAGAATGACATGTTAAAAGGACACAGAAGCTAACTTGAAGGGGTTCTCACTAACCGAATATGGGCCATTTGAGCATTACAATGAGTAATAATAGGAACCAATTATAACTCAGTCATAAAATAGAAAATTATACATACAGATATAAATATGGAAAGTTTGATGATAAATGAGATACTGACACAGTTTGTATTACTCCCCCCTGCAAAATTCTTATTAATTACAAACAGAAAAAGAGTGCACACTTCCAGTGGCTGGTATCACGTATCATCTGAGAGAACACAGCACCATTTCTATGACATCCTCGACCGAGATGTATAGTCTGAATCTAATCATGAGGAACCATCAGACACTCCAAATCAGGGGACATTCTAGAAAATCACTGCCTGTAATCTTCAAGCATGTCAACACTATACGAGTCAAAGACAGAGAAATTTTTTACACTGAAGGAACCTAAAAAAGACCTGATAACTAAACACAACATTTGATTCTGCACAGAATCCTTTTGCTATAAAGAACATTATTAGGATAATTGACAAAACCTGAATGAGGTCTGAGGACTGGACGGTAGTAATACATTAACTCTAGTGGTGGTGTTACGGTCACTTAGGAGAGTGTCCTTGTTTGTAGGAAATACTTGCTAACGTACTAGGGAAAATTGGGACATAAGGACAGCAACATACTCTCAAATGCTTCAGGAAAATAAATGTTCTTTGCACTGCTCTTAAACTTTTCTGTGAGTTTGTTATTGTTTCAAAATTTAAAAATTAATAAAAATTCAAACCAAGAACTCAAACAAATACTTATACACAAATGTTCACACAGCACTACTTACAACAGCCAAAAGGTGGAAACAAACCAAATGCCAACAATAGAAAAATGGGTAAATAAAAGTGGTATATACAAAGAGTGCGATATTATTCAGCCATAAAAAGGAACGAAGTACTGACAGATGCTACACAGTGGATGAACCTTGCAAACATTAGGATAAGTGAAAGAAACAGTCACTGAAGGTCACATATCATATGATGTCACTTATATGAAATATCCAGAATAAGTAAATCCATAAAGACAGAAAGCAATTGATGGTTTCCAGGGGGTGAAGGGAAGGGGGAATAGAGAGTGACTGCCTAATGGGTATGGGGTTTTCTTTGGGGATGGTAAAAATGTTTGGGAACTTAATAGAGGTGGCAGTTACAGAATATTGTGCATGTACTAAATAGTACCGAATTATACACATAAAAATGATTATATTAATTTCATCCCAATTAAAAAAATATATACATCAGTAAGCCTCTCATTCTTGAAAGAAAAAAAGGGGGCGGACAATTCCTGCTGCTATATGGAAAGAATTCGGTAGAGTGCGTATAAGTGTAGAATTCAGTTAGAACTCTACTGCACAAAGCCAGTTCAAGCTCCTGGTTTATTGGACCAGGGTGGTAGCAACGGAGGTGGTAACAGGTAGTTGGATTCTGAATGTATTTTGATGGCAGAGCCACAGGAATTCGTTAGGGATCGCATGTGAGGTGTGAAAAAGAGAATGGAATCACTAATAACTCCAAGAATTTTGGACTTAGCAACTGCAAGAATATTGGTGCCTTCAATAGTATGGAAAGGCTGAATAATTTGTTTAGTTTGGGTCAGGTTGAGTTTAAGATGATTATAAGATAACTGAGTAGAGATCTGAATAGACATTTGGATATACAAGTCTAGAATTTGAGACAGAAATTTGGGCGGCCGATCAAAGATTTGAAAGTTGTTAGTGAAGTGAGATACAAAACTGTTATGCAGGATGAGAACATCGGGGAAGTAAATATAGATGCAGAAAAAAAGAGGGACGTGGACTGAGCCCTGGGACATGTCCACATTAAGTAGCATGACAGCTGTTCCCAAAAAGGTACTGAAGAGTATTAACCAGTGAGGAGGAGTATTAACCAGTGGAAAACCATGAGCGTATCTGCCCTGGAAGCTATGTGAAGGAAAGATACCCAGGAGGAACGTGGGGTAATTTCTGTAAAATCCTTCTGATATCTCACAGAAGAAGACAGAGTTTTGGAGCTCCATTATTAAATGCAAACCCACTTAAGGTTGTTATTTTTTATGAGATTACCATTTTATCGTTTTGAAATGTCCTTTATTTTTGATAAGACTCCTTGTCTTGAAATACACTGTCTGATATAATGCAGCCACAACAGCTCTTTTATAGTAAGTGTTTGCAGAGCATAACTTTTTAAATCCTTTTGCTTTCACTCTATCAGTGTCCTTGTATTTAGAGTGAGTCTCTTATCAACAACACATATTTGGATCTTGTTTTATTATTCAGACTAACAGAATTGGACAAAGGAGTATTTATTCCTTTTGCACTTACTGTGATTACTGATATAGTTTGTTTTAAGTCTACTTCCTTGCTATCTGTGCTCTAATTGTTCCTTTGTTCAAGAGTGTCTGCCTTCTTTTAGATTAAACGAAAATTTTATTTTTTCATTTTATTTTTTCTTCTTAGCTATATATTTCTGTATTTTGTTCAATGGTTTCTCTTGACATTACATGCATACTTAACTTTTTCAGTTTACCATGAATTATTATTTTGTTACTTCATGTACAAGAACCTTATAGACTATAAGTTCACTAAACCCTCCTGCCTTTTGTGCTACTTTTATTGTGTAGTTTACTTTTAGGTACGTTATAAAGTATATAAACAGTCAATAGAAAATATTCAAAATACTATAGAATTATTGCTTATGATATTTTTCATTCATTCCTATAGGTCTATGCTTCAATTTGGGAATATTTCTCTATTAGCTTGAATTTGTTTT
The DNA here is from genome assembly GCF_039906515.1 of Pseudorca crassidens. Lineage (NCBI taxonomy): Eukaryota > Metazoa > Chordata > Mammalia > Artiodactyla > Delphinidae > Pseudorca > Pseudorca crassidens. The sequence goes on from NC_090296.1 coordinate 192,873,257, forward strand.
TTTCCTGTCTTATTTCTTATAGTATTAGATCATCTGGCAAAAAATTCTCTCAGCTTATGTTCATCTGAAAACATCTTTATGTTAGCTTCATTTTGAAGTTTACTTTTGCTGGGTATAGAATTCTAGGTAGGCATATTTTTTACCAAGTAATCTGAAGATGTCATGCCATTGTGTTCTGACTTCTACTGTTTTTGACAAGTCAATCTCATTCTTGTACCTCTGAATATAATGTCTTTTCTCCTCCGGCTTCTTTTAAGATTTTCTCTTTTCAGCAATTTGACTATGATGTGCCGGTGTGTAGCTTTCCTTGTATTTACCCAGACTGGAGTTTGATGAGCTTCTTGAATCTGTGGGTTGACATTTATCATCAATTTTAGAACATTTTCAGCCATTCTCTCTCTAAACGTTTATTCTGCATCATTCTCTCTCTCTTCTCCCTCAAGTATTAGACCATCTTTTATCATCCCTCATGTCTCCAATGCTATTTTCTTCTCCATTCCTTTTTCACCCTCTGTTTCAGTTTAGATCATTTCTATTTATCTACAAGTTTATTGGTCCTTTCTTTTGCTGTGTCCAATCTGCCATTAAGCCCATTCAATGAATTTCTAACTTCAGATATTGCATTTTTCAATCCTAGGATGTCAGTTTGCTTCTTGAATAGCATTTTCATTGTTCTTTTAAAATTCTCCAGCTTTTCATTGAGTTTCCCAACTTTTCCTGTATCTTCCTTAAAATAATTAGAATTGCTGAAGTCTTTAATCTGCTCATTCCAACATCTAGGTCATCTATGGGTCAGTTTCTCTGAACTATCCTTCCTGTTGGTTATTTTCTCATGATTGCTTGCATGTTTCATACTGTGTTTACTGTATGTCAGATCTCTGATTAAAGAACTGTAGACATTGGAGTAAGTAGTATTTTCCTCCAGGGAGAGGACACACCCTTTTCTTCTGGCAACTAGGGCAGGTGACTAATTACTGTGATCCAATCAGGAATTGCACCAGGTTGAGGCTGGGTTGCCCCATCAGTTAGTTTTGGTCACTTCTTGATTTCAAAAGGCTTGAAGGCAAGATCTGCTCTGTGTATACTGATCTCTCTGCTTTCCAGCTCCACCTTCCGCTTACCCTATCTCCTTGTATTCAGCAAAATTCTAGGGTGACTATGGAAGGATAAACAGGAATGAATTTGAGGCTGCTCCACATTCCAATTTATCACCAGATGGTTTCAAGTTCTGCTGGTATCTCTTTACCCTAGGAAATCTTTCTTCCTACGGCAGACCTAATAATTGTCCTAACCATGTCCAGACAGGACAATTTGCCCCTAGGATGAAACTGGCTACCAGTCTTTGCTCACTTAGGAAAGGCTTGCCCTTCTCTGGAATGTAGTTCCTTTATATTTCTGATTTTCCATAGCACTATACTAGCTTTAAAATATATGTAGATTTTATGGTTATCCACTTTATTAGGGCAGGAGTGATGGTCTGTCATGAACTTTTTCGTCCCAGCTAGAAGATAAATTTTTGACCCACATCTTTTCTTTTTTTTTTAAGACACTTGTGGGGTTGTTTTTGTTTTTGTTTTTATTTTTGGCTACATCGGTCTTTGTTGCTGTGTGCAGGCTTTCTTTAGTTGCGGTGAGCGGGGGCTACTCTTCGTTGCAGTGTGCGGGCTTCTCATTGCGGTGGCTTCTCTTGTGGAGCACAGGCTCTAGGTGCGCTGGCTTCTGTAGTTGTGGCTTACGAGCTCTAGAGCGCAGGCTCAGTAATTGTGGCGCATGGGCTTACTTGCTCCGCAGCATGTGGGATCTTCCCGGACCAGGGCTTGAACCCGTGTTCCTTGCATTGGCAGGCGGGTTCTTAACCACTGCGCCACCAGAGAAGCACCCATATCTTCTTATTTAACTCTTTTCCCTATCCCTTCCAATTTCCTTCCCCAAACCCAGGAATCAAGGGGGTTTTTATACACCTCTTCCTTTCGAATTACAAATAATTAGCTAAGTATTCATCACAATTATTGGCATTTACTATATATTTTGAGGGTCCTCTATGACCTAAATCCCTGGTTTAGCAATTAATATGTCAAAATGTAGGGAGACTTGTGCCAAAAGAATTTGTTAAATTCCTTTTCAACTAAATAGATAGGCTTACAAGGGAATTATCTTGGCTGTAAAGATCTATTTTGAATGTCAAAAGCTGACATTATTTCTGTACAGGTAAAAATCCTAATTCTTCTCTCCACCGCCACCCACAAGAGGGACGTTTCTAACCAATCAGGGCCAAGTTCATGGACTTGAGAAAGCAATATAGACTAGATTACGTATTTCTAAATTATTAGCTCTGCACTAGAACCTTATCTAGGGTAGTAACAATGAGGATTATTTTAAAAAGGAGAGCAAATACAAAAGCCTGCTTTTTTTTTTTTTTTTTTTAAACATCTTTATTGGAGCATAATTGCTTTACAATGGTATGTTAGTTTCAGCTTCACAACAAAATGAATCAGTTGTATATATACATATGTTCCCATATATCTTCCCGCTTGCGTCACCCTCCCTCCCACCCTCCCTATCCCACCCCTCCAGGCGGTCACACAGCACCGAGCTGATCTCCCTGTGCTATGCGGCTGCTTCCCACTAGCTATCTACCTTACGTTTGGTAGTGTATACATGTCCATGCCTCTTTATTGCTTTGTCACCGTTTACCCTTCCCCCTCCCCATAGCCTCAAGTCCATTCTCTAGTAAGTCTGTGTCTTTATTCCTGTTTCACCCCTAGGTTTTTCATGACATTTTTTTTTCTTAAATTCCATATATATGTGTTAGCATACGGTATTTGTCTCTCTCTTTCTGACTTACTTCACTCTGTATGACAGACTCTAGGTCTATCCACCTCATTACAAATAGCTCAATTTCGTCTCTTTTTATGGCTGAGTAATATTCCATTGTATATATGTGCCACATCTTCTTTATCCATTCATCCGATGATGGACACTTAGGTTGTTTCCATCTCTGGGCTATTGTAAATAGAGGTGCAATGAACATTTTGGTACATGACTCTTTTTGAATTATGGTTTTCTCAGGGTATATGCCCAGTAGTGGGATTGCTGGGTCATATGGTAGTTCTATTTGTAGCTTTTTAAGGAACCTCCATACTGTTCTCCACAGTGGCTGTATCAATTTACATTCCCACCAACAGTGTAAGAGGGTTCCCTTTTCTCCACACCCTCTCCAGCATTTATTGTTTCTAGATTTTTTGATGATGGCCATTCTGACTGGTGTGAGATGATATCTCATTGTAGTTTTGATTTGCATTTCTCTAATGATTAGTGATGTTGAGCATTCTTTCATGTGTTTGTTGGCACGCTGCATATCTTCTTTGGAGAAATGTCTATTTAGGTCTTCTGCCCATTTTTGGATTGGGTTGTTTGTTCTTTTGTTATTAAGCTGCATGAGCTGCTTATAAATTTTGGAGATTAATAAAAGCCTGCTTTTGTGGCAGATTTTTTTAGGAGAGTGAAAACTCACTTTATTTCCTCTTTTTTAAAAAAATTAATTTTTGTTTACAGTTGTACTTAGTTAAATCGTGTCTCCTCCCAAAATTCATGTCCATCAGGAAGCTCAGAATGTGATCGTTTTAAGAAAGAGATTCTAGATGTAACCAAGTTAAGATGAAGTCATACTGGATTAGGGTGAGCTCTAAATCCAGTGACTAGTATAGATTTGAAGATACTCAGAGATGCACAGCAGAACATAGGGAAGAAAGCTGTGTAAAGAAGGCAGAGACTGGAGTGATGCGCATACAAGCCAAGGGATGCCAACTAAGTTCAGGGAAGCCCCAGAAGCTAGAAGAGAGACACGGAACGGATTCTCCCTCAGCGGCCCCAGAAGGCACTAGCCCTTCCAACACCTTGATTTCGGTCTTCTGCCCTCTAGAACTGTAAAAGAATACATTACTGTTGTTTTAAGCCACCTAGTTTTTCATAATGTGTTCAGGTAGCCCCAGGAAACGAATACGGTATTTAGTTCTCTCCTTTAACACAACCCAATGGAAGAAAAGCAAGAAAATTTGTCTCTGTTCTTTTCTTTATCTCTCTGATATTGATAATGACTTACAGTATGGAGAAAAGATGTTTTGTTTGTGTATTTATCACATGTACCTGTAAAGAATAATTTCTAAGTGTGAACACATAAATAATAAAAAGTCAAAGGTGATACCAAAGTGCTTTGGCTGAAAGAATGGTAACAACAAGAAAATGTTCCAGGGACTTTCCTGGTGGCTCAGTGGTTAAGAATCTGCCTGCCAATGCAGGGGACACGGGTTCGAGTCCTGGTTCGAGAAGATCCCACATGCTGTGAAGCAGCTAAGCCCGTGTGCCACAACTGCTGAGCCTGCGCTCTAGAGCCCACAAGCCACAACTACTGAACCCGGCATGCCACAGCTACTGAAGCCTGTGCACCTAGAGCCTGTGCTCCGCAACAATAGAAGCCACCATAATGAGAAGCCCGCGCACCACAACAAAGAGTAGCCCCCGCTCGCTGCAACTAGAGAAAGCCCGCACACAGCAACGAAGACCCAATGTAGTCAAAAAAAAAAAAAAAGAGAGAAAAAGAAAAAAGTAAATGTTCCAAAATATTAGGTAAAGGAGATTGTTTGACAGGGAGATTAGCAGGTTGGCGAATGCATCAAACTTGAGAGAGCAACGTGAAGTGAAGAAATTATGCGTGTATTTAGAAGTAATATGAATCTAAATTACTACTAATTACAATGATACCATTTATTAAGAACTGTACAGCACTCCGCTAATTGCTTGACATCATCTAATATAAAACAACCCTATGCAATAGATATTATGATCCCAATATTCAAATGAGAAAAACTGAAGCTCTGAAAGTTTAACACGATGCATGTCACACAGGCAAGTGGCAAAACAAACATTTGAATTCCAAGTCCACAGAATCGAAAAATCTCTGCTCTAATTTCTAGTTCAAAGCTTCTATTCTCCACTATTTCATTTCAAGGGGAGAAAAAAGAAATCTAGAACATTGGTTTAGATGGAAATTTAGGATTCCTCTAATTTTTTTTTTTTTTTTTTTTTCTTTGCTGTACGCGGGCCTCTCGCTGTTGTGGCCTCTCCCGTTACGGAGCACAGGCTCCGGACGCGCAGGCTCAGCGGCCATGGCTCAAGGGCCCAGCTGCCCTGCGGCATGTGGGATCTTCCCGGACCGAGGCACGAACCCATGTCCCCTGCATCGGCAGGCAGACCCTCAACCACTGCGCCACCAGGGAAGCCCAGGATTCCTCTAATTTTGTTTGGAGAAAATTATAAATGACTTATATGATTCTTCCCTAATTCTTTCCTGAAGCAATATTTGACTTGATACTTGCTTTTCAACTTCTAGTTCTCTTACAGAAATAGGAAACTTTACTTATTATGAAGGATACCCAGAGTGCTTGGTGGGTACATTCTTACCGATAGAGAAGCAGAGTGAAACTTCTTTGGGCAAGTTAAGTGAGTAATGATAAAGTGACAAAATCAAACATTTATACTCATATCTTTTCATCAGAGAAAAGTTTTTGTGAGAAAAAAACTGCAATACTACAAGGCAAGGAAAGACTAATTAAAATTCTTAGTTGTGAAGCAGCAATTTCTGAAAACACATTATTTTGGAAATCAGATAGTCTCACCAGCAGATTTTCTTATTTGGCCTGAAAAGGAGAAAAAAAAAAGTGGAGCTAGAAGAAAGGCTTCTTTGGATTCCTTTAAAAACTCTTGTCTTTTTTAAAGGAGAAATACCCATTAAAGTTGTACAAATTACAAAGTGCAATTATATTTCCTTCCACTGAGCGTGAGGCCTCCTTAAGTCTGCTGAGGATTTCCCCCAGATGGCCATCATCCCTGATGGTGCATCCCAAGTCCTGCCAGTTCACTGATTTAGAGCCTCGATCGACCAGACATTGAAATCTGCCACCATCCAGCTCTGACAAAGGGAGATAAATAGCCGGGTGTAGTCAGTAAGCTGACGAGTCCGTTGCCAACATCTCCTCATTTCTTGAGTGGTATCACAGCACGTTTAACAGGAGAGATGGCTGGAAACGGATCCCCAAGGCACTCACTGAGAATGAGTCCTGCAGACCAGCATTTCCACTGCCAAGTGTTATGATGTCCAATTATTTCTGGCACTTTCTCCGGAGCTGCTACTGCCATGATGCTCGGGCAATTAAGCAATGCTAGTGGCACGAAGTCCTACCATTCTTTTTGTGTTTAAATAGATGACAGAACTGATTGTCTGAGGTCACGGGTAAGGTCCGTACTTACCAATCACTCCACAAATACTCAATGGTGTTTGTGATGAAGCCAAGTAAGGAGCAAATTGAAGAAGTCTGTTTGTCTAATGCTTTGCTTACACTTTGAGACAGACTTCTAATGCAACCCTTCTCCCCAAAAGCACAGAATGACAAATACAGCTCCAGACAATGAAAATGATAGTGAATCTACAGTTAGCTTAAAAATAATTAATTAAAAAAGGTAATATCAGGGGCTTCCCTGGTGGCGCAGTGGTTGAGAGTCTGCCTGCCGATGCAGGGGACACGGGTTCGTGCCCCGGTCCGGGAGGATCCCACATGCCGCGGAGCGGCTGGGCCCGTGAGCCATGGCCGCTGAGCCTGCGCGTCCGGAGCCTGTGCTCCGCAACGGGAGAGGCCACAGCAGTGAGAGGCCCGCATACCACACACACACAAAAAGATAATATCAAGGCCCCTTTTTTGTTGGTTTTTGGTATTTGCCATTTGGGTCATTGGAAGCTGCTAATCAAAACTTTACTTCATTTGTTGAATTCTTATCTGCTCATTTGACTTTTATTGCCACTGAAGTAAAAGCGGTTTCAACAACAGTCCACAATTGATCTGCTTTCCAGTTATTTATATTTCAAAGAGTTCACTTCACTGTAAGAGCAGAGAGCGGCCATGTCAAGTGATACGTCAAAATGTATGGCGGATTATTACTTCCTATTAAATGAATTTTCATGTGTCCATGAGTTAGTTAACAACTATAAGTGAAAGGTTTCGGATTAAGAAGTGCACATTTAAAAAAACAGTATCTTCCTATGACTACAGCACCACTCACTTTTGTTGGGTTTTATCTAGAATAAAATTTCCTCCATATTGGTCACTGAGGTACTTTCAGCCACATGAGACAACGCACAAGTCAGAATGGCGTGAACAATAAGGACATTTATCACAATGATTAAAGTCCAAAGACCTTTCGCAGAGTTGGTTAACTCAGCAGCTTGACGATACTGTCAAACACCCAGTCTTTTCTTTTCTAGGGTAACCACCTTGTCCTGATGTGACTGTCACATTTCCTGGTTTGGGGATTTAAAGTCCAAAGTCATGGAAACACCCTTGGTCCGGACAACTGGGATGACTGGTTCCCTCTTAAGCCTTCCATCCTTAGAGTGTTAGCTTCAGCCCTCAGGCTGTGCTCTTGTTGCTAAAAATGATTCCATCAGCTCAGGTTCTCCTCATTCAAACACATTCAGAGACAGAACTGGTTATTACTCTTTCTGTGACTCCATATCAGAGCAAATGAACTGTCCCAGAACCTGTCAACAGACTTCCCCAACATCCCATCGGATGGGACTGTGTGACACCCCCTTTCCCCAACCAGTCATTGGTGAAGGAAATGGCATTGGCATGACAGGCTTAACCTACCCTAGATTCAGCCACCCGGGGCTGGGAAGTCGTCCTCCCTAAGCACAGTCATGAGGAGAACAATGAAGAAAGGTACCGGGTGCTGATGTATGGGGAGTGTCTGTGTAGCAGACATTGTTGGATGCCTGTGGGTTTTATTTTGTAGCGTGTGCTTGCCTCCCTGTTCCTATAGATTCCTTGGGGAATAGGGGATCTCTTCCCCATTCACATTTCAGGATGTTGGGGGAGGGAAGCAGTGGGACCTTCCCAGGTGATGGCGATTCCTCCTCTCCTCTCTGCACCGTGGTTGAAAGCCACACAATACAAGATAGATTTCCATAACTTCAGACAAGTGGTGATAGTATTTCTAGAGTTTCTACCCTCCAGGAAACTCCGACTCCAGCTTTACAGACCTGAGGTTCTTTACAAATAAAAACCCGTTTGTTTCCTTACATTGCACCTACCTACCATCAAGGGCTGGAAATGTCACCCTTAACATGGTGCCTGAGGAGGGAGCAATGTGGGTGGGGGGGTGGAATAGGGACCGGTCTTTCACATGATCTAGTGTTCATCTGGGAAGCTACCTTGCTGTTTGTATCACAGAAAGCTAGTCACCAATTTATGTATAAAATATCCCTCAATTGGAGAGAATGTTCTGCCTTGTGTTCCAGAGCCAACAAGACTCATTTCAGATTCATTTTCTATTTTTTTTTCTCAGAGTGTCAATAGCCAAAACATTGGGTTTAAGCTTCAATGCTCTTTCGCTGCAGCATTTCAAAGATAGACTGAAGTAGCTTCTAAGTTACAGGTTAAAAAAAAAAAATCTAACCAAAGGTGTCAAACATTAAAACTAAGCCCTTTTTTCTGCCTAAACTGGTAGGTATCTTTGTGAAACTTATAAATGACTGAAGTAACACCTTCAATATTTTCAATGAACTGAAATACGATGACCCTGTTAGGCGCTCTTTCAGAGTGTCTGTGCTGAGGACTTTTATCCGCACTCACACTCCTCCACAGAGGTCCTTCTAAGCTACGTCTGCCAGATCACATCAACCATTGTGGATGTCCTCTGCAAATACAAATATTTGTAAAATATTCTCAGAGTGGGTGGGCACACGGTTCGCTGATAGTTTCGAATAATTAAAGGGGCTCCATGTGCAAATGTCAAAATAGAAAAAATGTGGCAGAAAATGGGGCGAAGTGACAATACAAATGGCCAGGCTTCCCCATTATCACTCGCTGTACATCTCACAAGACAGCTGATTCCCCACTCTGTATGGGTTCCAGCAGCCAGTGATTTATTGGGTAATTCAGCATTTGCCAGTATGTCTTGTGCTAATTAAATGCATCGCACTCTATTCAGAAATGTCACAATTGATTTGTCTTCTGCAAGCACTGACTTTATTTCAATCTTCTGAAAAAGATTTTATGAGGCCCAGATAACTTATCCTGGCACATTCATTTCCCAGGGTGGCTTCCACATGTGAGGGCAGTAAGAGAGGAAACCCTCAGTGAACATTCGATACAAATGCCTTTGCAGACATCTTATTTATCTGTTACGTGCCATGTGTCTGAGAAACGGCCTAGGTATAGCAAAATTACAAACCGCTCCATTAGCCTATAAAAGCATTTAAACATGACAGAAGTTAATGTAAAATGATACTGGCAGATCTCATTGGATGATATTAGATCAATCCAAAAACATGTACTTTGAAAGTGTGTTATTTATTACGAGGTGTTTACTTATTCACAAACTGATTTTGACCGAATTCAGCTATTAACTAACTTGCGTACAAGAGGAAATCACATAATGTCATTTCAGGGGCAGGGAGAGGAGAGGAGAAAAATGCAGCATAGTGAAGTTTTTAGGAGACAACACATCTTACACTCCTGTAGAATAACAAAGGTCACGATAGACTACTAGCCGTTATTTAATGCCGGGTAGGTTTCCCCCATGGAACTCCCCGCTCTGAACCCACCTACACACTCCACGTTCAGTGTCTTCATAAATGTTGAGCCATAGGAAAAATATTCAACTTAGTCCAGAGGAAATAAAAGTTCAGCACCAAGTAGCCACTGCTCATGAATTGATCACCTAGGTCACAGAAAGAGAAGGAAGACCATATATGTCCTATTGGAAAAGAGCAATCACTGCATCTACGTGTCAGGAAAAGATGACTCAAAGAAGAAACACAATGAACTCTTCAACAGGGAAATTGAGAGGGCATTGTTTGCTGGAAATTTACTAACTCACTAGCTTGTCTTTTCCATTTTTCTCCTTGTTTATATTAACATTTGGGTCTGGGTCCCTGACAATAGTAATAATATCAGTTTTCAGAGTCTACTTGGTCTTCTAGTCAAGACATACTTTTCCCTTCAAACTAAATGTAATGCTAATCATAAGGGCAGAGCTCTTTGTGCGGTTTAAGTTCAGGCTCTTTATGGGGTCCTATTGAAATGGCCATTGCTCTATCTACTTTAGGGCAAGTCAAAGTCTCTGAGAGTCTAATTAATTTACTCAGTGGTCTTTAGAATCAGCCATTTTACCCTGTTTCTAAAATAGTGCCATCAATGGCTTCCCTGGTGGTGCAGTGGTTAAGAATCCGCCTGCCAATGCAGGGGACACAGGTTCGAGCCCTGGTCCAGGAAGATCCCACATGCCGCAGAGCAACTAACCCCGTGTGCCACAACTACTGAGCCTGTGCTCTAGAGCCTGCAAGCCACAACTACTGAGCCCACATGCCACAATTACTGAAGCCTGCATGCCTAGAGCCTGTGCTCCACAACAAGAGAAGCCACCACAATGAGAAGCCTGCACACTGCAACAAAGAGTAGTCCCCGCTCGCCGCAACTAGAGAAAGCCTGCACACAGCAACAAAGACCCAACGTAGCCATCAATCAATCAATCAATCAATCAGTCTCCATGGCATTCAGCTTGTGAATAGCTGAAGTAAATTGGCAAATGAGTACAGAAAGTTCTTCAGCAAAAACACAAAAGGAATGTATAAGGTAACAGCGTACCAACTAATTTCTTATGCCTTTAAACTTTAAGATATACTATTATTTTCTCTGAACAGGAAACTGAGATGCAAATTAGTTGTGACCCTACTTAAAAGTATACAAAGAGCTGTAAAAGGCAGAACTGAAACTCAAAAACAGCCTCTATCTGCAAGTTGAAACTGTGCTGTAGGGCACTATGTGAACAAAATCAAAACATTATCAGGAAAGATGGATCAACCCACTTCTAGATCATTTGGTTCCACAGCCTATCTTCTTAAATGCAGAAGTATACTTGCCATGGCATGCTGTCCAGATCTCCCCTTCGGGATGGAGACCTTCATTCCCTGGCTGCCTGAAATCTCAGTGACTGAGTTCTTAGCCCAGCCCCTGTCCAGGAGCCATTAGTCCCAGGTCACATGTCCTTCCAGACGGCAGCCAATACCATAAGACTGGGAGGAGTATAAAATCTTTACCCCTTGCCTCAAGGTAAGATGACTCTGAAGACCATCTCAGTTTTAGAAGTCCCTGTGGGAATCACTCAGGTCTCTGTCATAACTGCATTGTATTGATAATCTGACTTTCCCATTGTTCCAATTTGACTTCTCTCACTCCCTTACGGGTATGGCTCTTAATAAAATTTTTGCAATCTCACCTCCATCTCAGAGCCTGCTTACTAGGGAATGTGACCTCTGACAATAAACATCAGATTGATCCCAAAAGTCATAAAGAATTTCACATTTTGAGCATGTAAGAACTAACTATGGAGATATAGGTTTTCTGAAGATCATTTTTTACCAATTCTTACTCCCTATTTTGGTCACAGAGTTCACACTTATTTTATTTGTTCTAAAATTAGGTGCAATCACTACCTGAGTTGGAGGTTCACAGGAAATAAAACAACTCATATGGATTGTAAGAGACTGACAGTTTAGACATACGTTTTAGGGCATTACCCATAAAAAAAAAAGCATGAAAACTGAAAGTGGTTTTAATCAGCTTATAAATGTTATAAAATGTGAACTGAATAAATATTTTTGTTTGTTTGCTTTTACTCAGGACACCATAAAAAGAGTTTTCTTGAAGTTTGGGGGAAATATGCAAATAAACATGAGAAAGTATCAAATTAAATTATCCGGGCGCTTCCCTGGTGGCACAGTGGTTGAGAGTCCGCCTGCCGATGCAGGGGACACAGGTTCGTGCCCCGGTCCAGGAAGATCTCACATGCCGCGGAGCAGCTAGGCCCGTGAGCCATGGCTGCTGAGCCTGCGCGTCCGGAGCCTGTGTTCCGCAACGGGGGAGGCCACAACAGTGAGAGGTCCACGTACCGCATAAAAAAAAAAAAAATTATCCAAGACAGAAAATAAAAGTAGGTTCTTAAAACAATTAATGATCTGCAAATAACAAATCTGTAAAAAGTGACTGAAAGGTAATTACCTAAATAAGTTCTAAAAAAGCATTTGTGAAAATTCAGTACCCATTCACGACAACAAAGAAACACTTTAAAAGTAAGAATAGAAGGGACTTCTCTGATCTGATAAAGAATGTCTCCCCAAAATCCATATTTAATTGTGAAATATTCAAAGCTTTCCCCAAATTGAGAAAAAGGCAAGGTGGCCTGTTAATAATACTATTGAAAATCATATAGTTTTAGCCAGTGTAACAAGACAAGAAAAAATAAAGCCTCAGGGCTTCCCTGTTGGCGCAGTGGTTAAGAATCTGCCTGCCAATGCAGGGGACATGTGTTCGAGCCCTGGTCTGGGAAGATCTCACGTGCTGCAGAGCAACTAAGCCCATGCATTACAACTACTGAGCCTGTGCTCTAGAGCCCGCGAGCCACAACTACTGAAGCCTGCGCGCCTAGAGCCCACGCTCCGCAACAAGAGAAGCCACCTCAGTGAGAAGCCCGGGCACCACAATGAAGAGTAGCACCCACTCACCGCAACTAGAGAAAGCCTGCACTCACCAATGAAGACCCAATGCAGCAATAAATAAATAACTAAATTTATAAAAAATAAAAATAAAATAAAGCCTAAGAACTAGAAAGCAAGAAATAAGTGTTTGTTATTTGAAGCTGATATCTTCACATACAAAGTGCAAAAGAAGATAAAACTATTAGAATTAATAAGTAAGTTTAGCAAGATAATTGGTTCCAAGGTCAGTATATAAAAGTCAATTGTTTCTAAAGACCAGCAACAAATAAAATATTGAATTTAAAAAATTATACCAGGCTTCCCTGGTGGCGCAGTGGTTGAGAATCTGCCTGCTAATGCAGGGGACACGGGTTCAAGCCCTGGTCTGGGAGGATCCCACATGCCGTGGAGCAACTAGGCCCATGAGCCACAACTACTGAGCCTGTGCGTTTGGAGCCTGTGCTCCGCAACAAGAGAGGCCGCGATAGTGAGAGGCCTGTGCACCGCGATGAAGAGTGGCCCCCGCTTGCCACAACTAGATGAAGCCCTCACATAGAAATGAAGACCCAACACAGCATAAATAAATTAATAAATTAATAAACTCCTACCCCCAACATCTTAAAAGAAAAAAAAATTATACCACTTACAATACCACTAGCAAACGTAAGTTGGAGATGAACCTAAGAAAGGCTATGCGAGATTTCTACTTGCATAGACTACAAGACATCATAGGAAGAAATTTAACAAGATTTAAATAGATGGATACATATGTTATATTTATGAATTATAAAATCAATATTATAAAGATGTCATTAATAAAGATAGACATATATCTGCCCTATGATCCAGCAATCCCACTCTTATTTCCTCAAAAGAAATGAAACCAAATATCCACAAAAAGATATCCAATAATGTTCATACCAACTTTATTCATAAGAGTCAAAAACTGGAAATAACTCAAATGCACATTAATGGACATTTAATGGCTATGGATATCCAGAATGGATTAACAAGTTGTGGCATGCTTATATATTGGAATACTGCTTAGCAATAAAAAGAGAACAGACCACCGACAGACACAACAATGTGGATGCATTTCAAAAACATTACGATAACTGGAGAAACAGACACAAGAGAGTACATATTGCATATTGCCATTTATATAAAACTCCAGAACATGCAAAACACATCTGTAGTGGTAGAAAGCAGGTCAGTTTTTGCCTGAGGCTGGGGTAGAGAAGAGACAGCCTAGAAAGAGACGCTGAGAACGTTTTGGTGTGATCGAAATATTCTTTAACTTGATTGTTAGGGTGATTACACAGGTATATATACATATATATTTCAAAACTCAAACTGTACACTTAAAATGGGTGCAATAAATTTCAAAAGTCAAGATTTAAAAAAGAAAATCACTAGCTACAAGGATAAACAGAATGAAAACTCATTCTAAATAAACTCAGTGTATTCATAAGATACACAGCAATGTGCTATCTCCAGGAACAAAGAGATCCTGGAAATTTTAGACGGATATTTTAAACTCCCTATCAGGATTACAGCAACAAAAAGGGATGATACGCTCAAATTAGATAATTTAAGAAAAGCTTAATTTAAATTTTATTTTTTATTAAATAAAATAATTTATTGAAAAGACATGGGCAGAGTATAGGAAAACTACAAGAGAAAGTGCAGTACCCCGGAAGGTTATCACCTTAAGACCTAAAGGGACAAGGAAGGAAGTGGTTATCAGTACATAAGAGACAATCCTATGCAGAGTTAGGCTTTGATAGGACCTTCAGGAAGGAGGTCTCCAGCTAGAAACAACCTGCAGGGAAGGGCGAGGGGGAACAAATACCCGGGCTCACCACCATCCTTCCCTCTGTCTCCTGCTAGGGCCCCCTTTGCTGAACACACCTGGAAGCCGGAAGGCAAGGACGCTCAGTAATGTTGTTTGCATGGATCAGTCTCTTGGATACAAAGCAGAGTGGAAAAGACTGAAGTATAAGTGTGGAGAGGCAAGTGGAATACAGCATAACTTCCAACTCCCCCAATCCTCTCACTGCCCCCCACTTTTTATTTGGTAGGTCAACAGTGGGCCCAGGAATCTGAATTTTTAAAATCTGTACAGGTAATCCTGATGACCAGTAAGTGATTAGATCACTGCACGAAACTACCTCTCTGCGCTGATCATCAACAGGTAAAATTTTTAATACGGACGCAAACACAAATTTTATGAGATGCTATTTGTAATTACTTTTTAATACTTATACGTAGGTTCCATTCACCTAAGAATGTAAAAAAGCACCGAATATTTATAATACATGATTTCTGGGAGTCTAAGGAAGCCAATACCGCAGGCAAAAGGTACTTCAGTGACTATTAGAGAACTAAGTATTGCCCCTATGACACCTGGAACAGTGGAATTGGGCTTCCTCCTCTCTGGGAGTTAAGAACTTACTACCTTAGTCTTTACCCTTGAAGATTCCCGGAGAGGAGCCCTGAGGGTCACAAGAAATCAGCAAGGTCAAGGAATCCAACTGTTTAACAAATAAGATGACAGTCATCACTCATGGGCAGGGGCATCTTCCCATAAAGGGAGCGGCTGTTGGGTTGAAGCCATTGGTTAATCTCAGTGATACTTTATCTTATTTTTGCAGAAGGAAGGGGGAGAATAAACAACTCACTTCCCAGAGCTGTTCAATTGCTCCCTTCTTTATTTGGAGCCTTTTCATAGAAGGAGAGAATTGAAGGAGGAGGAGAGAAAGGTACTTGCTCTCAGGTGCTAGGCTAAAAAGCTCAACATTTTTCCCTAGCGGCAAGTCACAGGGCCTGCACTAGGACTCTCCAGGTTAATTTCAGTGACAAAATAGAGTAAGATGAGAAAAATTTAGCAAACTTCAACATCAACACAGACACAGTCACAGAATTTTTTTTCGTAGTACAAGAAGCTGTGTTTTTAGTTTTAAAGTACTTAAAAGAAAATTATAATATAAATTCTGTAAGGAATGCACTTTGAATGTATTTTTATCCTGAAATCACGTAATAACCGTATGATGCATACCTCATATGAGAAGACCGTTACTAATGCTTCTACAATGCTTCCTTTCTCGTTTAAATACCACAGTAAGTAGGTGCATAATATTTTTGTTTAGGAAGAGTACATAAGTATGTTCATCCCCAAAATGACACGAAATGTAAGCATGATTTTGGGTAAAATGACATTTAAATGTTTCTAATTTTTCCCACAATAAGACATCAATTCCACTTTTTTTTTTTTAGAAGAGTGGGTGTTATTAATTCCACCCTCTAATTCCTCTTTGTTCTCTAGATCAGTATTTGACACAGTTCTACTAAAAAGGATCTGTTTCTATAGTCAAGGGCTGCAAGACAGAGAGGGCAGCTATGGAAGTTTCTGAGATCAAGGAACCTAAATATGGGACCATAATGAACTGACACAGACAGATGCATGGGTCAGCTTCTATGCGGTCAGTATAGAGAAAGCAATTTCTGTCATGTGACCATAAAGGGTGTGTCCATGAAGTCATCTCTAGAACTCAGGTGGGGAATGAAAGTAATCATTTCCCTGTGGATGTTCTCCTCTGGTTCAGTGTAGACCTGCCCTTAACATTTGTAAGACAGAAGGTTAAGATGACAAATACAGACATATATTTGTTGAAACATTTACATGTGAAAAACAGGCTAAAAACTGAAAAACATATGTTCTACCGCCTTAAAAAATATACCTTCATAATGACAGAGTAGAAAAATGTACAGAAAGCTGTGGCTTTTATAACACTGCAAATCAATAAAACAGCAAATGACTAAATTTAATTATTTTCTGTATAAGTCAGGATATTTTGCTGATGCACCAGTAAGTCATAAGATAAAGACACATAACTCATAAATTAATTTCATGAAGTTTATTTTTCATACTTTCCTTTCCACAAAATCAATAATTATGTTGTCATAATGAAGATACGTTCATAATTTTTATTCAATTGTCAGTAATCACCTAAAGAAGTATTTACAGTAGTGATTTTAAGTGACAAATTTTGACTATTTTCATCCAAAATGTAAATTAATGTATATGTAAAAAATCCCCTAGGGCTTCCCTGGTGGCGCAGTGGTTGGGAGTCCACCTGCCGATGCAGGGGACACGGGTTCGTGCCCCGGTCCGGGAGGATCCCACGTGCCGCGGAGCGGCTGGGCCCGTGAGCCATGGCCGCTGGGCCTGCGCATCCGGAGCCTGTGCTCCGCAACGGGAGAGGCCGCAGCAGTGAGGGGCCCGCGTACCTCAAAAAAAAAAAAAAAAAAAAAAAAAAATCCCCAACCATTTTATATACTTTTTAAAAGATATTTTTCTATAATAGAGTTATTAAAGGGATAATACAAATTACATTTAATGTTTATCAAAATTTTTATTTGATCAATTTCAGTTGCTTCATATAACTAGAATTTTTAAGCAAAATTAAACATGCGTTTATTTTTTGAAAATTTAATTAAATATCATCAAATATACTTATAGAAAGAAAACTATTTGTAATTCTAGGGTTCAATGTTCAGCTAATTGCCGATGTAAAGCACTGATACCATGCGTCACACACCTAGACCTACACAGTGACAAATTTAAGAGTGGTATGAACTATTTAATGTCACAAAATGTTCCTCTGACAACTCCTGCAGCTATTGTCAATACTGCAAAACTGTGAGCACTTCCATAACCATGGATTGGAAAAGGAAGGGAAAAACTGAAACCAAGCAGGACCCTGTGGGGCTCCTGGGCACGGAAGTCTTTCAAACAGTTGCTCATCAGGGAAGGGAGGGGATGCAGGGACAAGGGAGGAGAAGCCAAGAAACAACTGTGCAGCCTTGGGGCAGGGTCCTGGTTCCGCCTCAAGGGATACACATCACAATATCTTTAAGCTTTCTGCAGAACTAAAACCTGCACCAAATGGAAGATGTTCCAGAGACAAGGTCACAGTTTGATAACCTCAAAGCTCATCAGACCACCACCTGAGGCCAGATTAAAGGAGTGCAGGCCCTGCCCAAACCCTGATCCTTCAGCAACCTGCCCTTGAACCACTGTTATAAAACTCCTCACCATATCCTCCCAGGTTGGGACACAGTTTTTCAGGGCACGAGGCCTCTATGGCCCCCTTTGTCTGGCAAAGCAATAAAGCTGTTCTTTTCTACTTCACCCCAAACTCTGTCTCCAAGATGTGATTCAGCACCGGAGCACAGAGGCCGAGTCTTCGGTATCAAAACTGGACTGTAGGTTCTACTGGGAAATTCACTTGTTATACAAAACTCTATTGGATTCAAGCCATCTTAATTGATTTTATTTATTTTTATTTTTGACTGCGTTGGGGCTTCGTTGCTGCGCACAGGCTTTCTCTAGTTGCGGCAAGCGGGAGCTACTCTTCGTTGCTGGGTGCAGGCTTCTCATTGCGGTGGCTTCTCTTGTCGCGGAGCACAGGCTCTAGGCGCGCGGGCTTCAGTAGTTGTGGCTCGCGGGCTCTAGAGTGCAGGCTCAGTAGTTGTGGCACACGGGCTTAGTTGCTCCGCCGCATGTGGGATCTTCCTGGGCCAGGGCTTGAAGCTGTGTCCCCTGCATTGGCAGGCGGATTCCTAACCACTCTTCTGCCAGGGAAGCCCTCAAGCCATCTTAGAGGAAAGGTTTGTTAATCTGTCTTCCCCTTAATTAAATGCCTCCACTATTCAAAGCCCATTCCTAGCCCCCAGCTCTTTCTCCCACCCACTCCAGAGTCCGCAAACCTTCAAGGCATTCAGGTACAATCACTTGTGCTTCAAAGGCAGAGCAGGAAACCTGGATAAAGCTTCCCTGGGACCTGAAGGGTGCTGGTCACCACCACAGAGGTTTGGGATTATGTGTGTAGCTGTGCTGGTGCCGAGCACCAGCATTTATCTGTGGCAGGTCTTTGTGATTATTTGGGGCCCCCTAAAGCTCAGGGCTGGGATTTAGACTAGAGGACCCCACCCCCATGAAAAAAGTTAAACTGATTTGTTTCACTAAATTCACAACTTTTTTTTTTTTTTGCGGTACGCGGGCCTCTCACTGTTGTGGCCTCTCCCGTTGCGGAGCACAGGCTCCGGACGCTCAGGCTCAGCGGCCATGGCTCACGGGCCCAGCCGCTCCGCAGCACGTGGGATCTCCCCGGACCGGGGCACAAACCAGTGTACCCGGCATCGGCAGGCGGACTCTCAACCACTGCGCCACCAGGGAAGCCCCACAACTTATTTTTGTATGAATAGATCAGAGGTTGGAGAAACATGGGAGCTGGGTGAAGGCTAACCCAGCAGGAAAGGTGGAGCCTGTGAGAAACTAGAAAGGTCAGGACTACCTAAAGGCATTCAAATTCAAAAGTAATTCATAAACACTGAAGATTTATTGTAAAGTGTACTCAGTACACACACACATACACACGTATCGTAACGATGTGAGGTGACAGATGTGTAATTAACTGATTGTGGTAAGCATTTCACAATGTATACATTTTTAAATCATCACATTGTGCACCTTAAAAACATCACATTGTACATCCTAAATATATATACTTTTTATCTGTCAATCATCCCTCAATAAAGCTAGAAAAACAAAACTCCTGGCCAAATTTGGCCAGGCTTGAAACCGCTGTGACCCATCCTATGAGACTTTTACCGAATTATACAAAATAATTTGTTCTACAACAACAAATATGTATGTTCCAGACGCAGTGCTTATAGGTGCTACTCAGGAAATAACTTCCAGCCCCCACCCAGTCCCAACCGAAAAACGCAATTCAAGCAAACCCTGATGCTTGAATGTCGAGATCAGTGTTTTCTTCTCTAATTCAACAGATCTCTTATATGTATCACTCTCTCACTCACACACACACACACACACACACACACACACACACAGAGAGACACTCTCACTCTTTTCTGGAATTATATATACATGTAAATTTATAACTTGTATATATATAATTAATTCCAGAGGGGGAAAAAAAAACAGTAGATGTTTTCAGTCATTTGGTATATTTGAGTTTTCAAGAGTATTACCCAGAGGCTATTACTTCTCTCAGCCACTGTCCCTAAAATTCAGGAAGGTTACTATCAGGTGGGCAATAATGTCCGCCTTATGACCCCATATTCCAAACAGCTTAGCAGAGCAAATATAAGATATTTTTGAATTTCAACTACCCTACAGTTCAGCTTACATAGTAGAATGCACTATTAATATTATTTATTATTTAGGCAAAAATTTAAATTAAAAAATATGCTTTTGGACTGTTACCAAGTTCTGCTTATATTTCCAGATGTGGGGGAAAATTCCTTTTCTAATTTATTTTAAAACTTCTTTATTCAAGGCTGACCAAGATTTAGCTTAGGTTAAATTGCACTTAGAGTTGATGAAAATGGTGCTTCTCCTAGAGCTCAGGACTGAGTTGTACCTGTTGTTTTTCCTCTACCTGTGGGAAGGTCTTGAGTCACACCCTAATGAGCATTCTAAACAATCAAGTGGCTTTTATCCAGATTTTACACATCAACAAAAGCAGGAAGTGAATAATAACCGGCCCCCAAAATGAAATATTTAGTAATGCTAGGTGCCAAGCATACTGCTAAAACGCCCTCCTTATTTATTTCCCAGAACCACACTGCAGAGCCTATGAGGATTGCTATTATCATCTCTATTTCACAAATGAAGAGAAGACCAGAGTATTTAATTCAACTGCCCAAGGTCACACAGCTAGTAAGTGGCTTAACCAAGACTCCAGTCCATGTCTGCTAGATTTCACAGCTCAATCTTCCCATCTTTCCCCATACCCCATTTCTTTTTCTTTTTTTTCTTTTTTGCTTGCTGGACATACCTGAGCCTCCCATTTTCTATTCAAAGTTTCCCTCCATTAACTCCATTTCTATTTCAACTCTTTATCCATTCAAATTATTTTTTTGTAATTTTAAATTTGACTACAATGTTTAAACCTATATGTTAAAACTAATATAGCTTCATCTCTGATATAGATTGCTTTAAGGAAAAAAAAAAGATAATGAACACTTTCTACATCCTAACATTTTCAGTATACATCAATGGAAATTAACAAGGAATTTAAACAGAGGTATAAACATATTTCTCCACAGGGAAGAACTCATAACAATAGTTCATATCCTAAGAGGGCCAAGGAATGGCTTGAAAGATTAATGGAATTAACTTTAAAAAGCGATGAAATTTTCATAAAGTGGAGATTCTCATTAGGTATAAAGCAAACTTAAATATGATTTAATGAATTATTAGAAGTGAAACTTCAGGGCTATCTAAAACTGCCCTTAGTCCAAAGAATCCTTTGCAAATAAATAGAAAAATACATTGAAAGAAAAAAATCTTACTGAGGAGTAGAAGGGTCCAAGACCACAGTAAACTAATTTTACTAAATTGTTGATCCATTTTTTGACCTGTATATTACTTTCTGCAGTGTGACACAACCAGTGGTTTAACCCAGACCAAATGGTTGACCTTTACTTGAAAAGTAAATAATCATCTACGAGAGTTCTTGATTCAGAGATGACTCACTGGTGTCCGCTGTCCACGAGCACTGTCCTATATGGACGGACACCTGCTTCATGATTAACCTCTGCTATGGGCTCAGGTGACTTGGACATTGAGCAAATGATTAATGAGTGAAGAATGTTTTTTCCCCTGCTACTTAGAGTGTCTGCACCAAGACGGAACGCTATGGCAACCAGAATATAGAGAAGTGATGGAAGGATGTTGCCGAGTGATGACAAAAGCATTTTGCAGGAAGTACTGAAGCTATGGTAAAATGAATATGAAACAGAAATGAAGCCTTGGGAAGGAAAAAATAAGTAGAGAATAAAGGAGAGGGAAAACTCAAGAAAGCCAGACCTTTAGGAGGAAGACTAAAACTTTACAGACGTGAGACAAAATGGGAAAAATTTCTGGGTAACATGGAGTAAGTAATAGCAATAGAACCTACAACTCAAAGAGTTTTTAGGCCATCAACTAAAATTAGGTAATTTTTCAATCACATTCGAGCAGGTGTGATTCGTTAATCACAAATGTCTTAAACCATCACCAATCATCTTCCAGAAGCATCTAGTAAATGCCAATCGTGCAAGACTAGGGAGGTCCTGTTTGGGTTTTTTTGCAAGAAAATTTCACATTCTTAGTTTTTACCTAGTATGTCACTTTGGTGCACATTAAGTGCACAATAGTTTGCTAGTTTTTGGGTTAGGCTGGCAAACATGATCATGTATAAGAACACAGAATAGGAAAAATATTAGAAATGGTCCGAAATATGTCACTGAGTAGTTATTCAAATGAATGCATCTTGGCCACGTGAATTTAGGCCATATATAATCAAGATGGCATCAAACAGCCACTGAGTTTAAGGTGAAAGAGTGAGCTCAGTTCTCATCTCTGGGAGGCCTAAAGAGAGAAGGAGGATATTCAAGAGCATTTCTAGTGACAAATGAAAGACACAGCTCAGTGTCTGGGGGAGGGGGACCAAGGAGGGAGGAGGGGCTCTAGGCAGAGCCTCAGCCAGCTTAAGTAGGTGTGTGAATGACCGACCCCCTATGTATGCCTGTGCCTGAGATGAGTGAAAGCCACGCATGGGCCAAGGTATAGAAAGATATCAGGGAAGATGGAGGTAAGACTGAGATGACTGCAAAAATGCACGTTGAGGAGAAAGAACGCTTTGCCACGGTAGGTTAGAATAGTCTGGAATGTGATACCCTTCTTCCTTGCTGGCAATCTTATTTTCTTTTGCATCGAAATCCCAGTGCGGGGGCAGGTCACGGGGGAAACATTTGAACATAAAAGTCAGCATGGTTAGAACTATGTAAGACTAGCCCAATCCACATTGCATTTGGAAAATCTGAACAGAAAAGAACAGCAACCAATGTTAACCAAGGAGGGCATTTGGTTGAAGCCAAAAGAATTTAATATTAGTTTCACCCCCTCCTCTTTTTTTTTTTTTTTTTTTTTTTTGTGGTACGCAGGCCTCTCACTGTTGTGGTGTCTTCCGCTGCGGAGCACAGGCTCCGGACGCGCAGACTCAGCGGCCATGGCTCACGGGCCCAGCCGCTCCGTGGCACGTGGGATCTTCCCAGACCGGGGCACCAACCCATGTCCCCTGCATCGGCAGGCGGACTCTCAACGACCGCGCCACCAGGGAAGCCCACCCCCTCCTCTTATATGACCACTCAGGGCAAGTCACTGACAACTTCTCCTGCAGGGTCCCTATGTACAGCATAGAACAGCATGCACCTAACAGCAGAGAAATTAATCAACCAATCAAGCCTCTCAATCCACCTAAACTCTCATCAACAGCTTAAGTATCCTCCCTGATATCACTGCTTGAAGATTGTTGTAGGAGCTGACAGAGGGCCGTGGCACTCAAACCCACAGTGGTCTTTCTGGTATCAGAGCAGGGTTGATTAGGTAATGTCTGCAAAGATAAGGGCCAGATTCCTAAGGTCCGGAATGATCCTTATGAATGGTTCATTCCCTACAGCAGAATCTCAGCCAGAACTGAAGGAGGGAGGGAATAGGCTCTCCAGCTGGGCTGATGTCCAGTAATTGGTCTCTAAGAAGCAACAATTACTTTTCAGGTGTCCTCTCAATGAAGCCTAAATACATGCTGCACTCTCAAAATTTCCCAACTATTCGTTATCTGCAAATCCATTACTTGCAAAGAGCTTCTAGCTTTTGTCCTAAAACACTGAGATTCACCTCCTTCCTGCTGAATATCTCAAAAGGCAGGAAAAGGACAATGGAGCAGAATGTGACTAACCCATCCGTCAGGCCACTTCTGTGACTATTTCTGCAGACCCTTTGTCCCCTCTCAGTCAGTATTAACTATATAGTCCAATTAAACCTAGCGCTGGTGGTCCACAGGGATTCCTTTCATACAAAAATGCAATTCGCTCCCAGATTCTCAGCATTACCTAATGGCCTGCATAGAAGCAGTTGGATGGTCTCTGGCCAGTTCCCCGGGGACAAATTGATCACCATGGCAATAATCAGAAGCTCTCACCCTGTAGAGGGGCAAGGTAATATCCACAGCGCCATGGAGGAAGCATATCTGATTATCTCAGAAGGGCTGCCTCCTTGGACTAGGCTGCTACCGCCGATTAAACTGCGCGTGCGTGCACGCGCACGCGCGCGCGCGCACACACACACACACACACACACACACACACACGGCTAGTGCCAGAATGTGGAAGCAGGCATATGGTTGGAAACTGAGTGGGGGAAACACGAACTTCTGATGCAGCCCAGCTGCCTCTGCTCAGGTGGTCTGGGTCAGCTCTCTGTGAACAGGACCCGCTCAGCCCCAGTAAAGAGCACTGACGGATACTTGCAGAAATACAACTGCACTGAATCCGGAAACCACTTCACCAGCAATACAGTAGGAGGAGGAGAAAAATTCAGGAAACGTGATCCCATGAAAACATTTGAGAAAGTAACGTGAGCCTGCACCCAAACCCTATGATAATTATAAACTGTTTGATTTTACAATTCTTTTGGAGAGCCTACAACTATTAAAGGAGGAACTGGATCTAATTTCGATATTTTTTCCTGCTATATTGCTTTCAGCTAGATTTGCATCTTTTGTTGGAGACATCCTCTGAAAAGAATGTCATTAAAATACAGACGAGAGATGTGTAAAAGAAAATACATACTTGTATTGTGTAACCTCTATAGTAACAAATGCCCAGTGGGCCAAACAAGACCAAAAATCTAGTTTCCTACATTTGTGTGAAGTTGGCATGTTCGCACTGCACAGAGCTAGGGTGAAATTGATCCAGGGAGAAGTTAGCGTATGCATCCTCATTACTACCTATTGTAAAGGCACATACACACTTTTCCTTATTACTCTGTGCATTCGAAGGCTTTCGAAACATGCATTCACAACCCTTACCTTCCTTTAGTGTTGAGAACCATCTAGGGACAGTTCACTGTAGATGATCAAGGGAGGGAAGTATCTTCTAAGCCCTCGTGCAAATTTCCCACCTTTGTGAGGTCAGAGGCTGACATCTAGCCCCACATGACAGGAAAGATGTGGGCTAGTAGTCAGACTGCTTCTCAGGGGGGCTGCCTGCAGTCACTTCTGGGTAGAAAGCTGGGCCCTTACAGGACTTTAATGAGCTTGCTGAAAATCGCACTGAACCCAAACACAGAATGATTTCACAATTAGAAGTTGGGATTTTCTAGTCTCTTACTTTTCTGTCACATTTTTGTACTGGGTGTTAATAGGTCCTTCAAACTCTTTCTAACTAACCCCTTACATAGACTGCAATTAAGGAATTTCAATGATGCTATACCATATAGGATAAATCATATTTCAGATCTGTGAAATATCATCTTTTCATTATCAAGAAACCACTATCTTGTGTTAAACTAATTTGTGTTAAAATAAATGTGGATTTGACACGGCATTTTGTACAAAGTTTCTTTAAACTGCTGCCATTTAAAATAAATAGCAGCCTCTTCTTTGCTGATAGTAGTAAAGATTTAACCTATTAATCTCTGTCTCTTTCCTCAATCAGTGAAGAAGTTGAGATTTGTGTGTCTTATCCCATGGATTCGTGGTGACGATTATATACTTGGCATGTAATATTTTCTCAAAAAATAAGTTACCCATCTCTCCCATTTATGAACCATCTTTTTGTCAAGACTTTATGTTGTGGGACTTCCCTGGTGGTCCAGTGGTTAAGACTCTGCACTTCCAATGCAGGGGGCATGGGTTCGATCCCTGGTCGGGGAACTAAGACCCCGCATGCCATGCAGCGTGGCCGCAAAAAAAAAAAAGACCCTATGTTAAACATCCTTAAATAATAAAGTTCCACTTTCATTCTATTTGCTATTTCATGAAAACAATATGCAAAAAAGAGTAGATTTTAAATCCTCAGACCCATAATTTAGTGAATCTTTGGGAAATTGATTAGAGGGAGTGAGGCAGAACATACCCATCTGTAAACCTCATCACAGATATCTCTCTCTTCCAAATCAACTAAATGTCCTTTCTCACTTCAAATGTCTTCATTCTCCTATTGCCCTCAAATCAGGGTGTGCAAAGACATCCTAAAACAAGATGCCACCAAAACCAAGAGCAGCTGGGAGCCACGGGTGCATTTCATTTGAAGAGGTCTGCTGTTACTTAGGGGAGTGTAAACTTTGGAGTGAGGCAGAGGTGGGTTCAAATCCCAGTTCTACCACATTTGGCTGTTTGATTGCCGGCAAGGGGTCCAAACTTGCTAAGTCTCAGTTTTCTCAATTGTGCTATGGGTGATATCCATCATCTCTAAATGTTATCAAAGACCCAGGTGGATTTGCCGCGGAGCTAGTGAAGCTTAACTTCCAGGACTGCTCGCTTGCATGGATGTCTTCAAGGCCCTCTACCTAATACTGTCTTTCTACTTTTTATTCCTTTTCTTAAACAAAGCTTCTCAACGTGTGTAAGCATCAGGTGCCACAAATCCTGGACCTACCCTTGCATGATGATTAAACAGGAAAATAAACTTAAGGTATTGGTCCACAGCAACTGTCCAACAAATGGCATTATTGTCATCAGACTCACAGGCCAAATGATTAGATCTGGTATTAAGCTGATGCACAGAAGGCTACCACCTAATTGTACTGCTTACAGATTACACAAAGTCTAACTCTAATAACCTAAAAGGGAAAAGAATTTGAAAAAGAACAGATATACGTATATGTACAACTGAATCACTTTGCTGTACATCTGAAACTAACACAGCACTGTTAATCAACTGGACTCCAGTATAAACTAAAAATCAAATAAAAAGAGTCCATCAATTTTAAAGAACATTCGCTGATTCAAGAGTCATTTACCAAACATCTACTGTGTACCAGGCTTTGGTACAAGAAAAGCAAATTAAAAATAAAACTGAAAAATAAAGTTTAACTCATCCTAAAATACACCACACCAAGCTTGGTGAGATGCTAGAACCAAGCTCTAGTGACACATTTGGATTCAGCATTAATATTAAAGGTGTACCATACTTGGGTACATTAGGAAGTAAGGCTTCAAGTTAACTCATCACAGGATAGGTCGACTTAAATGTTGAGGAAACAAACGTAAAAGCCTCGAGCAAACGATGCCCAGGGTTCTAGGGGGAGGGCTCGTGATGCAGACTGTGGGGACCTGATGTTTTGGAGGCTCGCTCGTGTTGCAGCAAGCATCAGTTCTTCATCAGGCTTCTGCCTTTTTGACAAGCTACCCCACCCAGGCGATTCTGAACTCCAGTTAGTTTGACAACACCTGCTTACTGATTAAACATGAAATAAACAGCGGATCAGGTATTTTTCAGGATTCCGTATATGTTCCTGCCTCTGGCTCAGAAGAAAACCAATTTTCTACCGACAGTATGGCCCTTCCCTTCCACAGCAAGAGGCCAGTGGTTTGTACATTTTCTCTCCTGATGGTTTAGCACAATTGCCGATAAAGGGCATGGCATTCGGACATACATCACGATTCCAGCAGGATCGGGGATCTCTTTATATACTTGTGGATAAGGTGGTTTCATGTTAGCTGAAATACAGATCTACTGCCCAGAGGGACAGAATCCTCCTGAAGATGGTGGATTAAGAGCCACAAATGCCTGAAACAAAGTTTCTAGTGGAAGGACAGAATGCTTGCTCTCTGGTTTTGTCCCGTTTCAAACTTGTTATCAATAACAC
This sequence comes from Pseudorca crassidens, assembly GCF_039906515.1. Taxonomy (NCBI): domain Eukaryota; kingdom Metazoa; phylum Chordata; class Mammalia; order Artiodactyla; family Delphinidae; genus Pseudorca; species Pseudorca crassidens. The sequence goes on from NC_090296.1 coordinate 192,900,574, forward strand.
ATGGAAACCTAAGAAGGATGCTTACAAATATACAGGTAGTGCAAAATAAGGAAGGAATAAATGCCTGGAAAAGAATAATGCTCAAGCTACAAAGCAATCCAAACAGGCTGGAATTAGAACCAAAACCAAATACGACCATGGAATGGATGCAAGCATGAGGGAAAAGAAAAGAAAACCAGGACTGTCTCAGGAGGGTATTATTGATACAAGTTTTGTTTGAGTCCACAGTAAAATGCTGTGAGTTTAATGCTGTTGATGCTACTCTTATATGTGCATATATTTCCACTTTTTGGAAGAAAATAGTTCTACTCTATTCTGTGCTGATCAAACTATGTTTTTTTTGGAACAGATTCATTTCTGGGCATAACACTTTAAGAGGAGAAATCCTCAAATTACCAGGCAGCCAAAAGGGGATTGCTCGGATGGTGAGGAGTCTAGAAACTAATGGATACTCCATATGCTAGCTTGAGGGGTAAAAAAGGCTTGTCTTTCTTCAAATAACGGATCGTCTGTAGACTTACTCTGTCACTGCTGGGCAAAATCACGGCTATGTGATGGCTGTACAAAGGCGTGTTAAGTTAACTACAGGAATATACAATGAAACGGTTAAATATCTCCCCAAAATGCAATGGAGAATCCAGTATGGAAGTGAGCTCCCCGTTGTGAAGGTAATCAAGCACAGAGTAAACAGTGACCCAGCCAGAATTACTACAACGTGCTTTCTCTCACTTGCTATTGTTCAGAGAGGAGGGTGGATAAATCCGAGATGCTTTCAGCTCCACAGAGAAGTTTCTATTATTTGCTTCATCTCAGCTAGCTCAGAGTTTGGGCTGCAAGTTGAAGCTGGAGAAGGTGCAGAAAACAAGGAGCAGCAAAAAACAAAACCCAAAAAGGGCATATAGACATTCAGTAAATATGTCCGGAGCACAGACCAAGTGCCATGCCCTGTTCCAGGCAATGGGGACACAGAAGGAAAAACAAAATCCCAACCCCAATCCCTGCCCCCATAGAGCTTATATTCTATTACGAGACATTTACGAGAGGTGGTTTGGTGATTCCCCCCTGCTGTGAGAACACAGAATAAAGTAAAAAGGGCTGTGGGGACTGAAAGGGAAGCATGACTGTGCACAGGGCATTACCTGAATGAATACTTCTCAGTCTAAATAAATCCCAAGATTCCTTATCAATGAAATCTATCCCATATTAAGATTTCATTGGCTGCTCTGAAGCACTGCAGTCTATTCATTCAAAAAGGGCACATGTGCTGCCCCTACTCCCCTTTTAAAGATCCCCAAATGACCATCTGACTCTATCAATATTGACTTCTTTGGAAGAGGTCACCACCTACCAGATGTTACATCCATTATGTCAAGTGAGTTCCCCCTGACATATTGACGATTTCATTCTTCTTGTCTTTTGGCCAGAACCTCCCTTCTACTGAACGTATTCTTGGTTCTATCAGTGTGTACATCTTTGATGTTCCCAACACTATACTGAATCACCAGCTGCCTAACTCCTGTAGCTGCTGTTATCTCTGGCTCAGTGATCTTCTTGAACCTTGACTCCGTTTGCCTTGCTTTAGGAGGACTTTGAACACATTTGCAAATCCCAATTCCAAGACTGCTTCCGTTTACACACGTATCTTCTAAGGCAGCGTCTCTCTTCATGACCCCCAGGCATCGTTGGCAGTGAATGAATTTAGCCCTCACGGTCTCACATAACCAGGGTAAGCCTCTACTTTCTCTCTGCTTTTATGGCTGGTTTCTGCTCAATTCTGCTCACCTTCAGGAATACAGATGTTGGGATCTGGAGGTCAGCCGTGAGGGTGTTTGCGTTAACCTCAGCAAACCACGATGCGCTGATCTCCAGTCTCCTAGTGCACTCCTATTTCTCTCCCTGGAATTAGATGCTCAGCTCTCTGCCAGGGGACCTCTTCCCAGACAGTCTCTGATTTGAACTATCTGAGGGGCTGTTATGGGAGAGTAACAACCCACATAGCTCATGCTTCGTGCTCCACTCCCGGGGAACAATGCTGCGTCCTTGCCAACCAATCAAACCGATACCTCAATCATAGAAGATTCATGTCTCTTTGCTTATATCCTCGAAGGGGGAAAAATAGCTAATGTGATTCTCTCCTTCCTAAAGGCTTCTATGCAGTAAGTGGCTGGGATTAAATTATATAATCACATCATCTGTCTGTTCAAAAGCCTGTCACTCTTTTGCTGCATTTGCCAACTTGTCCCTTTAGCAGAGGGGCTCGATACTGTGAGCAGTGGGAAAGGGAGCATTATGATGTCGAGTCATATCATTCTAAATACCATCAAGGCCATAAAACGGGAAGTCAGTGATAAATAATTTATATTTATCAGAATGACTGAACCTTATTACAAGTTCAGCAATATGATATCCTCCCAGACAGCACAGACGTGGATGGAGAAAGAGATCAGAATTTCAATAGTTGGCCAGGGTTGCACTGAATTCTTGTTTAAAGCCCTACGAACCTGGTGTGAACCTGATTGATCTTTTTGTTTTTGTTTTTGTTTTGCGGTACACGGGCCTCTCACTGTTGTGGCCTCTCCCGTCGCGGAGCACAGGCTCCGGACGCGCAGGCTCAGCGGTCATGGCTCACGGGCCCAGCCGCTCCGTGGCATGTGGGATCTTCCCGGACCAGGGCATGAACCCGTGTCCCATGCATCGGCAGGCGGACTCTCAACCACTGCGCCACCAGGGAAGCCCCTGATTGATCTTTTTTTCACTAGTCCCTAGAAAAGAGGGTGCTAGTCTTTTTTTTTTTTTTTAATAAGTTTATTTATTTTTGGCTGCTTTGGGTCTTCGTTGCTGCCCGCGGGCTTTCTCTAGTTGCGGCGAGCGGGGGCTACTCTTTGTTGCCGTGCGCAGGCTTCTCATTGCGGTGGCTTCTCTTGTTGCGGAGCACGGGCTCTAGGTGCGCGGGCTTCACTAGTTGTGGCTCAAGGGCTTAGTTGCTCCGTGGCATGTGTGATCTTCCTGGACCAGGGCTCGAACCCGTGTTCCCTGCCTTGGCAGGCAGATTCGGGTGCTAGTCTTATACCAAGGAAGTAAGCAAGTCGAAAAAAGAAATCCAATTCAACAAGATGATTTGGAAAAGATAAGACACTATGGCAGTAAGTAAAAAGGCTAAGATGCCATAGTTGTTTCCATTCTTTTCTTCATTCCAAGTTTACCTTTATTCTTAATTCATTTCTTTATTCATTCATTCAGTTTCTTAAATGCCCAGAGTGCGTAAGATACTGTATTAAGAATTGTGGAAGAGGCAACAATGAAGAATAGATATGCTTCTCACCTTCAAGTACTTTACACTCAAATACAACACACTGGAATAAACCTTGGAAAGCAGAACTCCACCTGTATAAAGAAGAAGTGAGCATATGTCCGAGCTCAACACTAATACATTATCTTTTTCTTCATCCTTCTATCTTGATGGTATCTGCCTAATTCAGAGCTGTTCCCCCTTGAAAAGTTTTCTCCTGGGACCAGGTCCCTGGTTTGAAAAGCAAAAGTTCAAATCCACTTTCATTTCCTAAACAGGATACTCAGAGCAAAGTCATTTCTCAAATGATCAATTAAACTTTGTTTAACACATTTTTTTCTGACAGAAAAAATCACTGATCAGGAAGGCCTATCTCTCTGAAAACACTAATCTCTACACACACAACCGCAACTCAAGACTACCTTTTTTTTGGTGGGATACACCTCATGTATGAGCAGTTATTTTTAGTAAATACCTCATGGTGTGCTTGATTAAAAATACCAATCCCTGGAAATATAAATTGATATAGCCACTACGGAGAACAGTATGGAGGTTCCTCAAAAAACTAAAAATAGAGCTACCATACGACCCAGCAATCCCACTACTGGGCATATACCAAGAAAACCAGAATTCAAAAAGAGTCATGTACCACAGTGTTCACTGCAGTTCTATTTACAATAACCAGGACATGGAAGCAACCCAAATGTCCATCGACAGATGAATGGATAAAGATGTGGCACATATATACAATGGAATATTACTCAGCCATAAAAAGAAATGAAATTGAGTTATTTGTAGCGAGGTGGATAGACCTAGAGACTGTCATACAGAGTGAAGTAAGTCAGAAAGAGAAAAACAAATACCGTATGCTAACACATATATATGGAATCTAAAAAAAAAAAAAGTTTCTGAAGAACCTAGGGGCAGCACAGGAATAAAGATGCAGACGTAGAAAATGGACTTGAGGACATGGGGAGGGGGAAGGGTAAGTTGTGACAAAGTGAGAGAGCGGCATGTACATATATACACTACCAAATGTAAAATCGATAGCTAGCGGGAAGCAGCCGCATAGCACAGGGAAATCAGCTCCGTGCTCTGTGACCAACTAGAGGGGTGGGATAGGGATGGTGGGAGGGAGATGCAAGAGAGAAGAGCTATGGGGATATATGTATAGCTGATTCACTTTGTTATACGGCAGAAACTAACACACCAGTTTAAAGCAATTATACTCCAATAAACATGTTCCAAAAAAAAAAACAAAAACCAATCCCTTTTCGCCTTTTCTGCTTGGAGTAATAGTAGCAGTTCAGCTGTATGAATCTCCTCCCCACCTGGCATCTGGCTATCTTTTCTTTTAGGGAAGGCTCCCAGACTTTATTTTCTGGTCCAAAAGCGTTTATTAAATAAACTAACACTAACATCAGAATACATTTTTTTGCAACTCTTCTCCAAATCCCTGCTGCTGCAAGCTACACTTGAGAGACGACCAAGGTGGGAAACCCAAGGGACACAGAGGCAGACTCTAGCTACCAATGAGCAGAGGTCCCGGATTAGTCCCCCGTTCCAGTCACCACAGCGGCTTACGAATGTATTGTCTTCTCCTCCGTACACGTCCCACCCCATTCTCTCCGTAGCCCTGCTTCAGCAGAACCTCCACGTTGAATTAGCAGGTGAACTGGCAAATTCTCAAAGCTGCGCAAAATGCGTCCAGCTCTTTTGTGCCTCTGAGTCTGCTCCTGCGCTGCTTGGCCTTTCCTTCCCCCGCCCTCTTGTGCCTCCAGAATACGAACGTGGCCTTTAAACCCAGATGAGAAACCAGCTCCCCAGGATCCACTCTACAGCCTCTCCAACCGCAGAGGAATGAACCCTTCCCTCCTGCTGATTTTCGATTGCTGCTAACGCAAATTACCACAAACGGAGTGACTCATGACAACCCAAACTTATCATCTTACCGTTCTGAAGGTCAGAAGTCCTAAAACCCAAGCTGTCAGCGGGACTGTATTCCTTCTGGAGGCCGTCGGGGAGAATTCACTTCCTTGCTTTTTCCATCTTCTAGAGGCTGCCTGCACTTCCTGGCTCGTAGCCCCTCCCCCAAACGCTCTGCTCTCTGCTTCCCTCACAGCTCCCTCCCTTCACCAACTCTCAACACTCCTGATTCTTATTAGGACCTTTCTGATTACATGCGGCCCACCTGGATAATCCAGGCTGCTCTCCCCAGCTCAAGAGCCTTAATTTTTTTTTTTTAATTGAAGTATAGTTGATTTATAATGTTGTGCCTGGGAGTGTGGCATTAGCAGATGCAAACTAGTACGTATAGGATGGATAAACGACAAGGTCCTACTGTAGAGCACAGGGAACTATATTCAATATCCTGTGATAAACCGTAATGGAAAAGATCCTTAATTTAATCATATCTACAAAGATTCTTTTGCATGTAAGTAACGTATCCACATGCTCTGGGGATTAGGACATAGATATTTTGGGGGGGCAGTTACTCTGCCTACAGCCCCTCCTTTTGAAGCCCCACTCTGCTCTTCCAAATGTCCACATTAGCTGCATTATATTCCAGTGCATTTGGTTTACAAAAGTCACCCTAACAGTCTTCTAGAAGGTACTTTGGGCCTTTACGTCGTTCCTCCAGTGCCTACAATTTTGCTTATTACTTAGCAGTCAATAAATCGAATTGAATGTTTGTGGAAAAGAAACTCAGGGGGGGAAAAAAAGTAAGGATGATTTAACTGCAAGGCTATTATTTGACAAAAAAATATAATAAACGAATTTTTGCATCAACGAGGATGACAAAGCAAATGGTTGGAAAAACACAATCAGTTCAGCTTTCTGGCATAAGGTCTCACAGATAATCACAGAACAACAAAACCCCACAGGTGTAGATCAGGGGCCGGCAAACTACAGCTCGTGGCCACCTGTTTTGTAAGTGACGTTTATTGGAACGCAGCTGTGTCCATTTGACGTACTGGCTGACATACTGCTTTTGTGAGTCAATGGCAGCTGTTGAGAAGTTGCTACAGAGACTATATGCCCTACAAGCCTAAAATATTTAGTGTTTGGCCCTTTATATAAAATGTTTGCTGACTTCTGATCTAGATAATGAGAGAGATTGAATTAGAATTTTGTTCCAGGCAGGCTGGAGTCAGCATTTTGAAAGCCAGATTCACCTATTCAACTTCCATGGCACGTGAATACCCAACTATTTAGCTGGGCTCTCTTACCGATTAGATTAGAAGGCTGACATACTAATCCAGTCATGAAATTATAAAGCTGGTCTGTTGATATATTTTGAATATGTTAACGATAGCCGAGATAAGGCGGTAGCATCTTCAATTTCTTATCCACTGATCAAACTTCAAATTTCCTAACTCCATCCTTATAAATGTGGATCAGATTGTCTTACCAATACTTAACAATGGCACCCTCAGAAAATTATTTCAACATTTAAGATGCATCGTTTCTACCTCCTACTTGCCTCTTTTGAACGCATGTATAGGCAACAGGCAGAAATAGCCATCCAGTTCTCTTTGATAAAAATCAACCTGTTTGTAAGAGAAAACAGAATGAGGATGAGAAGAAAAGTCAGGAAGTTAAAAAATTTTTTTTCTAAAATATTACCTTTTAACAAAGATGGCTTTGTAGTTTTAAACAAACAAGCAAACAAATCAGCAAGTCACTATTTGTGGTATTTGCATGAAGTTAGAACTTTTCATATATTTGGTCTGAGAGAAAATATTTATTGGTCATTTTTGCCGTATCACTTTAAATAATACCCCTTTAATTAAAAAAAATTAAGATTGAACGTCAGCAGCCACTATTATAAAACTACTAACATTTAACCTAGTTTCTCATTCTCAGGAATTGGAATTAAGAGCCTTGAGTCATAATTCCAGTTCTGCCATTAACCTGCCATGTGAACTACAAGTCACAAACATTTCCATGGCCTCAACTTCCCCATATGTAAAATCATTGTAACAATATCTTCCTCACCTAATTCATGGCACTGCTGTTATAAAATGAGGTAATGTTGGTGAATTTGTGCAAACGCTATACAAATGAAAGATATTATTATTATCTGATTATTGCCTTAACATCTTCCCAAATTGTCTCTGGTATTAAAAATGTTATGGTCATAAACATCTATAACAGTGCTCCGTAGTTGACAATGAAATATTTCTCCTTGTGAATTTCATAGTTTAGATTTTATTTTGATGTAATAAAACGAGCATAATTAACTTTTATTGCGTGCATTATTTGTGGGAACGTTTTAACACGTTAAGTATAGCCATTTATCTCAGCACCACACAAGGATTACCAAATTGAGAAGTGCTTTCTTTAAAAATGGGGTGAGGCTTCCCTGGTGGCGCAGTGGTTGGGAGTCCGCTTGCCGATGCGGGGAACACTGGTTCGTGCCCCGGTCCGGGAGGATCCCACGTGCCGCGGAGCGGCTAGGCCCTTGGGCCATGGCCGCTGGGCCTGCGCGTCAGGAGCCTGTGCTCCGCAATGGGAGAGGCCACAACAGTGAGAGGCCCGCGTACCGCAAAAAAAAAAAAAAAGGGGTGATTTCATTTGGAGATTTGAGTTTGGTTTTATTGCTGAGATTAATAAGATGTTGTTGAAAATGAAACTGTTTTCTTTCCAGCACTTCATATTTTTGCTTGGTTAAAGAAACAGCAGTAATATGATTATATGTCAGTAATTACATATCTTTGCAGAACAGTATCTTGATAGCATATATTTAGAACACAGCCATACCAAAAACATTCAATTACATAGATACAGCTTTAATATTTAACAGCTTGTTTCTTAACGACCATCCTTCTGGGGAGCTGATGTTGACTATGTATAAAGGAAAGCAAGCAGCTTAGTGTCAAATTAAGGGAAGTGGAATATATTATAATGGTGCTTTTTATGTTTTGCTATTCTCACATTCAGCCGAGTATAATGTTTTTATTTAATACGTTTAACTATCGATTCATCTCTCTTATTTTTAGCAACAGGGGCCTTCAGTTTTCTCTAAACACAATGAAGGTTTATCCAGGGACCAAAGTAGGAAAAAAAAAGTCATTTAAATTAAGCATCATGGGGAAATAAACATGTGTAAGACAAAGAATAGGCATTTCCAATAAAATTCCCGGAAAACAACATGCTGAAACCACTGGAAAGGCATCTCAGGAAGTAGAGAAGAAAGCTACCTCATACTCGTTCTTAGAGATGGGAATAGCAGAGAAGCCAGGCTCCTGTTAGGAGCCCCTGTGTTTCCCTTTTACCTAATGTTAAATGTGAATTTGTAAATAAATGGAACTATCCCTAATATATTAATGGTGTACTTTGTTTTAGAAAGGAACCTAGCGTTTTCCCTAAATTTTGACTTTGATTCCAGTTTCACGACTCCTTACTGTAAGTCAGGGCTCAGCTCTTTCTACTAAAAACTAAGGAACTAGGCACGGACTCTAAGAGGTAGAGTAGAGATGCAGACGTAGAGGATGGACTTGAGATGCAGACGCAGATGCAGATTGACCTTCAACAACCCCAGAGAGTAAGGACGTGGCTCAGACTGTTTCCAGGTCCCCATAGCGATAATGACCAGGATGGTTCGGGGCGCAAGATGTCCATCAAACACTGACTCACGTCTCTGGTTGGGCAGAAGAAGCCAGTCTGCCAGTAGACACAACTGAGTCTGAAGTTAAACCACGGGGGTTAAAGTTCGGTGCCACCACTTACTCCGTGTGTGATCCGGGGCAAGCTGCTTAACTGTCCAAATCGCAGTCTCTTAGCTGTGCAACGAGAGCTACTAATGGTACCTACTTTCTGCAAATGTCAGGATGTTTAAGCCAGGTATGCAATTAGTGCTCAGTAAATATTAGAAGAACAAAGGTGAAACACTGCTAGAGAAACATCAAGCAAAGGGGAAACAGTACATGGCAAGAGAGTGCCTGTTTGGATTAGAACAAGTCTTTGGTGGGGAAGCCAGGGAGAGGGGGATGTAGACACAGGTGACTTTTACAGTAGTTGTTAGGAAGAGCACAGGAGACACCTCACCAGCAGGCTCTGGCTCCTTCGTGTCGACGACAGTTTCCTGGGGTTACCCGGGAATCAGAAGGTTTTGACTTAAGTGTCTTGTACTTCCTCTTGACCTTAACATATTGTGCACTGCTGCAGGCCTTTTGAACTTAACTATGATGGCATTAACAATGGGTGTAAATCTGGAGCAGACCACATCCTTTGCACGTGAACCATTGGACACAGTCCTCATTCCTCTGGTTATTAGTGAGCACTTGATAACTATCTGTTGAAGAGCTGATCTTCCTGGTAGTCCTGATGCCCAAAGCTCAGCTTCTCTGTACACGGGTGCTGAACTGAATCTCGGAGACGGAGTTTTGGGTGAAGTGGAAAAGGAGAGCTTTATTACTTTGCCAGGCAAAGGGGGACACAGCGGCTCCTGCCTCGAAAAACTGTATGTGTCCCAACTTGGGGAGGATAGTGAGAAGTTTTATAGTCATGGTTCAAAGAGGCCGTGATCAGCTCGTGGGCATTTTTCTGACAGGTTGGTGGTGAGGTAACTAGAAGTCGGCATCATCAACCTTCTGGTTCCAACCGGTCTGGGGTCTACATACTTGTGGGCAGCACACAGTTAACTTCTCCCACCTGGAGGGGGTTTCAGTCTCTGCAAAACAGCTCAAAGATATTGTTGTGTGTATCCCTTGATGGGGAACCAGGACCCTGCCCCAAGGCTGCACTATTGTTTCTCTTAACTGTTTCTCCCTGGTCTCAAATCCCCTCCCTTCCCTAATTAACAACTGCGTGAATCTGCCCTGTTGGAACCCAGGGAAGGTCATGGAGGCTGAATGAAGGCTATTTGCTATAATCAAAGAAATGGGGGACACAGAAAGGCTTTGTGCCCAGGAGCCCCACAAGGCCCTGCTCGGTATCAGTCCTGTCGCTGTTCCGCTCTGTTATCTGTAGAGCCTCAAGTACCTTGTACGGAGGTGGCGGTGGTCAGAGGGTTGGCTGGCGTTCTTTCTAGCAAATGAGGGCGCTGAGCTCCCCCCCGACTCCGTGAGAGGTCTGCTTTGTGGAGGCAGCAGCTCGTCAGAGGGAAAATGGGCAACGCCAACGAGAACTGCTTCGCTCTGTCCTTCTGCTCTATTCTCCATGCAAGATCGTAATCAATATCCTTTACAGTGAATGGCTTATCAAGGGCTGAAATGGGGAGACAAAGATACTTTCTTTCTGATTCATCTCTCAAGTACTCCAGCGGAGGGGATTCTGATAAAGAAGAGCAGTAAACATTCTCGTCAAACACTGCTCTCCTCCAGTCTGTCAGGAAGGGAATGAAAATGCTGCCATAGAAGCAATATTTCTATGAAATCCTCCCTGACTATTTCCACCAGGGTCTGCCCAGCTTCAAAGCCACACTATTTAAAATGAAAAGAAGAGAGGGCATTGCTATGAATAATGGTAACACGTAGAGGGAAAAGCACGGGAGAATAAGGTAGAGAGATAGCATTAAAATGCCTTTTCATATTCGACACAGAAGAAACCTTATCTTCCAACAACAACAAAAAGTCGGATGAATATGTAAGCTGCTAATACTTCGCTACGTCTGAGATTCCATCTTGGAGTGAAAAGGAATGATTTCATTGGGGCGTCCTGAAAAGAAACGTACAGAGCATGAAGAGGAAGTGTCCACTTAAAGACTGGACAGTGTTGATGATATCACATTCTGAGAAACTGTCTCCTGCCACCAGCTATAATAGCATCTCAGATTTCTACAGGGTTTCACACAGATAGGAAAGGTGGGAGTGGATTGTAGCTGAAACCCCCCCCCCCCTTTTTTTGGTGTTCTATTACCTCTGGTTTCAAAACAACGGAAAGAGCGAGGATGTTCTCTCCATCACAGACAAAGCCGAGGGCTGTTTCTAAGTTAGAGGTTACTTCAAAGTCATTAGAGTCAAAGGGCTTTGAGGGAAGAGAGATCACTAAAGAATTGCAACTATTGCATAACAGCGAATCAGCTATCAACCCAGCAGAAATGAACAAGGTGAAGAGGGCTTCATTCATTTTGAAATAACTGAAATCAGACTCACTGGAAATAATTATGTGAAAACAGTTGGCTCCACAAAGAAAAACCAGGGTACTGAAATAGGCCGGTGAAGCAATATCTTGCACTCAGACCTTCAAATCACCCTAGCCCAGGTTTCTCACTATTGACATTTGGGGCCCGACAATTCTTTGTTGTGGAGTCTGCCCTGTGCCCTGTGGGAGGTTCAGCTGCATCCCTGGCCTCTACCCAGTAAATGCCAGTAGGAACCCCCTTCCCAGGGTCTCCGGACATTCACCAAGGCAGGGGAGGGAGGCAAGGCAAATCACTCCAGTAGAGAACCACAGCCTTAAACCCAGTCTTTTTTTTCATTGACCCATCGTCTGCTGTCCACTCAGATACCCCAGAAGACTCATCTGACATCATCACCAACTTCTCAAACATCACAGGCCTCACTTAAAAATGTGCTAACCCATCCTATCCTTAGTGCACCACCCTTTATTTCACTTTAGATGGTCCTTGAGCAGACCGCTTTGCTTTCTTAGGCACTGGGCTGACAACTCCACCAAACCGTTTTAAGGCCTCTAAAGGCACTTGTTGCAAAGTTGCTGAGTCCTGGATTCAAATCCTGCCTCTGCCACTTGGAAGCTGTGAGACCTTCAGGCAAGTCATTTTCTTTTCTGGGGCTTGGCACTCTCTCTCCCCGTCTCTCTCTCCATATATATATGCATATATACTCAGAATAAAATTATATTTACCCTATAGCAATGTTGCTGATTAAATGACATTATATGCAAAGCCCCCATCAGTATCTGGATGTACTTATTTTACGATAGCTTACAAAGTTGGAAATACATTGCTTAAACATAAAGAAACAATTTGAGGGACTTCCCTGGTGGTCCAGTGGTTAAGACTCCATGCTCCCAATGCAGCGGGCCGGGGTTCAATCCCTCGTCAGGGAACTAAGATCTCACATGCCGCAACTAAGAGCCCGCATGCCACAACTAAGAGCCCACATGCTGCAACTAAGACCCGGCACAGCCAAACAAATAAAAAATAAAAGAAACAATTTGAGGGTAACAACAGGAGGCCAGTTGGAGCTGACGTAGTATTTGATCAACTAGCACAAGAACGAACATTAGCAGTCTTGGAAATGAATGAGTGGTCAGAATGACAGGCAGGAACTCAGGTGGGTAGAGGTCACCTGGGCATTTGCAAGCAGCTTAATGATTATGATGGTCAGGGCCAGGAAATATCAAATTATGGCGTACAAAGATGGAAATGAAAAGAGCTGGTGTTGAGAGAAAACTACGTGTGCCTAAAATAGACACAAGTGAACCAAGGGATAGATTGGTGATCAATCCTTTCTTTCTTTTTTTTTTTTTTTTTTGCTTCCTTGTGTTTCACTAACCAACTATTTTCATTTCTAGCTAATTTGGAAGCTGTCGCCTAGTTGTAAAAGAATTCCCTATTTCCTTTAGATTAATTTTTACCTGCTCAATGTTTCTCTGATTGATTCATCACATCCAAATCAAAACATATTATTAATGAAATATGACATTTCTATAGCACCTACTTTTCAAATACATGCAAAAACAAGTGCCTGAAAATGTCTTACTTGCCTATAAATTCATTCTCAACTATATTTTTAAAGGGAAGGTAAGTTTTAAAAACCCAATGAGTTTAAACAATTAGATTTCAAAAAAATAATACAAACTGCATTGCACTGTAAAACTCATTCATAGAGCGGATTTCTTTATGTCCTGAATCGTACACTAACAATAATTAGGTAAGTTTGAAGATAAATGCACTCACAATCTTCCCTTTAAGTCCAATATTAGTATAGAATTTCACTGTTGCTTAATTAGAAGCTGAGCCGGTAGCCAATATATCATTTTATGTAACAATAGTCATGAGAGAAATTATTGTATAGGAATAAAATAATAAAGCAGTAGCTGACAACTGCATTTTTCTATCAGATGCATTCCTAATAGCTCTATACAATCACTATTAGACCAAAGCCCCAGCTAGAAGCGTCGGGAAAATTAAAACAGACAGGCACCTCTTTAAGGCACTTGGTACAATTTAGTTTGACTTAATAGGATCTGTTTCAGGGAGTCTGAATAGAAGTATAAGCAATTCCACCAAAATTTTCAGACCTTATTTGTGTTAGAAATGGCAGCTGCTTTTGACCATGTTGATCATGGGGTCCTTTAATTTGACTTGCACATAAGATTGGGTTCCTACCAGGTATTATCTTGTTTCTCTACACACTTTAATGTTTCTCCACTTTCATTTCAGTCTAAACAAATGCACATCTGGCAAGAACCCACGGAATAACAAGGTTCCACAAGTCATTATTCTGTGGACATCTTTTCAGGCATGTATTTTCAGTCACTATGTATGTCTTTCTCTGTATCCATTTTTAGGTGTCATGTATGTTATCTCTGTTATATCCAGTTTTATCACTGTATTTTCAAACAACTGCAAAAGAAATCTTGTCTCTATAAAAATTACAAATGGAGACAACTTATTTTCCATCTTAATAGAAAAGAAATCCTATAAATTTTACTATCAAATGCTGCCTCTGTTTTATATGTTTAGAACAAAGATGAATTTCACTTTTATTGCATTGTCTATTCCATTTTTGAAAGAGTTTAGGGTGCATATCCCGACTGTGAAACTTTCCATAGCAACGAGATATAAGAAAGGAAACGGCTTTCTTTTGCATTTTCTAGGCTAAATGGCTGTGAGCTACTTTGATTTTGGCCTTTGAAACGCATTCCTGCAAACATTCACAGATAGGACAAACCCCAAAATTTATTGTGTGTGTGTCTAAATCAACTGAGTCAATTATTTTCATTTTCAAACTATATTTTAATTATGACTAGTGTTAGGGACTGAATTTCAAGGAATTAAAATTATTTTACTATGTACTCACATGAGATAAGAGACTATTTTCTTTGTATATAATCTGGGGGATAGAGAAATGAAACAGGATTAAGGAAGCTCATCTCTCTCTCCCTCTCAATCTCCCTCCCCATCCCCAGGCGCATGCACACAGGCGCGCGCACACACACACACACACACACGCACACACCCCTACATGACCCCCAGGATCTGAATCATGCTGGGATTTGGTGGGTGAAGGAGGGAGTGTGGTCGAGTGTGCGTATGTCAGGGAACATAATGGTCATTGTTGATGGTGTTTAAATTTGGGGGGAAGTTCACAGTTCTAAAATCTCAGACCTCAGGACTTCCCTGGAGGTCCAGCGGTTAAGACTTTGCCTTCCAATGCAGGGAGTGCAGGTTCGATCCCTGGTCAGGGAGCTAAGATCCCACATGCCTCGTGGCCAAAAACCAGAACATAAAACAGAAGCAATATTGTAACAAATTCAATAAAGACTTTAAAAATGGTCCACATCAAAAAAAAGAAATCTTAAGAAAAAATAAATAAAATCTTAGACCTCACTGTTGTTGTGTTGTTTTCCCTCCCTCACTAGACGTTTTGTCATCTATGAGCTGAGAAGCCTCGCCAACTGCAGTAAGGGTCTAATGACTTATTAAGCATTTTCTAAAGCCTGAAAAGTCACCCATCTACTAGCAGTAGCCTCCCGGGTCCAACAGTGCGGCCAAGAAATCCAGATTCAACATTCACACAACCTGGTGCTCTTTTGCAAAATAGTTCTCGCAAAGCAGTGCCTGGAAAATGATATTTAAAAACGAGTAATTGCATGATCAAGGAAATGGGGAAGAGTAAGCCCTAATTTTCAATATGTGTGAATAAAGGGAATTTGTGTTATTCAAATGTAAGGAGCTAATAATATCTCTAGAGGGTGATGCTTGAGAAATCTGGCACCAAAGTTCTCTGTTTGCAGAAAGGCATAACTCACGCAATCCACGTTTATACAGTCCTTGTTTAGCAAAGGTACCTATTACATATTTGTTGATGTTTTCTCACCTTGTGTTGTTGATGCTGTTTTGTTTTTATATGAAGAACTCCCAAAGCACAAGGTTCTGTTTCATGTTTCTCGTGAAATATCTATTTACTTAAACATGAAAGTCTGTTAAGAAATAAAGAACATGGAAACACACACAATAGAGAAGAAAAATTTACTCTGAATCAAAATATGCATGTTCTCAACTTAGTGTTAATTGTTCGTATTAAAAACTGAATGGATACAAAAATTTAATTAACAATATGTGCATAAGGTACAGTGAATGACAATAACATTGACCACCACGTGCCCACCACCCAAGATAAGGAATAGAATGTTTTTGGCACCTCTGAGGGCCTCTGTGCATCACTCCATGACGTCATACCGCTCCTCCCTAGAGGAAACCACTACCCTGAATTTTGGGTTATCCTTACCTTGTTTTGGCACATATGTTGATATTCTCAAACAGTGGGTGGTTTAGTCGCAAATGTTCTGAGTTGATATAAATGGAATCGCTGTCTGAATTCTTCTGCAACTTGATCTTTTTCACTCAATATTATTTTCTGAGATGCATCCAATTTGATGTGTGCAGTGATATTTTATTCTTTTTCACTGATATATAGTACAGTTACATTATTTTAAAAACCACATGAGATGGAAAATTGGCTGTAAAAAGAAAAATGCATCTTCAGTACTTGTTGTTTGAGAGAACTTCTAGCTTTATTTCCATTTCAGCCTTTGACTCAACTTTATACTTCCCCTGGAGAAAAAGAATGATATATTATTTCTTAGTGCACACAGAGAAGTTAGAGATTATTTTGCTCAATTCTCTCACTTTATGTATGAACTGCCTGAACCCTAGGTAGATGAAGGGACCCTTGCAAGATTACAGAACACTTAGGTCTTTGGGCATCTAACCTCAGCCTATATTTCATATCTCCTCAAAAGAAAAAAGAACTTACCCTCTGCCATTCTCTTGTACCTTCTCTTTTCTTCAGGAATAATTCATCAAGATACTAAAAGAGGGGTTGTGTCTAGACTCATTTCAAAGTGACCGTAGGTCCCGATTTTCAGAAAAAAATACGATGATTTTTCTACACTTGGCTAATATTCACCGTGTGGGAACTGGTAGGAGGCAAAGCCTACTTGACACCATAGGAGCCCCAAATACCAAATATTCACTTTCACCACTTCCCTTGCAGTCAGGCATTGCTACAATAGGTGTCCTTGATCTGTCAATACCTAAACTCTTGGCGTTGAATTGGGAGCAAATGACTTAAATCCTTTGTTGTCAGTGGCAACAACATCTAATTTTCAGAAGTAATAATGGCAGATTAGGCCCTCCCTGGTGGCACAGTGGTTGAGAGTGCGCCTGCCGATATAGGGGACACGGGCTCGTGCCCCGATCCGGGAAGATCCCACATGCCGCGGAGCGGCTGGGCCCGTGAGCCACGGCCGCTGGGCCTGCGCGTCCGGAGCCTGTGCTCCGCAGCAGGAGAGGCCACAACAGTGAGAGGCCCACGTACCGCAAAAAATAAATAAATAAAATAATAATGGTAGATTAGAGCTACATATATACAAAGGTAAGAGAAACATGAGTTAATACTGCAAAAATTTCCTCAGCTGCCAGGTACAACTACAGCAAGTTCCACATTAATTCATGGGTATCTTTAGGGCCACAAATTAGAACAAGAGAAGCAGGAAAAAGGATGTTCAGCATTGCTGAGAAATGTTATTTCCCGATGCAACACTATATTGCCCTGATAGTATCTGAGAAGGCTTGGACATGTTAATTGCTCTCTTCTTGTACCTAAGTGCTTTGGCTGCCGGAATTGTCCCTGTGCTCTGAAGCAGTGTCTGTCTCTCATGCTGGCAGGGACGCCACCCACAAACATTTATCAGGAATGCCTGCCTTTTGTTTCAAGGATGTAGAGCAAGAGATGCGAAGTGCTTTCGCAGGGCCTGAACAGTGTTAGTGTCAAGAATGGATGTCAAGAAAAGACACTAACAGTGTTAGTGTCTTAGCATCAAGAATGGATAGAACAGATGTGAAGAAAAGACACTCAACATCACTAATTATTAGAGAAATGAAAACCAAAACTACAATGAGGGGCTTCCCTGGCAGTGCAGTGGTTAAGATTCTGCCTGCCAATGCAGGGGACATGGGTTCGAGCCCTGGTCCGGGAAGATCCCACATGCCGTGGAGTAACTAAGCCTGTGCGCCACAACTACTGAGCCTGCGCTCTAGAGCCTGCAAGCCACAACTACTGAGCCCACGTGCCACAATTACTGAAGAGTGCGTGCGTAGAGCCCATGCTCTGCAACAAGAGAAGCCACTGCTGTGAGAAGCCCGCACACCACAACGATGTGTAGCCCCCGCTCACCGCAACTAGAGAAACCCCAAGTGCAGCAATGAAGACCCAACGCAGCCAAAAATAAATAAATAAAATAAATAAATTTATTTTTAAAAAAACTACAATGAGGCACTACCTCACACCGATTAGAATGGACTTCATCAAAAAATCTACAGACAATAAATGCTGGAGAGAGTGTGGAGAAAAGGGAACCCTCCTACACTGTTGGTGGGAATGTAAATTGGTGTAGGCACTATGGAAACCAGTATGGAGTTTCCTTAAAAAACTAAAAATAGAGCTACCATATGATCCATCAATCCCATTCCTGGGCATATACCTGGAGAAAATCATAATTTGAAAAGATACATGCACCCCAATGTTCATTGCAGCACTATTTACAATAGCCAGGACATGGAAGCAAACTAAGTGTCCATCGACAGAGGAATGGATAAAGAAGATGTGGTACATATATACAATGGAATATTACTCAGCCATAAAAAAGAACAAAATAATGTCATTTGCAGCAACATGGCTGGACCTAGAGATTGTCATACTGAGTGAAGTCAGACAGATAAAGACAAATATCATATGATATCACTTATATGTGGAATCTTAAAAAATGGTACAAATGAACTTATTAAGAAACAGAAATAGAGTCACAGATGTAGAAAAAAAACCTTATGGTTACCAGGGTGGGGGGAAGAGAGGAGAGATAAATTGGGAGATTGGGATTGACATATACACCCTACTGTATATAAAATAGATAACTAATAAAGACCTACTGGATAGCACAGGGAACTCTACTGAATAATATGTAATGACCTATATGGGAAAAGAATCTATAAAAGAGTGGATATATGTGTATGTATAACTGATTCACTTTGCTGTACAGCAGAAACTAACACAACATTGTAAATCAACTATATTCCAATAAAAATTATTATTATTTATTTATTTATTTTGGCGGTACGCGGGCCTCTCACTGCTGTGGCCTCTCCCGTTGTGGAGCACAGGGTCCGGACGCACAGGCTCAGCGGCCATGGCTTACGGGCCCAGCTGCTCCGCGGCATGTGGGATCTTCCCAGACCAGGGCACGAACCCATGTCCCCTGCATCGGCAGGTGGACCCTCAACCACTGCGCCACCAGGGAAGCCCAAAAATTATTTTTAAAAAAGAACGATGTTTACAGTTATGTGTCCTGCACTGCCAGCCCTGAGCACCAGACCCCACATGTCAGGGATGCCTGGATGTTCTTTAACGTGTGTGTGTGTGTGCGCACGTGCGTGTGTGTGTGTGTGCATGCGTATGTGAGTGCAGGAAGTGGGGCCCTTTGAAGGGCAGGACCTGGTGCAGGGGCTCCTCTGGCTTGGATCGCAGGCGGCACTATCCGTGACAGTGTTGAGAGCATGACGGCTGCTCTATAAAAGGCCATTTGCCTAAGGAGAAGAGTGACCATGACGTTCTTCCCAGACTGCTTCTGTGGTCCTGCTCATTGCTTAGTCTCCCTTTACTCCTTACTTACGGGCTTGTCCCCCACCTTCCTGACAGTCCTTGTTGTTGGATATCCATTCATACACATGGACACTTTACTACCTAAATCCACCAGGGTTTTGCACAGGTTCTGTAACATCTCAATATTCCATTGATACGACAGGCACTTTTGAATTTGCTAGATCACAAAATCCAAGTGACTGCAGGTTAGATCAGCTAGATCAGCTAGAAAGTTTCTCTTTCCTTTTCCTTCCAGGTAAATAGGTGTGGAGAAAGAAGATCTCCCTGGAAGTTTTCTGTGTTTCCATAGCCTTTTAAGACTCTTCAGGGGATTTTGATATGTAGCCATTTGTCTAGTTAATTGCCCTGATTTGAAAGAGTACTATATTTTCTTATCTTCCCAGGTGGACCAAATATAATAGTTACAGCTCTTGAGTAGGTCTCTAGGCTAAGTCAAAGGTGTCTTGAAGACAGGAGTGCTAGCTCCCTAGATATTTGCATTTCAAAGAGGAATGGCCCCCAAGAGGCACATGAAAAGATGCTCAACATCATTAATTACTAGAGAAATGCACATCAAAACTACAATGAGGTACCATCTCACACCAGTCAGAATCACCATATTAAAAAGTCTGCAAATAACAAATGCTGGAGAGGGAATGAAGAAAAGGGAACCTTCCTACACTGTTGATGGGAATTTAAGTTGGTGTAGCCACTGTGGAAAACAGTATGGAGGTTCCTCAAAAAACTAAAAATAGAATTACCATATGATCCAGCAATCCCACTCCTGGGCATATATCCAGACAAAGCTATAATTCAAAAAGATACACGCACCCCTATGTTCATAGCAGCATTATTCACGATAGCCACGACATGAAAACAACCTAAATGTCCATCGACAGATGAATGGATAAAGACGATGTGGTACATATATACAACGGAATACTACTCAGCCATAAAAAAGAACGAAATAATGCCATTTGTAGCAACATGATGCAACTACTAATTATCATACTAAGTAAGTCAGAAAGAGAAAGACAAATACCATATGACATCACTTATATGTGGAATCTAAAATATGACACAAATGAACCTACCTATGAAACAGTAACAGAAGCATGGACATAGAGAACAGACTGGTGGTTGCCAAAGGGGAGGGGTATGAGGGAGGGATGGAGTGGGAGATTGGGGTCAGCAGATGTAAGCATTTATATAGAGAATGGATTAACAGCAAGGTCCTACTGTATAGCACAGAGAACTATATTCAATATCCTATGATAAACCATAATGGGAAAGAATATACAAAAAAAGAATATATATATATGTATAACTGAGTCACTTTGCTGTATAGCAGTAATTAACACAACATTGTAAATCAATTATACTTCAATTTAAAAAAAAAGGAATGGCCCCTGGAACTTAGAGAGTTCTCAAGGTCACAAAAGCAGGGACACCCAGGCTATCAGGCTTCTGGAGAGATTTATTTCCATAGTGGGACGAGGGACCTGACACTCATCACATCACCTCAGGGGTAAGACTGTTCCAAGAAGGACGGATGAACTTACTATTCACTATGAGGTATTTAATATGAAATCCCTCTCTGATCCAGAACACCAGTGTGCATATTCAGGGTAAATTTGATGACAATGAATATTAGCAACCATGAGATATAGGCAGGGTCGGTCAAGTGCATTTTCAGACCCCTACATCAAAATAACAAGGAGTGGGGTTGGTGGTGAAGGGTAGGAGGAGCGGGGGTCGTGATTTATTTATTTTGGCCGCGCCCTGCAGCTTGCGGGATCTTAGTTCCCCGACCAGGGACTGAACCCAGGTCCTCGGCAGCGAAAGCACTGAGTCCTAACCACTGGACCGCCAGGGAATTCTGGGCATCGTGATTTTTAATCAGGAACATTCTTGAACCTTATCCCAAATCAACTGAATCAGAATCTCTCGGTATGGGACCCTAAAATCTGCATTTCAATCAATACCCACCCCCCTTCCCAGTGATGCCTTTGCCTCCAAAATGCAAAAGGGGCTAGACTAGAAAACATTTATATGAAGACAGTGGCTCCAACCTGAGATCTAGGACACTTGGAATTCCCTGGGTCCCTTTCTGCAAGTCCATGAGGCCAAAACTCTTCTGATAAAAATACTCTGATGCTATTTGCCTTTTTCTCTCTTATTCTCTTACAGGCCTACAGTGGAGCTTTTCAGAGACCACATGCTGTGTGATGACTTTGCTGCTCTGACAGCTCACGGAAAGTGTATTAGGCACTCTTGTGTCCTAAAAAAATTCCCAGTTTGAATTTCTAATATGATAAATGTTGAGAGAGATAACCGACATAAATAAAGGCAATTTGGAGTCCTCAATAAGGTTTAAGAATGTAAAGGAATCCAAGACAAATAAAGGTTTAACAACCACACTTGTAAGCTGTGTAGGACCTAGAGGTTCATCCCATGCAGCAGGCATTTGCACTCTGAGATTAGCTTAAACCAGTGAGCCTTTAATTCGTAAATATACTGGGGAAACACTTTGTAGATTAGAACTGTTTAATGCCAGTGGGGTACAGGCATACTGCATTTTATTGCAGTTCACAGATATTACATTTTTTACAAATTGAAAGTTTGTAGGAACCCTGAAAGTCTATCAGTGTCATTTTTCCAACAGTATTATTATTTTTAAAACATTTTTATTAGAGTATAATTGCTTTACAGTGTTGTATAGTTTCTGCTGTATAACAAAGTGAATCAGCTATATGCATACATATATCCCCATATCCCCTCCCACTTGTGTCTCCCACCCTCCCTATCCCACCCCTCTAGGTGGTCACAAAGCACAGAGCTGATCTCCCTGTGCTATGCGGCTGCTTCCCACTAGCTATCTATTTTACGTTTGGTGGTGTATATATGTCCATGCCACTCTCTCACTTTGTCCCAGCTTACCCTTCCCCTCCCCGTGTCCTCAAGTTCATTCTCTATGTCTGCGTCTTTACTCCTGTCCTGCCCCTAGGTTCATCAGAACCTTTTTTTTTTTAGATTCCATATATATGAGTTAGCATACGGTATTTGTTTTTCTCTTTCTGACTTACTCCACTCTGTATAGCAGACTCTAGGTCCAACCACCTCACTACAAATAACTCAATTTCGTTTCTTTTTATGGCTGAGTAATATTCCACTGAGATTAATCTCCAAAATATACAAGCAGCTCATACAGCTCAATATCAAAAAAACAAACAACCCAATCCAAAAATGGGCAGAAGACCTAAATAGACATTTCTCCAAAGAAGATATGCAGATTGCCAACAAACACATGAAAGGATGCTCAACATCACTAATCTTTAGAGAAATGCAAATCAAAACTACAGTGAGGTATCACCTCATACTGGTCAGAACAGTATTATTTTTTAACTGTGGTAAGTACATTGTTTTCTTTAGACATAATGCTATTGTATACTTAATAGACAACAGTATAGTGTAAACATAACTTTTTTATGCGCTAGGAAACCAAGAAATTTGTGTGACCTGCTTATTGCAATATTGACTTTATTGTGACAGTCTGGAACCAAACCCACAATATCCCCAATGTCTGCCTGTGCTCTGTCACCCCTTCACTTTCTATCATCGAACAAAAGGATTAAAAACTCCGTACTCCTTTTCTGAAAGGTCACTATTTGCCTGGATTAGACTGAATGTTCACCAAAACTCACTGTGGTCAGTTTCAACGTGTTTGGTAATTTTTAGCAACAAGCAACCACTAATAACTTCTGTTTAACTCCACGTTAAGCAGAAAACCTTTATATTTCAATCCTTATTAGACCACCTTTCCAAAATGCAGTCATTTCTTTCCTTAGAAGGTAAACAAAATATTGTTTAGTTTGTTCTTATTAATCCAGGGTCTGCCAGTGTTTTAGGACATGCATTTAGAATTCCAGTTCTTTTTTTTTTTTGGCCACACTGCAAGGCTTGTGGGATCTTAGTTCCCTGACCAGGGATTGAACCCACGCCCTGGCAGTGAAAGCATCTAACCACTGGACCTAATTGGACCATCAGGGAGTTCCCAGAACTCCAATTCTTATGCTGGAACGTGACTGCAGAAGGCACAGATGAGTTGGTGGTGTACCGGAATGGAGCCACGGTTTTGGTCTGCTACGTTTTTCTAAATAGAATAGCTTGCTCTCTTACAATTTTCCCCTAAAAGCAACTTGAATTAGAATAATACCAACTTGATCTACTTTGTATTTTTCTATTATAAGATACTTTCACATCATTATAATCCAAAAAAACTTACTATATGCTCAGAATATATTCCCATCTACAGAGGGGTAAAGCGAGAATCAGTGGAGTTCATTAAAGCTTTTAGTTAGCTGAGTTCCGCGTATTTATAAATTTAAATTTAGTTTCTAAAAGCTACGTTTTAAAAAGTAAGCCCTTTCTCTAATCTACTTTTATTTGTAACACTTGAAATTTCTGAGAAATATATATATATATATATATATATATTTTTTTTTTTTGGCCGTACACGGGCCTCTCACTGCTGTGGCCTCTCCCGTTGCGGAGCACAGGCTCCAGACGCGCAGGCTCAGCGGCCATGGCTCACGGGCCCAGCCGCTCCGCGGCATGTGGGATCCTCCCGGACCAGGGCCTGAACCCGTGTCCCCTGCATCGGCAGGCGGACTCTCAACCACTGCGCCACCAGGGAAGCCCTGAGCAATATTTTTAAAAAATATCATGCTAAACGCTAAGGAAATACAAACAAATATACTTTTCCATTGATTTAGGACAGATACTAAGATTCTAATGTGTATCTTTTTCTCTAATTCTGTTTGTTTTTAATTCCTATTGCTTTTGGTTTGCTTTTGAAGGACAATATCTTTCTCCCCAAATTCTCAAGTAATGTTCAAGAAAAGTACTATCTGATGGTGAATGTACCTTTCTTCAGTAAATTATTACAGGATTATTCTTTTTATAAGTGCATGCTACTTACTTTTCAATAGATATTATACATCCTACAGTCGTTTAAACTGAAAAGCATTTATGCTTCTATTAATGTTCCTCTTTCCAACTCCTTTCCAAATTAACTTACAGAAGAAAGAATTTACTGACACCATCTGAAGCAAGGTTCCGATTCACCAGGTAACACTAATCCCTTAGGTAAAGAGTTCGAGGGTTCTCCAAACAGATGGGGGAATAAACATGGATCCTAAGTGAACAATGCCTCTGTTACTACAGGAGAGATACGTGACTTCCTTCACACAGCCTCTCCATCTTAACACCAAATAATGAAAGAAACCGTTCCAAACAAAAGCAAGCCATTTCACCTACATGTAGACTTGGACAGTTAAGCTTTGAAATGGCAACTTGATTCCTAGACACTACCACATTCCCCCTGTACACTACCACAGTCCCTCTATATACCAACATACCCTATGTACTACCACAGTCCCCCTATACACTACCACAGTTCCCCTATACATTACCACAGTCCCCCTATATACCGACATACTCACCCTATCTACTACCACAGTCCCCTATACACTACCACAGTCCCCCTATATACCACCATACTCACCGTATACACTACCACAGTCCCCCATACACTACCACAGTCCCCTATATACTACCACAGTCCCCTATACACTACCACAGTCCCCCTATATACCACCATACTCACCGTATACACTAC
Organism: Pseudorca crassidens; assembly: GCF_039906515.1. NCBI lineage: Eukaryota > Metazoa > Chordata > Mammalia > Artiodactyla > Delphinidae > Pseudorca > Pseudorca crassidens. Next base: position 192,925,379 of record NC_090296.1, read on the forward strand.
CACAGTCCCCCATACACTACCACAGTCCCCTATATACTACCACAGTCCCCTATACACTACCACAGTCCCCCTATACACTACCACAGTCCCTCTATATACCAACATACCCTATGTACTACCACAGTCCCCCTATACACTACCACAGTTCCCCTATACATTACCACAGTCCCCCTATATACCGACAGACTCACCCTATCTACTACCACAGTCCCCTATACACTACCACAGTCCCCCTATATACCACCATACTCACCGTATACACTACCACAGTCCCCCATACACTACCACAGTCCCCCATACACTACCACAGTCCCCTATACACTACCACAGTCCCCCTATATACCACCATACTCACCGTATACACTACCACAGTCCCCCTACACTTGCCAACGTGCAGCAAGGAAAATATATTACACACCCCAGTTTTCTAGATCACAGCAATGACTGCTGCTCCTACAGAGTCTGAGCTGGTGAGAGTTCTATGCTCAAAGGAAGAATCCTTGATATCACAGATTCCTTTATCCAAATGAACGGAAATGGTCACCGTTTGGCGCGGGGAGACCAATGAAGCCTTTCTTTGTGGCTACACATTCCACCCAGTCCCATGTCTTGGATGTGCTGCTGCAGAGGGCTTTGAAAATCTGGGATGATGCAAAGGACACGTAAATGATTTGTCTGAATAGACTTAACACCAGAATGGGTCATCTATTACAGTAAACTGGATAAGAAAACCCACTACTTATAGGTAGAGAAGACAGCAATTCACACAGTGCGAGTTTAGAAGTATTGAAAGACTAATTCCAAAACACTTACCCAAGGTGCCACCATGGTATCTGAAATTTACACCATCAGAAAAATCACTACTTTGGGTTAAGGAGGTGTATCTCTAAGTGTGCTCTCCACGGAGCATTAATAGGTGTTATAGTAAGAAAAAAATATACACACAGACTTATATGTTCATTAATATTCATAAATGTGGGTAAATTTCAGGTTTAAATAAATAGCTGCCTTTATTGTCTAACTTAACCATGCTTGGAGAAACCACATAGTGTTCTGAATCTCCAATAATGCGACATAAATAAGTAGTATTTTCCAAACTTGATTGACCATGGGACATGTTTTTTTTTTTTTTTTACAGTGTATCTTATTAGACTGCTTTTTTTGTCTCAGATTAGAAAATGCAACTTTCCCAGATGACCCCTAATAGCACGCAAATGTCCTAACTAGATGGACAACTTATGAAGCCATATCGTTCATGAATATTTGAGCCTGGATTTTTTCTTCTATCAAAATAATTAGCTGCAGAGAACAGAAACTTGCAGTGACAAGAGATTTACGTCTTGGTGTGACTGAAAAAGAATGGGTGATACCTAGAGGGCGCTGGAAGCAGGGGAGGAGTACTGGTGGGCAGGTAAACTCAGGTGCAGAGCTACCCAGTAAGAACTACTCCAAATCCCAGAGAGAGCAAAGAATGCATCAAGTGGAGTTCAGAGAGCATGAGTGAGAATCACCAAACAGACCAAAATAGAAGTGAACAGGGAAAGCAGTGGGCGGCATTAAAGGCAATTTTGGTTCATGGAAATCTTTTGCCTAAGACTACCCTTACCAGGAAAGAAAAATTTCACTATTTCTTATTTCCAGAGGCAGCCAGCTATTAGAGCTCTCCCTGCCTGTAAGCCCTCCGAATGTAATCCTTTCTGCTTTCATCCATAAATGAGTATAATTACAGTGTGCAAAAGAGTGGAGACCTTCAGGAATACAAAGTTAATGCCTAACATTCAATACACTTCGACTTCTCCAAGGCTCTGAAGTTCAACACCACCCATATTTGAACTCCCCCCTTCTACGGAAAATGGGTTAAGTTACTATTTTAAAACCATTCCTCAAAACCACACAATTTTAGATTATGTATTTAGAATTTTCTCCTATAACAAGAGTCAAAGATTCACCTCCTAGGGGAAGCACCTATCTTCATTCCCCGTGGGATATTAGTTTCTACTGTAAAGTGAAGTTCTGGTCAAGACTCTGAATTAATATGTTAGCACCATTCTAACTTTAAATTTCTCAAATATTTGAAACGATGAGGGACTCGCTTGAGCCTAAAAGCCACTTTTCTGCATTGCCTCTCATTATAACTGAAGATAGTTCAAAAGGCGGTGGTGATGGAGGTTTCATTTGGGAAACGTGCCTAACACGTTAACATCATATTCAACGAACACATGATATCTGTTGGGACTGTTACTTTGAACCGGATCCTTTTCCTGCTGAAGGAAAACTGTGTTCTGATATAGCAAGCATTTATTATTTCTTCCACCTACTTAATGTCATGTTTTCCACCTTAACACTCACAGTCAATGAAATATTTTCATGTGAGCTTTCTACTGCCTGTCAAAAGGTGTCATCTGCCTGTTATATGATGTGCTAAGATATTTGTACCTTATCAACTGTTAATTAGCATAACAGCCTGCAACTTTTTTTTTTTTTTTTTTAAATTCAGTGCAGTTCTGGGTGCCTCAGCTTAGGTTAAAAGTGCCGGCTGACAGAACTACTCTCCTTTCACACTTACTACAGGTTCTCTGGATGCTGACAGAAACATTTTTTTTTTATGCTGATAAGTCAGGCTGTCCTGTTATCTAAAAGAGGAAAGAAGACAGGCAAAAAAGTTAGGGAAATGAACATTTCCATAACTTCACCCAGGCCAGCAGCAAAGTAATAGTCCCATCTCTGAGGGGTCTAAGTGATATCTTATTCCCACACGATTTATTTTAAAATATTCAATTCGCTTGATGTTAAAAAAAAAAAAGTATGTTGTTTGCTATTACTATAATAAATGATGTGACGAAGAGTAGCTTGTCCTTTTATATAAGTCCCTGATTGATCTCAAATCCTGTCTTTTCCACTTTTATTCCTCTTCGCCTATCTCCCACTGATTAGAATAATCCAATAACGCTGGTTTAGGACCACAAGTCTCTGCAAAACCACAGGCACCGCTCAGGGCTGGTGCACCTTCAAGGTCACGTGTGATCAGTGAAGAGCCAGCCTAGGGTTTCATGCAATCTGTGGGCAAGAAACAACTCCAGAACAAGGCAAAGGAGTTCTAGGCAACCTTTGAGGAATTTTACGGCACAGAGGAAATTTTTTATTCTCAGTAGCACTTGGCCGCTTTTGCACAAAGCATGACATAAACGACTGTCTTAGGGCAGGCACACAGAAACCACCAGCATCTCCATTCTGAAAGCTTTGCCAGTGGCATCACTGGAACATGGTTTCCAGAGCACACAATCAAAGGCACATAGAAATGTACCAACATGTTACAAAATAAGACAACCAACATTACTTTCAGGCCATTGATACCAAAATACTACTCCAATCAAAATAAAGAAACAAGTTCATTAGCATCGTTGCCTTTTTCTTTTTTTTACACAAAAAGCGAAGCCAGCACTTGCCTCCAGGGTCTTCTCTCCATTCCTGACAAAGTCACAAACTTTCTCATCTCATATCACCATTGGGTCCGAACCTCTGGTTACCAGGTTTCTTTCTGTTGAATGACCTAGATTAGGATGTTCAGTTGGGAGAGCCCAAGCAGTATGAAGATGGAACACCAACCATCTGTGCTCTTCCTCGGGTGCCGTGGCATTAACTGGGTTCCAGTGTGACCTGCAGTGGATCCGAAGTCTCTCCTGGCGCCCCTCCAGCCTCAGGCTCTCCAGAGCTACCCCTGCCCTAATTCTGGCAGGCGAGCTGATGAAGCCAGAATTGCTCTTATCAACTTCTTATTCTCTCTGCACAACTTTCTCACCCTACACCACGCCTATAAAAAGGGAGTCTTTGTGAGAAGGACTGTGTATGCACTCACCAGGAAAAGCTTGGGATCTCTGATTTAAAGAGCAGTGGAGTACATCATTACCCTCATCCCAAATCCCCCAAATACAAAACAGTCCTTCTTGCAAATACCTGTTTTGTGACTCTGTTGCGCCTCCGTACGCTCAGGCTCTGAACGTTATAGAATTTTGAGTGTTAACGTTAAAATAGTCTTCTCAATATGTAACTATTGTGGACATTATTCCTTGGGGAATTATAATTCTTGTAAGACCGAGACCAAGTCAAGCTCATTAATTGGTTATGGAATTTAGCAGACTATGTGTTTAAATCTTCTGTTGAGGGAATTTTTAAAGTCACGTCTGCGTTATTTTCCTCGTCTGTGAGAAGTAAGTACCATCATTAGCTAACTTTAGAAAAACAAGGAATATTTGGGCAAAACTGTGTTAAGAAATATGGCATTTGCTGTCACTCTGTGACTCTGATTTTTTAACAGTAATATTTTTCCTACTCTTTGGAATCCTACATCCAGGAGATGGTGATGGTGGGTGTGCCTGAAATACTGGGTGTCTCTAAGGATAGACAGGGAATAATTAGCATAAAATTCAGGAGCGTGGCTGCCCTGCGATGGGGGTGAGAGGTAAAGAGACCATAGAAGAGGGTGCAAGGGGCATCTACGGTATCGGTAATGCCGGGTGGTGGGTTCACAGATGTTTATTTTATTACTAGGCTTTTTACCTTCCATAATATTTATTGAATGTATTCTTCTGTGTCAATTAAAACTACCATGTGCCTGATATTCAAATAGCACTGCCTGTTAATGTTTCCACACAACAATGCACCTTATGTTAAAAAAGATAGTTCTTTATTAAAATGACCATACCATCCTCACATCCTATTACCATGTAAACACCAGAATAATGAAATGCTGTATTTTAAGGAACGTTAAGAAAAAGAATGCCAGCTTCTAAAATAGAAGTTTTCCGACTACATCTGTTACTATTAACACATATTCTAACCTTAATCTCGCACACATGCCGTGATTACGGGGTGCTTTCTGACTCACTCTGCTTCTCTCAAGTTAAAACCTTCCTCGGGGACTTCAAACTCTTGGAGTTAAAAGCCCTTTTGAGTTTGCATCTTTCTCAGCAGTCGGTGATGTTTTAAAAAATCCCAGTGAATGTCCTTTGCCTCCCTCCAGAAGGAGAGGGGTGGATACCAGGTTGTTTTTAAGATCTTCTTCTGGCTCTAAACATCTCTGATTCTGTGACAGTCAAGGAGTGTTCGCTTTCTTTTCCAGCTTCTCTGTTCTCAAAGTATCGCTTCCTTCCCCATACAATCGAAGAAAAAGAAGACTGCTTGGAATTAGGAATTACTTTACTCCCTGACTTCTCACTGCTTTACTCTCCAGTGTGACTAACCAGCAGAAGACCCCCTACGCCCTCCCACCCCCTACACTCTCCCCTACAAACACGCACACACACACACACGCACACACAGTATACTCAGAGCCTGGACTCACAGACTCTCCAGCTCACATTTAACACTGCTTCTACTGATCTGCGCCCCATACTCTTTCCCTTGTCTGAATGACAAGAACTAACATTCCTTGATCCCTCTGCTATGCCTTGTGCTAAGAAGCTGACTCGGATTACCGGGTAGTTAGTTCTTAGCCTTTGGGTTTTGGAGTCAGCGAGTCCTAGATTTGAATCTCAGCTTAGCCCTTTATTAGCTATGACACCTTGAGCAAAAAGATGTCACATCTCTGAGCCTCAGTTTCCACATCTGCAAAATGGGGATTATGCAAGTAAAAATCTTACAAATGTTTACAAAGCGCTACTAGAATAGAGACTGGCACACAGATTGTTGATAAATGACAGTTATTTCTACAACTATTATTCGCCTTACTGCCAGCGCCGCTACGCTGACTGTTATTTCTAGGTTTTTGCTCCTTGGCGTCTTGCCCAAGGCTCTGATACTGGATTTTCCTGCCTCCCGCCTGGGTTTTGAATCCCTTCTCCTGACCCTTTGGTTCCTGGGCTTCTGTCTGATGCTCCTTACATGGGTGGTCTCTTAGAGTACTGCACCCTGAGGCCCACCTACCCTCTCATCTGAAGACACACTATTTACTTCATTCTATTTCCTGTTTCTTCTTTTCCCCTTTTTCCAGTTCCACTGAGATCTAATTGACATACAGCACGGGAGACGTTTAAGGTGTACAGCGTAATGATCTGACCTACATACATCATGAAATGATGATCACAGAAAGTTTAGTGAACACGCATCGTCTCACATAGATACAAAATTTAAAGAAATTTAAAAAATAGTTTTTCCTTGTAAATAACTCTTAGGATTTACTCTCTTGACGATGTTCACATACAACATACAGCAGCGTTAACTACGTTAATCGTGTTGTACATTGCGCCCCTAGTACTTATTTATTTTATAGCTGGAAGTCTGTGCCTCTCGACCCCCTCCATCTAATTCCTCCCCACCTCTGGGGATCCCAAGTCTGATCTCTTTTTCTGAGTTTGTTTGTTCTTGAAGTCTAACTGACCTACACCACTACTTCTCTATACTTCAACCATAATTACCTCTCCTGTCTAGCAAACCTCCCAGTCTTATTCTGAAGACTCCAGGTAAGACACCTTCATATAGGGTATCACTTAATCCACATACAAACCCTATGAAGACACAAGGTCTCTGCCATCTTCAACACATAAACTCTACCTCTGGTCTTAAGACAGCTTCTTCAACTCCCATCTTCTCCCAGTGGGATGGGGCACAAATGAAATCTGCTAATTCACATGGCCTTTCTTAACTGCAAGAGAGGCGGTGAAGTCTAACCTTTTTTATTTAAATTTTATTTAGTTAGTTTTTTGTTTATTTATTTTTGGCTGTGTGGGGTCTTTGTTGCTGCACACGGGCTTTCTCTAGTTGCAGCGAGCGGGGGCTACTCTTTGTTATGGTACGTGGGCTTCTCCTTGCGGTGGTTTCTCTTGTTGCAGAGCACGGGCTCTAGGCTCGCAGGCTTCAGTAGTTGTGGAACACGGGCTCAGTAGTTGTGGCTCGCAGGCTCTAGAGCGCAGGCTCAGTAGTTGTGGCGCACGGGCTTAGTTGTTCCTCAGCATGAGGGATCTTCCCAGACCAAGGCTCGAACCCGTGTCCCCTGCATTGGCAGGCGGATTCTTAACCACTGTGCCACCAGGGAAGTCCAGTGAAGTGTAATCTTTAATTGGGTGGCCATAAACCCTGCTAAATTATTAGCATGAAAGAAAAGGAGAACGGATCTTAAGAACAACCAGCAAGCTGCCCAAGGAAGGTAATTGTGTTTTCATTTTATATGAGGACACCGTGGCTCAGGGAAATGAAGAGGTCCCAGGAATTGCAATCAGGTTTATCAGACTCCAGAGCTACCGCTGAAGGTACTGTTTAGTTCTACCTGGTTCCCTGTGTTCACAGAGAATGGAGCTGCCTCCAGCACATTCTGTCTGGAGATTCGTTACAACAGAAGGCCCTGATTTCCCCCCTTATTCTAGCTAGAAGATGGAAGCAAACTCTTCTCTTCAGTTATTTTAGCCACAACATGATTTTTACATACCCTAGTATATTGTTACTTCTCTTAACAATATTTACTAAGCAATACACAATTTTGCCAAGTACTCATAGGAAAGAGTTCTTTAGCGCAAGGTTGCACAGGCTGTGTTCCTTACATAGCACAAAATATTTAAAACCAGTATTTAAACAAGGTTTCTAGAAAGCAATTTTAACTAACTCTGTGGCAAAAAAACTACAGACACACAAAATTTTAAAAGATCCTGAAATAAAAACACAGAAATTATTCATATTACTTAAAGGGGAAAAAAAATGTCGAGTTATTTGAATTATACATTCAAGTCATCCTTTTAATGTTTGCTTCAAACCCACATTGTTCTGTTTTTCAACACTGAGAAAACTACCATTTGGCGTTCTTCACAGACACACATGCCTGGACTTAGAGTTAATGAAGAGCTTCCGTGCTGAGGTTTTTTTTTTTTTTTTGAGCTGGGGGAGTGGGGTTTAATATCATTCTGTTTCTCTCAAGGCTGTATTTGATATTAGAGATCAATAATCACATTATCCTGTGCTGATAGATGCCTCTAACACAAATAATTCTCTAAAGGATTTGGAAACCATCATGGAAGGCATTTCATATTAGTTATTAATGGCTGGCTAAATGAGGGTGCTTTTCAATTTGCATATGGAATCTCCTCACCCTCTTACCAGGACAAATACTACATTAATCAGGGTGGGCTATCTGCTTAAGAAATAAACCCATCTCAGTGGCTTAAGACATCAAAAGGACACTTTTCACTCACATTTCCTCATAGTTAAGGGTGGTAGGAGGGCTCTGCTTCACATGGCCATTCAGATACAGCCCCCTTCTCGCCTGGGGCTCCACTCTGCAGGTTCCAGAAATTCTCTCCATCCTGCCCATGAGTGGAGAAAGAGTGGAGGATGTTGGGTAGGTGGGAGGTTTTTGAGAGGCCAGTTCTAGAAGGCATACCATATCCTATTGGCTGGCACTCAGTGGCAGGACCACATCTAACTGCAAGGGAGCTTGGGAAATGAGGTGTAGTGATGTGTCCAGCAGGTAGAGGATTAGAAGGAAATGGGTTTAGTGAGCACCTAACCACCAAACATCACTGAGTCTCTGTCACAAATACCGAAAGAAATTGCTAGGCCAGGAAAAAGAAAAAAACCCAACCTCCCTCCCACCAAAAAAAAAAAAAAAAAACCTAAAGAAACCCCCAGGCAGTTCACTTTAAAAGTTTTATTTTTTTAATTAATGATGATACAATTAAAAATGATGACCTTTTATTTATATTAGCAAAGCTAGTGAGAGTAACAGGTGTTCTAAATTCAAGTCAACGTTTATAAGCTATTTACAAAAGCAGCTGTCTGAAATCAAGTCTTTTTCTGTTGTGGTAAGATATTCACAACATAAAATTTACCATTTTAACCATTTTTAAGTGTACGGTTCAGCGGCATTAAGTACGCTCACATTGTTGAGCAACTATTACCACTATCCATCGCCACAATTTTTACATCTTCCCAGGTTGAAACTCCGTTCCCATCGAACACTGACTCCCCATTCCCCTTTCCTCAGCCCCTGGTAACCACTATTCTACTTCCTGTCTCTATGAATTACACTAGTCTAGGCACCTCGTATAAGTGAAATCGTACAATATTTGTCCTTTTCTGTCCAGCTTACTTCACTCAGCATAATGTCTTCAGGTTCATCCAAGTTGTAGCACTGTCAGAATTTCATTCCTTTTCAAGGCTGAATGATCTTCTATTGTACGTATAGACCATATTTTGTTTATCCACTCATCAGTGAACATGTGGACTGTTTCCACCTTTTGGCTATTGTGAATAAGACTGCTATGAACACAGGTGTACAAATATCTGTTCGGTTTTTTGCTTTCACTTCTTCTGGATCTATACCCAGAAGTGGGTTTGCTGGATCATTTGCTAACACTATCTTTTGAGGACCTGATCTACTGTTTTCCACAGGGGCTGTAAAGTCATAATAGTTTTTGGAGACAAATTTGTGACTGGCTTCTACAAACGGTTGTAATGACTCCTTTGTAAAGGTATGGTCCCTATTAAAAAGTTCCCTGGATTGGGGGGGGGGTTACGTGTTTTCAATTTAGCTCTTTAAGAACTAGAATATTTTAATTTCACTTTTCCTTTTGCCACTAAGTAATAAAATACATTGAATAGTTAGTTGTATTCTCTGGGAGGCATAAAGAATAGGAAGTTGATACAAAAATGTGTGTTGAAAGCTCTGTCCCATCCCTAACGTGACACTGGTATCTAACAGATTTCCCAGAAATGATGGGACTAGTTTATCACACCATGACTAAAAATTAATCTGAGAAAATCTCTGTAGCACTGTAAATTTTAACTTCCAATTAACAGTTAAAACCTGACAGCAACACCATTTAAGACTTGATATCATCAGCTGTGTTCTTCCCCTGCTGCCCCTCGGACAAGCATCTGGATAACTTTATATTTTGTCTTCTCCAGATTTTTTTCTATAGTTCATTTCTGCATAAGTATTTAAAAAATTAACTAGGGTGATGAAAACCTGAGTGCCTTCCGGGAGTTTAACCCAAACAGCAAGGGGTACTGGATGTTTGGGTTTGATTTTATTCTCTCTGCCAATTTAGTGTTTCTGAGTACAGGTACTGTCAAAATTCAAAGATACTATGAAAATGAAAAGCAGGTACTGTGGAAATGAGAGTGCATTTGAACTAAACCCTTAACAGGGAGATTGATTTGGAAACCTTTGGTTCCTTAATAATATGATTTTTAACTCAACTATTTCATCACAGAGAGATGATGGTACGGTAATATTCTAGGTTTCAAAAAATATCTGCAAGTTAAGCTCTTCCAGGAAGAAAGGCTGGAAAATGACACTGGGTACAAGGTTTGTTGGCAGATTATTATATTTGACGGCAGGACATCATAAAAGATGTCTTTTACCCCTTCGTGTCTGCCTATCATCAGGGCTAGTAGATTTCGGGGCCAGTTCTGAAGCATGTTTATTTTAATTATTTTTATTTATTTTTTTAAGTTTTTGGCCTCACTGCCCAGCATGTGGGAATCTCAGTTCCCCGACCAGGGATCGAACCTGTGCCCCCTGCATTGGAAGTGCAGAGTCTTAACCACTGGACCGCCAGGGAAGTCCCTATTTTAATTATTTTTAAATAGGATAGCATTTGGTGCTTAACCAACAGGAGTGCTTACATCACGTATGATGTGAAATGGAATTATAGTCTATACTCAAATGCCATACACTATCAAGGTTTTTCAATGTTGTACCTTGAATTTGCATGGATTTCTCTCCCTGTGTTTGAACACACGTATTCACAATAGTTTGATAAAGTTCCTGAAATAAAACTCCTATTAATTTGACGTTTCCTTGAAGCTACTTCTTTCGAAGAGAAATAAAATCTAGAGTAGCTTCTCTTTGACACTATCTTTTTAAGGTGTAAAGCCCTAGAAAGAAGAGGCTGCGTGTGAAATCCATCACAAATCTTGCACAATGGGTGTAATGTGGACAGTGGAGAATTTAGTAACTTCCATAAAGGAAAACTGAAGTCTTTTTTTTTTTTTTTGCGGTACGCGGGCCTCTCACCGTTGTGGCCCCTCCCATTGCGGAGCACAGGCTCCGGACACGCAGGCTCAGCGGCCATGGCTCACGGGCCCAGCTGCTCCACGGCATGTGGGATCTTCCCGGACCGGGGCACGAACCCGTATCCCCTGCATCGGCAGGCGGACTCTCAACCACTGCACCACCAGGAAAGCCCAGAAGTCATTTTTTAACATGAATCTTGTGTATAATTTCATGTCTGGCAGCATGGACTAGTAAAATACATAACATTATAAATAACGGACTTTTAGGCCTCACCTTAACAACCACTGTCAGGTACACATTTATATGGCTTCAGGGTTGCCGTACAGGCAATCAAAGTGGCAGGCAGCCCTGAAATCACTTTAGAAGCTTCCCTTGACCCATCCATTCATTATACAATCTCCGTATGAGCCCCAGCCACTCTTAGGAATATTCAACTGTCCCAATACTCATGCCCCTGGAGTTCTTAACCTGTACACTTATTCTTGTCTCTCCCACTCCCGGGTGCTATTTTTATCTCCTTCCCTGTTCTTAGGATTAAAGCAGCCACCATCTTTAAGGACCACTGCTTTCCCAGTATTTTCTCCCTGCCTATCCCTTACCAACCAACTTCTCATACTTTTACCCTCCTTGTAAAACAAAAACAACCCCCCCCCCCGTTATTTCCTTTTCTCCTCTTTTTCTCACTTAAATATATTAATGTATTTCCTGGCATCCTATGGAAGTTCCCTGCTCTCTGCTAGGAGGGCAGGTGCTATGACATCACCAAACTGGGTTCTAGCCCCGGCCTTGCACAAGGCACTTCTCTGTTTTCTTATCTGTAATCAGAGGAGAAATTGATCCTAACACATATAGATTGTTCTAAACATTAAGATAACAGAGGCAGGTATCTAGAGCAGCAGAGGAGGCCTCAGGAAACATCTTCTATTATTTTTATTACTCTTCTTAAATGACTTCCTTTCAAATGACACCTGGAGGTTCTTCCCATCTGACTACTCAACTTTGTTCTCAGAATTCAGGATAACATTAATTCAATACACTTAAACACTTAAATTCTGTCCTGCGGCAACGGCTCCTAGCACCGTGTTTCCTAGGCTGACTCACGGGTATTCAAATAGGCTATTTGTCACGTGAATTGCTGGGGCCTGTGCTTATAGTATAGACTCTAATTTTAAAGATGAGAAGCCTCAGGCCCAAGAGTATGAAACAATGAGGCACTAAACTGACGCCAAATATTGTGAATTTACTAAGTGCCACCTAACTGTACACCTTAATACGTATAAAATGGTAAATGTTACGCGTATTTTACCACAATTAAAAAAAAAATCATCTGGGAGGGAAAAAAAAAAGGCATAAACCGAGAGTTGCCTTCAGGTTGTATTGCCTTCAAGTTGTATTCAGGATGGTGACCCAAATCCTGTTCGTGCCACCGAATTGCCTGCGCACGCCCTCTGACTTGTTATCCCCGAAGGAAACTAAAATAGCTGCTAAAGCCTCCACGTTGCAGGCTTTTCCACGGAGAACTGAGATCTGGGGAAAAGGCAGCGGCTTCCGTCCTCCCTGGGGGTATCCAGCCCCTAGTCCTTTTGACTCAGCCGCACTCGAAAGAGAAGAGAAACCTCTCCTGGCAGGATATTTGGCGGCTACCTACAACAGACCTGCGCCCAGGGAGTGGGTTCTCAGCCCAGCCGCTGAGCGGATCCTGAGGCTACACGCCTTCTGCCCGCTCAAGTGTAGGGCCAGGCTGCCGGAGCCTGGAGCTCAGACAGCCCGGAGGCGGGCGGGGCGGGGCGGGGCAGGGGCAGGGGAAGGGGCCCGATGGGCGTGGCCTAGGGCCGAAGGCGGAGCCTGGCAGGAACCTTCTGGGCGTGGCCGAATCTAGAGGGATCCGACTGGCGCCTGGCTAGCGCGGCCTAAGGAAGGGGTGGGGCGTGGCCGGGGCCCGTGGGATGTGGCCCTGGGGCCCTAGGGCGCGGAGAACACTAGACCGAAAGGTGAAGTGGGCGGAGACTGGGGAGACGTCAAAGGCCCAGTTCCTGCGGAGGGTCCCCGGGGAGAAGGCGGCGCGCAACGAGTGGAGGGGAGGAGCCCGGGAGCCGGAGCGGGCGCGGGAGCTGTGGGCCCGGTAGGAAGAATGGGGTCGCTGCCGAGCTGGGCGCGTTAACTCCTGCAGGGACCCCGGCGGAGGTCCGCCCTGGGAAGGAGTCTTAAAGCAGTCCCTAAGGCTTTGGCTTGTTGCTGCCTTTCTCCTGGCGCTCGGGGGGAGTTGCAAAGACGGGGATCGTGGGGCTGCGAGGCCTGGGAGGTTGGCCTGGGCTTGCAGCTGGCTGGTTGCCCAGAGGTCTAAGTCCTGCAAAGGCTGACTTGAAGCCCGAGGCTCAGAGTCCGGCGCGGGGCGAGGCCCGAGGGCCCCGCGTGGCTCGAGCTCAGGGTTGCTCGACAGAAATGCTCCGGGGTCGTCGCTGGGCCGCTGTGCTGGGATGACGGGTCGGGGGTGGCACCTACTCCACGCTTGTTCTCCTCTAATAAGCTTTGAAATCATACCTCTAAGCCTTGGGCCTCAGCTTTCGCCTTGATTTTACCGTCATGGTCCTTCTATCGTAAAGATTCCAAATACACTTGGGTGCGGATATGATCATGGTATTTACAGCCACGATGTGACATTTGTGAAGACACCTCAGGTGCAGTGACACCTGGGGCGGGAGCTGCGTTTAGAGAACTAACTCCTTGGTTGGACATACGAGTTTATTCGTCTTTAAATCACCTCTCCAGTGGAGGAAACTGGAGATAGGAAGCATTGACTCCTATCCTAAAGGATCGTCACATTCACTGTCATACAGAATGAACGTCAGTAAGAAAAGAGCCCTAAGACTTAGGACTTGGCCGGTTACATTTTATTTTACATGGGCAGTAGGAGTGTACAGCCATTATCCTGAAGGTCTGATGTAATTCCAGAAATAACCAACCCCCTCTCAAAAAGAAACAGTGCACAGGGCAAAGAGAAAGAGATCAACTTGCTGACTGCTGATAATAAGATAGCAACTTAATTTTAAAGAGGATAATTTGAACAAAGAACTCAGAGTGCTACTTTGTGAAATTCTGTATTCATTCGTGGAGACTAGATGTTGCTTTATTGTTATAAAAGTGACTAAAATGTATGCAATGTAGATTTCTGGAATAGAATAGCAAAATACGTTTTATTTCCATTCCTTGATCTTAGAATCATAATAGAAAGCCCCAAGCCTATATTTTTTGACAGTTAGTAAAAGCTAATCGCCAGGGGTCTTCTCTGAGCTCTGTACATGATAATACTAACTTAAGACAGTTTGCAGTGTGCATAGTTAAATTTTGACCCAGACAGGAGCAAAGAGCAACAGGTCATTTAGAGTCTTGAAAGGTCTGTGCCAGTGTACTTGCTGCCTTCTCAGCCGGCGGCTTGGCCCTGAGATCCCTGGGATTATAGTAGGTAGAGGACCCCTATGTAAGGCTTGCAGAGGTTGCTCTCAGAATTAAGCCTGAAGACAAAATAATGAACTACAGAGAATGGGAGGAGCTACTGAAAATAGAATGGAAAATATCCATTCTTGCTTCCATATGCTTTAAAGTGTTACTATCTGAGGAATCTTTCATCCTTCTCAAACATCTTAAATACCCCAGTGAACCATACAGTAACATTGCTGAGAAGCCCTTAAGCTGTGTTCTGCTCTATGAACTTCATTGTTAATAGGAGAACCTGAGATGGTTGTTGAATGTGTTTTTCACATGCCAAACATGACCTCGTTCTTCTGTACTCAGTGGTTCATGTTTTTCTAAAAAAAAGTTTCATTTTAAAAAGCCTTCTCATTCATAGACGTCTCTCCCTCACTTAAATAAAAAAAGGAAGAAGAAAAATAAAATATCTGCTCCCACCTAGTCACCTGGCTCCCACCTCTGTCCCCTTCCAATGAGGCATGGCCATGTGACTTTCTCTGGTCAATGAAATTTAAGTGGAGTGCCCTGTGTCACTTCCAGGTGGAAGCTTTAAAAGCCAATGAGAGGTGCACCCCACTCTCTTTCCCTCTGCCAGGGTGACCACCAATTTTCTAGGTAGTGGTGTTCTGTTGGCCTGGGTCATGGAATGAAGACGATCAGAAGAGCCCCCATCACTCTGTGTTAGACACATAGTGTAAGCCAGAAATCAGCCTCTGTTGTGTTTGGACCCCAGGATTTGGGGACTTGTTTGTTAAAGCAACATAACCTAGCCTATCCTGACTAAGACACTCAGGGTCTGAGCCACGCGTCTCCAAGAATTACTGGTCTCCTTGGGAGCCTAAAAGAGGGAGGATGCTATAAGAAGTGTGCTGTTGTGACCACTGTCCCTCTTACTGTGTGGACTTGTTTCCAGAATGCTCTGGAACATCGTGATTTTAATCAAATGTGGAAAAAATGGCATTTAGATGTTTAATTCTATTCTGTAAGGGCAGCCAGTATTAAAGTGTAAAGTTTCAATGTCCATAAGGGATAGGAATTAAGGCTCTCATTTTCATTTTGAAAAACATTATCTATCTGTCTGTCTGTCTGCCTGTCTACCTATATTTAAAATTTTCCAAC
This sequence comes from Pseudorca crassidens, assembly GCF_039906515.1. Lineage (NCBI taxonomy): Eukaryota > Metazoa > Chordata > Mammalia > Artiodactyla > Delphinidae > Pseudorca > Pseudorca crassidens. The sequence continues at coordinate 192,940,971 of NC_090296.1, forward strand.
TTCCCTGGTGGTGCAGTGGTTAAGAATCTGCCTGCCAATGCAGGGGACACGGGCTCGAGCCCTGGTCCCGGAAGATCCCACATGCCGCGGAGCAACTAAGCTTGTGCGCCACAACTACTGAGCCTGCGCTCTAGAGCCCGTGAGCCACCAATACTGAGCCCATGTGCCACAACTACTGAAGCCCGCATGCCTAGAGCCTGTGCTCTGCAACAAGAGAAGCCACCGTGATGAGAAGCCCGTGCACCACATCGAAGAGTAGCCCCTGCTCGTCGCAACTAGAGAAAGCCTGCGCGCAGCAATGAAGACCCAATGCAGCCAAAAATAAATAAAATTTAAAAAATAAAACAAAATTTTTAGCATCCTTCCAAGTTTTCCAATATAAAGGAATGTTTATGGATTCATTGTTAAGACACACAATTCTTTCCAGATGTAGTTATATCGGTGGATGCATTTCAGAAATTACTTTGTCATCAAGGGACACTTGAAATGAATCATCCAAACTTACCATTGACTAATATCTAATTTTTTTTGAAAGCAGCTTCGAAGGGTAATTTAAGTATGATTTCTTGGCTTCCTTATTTTGGATCTAAGAGGATCAGACCTAGGTTTTGCTCCACATCCTGGAAGCAGTGTGTTCCCTCTTTTCCTCTGACTTAAACAAAAGTGAAGCAGGAGCATTTAGCTCAGGGCAGAGCCATGCTGCATTCTTAGGGTTGTTGGCTATAAATCCACTCTCCCTAGAGGTTAACAATCAAAGTTCTCCCCCTCTCACTCAGACGAGTGATATGATGATGATAAATTGCTTGGACATGACTGCCCCGAGCTCTGGTGTGATGAATTATGTTGTTCAGGGCACGACCAAAGATTCTCCATTGTCTGTCGACAACATTGAATGTTGGCAGTTTTCATAAGTAGCTTTCTGCCAATTTTGGTCTCTGCTTTGCATATGAAATTCTCTGTTTTCACAGGTCATGGTTCTTAATTCTTAATCATCTCTGTCTTCCCCTGAATTCACTTAGCTCATCAACCTTTTGTTTTTTCCTGTTCCTCCTCACGAAAAGGCTGAACTGTTCTCACAGTTGCGTTCAGTAAACATTGAGTCTTTCTTCACGGAAACTGTTAAAATAATAATTATTAGTCCTTTCCACTAAATCCAGAGTAATAACAGCTTATCTTGCAATGGCTTAATTGGGTAATTATTTAGTGTTTGAAAGCACTTTGAAAAGACTATTGGTAAATATTATGAATTTAATGCTCTGTTGTATAATTGAAAGTCCACTGCAACCACAAAATCCTTAGTATTATTGTGTACCAACAAAGGTGTGTTTCTTAATATTGCTTACTATTTTCAAAACTGTATATGTATTGATTTTTGAAATATTTAAAGTATTTTCATACACTCTCAAAGTTATCAGGTTTATACTGTCACATTTCTAGGTCTTATGTCCTACATTCCTTATGTCTCTGAAAGGTTAGATGTCATTAGTCTTGGACTCTAAAAGTTTGGAGGAAATATAAAGTGGATTCCCCAGTTCAGGGGTATTTCACATCATACAGCTGCCACATCTGTTGTGTGTGGTATCTGCTTACCTTTTCAGCAAGCTTTCCTATTAAGCCCTGACAAATCACTGCAATAATCATTTATTTACTCAGAGTCCATACACTGAGCTGTCACCTCATTGGCATCAACATTTGTCAAAAAGGATTAGATTATATTGCATATGCCCAGCCAGACCCTTCGACAGATTTTCTACTCGCTTTATAGACCCAGAGCCCCCTGGTTTAATTAAAGGCCACTTCCGTGGCTTGGACTACACAACCTCTATTACTGACTGTATTAGTTTGCTAGGGCCGCATAACGAAATATCACAGGCTGGGTGACTTAAACACCAGAAATTGATTTTTTTCATCATTCTGGAGGCTAGAAGTCCAAGATCAAGGTGTTGGTAGATTTTGTTTCTTTTGAAGCCTCTCTTTTTGGCTTGCTGATGACCTCCTTCTCCCTGCATCCTCATGTGGTCTTCTCTCTGTGTCCTAATCTTTTCTTATAACTACACAAAATAGTCATGTTAGATTCGGACCTGCCCTAACAAACCCATTTTAATATAATTACCTCTTTAAAGACCCTATCTCCAAATACTGTCACATTCTGAGATACTGAGGGTTAGGACATCAACATAAGAATGTTTGAAGGGGGTACAATTCAGCCCATCATACTAGCCTACAATAATAATGGCCTCTAGAAACTATCATTTTGGGAGAGTTTTTTTTTTTTAATCAAATTTGAGCAATCAAGTGATAACTACAAATCTTCTGGAAGGTCTACTCAGTTCAGGAACTTCTTAACATTACTTGGAGGAGAGTTTTATGCTTATGACTTAAAAGATTGAACTAACTAGATTAAAATCAAAGCAACATTATTAAATGAATTCTATTGGGTTGGCCAAAAAGTTCATTCGGGTTTGGCCGAAAGATGTCATTGACAAGCCCGAACGAACTTTTTGGCCAATCCAAATATAAGGTTTATTAGGCTGTTAACCATAAAATGCACGTAAGCGAGTTTACCTTGCTGTCTGAACTATAATCATCCAAATATTTATGATGACAACTCACAAATGTTTCTTACCTAAAATCAAAAAAGTGCCATGACTAGTCTGCATACTTATGCCATCAAAAAGGGCAACAGGATATAAAATACACTCTGGTCCTATCGCACATCTTCTCCCGAGAGGGTGATATCTTGTGCTCCTGCTGTTCGACGTGTTCTGAATTCCTGCCTCAATATTATCAACTGAAAATGTCTATGAAAGCCAAAGAGTCTCTGAAGGAAGATGATGAGCCCAAGAGGAAGCTAGATAAGCTCTTAAATTTGCAGAAATATTGGGAACGTGAAAGCCTCAAAGACCTCAGTGTGACCTGCCCGTATCTACCATGCAGACTAGAATTGATTCTGGAAAACTTTACAATATTCAGCTTTGGAATAGAATCGTAGTCTTTTTTTTTTTTAACATCTTTATTGGAATACAGTTGCTTTACAATGATGTGTTATAGTTTCTGCTGTATAACAAAGTGAATCAGCTATATGTATACATATATCCCCATATCCCCTCCCTCTTGAGTCTCCGTCCCCATCTCCCTATCGCACCCCTCTAGGGGGTCACAAATCACTGAGCTGATCTCCCTGTGCTGTGCAGCTGCTTCCCATATCCACCTCAATACAAATAACTTAATTTTGTTTCTTTTTATGGCTGAGTAATATTCCATTGTATATATGTGCCACATCTTCTTTATCCATTCATCTGTAGATGGACACTTAGGTTTCTTCCATGTCCTGGCTATTGTAAATAGTGCTGCAATGAACACTGGGGTACATGACTTTTTTTTTTTTAATATCTTTATTGGAGTATAATTGCTCTATAATGGTGTGTTAGTTTCTGCTTTATAACAAAGTGAATCAGCTATACATATAAATATGTCCCCATATCTCCTCCCTCTTGCGTCTCCCTCCCACCCTCCCTATCCCACCCCTCTAGGTGGTCAAAAAGCACCAAGCAGATCTCCCTGTGCTATGCAGCTGCTTCCCACCAACTATCTATTTTACATTTGGTAGTGTATATATGTCCATACCACTCTCTCTCACTTCATCTCAGCTTACCCTTCCTCCCACCATGTACTCATGTCCATTCTCTACGTCTGCGTCTTTATTCCTGTCCTGCCCCTAGGTTCTTCAGAACCTTTTTTTTTTTTTTTTTTTTTAGATTCCATATACATGTGTTAGCATACGGTATTTGTTTTTCTCTTTCTGACTTACTTCACTCTGTATGACAGTCTCTAGGTCCATCCACCTCACTACAAATAACTCAGTTTTGTTTCTTTTTATGGCTGAGTAATATTCCATTGTATATATGTGCCACATCTTCTTTATCCATTCATCTGTCGATGGACACTTAGGTTGCTTCCATGTCCTGGCTATTGTAAATAGAGCTGCAATGAACATTGTGGTGCATGACTCTTTTTGAATTATGGTTTCCTCAGGGTATATGCCCAGTAGTGGGACTGCTGGGTCATATGGTAGTTCTATTTTTAGTTTTTTAAGGAACCTCCATACTGTTCTCCATAGTGGCTGTATCAATTTCCATTCCCACCAACCGTGCAAGAGGGTTCCCTTTTCTCCACACCCTCTCCAGCATTTGTTGTTTGTAGATTTTTTGATGATGGCCATTCTGACTGGTGTGAGGTGATACCTCATTATAGTTTTGATTTGCATTTCTCTAATAAATAGTGATGTTGAGCATCCTTTCATGTGTTTGTTGGCCATCTGTATATCTTCTTTGGAGAAATGTCTATTTAGGTCTTCTGCCCACTTTTGGATTGGGTTGTTTGTTTTTTTGATATTGAGCTGCACGAGCTGCTTGTATATTTTGGAGATTAATCCGTTGTCAGTTGCTTCATTTGCAAATATTTTCTCCCATTCTGAGGGTTGTTTTTTCATCTTGTTTACAGTTTCCTTTGCTGTGCAAAAGTTTTTCAGTTTCATTCGGTCCCATTTGTTTATTTTTGTTTTTATTTTATTTTCTCTAGGAGGTGGGTCAAAAAGGATCTTGCTGTGATTTATGTCATAGAGTGTTCTGCCTATGTTTTCCTCTAAGAGTTTGATAGTGTCTGGCTTTACATTTAGGTCTTTAATCCATTTTGAGTTTATTTTTGTGTATGGCATTAAGGAGTGTTCTAATTTCATTCTTCTACATGTAGCTGTCCAGTTTTCCTAGCACCACTTATTAAAGAGGCTGTCTTTTCTCCATTGTATATTCTTGCCTCCTTTATCAAAGATAAGGTGACCATATGTGCATGGGTTTATCTCTGGGCTTTCTATCCTCTTCCATTGATCTATATTCCTATTTTTGTGCCAGTACATACTGTCCTGATTACTGTAGCTTTGAAGTACAGTCTGAAGTAGCCTTTTTTAAAAATTATTTTTTAAAATGTCTTTTTCAGTAAACTGAGAGCCAGAAATCCTTAGAGGATTGTTACGTGGGTTTATAAGAGTATGTTCATAATATATGGGATAATTGGCTGATGGCTTGGAATGAGCTGCGAAATATTTTTCCCTTCAAAAACTGTTTTTAGTTGGAATTATTGTGGAAGCTGGGTGATGGATACATAGGGGTTCAGTATACTACTCTCGACATTTGTGAACATTTTTAAAATGTCCATATTAAAAAATTTAAATAAAAGAATAGATTTTTACAAAAAGAACTGAATTATATATACAATTAGACAAATATAATTATGTAATATAATTATATAAATATATATAAAATTCATTTCTTCTTTATATATATAATTATATATATACTTCTGTGATGCAAAATTTGATACCATCAAATTTTCAGGGACAGGTTAAATGTGAATAGTAAGCAAATAAATTTGCATGCATATGTAAGAGAATTCACATGTAAGTAGGATGTGGTTTTTCACTCCCAGTCACTCCACAGAAAAGTATTGTTGAAACCTTTCTCTGGGAAAGGCTACAAGGGTGTCTTTGCTATTTTTAACCTAGGTTATTTGACATGATTTTATTTATTGCTCCCTGGTCTATGGCACATCTTATCATTTCATGAGTCAGTGCTCTTCTGCGAGTTATAGAGTTTCCCAGGCTGAGGTTTCTCCAAGTTCAGTCTTTATTTATTTATTTAATTTATTTATTTTCGGACGCTTTGGGTCTTCATTGTTGCACGTGGGCTTTCTCTAGTTGTGGCGAGCAGGGGCTACTCTTCATTGCAGTGCGTGGGCTTCTCATTGCGGTGGCTTCTCTTGTTGTGGCTCACGGGCTCTAGAGCACAGGCTCAGTAGTTGTGGCGTACGGGCTTAGTTGCTTCACGGCATGTAGCATCTTCCTGGACCGGGGCTCGAACCCATGTCCCCTGCATCGGCAGGTGGATTCTTAACCACTGTGCCACCAGGGAAGTCCCCAGTCTTTAACTTTAGAGACTTTCCATTTTTCACTGCACAAATCCATTTAACGCAGGAATTCCAGAAGAGACCACTGGCTTCCAAAGCAAATCTAAGGCCTTACATTGATTCCCCTCTGCTTCTGTTGCTTTGAACTTGCCCCCTTATCATCCAGAAAAGAACAAATTCCAAGGGTTCCTGTTTCTCCTGGGGAACTAAATATTTCGGAGCAGCTGAGTGCATAATTAGCAAAGATTCTGCTGTTTTAAATAAGACTGAGACCTTGACCTTACAGCCATATTTGACCTGTTAGGCGTCCAGGGAGAGAGAAGGTTCCGGCAAATCCAGTTGCAGTGTTCCTTTTTGACTTTCTTCATTCCTCCCAGGCACTGTCTTTTCACTTTTTTGTCTATCAGGATATTTCAGTAGATAAATTAAAATATTTCAGGCTAAGAGATGCAAGTTTAAAATGGTCTCTGTGAAGATTCCATATAGTTCTATATATTCTTGTCCATTGAATGTCATTTGGTTGTTAGATTTAAGATATGTAAAAGAATATATATAGTTTCTAGCATTAGGGATACTTCATGGGCCTTTGCTATTACTTATTCTTGCTACAGTGAGGTCAAAAACCATTAGTTTTGAAATTCCTTTGCTTTCTAATAGACCAAGTCAGAATTGCAAAAGATTTTTTTTTAATGTGGAGTTTTCAAAATGCATTATGTAGGGATACTGTGTTTTTTTGTGAACCTGTTTCTACTTATGTTTATTTTTGTGTTAGTAATACCTTGGCTAAAATAAGTTTTCATTAGTTATTCCTATATAATGTGGTGACTTTACAACATTGGCACTAAAGGAGAGTTCATTTATATTTTGTTTCTCTAAAAAGAATGATGTATTAAACTTTAGAGTTTTATTCTATAAAAGTTTGAAAGCTTACTAAGTAGTTGTACTATGTCTGACCACACTGTCTCAATCCATATTCTTTTACACCATATAATATCATATTTATATTTTTAAATCAACATCCTTTAAAATAATGTCAACAATTATAGGGTCAGTAAAAAGGTCTGAGAGTTAAAATTGGATAATAGCTTTCTTTGCCTAATTAGAAGTCAAGATTATATTTCTGATGAGTTGGGGGAAGTTATCCCCAGAACAGGAGTTAGTTCTTTAATAGGCCAGAAAAAATAAATTGTTACAAGACATTGCAGAGATGTTAAATGCCTTTTAGTTTTCATAAACTCAATGTAATATTCATCAGAGTGGATGAATACATTTATCATTCATTAGTATTCCTCAAATTTGTCAAATTTGATTCATTCTCGTATCACCGTTAAGGGTGTTTGCTATGCCTATGTACTACCTTCACTACTAATTGCTTAATATATTTTTTTAAACCAACTCACTGTTTTCCTTCAGCCTCATCCTAAGCAAAAATATCCATGAAATCACAGGCTTGCAATGTTTACTACTTTTTTTCTAAGACACATTAAAATAAATAGTTGTTTAAAACTTTTTAAATGCCCATATATCACCTAAAATCAGTGTGAACACCAGTGGACTATATATCACACCTTCTGAAAACACTGACCAAAAAAAACCAGATCGACTTTTTCTACTTACCTCACTGCCCACTAAAAATTAAAATAGTTCTTGGTTGTAAAGCTAGCACAGACTCATTTTCAGAATAGTTTCTGTACTTGTACTGTGATGATTAGAAACTGTGAAAACACTAGAAAATGTATATACATATGTATGTGTATCTAAGTACACATATACACAGGTAATGTGTCATTTCAGCTTTTATTTAGGAAAGAGGCAAAAGTTTTCAGTTGCTTAGACAATCAGCATCATGTATTTGAGGGCTAATCACCACCATTATTTTATACTAGTGCCTCTACTTTGCTTTTAGTCATAAGCAGTATAAAGGGTGATCATAGAAAAGTAATAATCCGGGTAGTGAAATATTTTTCATTCATCTGCTAGAAATAATTTGAAGTTAATAGTAAATACTGTAAGGGACTTCCCTGCTGGTCTAGTGGTTAAGACTCCACGCTCCCAATGCAGGAGGCCGGGGTTCGATCCCTGGTCAGGGAGCTAGATCCCACATGCACACCGCAACTAGGAGTCTGCCTGCCGCAACAAAAGATCCTGCGTGCTGCAACTAAGACGCGGCTGCAGCCAAATAAATAAATATTTTAAAAAGATAGTAAATACTGTAGTGTGGTTTGTTAAGGATGGTTTGCCTTGATGGGAGATCAGAATAGAATTAGAAAGATATCAATAGTTTTTACATTCCTTGTATAGCAATGTTGTGCCTGATTTTCTACTACGCGTATATCCCCATTTGTTTAATGTCTAAACTCCTGGGAGTGGCTGCAAAACCAGTTTAGAGGTCATTTGACGCCTCTTCCCATAGAATCAGAGAAGTTGTATCTGGAAAGAACGTTACAAATCACCTTGCTTGTTAATTCCTTTGTTTTATTAATGAGAAAACAGGCTCACAGACTAAGTGATTTACCCAAAGACACACTCTGAGCATATCAACTTTTTTTTTGGTAACGTTTAAGTAGTTGGTAAACTTGTAGCTTTTCCTCCTTTTGGGGAAATAGTGATATTTTCATAAAGTAGGATGTTGTCCCATCTGTGTGCATTCTTCCATTTTTAAAACAGTAACTTAACATTAATTTTTGGCGGCACTTAAGGTATTTTATAGCTTCTAGCTTTTTTTTTTTTTTTTTTTTTGCGGTACGCGGGCCTCTCACTGTTGTGGAGCACAGGCTCCGGACGCGCAGGCTCAGCGGCCATGGCTCACGGGCCCAGCCGCTCCGCGGCATGTGGGATCTTCCCAGACCGGGGCACGAACCCGCATCCCCTGCATCGGCAGGCGGACTCTCAACCACTCAAAAAGCTAGGAAGCCGTAGCTTTTTTTTTAATTGAAGTCTAGCTGATTTACAACGTCGTGTTAATTTCTGCTGTACAACAAAGTGACTCAGTTATACAGATAGATACCTTCTTTTTCATATCCTTTTCCATGATGGTGTGTCCCAGGATATTGAATACAATTCCCTGTGCTCTACAGTAGGACCTTGTTGTTTATCCATCCTATAGATACTAGTTTGCATCTGCTCATCCCACACTCCCAGTCCATCCCCCCGCTGCACCCCCTCCCCCTTGGCAACCACAAGTCCGTTCTCTATGTCTGTGAGTGTGTTTCTGCTTCGTAGAAATGTTCATTTTTGTCATATTTTAGATTCCACATATAAGTGATATATAGCTTCTAACTTTTGTTTGTATCAAATGAAAGATTAACCTATTGCATATTATCAGGAACGATATCTGTTGCCTTCAGTACATTGGAACAAGAGAGGGAAACTGATATATTTTTAAGCAGCGTCAAGGTCTATTTTCCGTAGTAAGTAAAACTTCTGTTCTTATGGTTAGTGCTCTTGGATTCAAACCTCCCTGAGTTCTTGATTTTTAATCTATGTCTAATAACAACAAAATAATAGAAAACTCATCATCAGATGTAATAAAAGTAAGTTTTGATATGAGTTCATAATGAAAAATGTATGAAGTGAGTTACTGTGAAGAATAGGGCTAAGAAGTGGAAGTTTAATTTCATGTGACGCCCAAGCAAGAACTCGCGTTAGAGTAGGGTAGCAAGGGCCATAGCATTTACTTATGAAATTAAAGATCACTTCTAAAGGAGGAACAGCTAATTTTGTTTATGTAATAAGTTTCTGTCGCTCCACAGCTTGTCGGTAAAAGCATCTTTGAGCACTTAGAAAGCACATCTGTATCCGCGCTGTGTTCCAATTAAAAAAGTGTTATTAGTTCTTTTTGGAAACTGAGCCACGGCGTAGTTCTGAGATCTCCCAGGCACTCATAATTCGAGAAAGGGAAAATTAGTGACCATTACCCGCTGAATGCCGTGATTTGCCATCACCAAGAAGGCAGGCAAGTCTTAATAACACAAGAGACATTTGCCAGTTGGTAATTCCTCTGCCGTGAATGCTACCGGAGAGTCCATATTCCAGATCTGCTCCCTGTGGCTTCAGACCTACAGCAGCTCTGAAGCCTGTGCCTTCTCTCCAGTCACGTTAATTGACTTCTCATCCATAAACGTTTCTAGAACGCCCGCCATGGGTCAGTCACGATGCTAAATGCTGGCTGTGACGCGGTTCTCACTTAACGCTGAGCAGACAGGAGGCTTCCTTGAGAGTTAGGATAATCCGTTTGCAGTTCTCCTGCGGTGTCTCTAGAGAGTATCAGAGGATTAGGGGGCTCTCCAATGATCACAGCGCCTGGCCAGGCTCTGCAGCGTGTGCCATTTGTCACTGACACAACATACTCACTTTACACCACGGCTTCAAACCAAGGAGAGTGTCGGGGGCTGGGCGGTGCTCTTCTGAGCCTTACTCTGACGCTTGCAGAGAGCATCTCCACTCATTCCTCTCTCAGTGATAAAGACCAAGGTGCATGGACATATACACACTGCATATGTATATGTATAACTGATAGACTTTGTTATGCAGCAGAAACTAACACACCATTGTAAAGCAATTATAATCCAATAAAGATGTTAAAAAAAAAAAAAAAGACCAAGGTGCAGCTTCCATGCTCTGCTCAGATCCGAGCAGAGGAGAGGTTTCCTGCCCACAACCTGTTTTTGCTTCGTCCCTGTGTGGGACTCTGGCTGTGTCCCCTAGTAGTGTCTTTGGTGGCCTTCCTTCTTCCCAGCGTTAGTGACTACAAAGATGCCAGGCAGACTCTTATGAATGCTGATAACCTGGACTCCATTCCTGCCATACAGTCTTTGTTTGGCCCTTTATTAACCGGCAAACATTTTCTTTTCAGGAGCACCTTGTTCGCTTGCTGTCATAGCTATGTAACGCCAGTTACTTCAAAATTTAGCATAAGAGTATCAATTGCGTTTTACTTACATGTTGCATATAATTTGCCGTAAACCTGACTAAATGATAACCTCCTTAAAGACAGGGACCACGTCTGCTTTTCCTTTCTACACCACAGAGAGGGAACTGACCTCCTTTATTACTGTTGTATGAGTCCTAAACAAACAAAAAGAAAAACAAACCACAACAAAAACCTTACATCTTGTGAAAGGACATCTCTTCCATTAAGAGTCGCAAGGCAAACCTTACTGCACGATGCACTGACCTTTTGAGAAGTGCAACGTTTTACTGCTGAGCATCACTTTTTTAAAAAAATATTTTTTAAGCTTTCCTATTACAACACCATGGCTCCATCACAATTAATCTTACATGGTAATGCAGTGACAATGAGATGATTTCTCTGGAGAATCTATGCTAATACTATTAAAATGCTCTTACAATGTCAAAATGATTGCAGTGGAAGCATGTGGGGACTGTGCTTATGTGATTATGATATTCTAGGGATGGGTGATTACCATAGGAAACTACTAATTCAACTCTGCAGGGACTTGCATGATGAAGCCATTATAACATGAGATTATAATGACACAATAACTTGGATGTACATTAATGATGTGAAAACTAAAAGCTAATTTGAAGGCAAGTAGTGTTTCCATTAAATTGTAATTAAACACTGAAAGCAATGCTTGTTTAAATTTAAGACAGAGACGTACAATCCAGAAATGAAAATGGTGGGAAAGAAGGCATGCTTAGGAGTGGTTAGAACCATTTACAACTCTGTCCTTTGGTACTTACTTGGGGTGAAAGCTCCCCTCAAAGTGGCCTCCCCAGACCTTCTCCCCCTCTGCTGGTCCCCTAAAGTAACCAAAAACTGCATCAGGACACAAGAACCCTGGACCCAACTCCCATTTCTATCACTGCCATCACTTAGCATTTTAAGTGTTCTGGTTTCATTTTTGAAGTGGGCATGATAGTACATTACCTCCCTCAAAACAAGAGACTAAAGCAATTTTCCTTCCATTAAAAGTAATCTTTTTAAATATATGACAAAATTATGTTCAAAATCCAACAAAACAGATAAGCACAGAGGAGAAAAAGAAAAAACAACTAAAAAAAAATTCTACCCCTCAAGATGGACTCTATTAGCATCCCTGGGTATTTTCCTTTTTTTTCAGACTATTTCCTATGCATAGGGTACACATTGTTTTCCATTAAAACTTTGTATTATACAGTAATAAGTACTATATTATACAGTAATAAGTAAAATCTACTTATTAATTCTCCCCCTCCCTCCAAGTTGCAAGATCTTTCTTTTTTTTTCTAACATCTTTTAGTTTTATTTTTAACAAGCTTTTAGTTTTACTGATCTTTGCTATTGTTTCCTTCATTTCTTTTTCATTTATTTCTGATCTGATCTTTATGATTTCTTTTCTTCTGCTAACTTTGGGGGTTTTTTGTTCTTCTTTCTCTAATTGCTTCAGGTGTAATGTTAGGTTGTTTATTTGAGATGTTTCTTGTTTCTTGAGGTAGAATTGTACTGCTGTAAACTTCCCTCTTAGAACTGCTTTTGCTGCATCCCATAGGTTTTGGGTCGTCATGTTTTCATTGTCATTTGTTTCTAGGTATTTTTTGATTTCCTCTTTGATTTACTCAGTGATCTCTTGGTTATTTAGTAATGTATTGTTTAGCCTCCACATGTTTGTATTTTTTACAGTTTTTTCCCTGTAGTTGATATCTAGTCTCATAGTGTTGTGGTCGGAAAAGATACTTGATATGATTTCAATTTTCTTAAATTTACCAAGGCTTGATTTGTGACCCAGGATATGATCTATCCTGGAGAATGTCCGTGAGCACTTGAGAAGAAAGTGTATTCTGTTGTTTTTGGATGGAGTGTCCTATAAATATCAATTAAGTCCATCTTGTTTAATGTATCATTTAAAGCTTGGGTTTCCTTATTTATTTTCATTTTGGATGATCTGTCCATTGGTGAAAGTGGGGTGTTAAAGTCCCCTACTGTGAATGTGTTACTGTCAATTTCCCCTTTTATGGCTGTTAGCAGTTGCCTTATGTACTGAGGTGCTCCTGTGTTGGGTGCATAAATATTCACAATTGTTATATATTCTTCTTGGATTGATCCCTTGATCATTATGTAGTGTCCTTCTTTGTCTCTTCTAATAGTCTTTATTTTAAAGTCTAATTTTGTCTGATATGAGAATTGCTACTCCAGCTTTCTTTTGACTTCCATTTGCATGGAATATCTTTTTCCATCCCCTCACTTTTAGTCTGTATGTGTCCCTAGGTCTGAAGTGGGTCTCCTGTAGACAGCATATATATGGGTCTTGTTTTTGTATCCATTCAGCCAGTCTATGTCTTTTGGTTGGAGCCTTTAATCCATTTACATTTAAGGTAATTATTGATATGTATGTTCCTATTACCATTTTCTTAATTGTTTTGCATTTGTTTTTGTTAAGTCTTCTTCTCTTGTGTTTCCTGCCTAGAGAAGTTCCTTTAGCATTTGTTGTAAAGCTGGTTTGGTGGTGCTGAATTCTTAGCTTTTGCTTGTCTGTAAAGGTTTTAATTTCTCCGTCGAATCTGAATGAGATCATTGCTGGGTAGAGTAATTTTGGTTGTAGGTTTTTCCCTTTCATCACTTTAAATATGTCCATCGAGTCCCTTCTGGCTTGCAGAATTTCTACTGAAAGATCAGCTGTTAACCTTATGGGGTTAACAGGCGGTTCTCTGAATCCCCTCTTCTCGTGCACCCCAAAACAATGGTCTCTCGCCTCTTAGGCAGTTCCAAACTTTTTCCCGGACTCCCGGGCTAGCCATGGCGCACTAACCCCCTGCAGGCTGTGTTCACGCCGCCAACCCCAGTCTTCTTCCTGCGCTCCGACCGAAGCCCGAGCCTCAGCTCCCAGCCCCGCCCGCCCCGGCGGGTGAGCAGACGAGCCTCTTGGGCTGGTGAGTGCCGGTCGGCACCGACCCTCTGTGCCGGAATCTCTCCGCTTTGCCCTCCTCACCCCTGTGGCTGCGCTCTCCTCCGCGGCTCTGAAGCTTCCCCCCTCCACCACCCACAGTCTCCGCCCGCGAAGGGGCTCCTAGTGTGTGGAAACCTTTCCTCCTTCACGGCTCCCTCCCACTGGTGCAGGTCCCGTCCCTATTCTTTTGTCTCTGTTTTTCCTTTTTTCTTTTGCCCTACCCAGGTACGTGGGGACTTTCTTGCCTTTTGGGAGGTCTGAGGTCTTCTGCCAGCATTAGGTAGGTGCTCTGTAGGAGTTGTTGCATATGTAGATGTATTTTTGATGTATCTGTGGGGAGGAAGGTGATCTCCACGTTTTACCCCTCCGCCATCTTGAAGGTGCCCCCCTGCAAGATCTATTTCTTATCCCAGAGAATCCAGTTGATAAGTTTTTGTTTTTTAAGGTCAGCTCAAGCTGGATGATTTTACATGTCACCCAGGAAACTATATTGTGTTATCAGGGAATAGTATTTGGCGGGGTTTATGCTCTGCACATGTTACAGGATGGTTCCACAGTGTTAACACTACAAAGGCTTCATTAACACTTCTGTCTGTTTAGTAACGAGTAGGGCATTTGATAAGTCATAGAGTGCTAGTTTGTTCTTGATTGATAATTACTATATGGCTTAGGTCAACATAAAGACAGATTATGGAAAACTAGGAAAGTTTAGGAGCTGCTGAACTTGTTAGATAAACCCCTGCATTAGCTTGTTCGCATGGCATAAGGACATGCAATAGCTAATATACACTCCCTCCTAATAGTGACTCAAAGTGGTTATTACTGTTTGGTTTAAATATAATTAAGATGAGTTTTTTGTTATTTAGTTCACACTTAGAGATTCTGTATGCTTTGTCATTATTTTTATTACCACTTCTTGCGACAACCAATGTAGGTAGATACATTTAAATTACTCCAGTCCTTTTTTTTTTTTTCCAGTTCTTTTTTTAATATTTAGGAAAAGGGAAGCAGAGTGCACTTAAATGGCTTGCTTCATGCCATGCAGTCTACAATGGAGTTGGGATTTGATTTTCTGGTCCTGGATAATTGTAGCTTCTTCCTTAGGCCAATGAGTGATGTTCCCTCTGAATACTGTTCCCATATAAATGGACACCAGGATAACTTAACGTGGTGTTTATAGCAAATATCTACGTGGTTAAATAAAGTGAGCACTGGACTAACAAGTTGGGAGACTGCGTTCTGGTCTAGGTTATCTGGCCGTCAAAAAGTAAGGATTCAGTTTTTGCATCTAAAAATGAAGTCTTTGTATTAAGTGAGCTCTGTAGTCCCTTCCAGCTCAAAACGCATATATGTGGAACCTAGGAAAATGGTACAGATGAACCGGTCTGCAGGGGAGAAATTGAGACACAGATGTAGAGAACAAACATATGGACACCAAGGGGGGAAAACCGTGGTGGGGTGGGGATGGTGGTGTGCTGAATTGGGCGATTGGGTTTGACGTGTATGCACTGATGTGTATAAAATTGATGACTAATAAGTACCTGCTGTATAAAAAAATAAAATAGAATTCAAAAACAATATATACATATATCCACTCTTTTTTAGATTCTTTGCCCATATAGGCCATTACAGAGTACTGAGTAGAGTTGACTGTGCTATACAGTAGGTCTTTATTTTCTTAAAAAAAAAAATCTGCAAACAAATAGTATTTAACATTAATTGAAACTTCCATATTTTAATTACAAATGTGCATTTTAATATTAATAAAAAAATTTATTTTACCTGCTTCAAAACCATTAACCTAAATTCAAAACCATATACCTTATTTAGATGTATCTAATAATTTGACATGTTCCAGCAGACTTGTAATTTGAGTTAAAATGTTTTTCTTATTTAGGAAATTGATGAAAATTAGTAAAGTTGCAGACATAAATCTAATCCAAAGAAGAGATTAAAATTATAGTGCTTTGGTATACCCATACTTGTTAAAGTACAGTTAGAACTACAGTGAAAGGAAACTTCTGCTTTCATAATTGTACAAGTACATAGATAAATACTGTGTTGAATAGTCTTTCAACTATACGACTTTCTGTGAATTCTTACGAAGCAAGTAACAGCAGTGACTGAAGTACCAAATTAAAATATAATGTGAGACAACCTTTCTAAATCTTTTAGGGTACCTTATTTTTATGAGGAAAATAAATAAGCATTACATTCCCTTTATATTTAAATACATATATATGACTAGGGACTGGTTAATTAAAAATTTGTTAGTCGGCTGTAGGGAATTTTCCTAATTTTGTGCGGCTTTTTATCTTGAGAATTTAGAATTCCTTTAGAGTATTTTTTTTCTGCCATCTCAAAGACTGGGAGAGAGTGATTATTGCTCTATGACACATGTATTTATTACAGACTTGCCCTTGGTGCCTCTGCTGGAAATCAGTTTTCAGGAGTAGAAATAAGCTGTTTGTTACTTTATTTTTAGTACATCAAATACCTGTCTTTCCCCAAAAGAGGTTTCTGTGTCAGGTGCCACAGTCTCTTAGGACGAGGCAAAATTTGTTGCCTTGCCTTCTTTCCTAGACCCATCAGTAAAAATTATCTCTAAAGCAATTTTTCTCAAACTTGAGGAGGCACAAATTCTCAACAGAAATGTCTGATTTTGTGTTTTCATTTTTATGATAATCTAAACAATTGTAAGCATAGTCCGGATCATTATAAGCATCTTACAACCAAATATTGCCATAAAATTTCATTATTTGTATCCCCATTTGTTTTTCAGACTTCAATGATAAGAAATTATTACCTAAAACCAAGACAGCATCTATCTTTTTTTCTGATTTTTTTCTCCCCCAAACTGGGATCTCTGTTTCTCTGGGAGCCATGCCTGTGTTTTGTAGGATGTCAGGAGGTGCTAAGATTGAGACAGTGGTACCACAGTCTGGTTAAAATGGTTTGGGCCCTTTAATTTCCTTCCTAAGAAGTAGATTTGGTTTATAAACTAGATCATGTATGATAACTGCATGTCTGTTTCTTTTTCAGAGTCTCACTTTAGAATCTATACCACTATCCTAAGTATAGAACCAAGAGTCAGGAGTTACCGTTTTCCAGTCGTCTTTTTTCCTAGCTCTTGCAGTTTGTACCGTGTCTTTAACACAATCAACCCCCTTAAGACTGGTACCCACTCATCTCTCTGTTGCTGTGGGAAGGACACGGATACAGGGAAGGCAGCTGTGAGACATCTCAGCCAAGCTCCTGATAAACCAGCCAATGAGAGCTAAGAGATTACATATCATGACACATTGGGATTCTCATCCTGTGTTCTTTGGCAAGAAAAGGGGGATGTCTATTTTCTTTGGTGTGCATTTAGGTGTTCATTAATAAGTGCAGGTTGACTATATGGGAAAAGCATCTAAGAAAGAGTGGATACATGTATATGTATAACCGACTCACTTTGCTGTACAGCAGAAACTATCACGACATTGTAAATCTACTCCAATACATAAATAAATAAATAAAAAAGAAAAAAAAAGTACTGGCTGAATCTCAAAGGAGAAACCTCAGAGATCTTATACTATTTTTAAAGGCCTCCCAAGGGATGCTTACAGAGCCTAGAACAGTGTATTCTGCCTTCAGTGAAAATGGAAGATCCTTGTCTGAATAAACCCTACTTCCTCATTGGTGAAATGGGAACAATAATAGTAATAGCAGATTTCATCTAAAAGTATGTCCCATGGTCCAAAGTCTAGTTGGGTACTTTTCGGTGACTCACATTCACTGGTCCCTTGCTTATCTCACCAGGACATTAGGAGATTTAATTAAAGTGTAAAGAGCGTCCTGAGCTCTTCAGAGAAACACACGATGTTATTATTGTAGATCACACTTTTGATATTCCATAATCTCTTGAAAGTAATGAAACCAGCAATATAGAGAGCTGGGGCTTCAATGCAGTTAGAGTTTTATGAAGACACATTCATACCGTGTGATGTTCATAGTGGTCATCATTGTGGGGTTTGAGAGATCAATTACTGTGAACTTTCTAATTGTTCTAAATATTTTGATTTCATTTTTCCCCTCAATAAGTAACATGTTTGAGAGATCAACGAGTATTCAAGTCATGCTATGTTCAGTCAACATTTAAGACTTTCCAATTGTGTTTTCAAACTATGATTGGGAAAAGTACTTTACACAGCTATCATTTTAACACTTCTGTAAGTGAGAGGGGGAAGAAAAGAGAATTCCCATCCAGGATTCCTTTCCCCTGAAACGTACTCCTGCTCTTAAGATCCCTGAGGAACAATGAAAATTCGCTTTTGTTTCCTAACTCATCCTAGCCTCCAGTCTCCAGCATTCAGCCTCTACTCACACTGCCCATTTAATTATCATCCTAATACAGGTCTCATCCTTTGGGGCCAGCCCATGCGTCAGTATTTTCTACTACAGACCTGCCATGCAATCCATGCATGAGCCTCTAAAGACTGCTTACAAACCCCAAAACATTGCTCATTGCTCATGCCACCCGAATGCCTCCTTGTGAAAATCCTCTTAATATTCTGCAGCATTGCCTAAATGTCACCTCCTCCAGGAAGCCCTCACAGCCCCTCCAGTACTGATGAATGTTGTCAAGACAATACTCCCCAGAGCACTTGCTTTGTAATTCTTTTCGAACATTTACTGCACTCTGCTTTATATCATAGCTGTCCCACCAATACACAGACAATATCAGTTTGACATTGGAAGCTCACCCTATGTCAGGCACTTGTGTTGGAACGCTTCAGCTTCCTAAGGCAGGAGTGCTCCTTTTTCATCTTTGTTTACCATAGTATCCTTCTCCAAAGGAGATCAGCAGATCCTCAGCAAACGTTTGTAACACCAAATTGAAATGTACTCAGGTGAAATCTGTGGACGCCTGGGAGGCAGGCTCCCTTATGTTGCCTTCCTATGCTCTGAGAATTCAAGGACCAAGTTATCCCCTCAAACCTACAAATCAAAGTTACTTTTCTTAGTATTTCGAAAATTATAACAGTAGCTGGTCACAAGCCTAGAACGAGGCCACAATGCCAATGAGAACATCAGATTGCTTCCGGCTGAAATTACGTTCCATCAGTGTGGAATTGAAGGGTGGATGGAACTCAAGCTGTTCATTGGTTGAACAGACACTTTTTGAGCATCTGCTTCTTGCCCATAACTAATATAGCTCAGAGGTGGTACCTACTTCTGCGTGTGTGGGAAGTAGTGTTCAAAGCAAAAGTAGTTATATGTATAAATCCTCTTCCTCAAGCATGGGTGGCATTTCTCATATAGGCATCTGGGTAGAAAACAGATCATGTTTTGGAAGTCTCTAGAACAAGACAAGGAGGGCTACAATCAGGTGAAGAGTCCTCTGGCTCTCCTTGACCTTTTTCTGCAGGAGAACTGGCAGGCCTACCATTTTTTACACCAAACAGGCTAAATGTGACAATCTAAAAGCACACTCATGGTACTGATTCTCTTTAAGCTTAGCTAATTCAGCTAAGCAGGATAGTGAAAGTCAAGACTTTTCGAAGACAGTCTACTGTGTGGTCTTCAAAATAAATAACCTGAGATGATTTTGCGGGAAATGCCTTTTAGATAGTAGCTACTCGTGCAGTAGAAAGGCTTTCTGGGATTCCAGGAAAGTTATTTTGAAATTAAACTCTCTTAAAAAGAAATTAGGGGGGATGTCTATACATTTAAAAAATTAGCTGTAAGAGTCATTATCCAGTTTTACTCCTTATAAAGGAACGGTTACTGCTGTGAATCACCTGCAGTAATTTTACTGAGTGTTTTTAGTTTCTGGATTTATATTTGGTGTCTACGAATTCAGGTAGGAACTTCCTTGAAGATGAAATCACTTGACATTGTTTCTATATGCTCAAGAGTCTTGCTCTTATTTCGTAAGGGAAAGTTTTTTTTGTTTTGTTTTGTTTTTTAAAGAGCATATGTGGGCTTCCCTGGTGGCGCAGTGGTTGAGAGTCCGCCTGCCGATGCAGGGGACATGGGTTCGTGCCCCGGTCCGGGAAGATCCCACATGCCACGGAGCGGCTGGGCCCGTGAGCCATGGCCGCGGAGCCTGCGCGTCCGGAGCCTGTGCTCCGCAACGGGAGAGGCCACAGCAGTGAGAGGCCCGCGTACCGCAAAAAAAAAAAAACAAAAAAACAAAAAGAGCACATGTATTCCCATGTAGTACTGTGTTGGGTGCAGAAGGATAAGCTACAATGGCCTGTTTACTATCTTCTGAGAGTTTAGAGTGCAAAGATACAGGAAAGTTGAAAAAACAAACATGGCCTCAAAATCCATAACCCCAAAACTTTTGGGAAAACAGTTTTCCATGCTTTTAAATAAGTTTTAGTGGTTTTGATTTAGGGAAATAACGTGATGTACCATAAATGGGACATGCTATGATCTTAGAATTATTTATTGTTAGATGCATATGAATAAATATTCCAGTAAAAAAATTTTTAGCCTTTTCTAACAACCATGAACCTGTTCTTCTTTTCTGGTCCTGGTTCTACTTCCGTTTACAATTTCCTTGCTTTGGCTTTAATATTTGTTTGCTTTATGTGTCTTTTGTGTAAGTTACCTCAAATCCTTCGCTGAATAGGGCTGGATTCAAACAAGCAAGCATATAGCTCTTAATTAAGGACTGCTATGTGCCAGGCACTGCCAGGGGCTGAGGACTGAGAGCCAGGACATGGGCTCTGCCCTCAAGGAGCTCGAAGTCTGATGGACAGACATTAACACAAGATGTGAGTTTCAAGGGTAAACTCAGACTATGAGAGCACCTAGAGTGGGCATCTTATCCAGAATGCTTGAGCAACAAGGAGGAACATCATGAAAACCTTCCAGTTAGAAATGATGCCAAGGAACTTCCCTGGCGATGCAGTGGTAAAGCATCCTCCTTCCAATGCGGGGGACGCGGGTTCGACCCCTGGTCAGGGGACTAAGGTTCCACACGCCGCGGGGCAACTAAGCCTGCGCGCCACAACTACTGAGCTCGTGCGCCTCAAGTAGAGCCCGTGTGCCGCAAACTACAGAACCCACGTGCCCTGGAGCCTGCGCGCCACAACTAGAGAAGAGAACACCTGCATGCCACAACTAGAGAGAAGCCCGTGCGCCGCAACGAAAGATCCTGCATGCCTCAACAAAAGTCCTGCATGCTGCAACTAAGACCCAAGGCAGCCAAAAATAAATTTTAAAAATTTTAAGATACTTAAAAAAAAAAGGTTGTTATTTTCAGCATTTCAAGGTCCTTTTTTTAAAAAGAAAAGAAAGAAATGATGCCAAAGCCTCATCCTGAAGGCCTAGTACAAGTTAGCCAGGACAGGAAAAGGCTTGAGGAAGTAGAGTGGGAGTAGCTGGGATTTGTCAGCTCAGAAAAAAAGAGGCAGAAACACAGTCAGAGACTTGAGACAGGTGCAAGCATGTTGAGTATCTCCCATAGGCTCTACCTGCCAAGCACAGGATCTTACACTTAAGGGATGCTCAAGAAATATTGATGGAATCTATGATAACTGGCTTTTTTTTAAAAGGATGGAGAAGCTGGATGTGAAAGGGTTAATTTGTGGAGGTTTCTGCAGAGAGGCGGATGGGGCTATGGCAGAAGGTACCTGAAGTGCATTGTGACAAGGGGGGAGGGGCGGGCAAGGAGAATGTACTTAGGACCAAGTCTCAGGTGCCCTCAGGACCACGCAAGCTTGAAAATAGAGAAAGCTTCTAAGGAAATGACACCGAGTTGAGAATTTAGCCACAAAATCAGTGGGGGAGAAAACAACACAAACTTTAGAGTCTGTAGGAAGATCGTGAGTGGAAGAGTCTGGCATTTTTGAGGAACTGAAAGGCCAGGGAGGAGAGGGGTCAGGGAGAAAGGGTAGAGTGGAGTGAAATGATTGGAGAAGGAACCAGATCACGCCATGCTTTATAGCTTATGCCAAGTATGTATCCCAAGGGCAATGGGAAACTTCCAGGGGATTTTGAAGGAGGGACAGAAATGATCAAATCTATGTTTTATCAGGATCCCTAGTCTATGGAGAACAAGTTGGAGGGGGACCCAGTGGATAGATAACTATGTTTATTTCATCTTTTTGTTTTTCTGCTAACCTGTCAAAGGCTGTTAACCTTCCTTGAAAAAAGATTATTTTATGGTTTTGTCCTTATATGGTTTATCTTTACTTAAAATTTATATCGTTTGATCCCTCTTTTTCACTTATAAATAAATGATGACCCATACTGCATCATTTCTGACGTTTCCTATGAAATGACTCATTGACTATGCCCCCATCTGCATCCCTAACCACACACAGGAGTGTACTGCATAGTGGGATTTGTGGTCCTTGAGTGGCTTGACTGTGATAACATTTATTCAGGCTGCTGAAGCTTTTCCAAAATTCTCGTTGGGCTCCAGGATTTCAACGAGAGTCAAGTTCAATCCATGAAGGGCTCGGTCAAAGAGCCTGAATGTAATCAAAGCGAACCACAGCCACTGCAACGGCATGTAATTTGATCAGAAGTATTTGCACATGAACAATATCAAATCTCAGGCTCGACTGGCAATTAGCAATTCTGTGATAATAAAGAAGAAGCTGAAATAGCTCTTGAGTTAATAAATCTTTGTGTGTCTTAGCTGAGGATTCAAAATCTATATTCTATGAAATAATGCCATTTGCAGCAACATGGATGGACCCAGAGATTATCATACTGAGTGAAGTAAGTCAGACAGAGAAAGAGAAATACCATACGATATGACTTATATGTGGAATCTAAAATATGACACAGATGAACAAATGAACTTACCTACGAAACAAACAGACTCACAGACATAGAGACTTGTGGTTGCCAAGAGGGAGGGGGAAAGGGGGAGGGATGGACTGGGAGTTTAGGATCAGCAAATGCAAACTATTATATATAGAATGGATAAACAACAAGGTCCTACTGTAGAGCACCTGGAACTATAGTCAATATCCTGTAATAAACCATAATGGAAAAAATATGAAAAAGAATATACATATATATGTATAACTGAATCACTTTGCTGTACACCAGGAACTACTACAACATTGTAAATCAACTATACTTCAATAAAAATAAATACATAAATAAACCAAAATCTATACCCTATTATTTTACAGGTGACAATAGCATAGGCATACGATAGTATAGGTTTACACTGGTAAGATTGACCTTTTCTCATTTTACTCCCTTTTAATGATATAAATGAAACAGATATACATTAAGAAACTGGAACATAACATTACATTGTAATGAAGAAAAAAATTATCTATCTTTACTGTCTATTGCCCAAGATACACAATACACTTTAAGTTCCACTCCCATGTAGCCATATACACTCACCATAAATTTACAGTTTTGTATTTTCTTTCACATGTTATGAGAGCATTTTCTTCTATCCCTAAATAGTTTTTGAAACTACAACTTGAATGTTTGCATAATGTTCCATCACAGAGGGAAACATTCCTGTATTACTGGATATTTTGGTCACTATTGTAAATAATGCCAAAAAGAAAACTTCGGGCATAAATATTTTTTACAGGTATCTAAATATTTCCTGAAGACAGATCCCCAGCAGCACTATAACATTTAAAAACTCTAGCTACATATTGCTAAACTGCTTTTCAGAAAAGTTGGGCAAGTTGGCACTTTGCTAGGGTTACGTATAGGAGAGCCATATGTCACCATGTTCACTATGCTATTACTCATCTCTCACAAGCCAGACAGTGAATGAGCCATCTGTGTTTTAACCATCTCCCAACTCATACTTTCTACTGGATTCCCAAAAATGTGCCCACTTCTGCTAACTTTTAGGACTCAGTTGCCATTTAGAATGGAAAGCTTTTTTTTTTTTTTAATGTGAAGCTAGATTTCTATGACAAATTCCAAATGGTTAGCTGTGTTTCAAGTGTAAGTTAAGTTCCTTAAATGTGGTATACATTTTAAGTACTTTTATTATTAAGCATTGTTCACACAAAATTGAAACCAAGCTCCCCTCTCTGCCACCGTGTTTTAGAGCTTACCCGGCAGCAGCAATTCCAAATAAGTATCTTATTTGATATTTGGACAGTTTTCCATTATGTTGTATCCATTGGCAATTATTTTATTTTATTTTTTTTTTTCGGTACGGGGGCCTCTCACTGTTGTGGCCTCTCCCGTTGCGGAGCACAGGCTCCGGACGCGCAGGCTCAGCGGCTATGGCTCACGGGCCCAGCCGCTCCGCGGCATGTGGGATCTTCCCGGACCGGGGCACGAACCCGCGTCCCCTGCATCGGCAGGCGGACTCTCAACCACTGCGCCACCAGGGAAGCCCCGGCAATTATTTTTAAAAAATACATCATGCTTGAGGTTTAGTCTGTAGGCTGGAGAATTTTATATGTGTAGCCACTTCTGTCTTCATTTCTCACTAAGAAGGCATAATTTAAACTAGACTGTCACATTTGTTTGTATATAAAAGAAAAAGTAACTATTTGTGGGATAATCCATTGGGATTTGGAGTACAGTTGTACATATTACGTGCCCTTTCTACTTGCAAACTTCAACAAAAAGGGGGGGATTTTAATCTTATTGGAATGATAGAGTTATAGTAAATTTTCCTTTATTCATTTTAGGATGAAACTTTTTGCTGTTTCACTCATTAGGGCATAAACAGATGACTCTATTTAGTTCAGTCCAGTTTCACAGGTGCAAACCAAATGCTAGATACTATGTAAGTATAGCGGAGAAAAGAGAGATTTCCCCATTTCCCCTCCTATACACACACACACACACACACACACACACACACACACACACACACACACACACACATACACAGAGCACCTAGTCAAATGGAGACAAATCCCTTAATAGATCAATTCAGTACAATGTGACATTTGCTGGGATATACTTTTAAATTTCACTCTATGATATACTCACTATGAGTGACCGTCCCCACCATTAAGAGGTTTAGATAAACCAAATCTATGCACTAATGAAATGACCATTCAAAAACTAGTTCCCGTTTTAGCATTCCTGTTTCCTTAATCCTAATTTCTGTTCCTGCTTAGCATCTGAGTATCTTTTTCTTCAACTCTGCTGACTGCTGTAAACGGTCATCAGTATCAAGGGATATGATGCAAATAGACTGCAAAGTAAAACTGAAAATTAAAAAAAAAAAAAGATGCAGTTTGTCATGATTTGAGAAAAGTGATATTGGAGAAATGCTATAATGTATACAAACCCAAAATAAGGATGTGACAGAATTAGACCTTTAACAACCCAAGAGGAGAAATTAACATGGATTAGTGCTTCAAAAGAGAATACGCAGCATAAAACTGGTTAATAGGGGACCTGGGTAAAAAAAAAACGATAAAGGCTTCAGAAATATTTTGGCAAAAATAACCTTTTTCGTAACTGGGGTGTGAAAGCCAAGTAAAGGATGTCATATCACCTAATTTCATCAGAAAAATTATACATTCAGTTAATTTTTTAAAATCCAACATTCAATTAATTTTTTGTTCCAACCATTACGGCACACTGATAATTATGACTTATTTTACAGTATTTTATTTTTCTAATTTGAAATTTTAATCAAGTCCTTTAAATATGACCCACTATTCAGCTTTGGTCAATGTACATTTTGATTACCCGCTGCTGTGTAGCAAACCATCCCCCAAACCACAGGTTTCACGTAACAGCCATTTTATTATCTCCCATAATCATAATCCTGTGGGTTGGCCAGACTCTGCTAGGTTAGCTGTAGCTAGGCCTGCAGTCATGGGGGATCTTGGCTGGGTTCAGATGTTCAAGATGACTTACTTGTCTGGTACCTTCCCAGGGACGGCCACAAGGCGGAGCTCAGTGGGGTGACTCGGGAGCCTCTCCCACTATCCATGTAGTCCTAGGGTCCCTCCTTCTCCACATGAGAGGGTAGCCAGACTTCTTACATTGCAGCTCAAGGTTCCCCAAAACACAAAAGCAGAAGCTACTTCCAAAAATTTGGTTCCCCAACTGACATAGCATCACCACTGGTTAAAGCCAGTCACAGGCTAGCTCAGTCTGGAAAGAGGCTGCTGCCCCAGGACAGGAATATTGGAAAGCACAGTTCACTGAAAGCCAGCTATGGAAAGCAGCTAATACACTGTTGGAAGTCCCTTCATTTAAAAAGGCATTTCCAGTACCAGTTCTCTGTGGATAATGAAGGCCTCCTGTAGCTGTAGTCACTTCAGTGGGTCATTTCCAAAAGTCCAGTGAGTTGCGATGTCAATTGAAACAGTCAATCTGCTTCTAAAAACCATGGGCCTCAAGTGAAGGAATTCCTTTCTAAGCAAATTAGAGCCTCAGTTTGATTCATCAACTCCAACCCCTTATTGTTAGTTTTTTTTAGAGAACAAGTTTAGGTTCATCTGCCTAAGGATACTCAGCAAATATTTGGAAAAGAATTCAAAGTTTGGCAAATAATAATAATTCAGGACATGTATCTGGGGCTTTGTAATTTAGGTAACGCTTTTAGGTACTATCTTATTTGCTTTTCGTTTCAAATCTAAAGCAGTAGATCAGGCAGATCTATTGCAGTTTTCAAGTGAGAAAATCAACTCAACTCACTGTAAGCTTTAAAAATTTCCACAATTACACAGGTAGGAAACATTGGAGCCAGAACTTCAAGTTCAGGGTTCTTTCAAACCATCCGTCCCTCCTAGCCTCTTGGAGAGTTCTCTTTTAAGCTTAGAAGTAGCTGAAAGTGAAATTCATTCATTCATTCTCTCTTTCTCTGTCTCTCTCTCCATGTATGTAAGTATTCACATGTATATAAAATGTACATTTTTTTTTTTTTTTTGGCTGCGTGGTTTGCAGGATCTTACTTCCCTGACCAGGGAGTGAACCCGGGCCCACGGCAGTGAAAGCAGCAAGTCCTAACCTCTGGACCAGCAGGGAACTCCCTAAAATATACATTTTAAAAAACATTCTTAAAGTACAGCCTTTATTCATAGTTAATAAGTGAAATTGATATTTAATGGATGAAATTCATTCTCTCTTATTATATGTATGTATGCATATCTATATAAAATACACATTTTAAAAACTGTTCTTAAAGTACAACCTTCATTGATAATGATTTCTAGAAAGTCAATAATACCCATTTCAAGTTAAAGGCTATCATAGAAGCATGGATGTCATCCAGAAGTCATCTGGTCAACCCCTTCATTTCACAGATGGGAAAATAGCCTCAGAGTGTTAAGTTATTTGCCCAAAGTCACACAGCTGTTTAGAGGAAAAGCCAAGAGCTTTGACTCTGACCGGACCATTCTTCCAACTAAACCAGGCCACCTCAAGAATAGCCTCCCAAATGAATCTGTGTGAGGAATATAGATATTTTGTGGACAAGACATTAATTTGATTTGCCAAGAATTAAAATTAGCACAAAATTTAAGATCCTTAATGACTAAATACAGTTAAGGACCAGCTGTGCAATTTGCTCAAAATATTGTTGTTTCCAGGAGACAACCTATTGCTAGGAATCCATGGAAGAAAAAAAAAAACCAAAAAAAACGCCCTCTATAATAAGCTGAGAACTAACTTCACCTCAGAGAGTTCTTTACGAAGAAAAAGAAGTTTTAATTATTG
The DNA here is from genome assembly GCF_039906515.1 of Pseudorca crassidens. Lineage (NCBI taxonomy): Eukaryota > Metazoa > Chordata > Mammalia > Artiodactyla > Delphinidae > Pseudorca > Pseudorca crassidens. The sequence goes on from NC_090296.1 coordinate 192,968,453, forward strand.
TATCCAGTAACTTGGTGTATGTTTCTCTTCCAGGACTGCATGTTAGCAAAATCAAAAAGTCTCATCAAACATCCTCAAAGCACTGAGTATGGAACCTTCTTCTGAGAATAAGAAGGGCTAAGATGAGCTAAGATCTTAGCTTTTCAAATGAGGAAAAACACGAAGGTCCGTTCAGTTCTGCAGACAGCAGCATTCTGCCAACATTGCACAACGATTACTTATGTTACTATGATAAGTAGTAAGCAATATTGTATTTTGACCTCCATAGAAAGAAATGTTGTTTTTTCCCCCTCTCTTTTACCCCTACACCCACATCCTTCCTCTCTTTCTTTTATTGAGGAGAAAATATTTACCGTTTGTTGACTGAACAGGTAATGGATTCAAGAAGCCAGCAGTACAATTTACCAAAGTTACAGTGTGTATGACTTGAAGGGTTGACTAGTTAGCACATGGTTGACTAAATTAAAGAGTCAACGAAGTCACAAGCTCCATCCCTTCAGTGAAGAGCCCGGTGTAATTTCAGAGTTTAATAAACACTTGAATGACTTGACCTAGCGGTTTAGATGAACCGTTCTCATCAAGGAGCACAGGATGGGGAAGCGCCGAGCTGAGCCAGAGGAGGGGGGGGCATCTTTCCCAAGCACACCTGCCTGTGACCGCATTTTTCTAGGAATGTCACTTCCTGTGTACATCTCTGCCACCATCTTCATATTTGTTGTTTGAGATTTGGAAATATCCCGAGTTTGTCTCTCTTACTTCCTTAGTCAAATAGCAAACAAAAAACAAAAAAAAACAAAAAAACTTGGGGATGAAACCCGCCATTTTCCTCTGAATTCCAGATACAAGTTGCTCATTTGTATCTCTGAGTAGTTTTGTTTTATGTATGTCACAGTTTGAAGAGCTTGCTGGGTCCCCATATTGTTCTGTGTACTGAGGTGGCTGGATTTCTTTCTCTTTATTCAGACATGGCTATTGATCTCTGGACAGTGTTTAATATGAAAAGTTATAAATCTCCACGCAGGAGAACCACTTAGCCAGAAATATTTGGGCAAGTGGACATGTGGGGACGTGTGTGAGGAGAAATTCCTCGTGTCACTGTTGTTCGGCCACCGGATGGATGCTGTTGGAGAGAAGGCATGTCAAAGGCTTGAACCTGCACATGACAGAAGTAGTCAAACCAGCTTCCAAAAGTATTATGCGGTGTTTAAAATATTTTAGTCACAAATCGAATGTCAGCTTTAAGTGCAGCGTTTATGGAGTACTGGCTGCTCCGTATGATGTAACCCATAAAAAAATACAAGTGCCCACACATTTCCATGAGACAGCACTTTTCTCTAAGGAGCCCATTTATTTGGGGGATACTACTTTTATAGCACCAGCAAGGCCAGTGAGAAACTTCCATCTGTTGTACTTCTTTCTGCTTCTGCTGTCTCACCATCTCCACTGGCGTCAAGCTCAGACTAAGCCACCACTGGATTCTGTCCAGATTCTAGCAACACCCCGCTGGTCTCTGCAGGCACACTGGCCCCGCTTCTGTCCATTCTCCGCACAGTTGCCAGGTTATTCGGATCATATCTTCTCCTGCATAAAACTCTGAAATGCTTTCCCATTTTTTTAATCCGTCAGGGTTTGATTAGGGAAAGGAAACAACTATAAGTGAAATGGACCAAGGGATGTATTACAGAGCTTAGAACTGACACAGTTGTTGAACAAGTGAACTGAAAATCAGTTCATCCAACATCAACTTGCCAATTTCACCATTGCTTCTAAAATTATAAATTGTGTATCTCCAATCTGGTCTAGGACCTGGTACAGCGGATGTAGGGGCAGGAAGAGGGCTTATGTCTGTGAAATTGGACAGTATATTGCTGTTAAAGAAATTCCACACATTCATATGTTAAATATTCAGAGGTTCAGAAGTCCTACTCTCTGAAATATGAGATATAATTGAAATGGATCTCCACCCTAGGTAGACAGAAAAAACTCTTAAGAGTAATGGCTAGGGTGAAATAGCTGTGGCACAATTTCAGTGAAATGAAACTAAAATTGCTCCCAAACTACCTACTCACCACCCAACTCCAGTAATTTAGCCAATTTGCTAAACTTTTTTTTTTTTTTTTTTTTTTTGCGGTACGCGGGCCTCTCACTGTTGTGACCTCTCCCGTTGCGGAGCACAGGCTCCTGACGCGCAGGCCCAGCGGCCATGGCTCACGGGCCCAGCCGCTCTGCAGCATGTGGGATCCTCCCGGACCGGGGCACGAACCCGCGTCCCCTGCATCAGCAGGCGGACTCTCAACCACTGCGCCACTAGGGAAGCCCTGCTATACATTTTATAAAAGTTCATTTATGCATATGTTTTCCAAAAAGACCAATCCTGCATATTGTCTCTGGTTGCCAGCCCAGTGGTATAGTAGTGCTGTTCTCTGATTCTGTTCCTCTTCTTTTTCCTTTAAATTTCTATGTTCTTTTTTTTTTTAAATTCCATACCCATTGGAATTGGAAGAGTTGTTTCCTCTGGTCAGGCTGTCCTAGTAATTGAAGATTGTCCTCAGTCTCTCTGACTGCTCAGATTTCATACCTGAAGTACAAGAAAGCTTGTGGCCGATGCGTTCATAGCTCTGGCTAACCCTTTTCCCGCTACCTTCTGTGCAGGTGTATACAGTGTGGCAGCTTGCCACAGATGCTCTGTAAAACGCCTGAAGCCTCCTTTTTGCATGGGGTGGGGGTCACTCCTGTTTGCACAGTTGTGCACTGCAGCTTTCACTGCCCACTTACCGTCTGTATTCTGTGCACTCTCTCTACGGAGGAGGGCCATTAACAGCCCCTTGCCTGCTGGCTGAGAAGAGAACAAGTTCCCGGGTGAATATAGACCCAAAAGGGCTCCCTCACTGCAGAGGAACTAGGAGATCTACCTGCATATTTTAATCCACTAAAAGATACATTCTAGCATACAGTGGTGTTGGCTATAGTTCTTTAATCGTTTATCTTTTAAGTGTGGGTTACATTGTATGTGATCACAGAAAGCACCAACTAGCTGTGCCTGAGAGTGTTAGAGGAATTTCCCAGAGGAGATGACATTTCCTAGGTGATGTTTTTTTCACGAAGACTCGCAGCTTGTGAGTTTGAAACTTACCAACATTGCTCTTTCAAATCTATATCAATTAAATACGCAGTGTGGTGCTTTTCTAGTAAAAGTGATAGTGTTTCGTCAGTTGATCCAAGTTTCTGGCCCCTGGCAATTCTCTAGGAACACATCGGTGAGGCCATCAGCCAGAAGGAGGGAAAGAACAAATGAACCCATATGGGATATTGAGTCTATTATTAACGGTACTTTGATTTCAGAACTAGCTACAGTAACAAGGAATAAGGCATCGAACAGTGAGTCCCTAGACATCATCAGTGGAAAATATTGCTGTCTGTAGTGACTGGTAGCTACAGACTGATTCTCTAAATAGATACGATCTTCTTCTGCTGTGCCCACCACGTGAAGTATTTAGCTTTTGGAAGCCTGGCTTGCAGACGAGCACTCTCAGACAAAAACGAATGGCCATGCTAGCCACAAGTCCTCAAGTTCTCTGCCAAACAGTCTAAATCAATCATGTATGCATTGCACGCTAGTATATATCAAACACCTGCATTCCAGATCATTGTAGTGGCTTGATGTAAATGGGCCCCGTAACTCAGTATTCCTCTTTCTCCACCCTTGATTTATTTTCACCTTGTCTTATGTATGCGCTACACCCATTACAGACTTGTGCTATACCCATTGCTTTTCTAGTCAACCACTTCCTCTAGAAAGAAATAACCCAGGACGTATATAATAGTTTCCAGAAGGAGCGTAACAAAGCTACTATTTTCTTGAAGGTGTGTGCTGGGTGCCAGACACTTTTACAGGTCTTTTCACCTGGGCTATGTAATTTAATTCCCATGGCAGCCTATGAAATGTGCATTGTTGTTCTAATTTACAGATGGGAAAACTGATTCTCAGAAAGTCACAGAAGGCCATCAGAGGGATGTGCCTCCCCCATCAAAGGGGGAAAATGGTCACAGAATGTCTTTTAAAGGAACAACGTGAAAGAACAAATATTTAATGAAATATCTAAAAGAGGTAAATTCATAGGGACAGAAAGTAAATTGGTAGTTACCAGAGCCTTGGGGAAAGAGAGAATGGAGAATCATTGCTTAATGTTTACAGAGTTTCTGTCTGGAGTGATGAAAAAAGTTTTGGAAACAGATACTGGTGATGGTTGCATAACATTGTGAATGTAATTAATGCCACTGAATTGTACATTTAAAAATTGTTAAAATGGCAAATTGTAAGCTATATATATCTTACCACAATTAAAAAGAGGGGAGAGGAGGAAAAAAGAAAAAGGAACAATGTGAGAGCTTCGAAGGACACTGTTTTACTCAGTTCCCAGCAGACCGTTTTCCACCGTCCGTCTGGGTGTGTCTGGTTGGTGCTCCAGTGGGACACTGTCTCTGGCCGTGGTTTTGCCCCTGACTATGTACCTTCACCACTTTCAGGATCGTCTTTTTTCTTCCCAAGCCAAATCCCTTCATTTAGGAAATGAAAAGCATTGGAATCGGGTCCTTGCTGTCACCGATAGAAACGTGGTGCACACTTACCTCGTGTCACAATTGAAAGTAAACAGAGGATAAACAGGTATTTGCTCTTTTTAGAGACAACAGACTTCAGTTTCAGTAACTCAGAGTCGCTCATTACGCCTAAGAATTTTTGCTTTTCAGTATTTTTGAAGTGTATTTCTGAGGTGCCCCCTAGGCAAAATAAAACATCTAGAATGGAGAGTTTGTTTTTCTTTTTCATTATTCAACCTAGATGTAGTCCCTCCAGCTGTTTTGGGGGGAATAATCTGTGAAATCGTCGTAGTCAGAGATTTTGTCGTATTTCTCTTTATCTATCCAATTTCTACATGGCGGACCTTCAAGAGAAATTGGTTCACGTGGATAGTGAATGAGTCATGGAATGATCAGTAGCTTCAGTAAATTTAATTTAGCCGAAAAATGACAAATGAAACAGTTCTGATACGTGGCTGCTTTTGAGACAAGTTATTGATTATGAAGTTTTGTTTTTTTTTAAACGGAGATTATTTTTGAATTATCCAAGGCAGCATAGCTATGACTAATGAGGTAAAATGAAGCAAAAGAAAAATGTGAACTGAATACCAAGAGATACTTCCAGTAGATTGGGATTAAATTAGGCAGAGGAGTCCCAGTGGAAGCGGTTGGGGGACATTTAACGCCACGCATGTCACTTAGAGCCGCAGTGAACTTAAGCAATTTACAAGCAGCAGACTCTGACTTTGGCAGGATGATAAGTGAGATCGTATCTCTAGTCTCATTGATTCTCTCTCTTATACCGGTATACATTCACAGCTTCACATCCCCTATGGACAGAATTTATGTGTGTGTTAAATTTTCTGATTACGGTTTTCTTTTTTCCGGAAAACACTCTTTTTAGAACATCTCCTGGTCCCATCAGAAATGTCTTCCTTAAGTGGGAAAGTCCAAACTGTTCTGAGCCTTGTGGGGCCAAGCAAACTGGGCTGCACCCTGACCCACGAACACTTGACAATGACTTTTGACTGCTCTTACTACCCACCTCCTCTGTGCCGTGAAGTGATCTCCAATGAACCTATTACAATGAAAAATTTATTTTGGATCCAGAAAAACCCTTATTCCCGTAGAGAGAATCTGCAGTTGAATCAGGAGACGGAAGGCATCAAGGAAGAACTGTTGGATTTTAAAGCCCAAGGTGGAGGAGCTTTGGTGGAAAACACAGCCGCTGGGATCAGCTGAGATGTGCAGACCTTGAAGCGGATTTTGCAGAAGAGACTGGCGTCCACATCACATCCGGAACTGGGTTTTATGTGGATGTAACTCGCTCTTCAGAGACCAGAGCCATGTCAGTGGAGCAGGTCAAAAGCCCTAATTTCTTGGACAATATTTGCGTGTAAATTCAGAATCATCAGAACTTCAGACCGTGGGTTATCCCCACGTGTCATCTACATTTGGAAATGTCACTGGCTCAGAGGCACGCTGTAGAAGTTTGCTAGCTAGCAAAGGCATCTGTCAATGGGACCTAAATTAGGAACATTTCACTTCATAAAGAAAAAGCATCCAGGAAGGAGATCTTAATGCACTGGTCACCGGAAGACCCAATGGGTTAATACTTAGATTCATGTATATCATGGTGCGCAGTAGCGGTGGCACAGTCTGTGTGTAAACCTCAGTGTTCCATTAGAAGCTTCAGTTATGCAACCTCAATTTTCTTTCTGGATTTTATAATAACCAGCAATAAAAATTCACTGTCGGGTGAAACCTGGCAGGCAGAGACTTGGCACAGTTGCGAATATGTTTCCTTCTCCTTTTACAAACCAGGAGGGGTAGAAGAAAATCCATTTTCCTGTTTTTGTCATAATAGGATCTTAAGCAAGAATGGGCAAAAGGAAAAGTAAATCTTTCAGGGGCAAAAAGAAAGGATAAGCCATGAAGCCGTTTTGTATGTGTGTGTGCTCTCCTTCTCTATATACGTATAATATACATTTAGATGTGTGTTTACACATATATGTATATATTTATATGTATCTTCCATTGCCTGTTTCATAGGCATAGAACGTCAGCTGCAGTCTTTGCAAAGAGTCAGTTAACCTTTAAAATACTTAATATTTCAAAATTTTATCTGCATTTTTTTTCCTCAGGCCTTTCCCTTTTACACATTTATATTATTTGAAGACTATCCTGATATCAGGGATTACAGATTCTTCTAACCACTCAATATAAGTATTATTGTGTGTGCTGTGAATTTGCTTTGCTGTATAGGATAAAGGACAGAATGAATAAGAGAAAATTAAAGAATTACTTGCTACAGTTGACATAGATTCAGAGGCAGTCTTTTTACATTCTGGGTGCCCCTTAGGTTAAAATACAGATTTTTATCTCAATGAACGAATGTACAATGAATGTACTTCTCATTAAGTCACTTTTTCCCCTGCAGCCTCCTAAAGCCATGAATTTCTTGGTAAATAATCACAGTAAGTTTTATGGACTCGTTGATTTAGAGTAACTTGTTTTTTTGATTTAAAAATTTTTTTTATTTTATATTGGAGTAGAGTTGATTAACAATATTGTGTTCGTTTCAGGTGTACAGCAAAGTGATTCAGTTATACATATACATTTATCGATTCTTTTTCAAATTCTTTTACGGTAACTTGCTGAATTTGAGATTTGGTCAGTAAAATGCCTTTCTCATTGACCAATACTAACTGAATGAATGTTGGATACATTTTTAAAAGGATGAGTGACTGAATGACTAAATTCATTCACATACTGTGGTGACTCTATGTTGATAAAATCCAATCTATCAATTTTCATTCTCTTCCTTAGCTTACTGACGTCCTTGTTAATGAAATTCTCCATGGAGCTGATGGAACCAGTATCAAGTGTGGCGTTCTTGGGGAAACTGGTTGCTCCTGGCCTCTGACTGAGAGTGAAAGAAAGGTTCTACAGGCAACAGCTCACGCTCAGGCTCAGCTTGGCTGTCCTGTTATTACTCACCCGGGAAGGAATCGAAGTGCACCATTTCAGATTATCCGAGTGCTGCAAGAGGCTGGAGCAGACACCTCCAAAACAAGTTATGTCACACCTTGATAGGTAAGCAGACCATCTACCAATTAGTGCGAACCATCGCAAGATTCATGAATGATCAAATAAATAAAATCATCAGATCAATAAAGCACTAGAAAAAAACTACGAACTACTTGGAAGATAGTATTTATAAAGTTTTACCATAGACGTTAATAAAAATCACCAGTGCCATTTTTGTGTCCCTACCCCGTGTCAGTATCCTAGGTATTTTGCACAAGGCATTTCTTTTAATTTACTTAATCCTTCATAATGCTTCACAGTTGGTGTCCCCACTTTGTCTCAGGGTATGATGTCACAGTTGGTGCTAATTCCACATGCTCAGTGTTTGCCAGTAGTTAAGAGTGATAAATTTATCTGCAAATATAAAGGGAAGGGGAATTGAATGGCTTTCACCCTGAGAATAAACACACACATAGAAGTGTTGAGGTGTGTTGTTGTGACTGGTGGTTTGAATCATCTTAATTTTGGAAAATGCACGGCAAAAAAAATAATAGTAATATGTATATTATTTGTTTGGCGGTATTATGTCCTAGTTTCCTATGGCTTCTGTAACAAATTATGAGAAACTGGGAGGCCTCAAACAATAGAAATGTACTCTCTGACAGCTCTGGAGGCCAGAAGTCTGGAATCAAGGTGTTGGCAGGGCTGCGCTTCCTCCAGGGATCTACAGGAGGAGGGTCCCTTGCCTCTTCTAGTGTCTGGTTGTTCCAGGCTTTCCTTGGCTTGTAGCCTAACTTCAATTTCTGCTGTCTTCACATGGCCGCCTCCTGCTCGTCTGTGTCTCCTCTTTTGCTTCTTATGAGGACACTTGTCATTAGATTTAGTGCCCACTCAGATCATCCGGAATGATCTCATCTCAAGATCCTTAACGCAAGTATGTCTGCAAAGACCCTTTTTCCAAATAGGGTCACTTTCAGAGATTCAGAGTGCTGAAACATGGACATGTCTTTCTGAGGTCCACCACTCAACCCCCTCATATTGTATTAGACCCGTGGGGCTCAGCAAAATAACTGACTATATAAATAGACGTTGGCTGCAGTTATTTGTATGAAGAAGCCTAACAATGCTGCAGAGGCTAGACCTCGGCCTTTACGTTGAATTGATGAAAGAATTAACACAGTACCGATGAGACTGATAATACGTTACAATTAATTCTATCTTGCAAAGTGGAATACAGCCATGTTAGCAGACTGATCAATCCTGATCATCAGACCCGACAGTCTGTTATTTAATAAACGAATGCTCCTACAGAACGTATTGGTAAAATATATTATAATTGTGGCAGAACAGAGAAGCCAGTGTTAACGGGGAACCTTAGGGACCTCAAGGTAAAGGCAGTTGTCCTGGCAGCTGGGCTGCTGTTGAGATCAATACTTGGCTATCTTCAGGAATCTTCTGGTTGTACTGATAAAACAGAGGGATGTTTCTGGATACTGGTCACAGAGGTAGTGCATCGCAGTGTGAAGAATAGAATCTTTGGACCCAGAGACATGTGCTTTTAAATCTTGCCTCTACCATTTGCTATGCAATCTTGGGTAGCTTCATTTGAATTTAAAATAATGTATTTGATAATATACTTTTGTATGATATGGAATATATGTAGCACCTTTAATCAATAAGGATGATTTTTGATTCTTTTTAAACAGTGTGAAGTATATCAGGCATACAAAAGAGTATAGATAATATATATTTAAAATTTTTTTAAATATTTATTAAGTTCTTGAAAACATTGCATTCTGCTGTTATTATATAAATCCTCTCTATATGCCCCTTAGACTACAGTTGTTAATCATGGTGTTCAAATATTCTATATTCCTACTGATTTTTTGACTGCTTGATCTATTGGTTACTATGAGAAGTATGTTAAAATCTCTCATGGTGGATTTTTAGTTTCTGATTGTACATATTTCAGTTTTTGCTTCGTATATTTTGAAGCTATGTTATCACATGCATACAAATTATTATATCTTCCTGATGAATTGAAACTTATATCAACATATATGGAGCTGTTTTATCTTGCAATGTAAGTACTAGTGTTTTATTTTATTTTTTTATTTTTTAAATAAATTTATTCCATTTATTTTTGGCTGCGTTGGGTCTTCATTGCTGCACGTGAGCTTTCTCTAGTTGAGGTGAGCGGGGGCTACTCTTTGTTGAGGTGCGTGGGCTTCTCATTGTGGTGGCTTCTCTTGTTGTGGAGCACGGGCTCTAGGCACGCGGGCTTCAGTAGTTGTGGCACGTGGGCTCAGTAGTTGTGGCACACAGGCTCAGAAGTTGTGGCTCACGGGCTCTAGAGCGCAGGCTCAGTAGCTGTGGCACACAGGCTTAGTTGCTCCATGGCATGTGGGATCTTCTCGGACCAGGGCTCAAACCCGTGTCCCCTGCATTGGCAGGTGCATTCTTAACCACTGCGCCAGCAGGGAAGCCCAGTACTAGTGTTTTAAAAGCTGTTTTATCTGATGTTAATGTGACTGTACCAGTCTTTTGTGTTTGTCTTTATAATTTACATGTGTCTTGTATAAAAAACATATGGCTGGGTTTGGAGTTTTACCCATTCTCTTTTTTTATATGCTAAATTCAGTTTATTTGCATTGACTATGTTTACTGATATGCTTATTTCATTTTTTTGTCATAGTTATCGTTAAAATTTCTTGATTTCTTTTTATTGGTTTTTTTTTTTTTCCACCTCCATATTCTATTTATCCTCTTTACTTCTTTGGAAGGTATGTGTACGATTTATACCCTATTAGTAGTTATAGTAGAAAATTTAACATGTATATTTAACACATCAAATTTAAACATTTTAGAATATAGTAAACAGGGCTTCCCTGGTGGCGCAGTGGTTGAGAGTCCGCCTGCCGATGCAGGGGACACGGGTTCGTGCCCCGGTCTGGGAAGATCCCACATGCCGCGGAGCGGCTGGGCCCGTGAGCCATGGCTGCTGAGCCTGCGTGTCCAGGGCCTGTGCTCCGCAACGGGAGAGGCCACAACAGTGAGAGGCCCGTGTTACCGCAAAAAAAAAAAAAAAAAAAAAAGTAAACAATTTTACCTTCCTTCCTTCCTAGTAATACAACAACTTTAGAAACTTCAGTTACTCACCATCTAAGTCTTAGGCTATATTTTCCAGGATGTGGGGTCTACCTGATTTTTTTTTTTTTTTTTTGGTCACACTGCACGGTTTGTGGGATCCTAGTTCCCCGACTGGGGACTGAACCCAGGCCCTTGGCAGTGAAAGCGTGGAGTCCTAACCACTGGACCACCAGGGAATTCCCTACTTGATTTTTTTTAATCCCAGTGATAAGAGATTATTTTATTATTAAAAAACATGGTTAATGTAGATTTAGATGAACTTTTTTGCTTTTTTTCTTGGCTTATCATTTCCTCTCACATCTCAGACCTTTATCCTTAAATTATTACTTATTTCCTGAGGTACATCATCTGAAGTTCCTTTACTGAGGGTCTGTTTTGGTAATAAATGCTTAGATTTCATGTGTCTGCAAATGCATTTATTCCTTCATTCATAAGAGATCATTTAATATAATAGATAATTTATAATAGTGAATTAGAATAGATAATTCTATTTAAAAGTTATTCTTTCCTAGCCCTTTCCATTTTTATCTGACATGTATTATTGCTGTCATATCAGCTCAAAGTAATTGTGCTTCCTTTGAAGTAACCTGTCTTTTTTTCTTCTGATGACTTGTAGCATCTTTTTCTCTGGTATTCTGTATTTTCATGACCTGTCTCAGTGTGAATTTCCTTTTTATTTTGTATGCTTGGAATTCCTCAGTAGAAGGGTATTTCTCATTGTTTCTGGAAAATCTCAGCCATTGTCTCTTCAAATATTGCTTCACCCATATTTCCAGATTATTTACATTGTAAACTATAAGTTGATATAGGTAGGATCTTAATACCTGCACTTCATACTCCCATCCGTTTGCATCTTTGAGCTGTAATTTCTTCAGTTCCATCTTCCTATTTACTCCTTCTCTCTCCAGTGGAATCAATCTGCTGCTTAGTCTATCAATTTGGTCTATAATATTAAGAACTATAGTTTTTATTTTTTCTTCTGTAAGTTCTATTTGGTTACTTTTCAAATCTCCTTGGTTAATTTTGATAATTTCTTTTTCCTTCAACATGCTTTCAGCTTCATCTTTAAAAAAAAATTAAGCATACAATGTTAACCTTGTACTTAATAAATCTAATTCCCACTGTCTTTTTATTCTGAGTGTATAGTTTGTTGGTTCTTCTGGCCCTCATTCATTATTTCCTTGTAAAATATTACTGTGATCGTAGATTCCTTGGGAATTATTACAAATCCTGGGTGGGAAGGTCTTTTCCTGGCCTTTTGTTTGTTTGCTATGTTTGTTTCTTATAGGCAGTCAGGGGGCATTACCAACCTGAGACTACTTTAAATTTTTAAAAATTAAAAGACAATTTTTATTGTGGTAAAATACACATAACATAAAATTTACCATCTTAGCCATTTTGAAATGTCAAGTTTGGTTGTGTTCAGTACATTCACGTTGTTGGGCAACTGATATCTAGAACTCTCTTCACTTGCACAACTGAAACTCTATAGCCACTGAACATCAACTCCCCATCCCCCCACCCCTGGCCCACGGCAACCGCCATTCGATTGTCTGTCTCTACAAATGTGACGACAGGTACGTCATACAAGTGGAATCATACCGTATTTATCTTTCTGTGACTGTTTAAGCATTTGAGGGTTTTAGAACCACACAGGTGCTATGAATTCTGGCCCCTAAAGTCAGTAAGTGCAGGTTTGTGGTTAGAGATTCTCATGGAAGACTTTTTTCCCAACTGCCTCCCCTCCACCAGAAGACAAGACTGAGGAAGACATATAATCTCCAAAGACTCCTTCTGTGGGCCAGATTTGCACTGAGTCCACCCACATGGGTGTTGTTCTGGGTGAGAGGAGTATTCCCTTCATGTGCTGGCAGAGGCTATGTCTCTGATTTATTTCTATCCAGCCCCAGTTCTTTCTCACTTCGTCCTTTAAAACCCCCCAGGCATCAAAAAAACAAACAACCCAATTACAAAATGGGCAGAAGCCCTGAACAGACATTTTTCCAAAGAAGACATACAGATGGTCATGAAAAGATGCTCAGTATCGTTAATCATCAGGAAAATGCAAATTAAAACCACAATGAGATCTCACCTCTCACCTGTCAGAATGGCCACCATCAAAAAGAACACAAATAACAAATTCTGGTGAGGGTGTGGAGAAAAGGGATCCCTTGTGCGCTGTTGGCAGGAGTGTAAGTCGATTCAGTCATGTGGAAAACAGTACTGAGGTTTCTCAAAAAACTAAAAATAGAACTAGTATATGACCCAGCAATTTCACTCCTAGATACATATCCAAAAAAGCCAAAAACACTGATTCAAAAAGATACATGTTCAAAAAGATACAATGTTCACAGCAGCATCATTTACAATTGCCGAGATACGGAAGCAACCTAAGTGCCCATCAACAGGTAAATGGATTAAGAAGATGTGATGTCCAGACCTACTAGAGAATGGACTTGAGGACACAGGGAGGGGGAAGGGGAAGCCGGGACAAAGCGAGAGAGTGGCATGGACATATATACACTACCAAATGTAAAACAGATAGCTAGTGGGAAGCAGCCGCATAGCACAGGGAGATCAGCTCGGTGCTCTGTGACCACCTAGAGGGGTGGGATAGGGAGGGTGGGAGGGAGACGCAAGAGGGAGGAGATATGGGGACATGTGTATATGTATAACTGATTCACTTTGTTATAAAGCAGAAAGTAACACACCATTGTAAAGCGATTATACTCCAATAAAGATGTAAAAAAAAATTAAAAATTAGAAAAAAAGAAGGTGTGATGTCTATAAACAACGGAATACTACTCAACTGTAAAAAAGAATGAAATTTTGCCATTTGCAACAACATGAATAGATTTGGAGGGTATTATGCTAATGAAATAGAGAAAGACAAATACTGTATGATATCAGTTATATGTGGAACCTAAAAAATACAGCAAACTAGTGAATATAACAAAAGAGGAAAGAGACTCACAGATACAGAGAACAAACTAGTGGTTACCAGTGAGGAGAGGGAGCGGGGAGGGGCAAGATAGCAGAAGGGGATTAAGAGGTACAAACTACTATGTATAAAATAAATAAACCACAAGGATATATTGTACAACACAGGGAATATAGTCAATATTTTATAATAACTAAAAATGGAATATAAGCTTTAAAAATTGTGAATCACTATGCTGTATACCAGAAACTTACATAATATTGTATACCAATTATACCTCAATAAAAAAACAACCATGCAAACGGCTGCTCTAGGCCACCCTTACTCCTTATTTTCCCTGCTCTCTCTTTTGTTGCTGCCCCTGAACAAGTCCTTTGCTTTCCTACCAGCTTAGCCAGGCATTTAAAAATATGATATTTTGTCCCCTTTCATTTTATTCATGATTTTACATGTACTACGCTGGCAAGGTATCCTGTGAACGTTTAGCCTGCCCTACTGCTTGAACTGGCTCAAACTAATTCTTAAAGAAGAATCTTTCTAACTCTATTTGTTTATACTTAGACGTGTAGGTAAGTGAGAAAATGAGGGCTGGCATTAATAGAACATAACCTTTCATTGAAAATTGAGAAATAAACGTTAACTTCTACAACAGTAGGACTTCCTTGTTCATAAAATCAAACTCTATGTGTGTGTGTGTGTGTGTGTGTGTGTGTGTGTGTATGTTTACTCCTTGCTCATAAAATCAAACAACATGTATAGGTACATAAAATGTATATACACATATGTATATGTATTTTCTTTTAAACAATAAAGCTACAGTATCTGAGATTCCTTGGCTGCCATTTCAATGCCTCCTTTTAAAATGGCCCAGGATGGAATGGAGAGCTTGAACTGACATCAGACAAACTCAGAGCATCCTAGAAAATCCTGAGACCAATTCAGGGTTCCAGGCCTGAAATACTATACCTAGAAGTATGAACATTTCAGAGGACAGGCAACTGGGGAAAATGGCCTTAGAAAAAGGAGTGCATTTGGAAAAACAAACCAAATAAAGTAACAGAAAAAAAAATTCAGGGAGGCAGAGGCAGGCAACTTTAGCTTTTTGATGTGAGTGTTCACAGCAAGACAGTTGCCAGGCTGGCGTTTGACTAGGTCAGCCTTTCACAGACTCTCTGAGGTCTGCTGGGCTGCATACACAATCTGACCTGTACTGAAAGGGCAAGGACTTCAGCTTCTATAATGGGGACAAATCACAAAAGAACATGTATTTCATGCAACAAAATGCACATACAACACACAAAAAGAAGAGCATGCTGAAAACAAGGCCTCCCGGAAAACAACAGGAATTTTTAGGCTTGAAAGAGAAGGTTCTGAACCCACAGGCTGCTGTGACTGTGGGTAGCAAGGTAAGATGCTGGCTCTGTCCTGCAACTCTTTTTAGGACACTGGGCTTTCTAGCCGGACTGCCGCTCAGCCTTGACTACCTGTAAAACTGTTCATTCATCCCCCTAAAGGTAGGATTTCTGTCATTTGAGAATACAAAATAAAATATCTCCAGGTGTCCACAATCCATTGATGCAATTAAATTTTTTTAAAGTTTTTCTAATCTTTTTTTTTTAATTTAATTATTTGGTTGCACCGGGTCTTAGTTGTGACAGGTGGGCTCCTTAGTTGCGCCTCCAGGGCTCCTTAGTTGCGGCACGCAGGCTCCTTAGTTGTGGCATGTGAACTCTCAGTTGCGGCGTGCATGTGGGGTCTGGTTTCCTGACCAGGGATTGAACCCAGGCCCCCTGCATTGGGAGCATGGAGTCTTATCCACTGTGCCACCAGGGAAGTACCAACAATTCAATATTTTTAAAGATATATAAATCTTCACTAGCATTCATAATAAGGCATTTTACCTTAAAATACATGCACACACACATAAAACAACAACAACAAAACTGCTATGTGCCTATCCAAAAGAAGCAGCTGAGACCCTGAGAGAGAAGAGTTAAGGAATGGCCAGCACCTTAGGACACCTCTGAACCACACTGTTGTCATGTGACCACTTGTGACCTGCTTCAGGTCATTTGCCTGGAGAGCACAGCCTGACAAGATAAATCTGCTTCTGTGTCTGGGCCCCTCCCCTAACCATCTGTTCTCTTTAAGAAATACAGGCCTGTGGAAGTGCCTGTGGACTGCGGTGGATGTAACCCTGGGGAACATTGTAGGGGGCTGCCCTTGACAGTTACAGCCGCCCAAAGTCAACATTTGTCGAAAAATAACACCAGCACTTATGTGTTCCCGTTTGGGCTTTTAATCCACAAAGGCTTTATGTGTTTTAATCACGTATTAAAACTTGACTACCTGTTAAAACTCTAGCCACATTTCCAGGTGGCATGTGATCACAGCACCGCCTCTGCCCCTGGTTTGATACAGGGTATATGGGATTGAAGAAGATAACCCATGGAGAGTCTTTTTGCCATCCGCCTCCAAGGAATTTTCTCTGCAATGTACTATAGAGTAGCTGTAGGTATTTTTATGACAGCAACATTCTGTCATCACCAAGGCAAGCTGGGTAGAGCAACATGGCTGGAAGGTATTTGGGGACTAACTATTCACTGATCAAACTCGGAGCCACTGGGACGGCCAAAGACAGGTGCTACGCCTCAATCTTTCTTCTACTTACCGATTTAACAAACCAAAGGGCTTTCATGGAAATCCAGGGCCTAGAGTTTGATTAGAGGCACAATGATAATTAAGTGCAGGAACAGAGCACATCTCTCTCTTTGAAAATTTCTCCCTGTGGAAGGGAGAGGTATTTGACCCAAGGGTTTCTGAAAGAGGAGAAGGCAGATTGCAGTGGATGGGCTCTTTACCCCTGATTATTCAGGCCAAATTCGTCCACCTCCTTAAAGGACACAATTTAGATACATGTGTTTTCATGCTCTTAATTAGATTAAGTGAGTGAGTGGAAAATCACTTCATTTATTCATTCATTCAACAAATATTTGTTAAGTGCCTAATTACCATATACCTGACACTAGGATGTAGCAGGGGACAAGACCCATTTTCTGCCTTCAGCATGCTTACTTCATTATAATAATGGTGACTTAATCTTAAGGGTGTCTTTGTAAAGGCACCAAAAAATAATCATCTGGTATCCTTTGAACTGTACAGTTTTAACTCCTGTGAATACTAGTGAATGAATGTGAAACCATCCAAAAACAATTCCAGGCAAAAGTCTGGCAAACTTAAAAGTGACCAAAATATTTTTATATATTTAAATAGCGTGGAGGTACTTTTTTTTTAAAAAAAAAAAGAACAATTGGAATGTTTTGCGCATGAAATGGTTTATAACACTTAGAATCCTCTGCATACGGTGCTGTATTTCTTAATAGTTATTGTTAGGATCTTGGGTATGCATGCATTACGTGCAAAATGCACAGTGTGTGGTGAGAGGAATGAGTACGTCTTGTAGAGTATATACTTTGTACATGTTATATATAGTAAAGACAACTTACTTAGTCATATCAGTTCAGATCCAACTACGGAGCGAGAAATTAAAGACATTAATTCAGGCAACAAAGTAGGGGCCTGATAAGCACATGAGAATTGTTAAGAGAAAATATTTACTAGTAACAGTGCCCTTTTCTCATTTCCTAATATCCACTGACATTTCTTCTGTTACCCGTATGGCATGAGACAGGAAAATGTAAGAAAAACGAGATGTTTTTAAACATACAATCATGGCTACTGGCATAGAATTAGGTATGACGGTAGCTAAAGTTTACATAAAAGTCTACACTGCAACCCACAGAATGGGAGAAAATATTTGCAAATGAATCGACAGACAAGGGATTAATTTACAAAATATACAAACAGCTCATGATCAATATCAAAAAACCAACCCAATCAAATATCAAAAAAACCCAATCAAACAATGGGTGAAAGATCTAAACAGACATTTCTTCAAAGAAGACATACAGGTAGCCAAGAGGCACATGAAAAGATGCTCAACGTCACTAATTATTAGAGAAATGCAAATCAAAACTACAATGAGGTATCACCTCACAATGGTCAGAATGGCCATCATCAAAAAAGCTACAAACAACAAATGCTGGAGAGGGTGTGGAGAAAAGAGAACCCTCTTGCGCTGTTGGTGGGAATGGAAATTGATACAACCGTTATGCAGAACAGCATGGACGTTCCTTAAAAAACTAAAAATAGAGCTACCATATGATCCAGCAATCCCACTCCTGGGCATATATCCAGAGAAAATCATAATTCGAAAAGATACATGCACTCCAATGTTCAATGCAGCACTATTCACAATAGCCAGGACACAGAAGCAACCTAAATGCCCATCGACAGAAGAATGGATAAAGAAGATGTGGTACATATATACAATGGAATAGTACTCAGCCATAGAAAGAATGAAATAATGCCACTTGTCGCAACATGGATGGACCTAGAGACCGTCATACTGAGTGAAGTAAGTCAGACAGAGAAAGACAAATACCATATGATATCACTTATATGTGGAATCTAAAACAATGGTACAAATGAACTTATTTACAAAACAGAAATAGAGTCACAAATGTGAAAAACAAACTTGTGGTTATGGGGGGAAGGGGGAGAGGGATAAATTGGGGTTGACATATACACACTACTGTATATAAAACAGATAACTAATAAGGACCTACTGTATAGCACAGGGAACTCTACTCAGTGCTCTATAATGACCTATATGGGAAAAGAATCTAAAAACGAGTGGATATATGTATATGTATAACTGATTCACTTTGCTGTATGGCAGAAACTAACACAACATTGTAAATCAATTATACTCCAATAAAAATTTTTTTTTAAAGTCTACATTGGTTTGTAGAGAGCACTCAGTGACAAAGAAACACAAACCTTGAACACATTTCTGTGTGATGTCGTGTGGTGACATTGGCCACAGCTATTCTTTCATGAATGCAGTGCCTATTCTATGTCTGCCTGGGACAATGGAGAAAGGGAGTGCTGGGGTCACTGTGTCTGATTCTATTTCTGACACCAGCACTTACTTGCTAAGTGACCGTCAGCAAGTCATTTAAGCCTCCAGTCTTTTGCTCATCTGTCAAAAGGCATTAAGAAAAATTATTTTTTAACCCTTAATGTGTTAGGCAAATGTCCCCGATTATCGTTTATCATGGTTTTCCTTTCATTGCAAAACTTATTTTAAAAGAAATAGAAAATCCAGGCAAATACTGGACAAACTGAAATGGAGCAAAACTACTTAATATACCTAAAAGTGCCGAATAAAATACAATTAAGTTATGCTGGTAATTGGTATGTGTTGAGTATCCTAAATCGCACTCTTTAACAAAGACGCTTGGGCGAATCAGCCCAATGTCAAGAGCAAACGAAGGCACCAGTCCTGTATTCTCTCTGATACATTATACCCACCAAAAGCTTCCACAAGTAATTTTTTTCTTCTAGAGACATTTTTCATGACTCTGACACCATTCCCGTGAAATGTGACATTATAACAAAAAGGATTGCCATGTCTATGAGATTTATCTTCACTCTCCTCAATACCATCATTCCTTGAACTGGGTATCGCTTACATGAAAAACGCAACCTCTTTTGTGCTCTGTGGTAGCTGGAAAGTTCATATGGTAAAAAGCTCTTCCTAGGGTGGATAAACTGTGAAATCCATTTTAAAATGAGGTTTTAATTACATTTCGCAATTCAGAGCCAACTTCTGGTTTTGGTGTAATTTAAACAAGAGTTTTTTTCTCTTGCAGCCATCTGTTCCTCTTCCTCAAGCCTACACTTATGTCATAATATTGAAAATGTGACGTCATTCCCTCCTATGACATCATTAAACATGTCTGTACGATAAAGACCCAAGAAGAGAACTGAATCACGTGGGAGGAAGACGCCTGTTCAGATATAGATAATGAGGAATATGTAAAATAAATACATTGCAATCGGAATTATTTTTCTATTGCTTTTCATTCCCAGTTACTCCTTACAGTTGAAAAGACTGTTCCATACAAGTAATGCTTTATCACCAAAAAATCCTCTAAAAAAGACAAAAGAATCTTTAAGGTACCTACATATATGGGAATAAACTAGTATATTAATGTGAATGCACCATCTGAATTGATGGCTTTGAGTTTGTGTGAAACCAGAGTTCCTGGTAAATATTTAATTGAAATAATAAATTATACTTTCTAGTCATAGACAATGTTTAGGCCGTACATTAAAAACTTACTTCATTCTATTCAGTTTCTATTTTTGACATTAAAAAATAAATTAATTGAAATTCACCAATTAAGAATTTTTCAGATTTTGTAGGTAAGTTGCAACTGCCGTTAATGGTACAGAAATATACGTAGTGTCTTAAAATTATATTAACGTTGAATTTATTAGGTTATAGTAATTTATACATTAATTTCTTTTAAACATTGCATTACAACTATTTTAAAAGTTATTTTAGGTTGTTACATCAACAATTCTAGGTGAGTTTAATAATTCCTTTAAGTGGTTGTTGAAGAACTCTCATAAAATTATAAAGAATCCCACATGACACTATCTGTACAAATACTCATTGGTTTTAAATTAAGAAATTCAGTGAAGAGGGAGACAGGACTTTTTTGGAGTTCTTTTGTGGTAAACAATTTTTATAATAATCAGTCATTGAAATTAAACATTGTTTTAAATAAATCGGTTATATATAAGCATCTCCTTAGTATCGTATTTTTAAGTTAAAAAATTTTTTTTAATTACTTGGTCGAGTTCATAAGTTTTGGCAGTGAAGATATTCTGTGCTTCTGTATGTGTCAGGCCCTGAGCTAGTCCAGTCTCAAAATACAGCGACACTCACAGCGCTTACCCTCCAGGCCCTGGAATTCACAGACTGTAGTAGCTGATGAATTCCAACAGTCACTGCACAGTATAATGGAAAGTGCACTAGCCTAGGAGTTCCTGGAATTCCTGGGTTCTTGATCACTTAAAAGACCCAAGCTTTAGTTTCTTCATTTCTGCAACCGTGTTCATATGCAGCATCAGTATTTCACCAGTTCATTATGAGTTTCAGAACCTGCCCTTTCCATGCTCGTGGTAGCATTTAATGATGCCAACATCTAATGAACTGCCCGTGGCAGGCCCTTGATTCTCCTTCTACACTTCTGTCACTATGGAGACCGTGTCCCACCGCTTACTCTTCCTTCTTGCCCTATTCTGGTCAATGACAGTATTATTCGCCCAGATGTTAGTCTAAAGTCCCCTCCCCTCTGCAGCCCCACATGTTAAAACCTGTCTACCACACTAAGATCTCCAAATATAGCCCCTCTGATCTATTCCTCTGTTGTTCACTTAATTCAGGTCCTCATTGTCGCCTGAACTACTGTAATAGTCTCCAAACAGGAACCACCCCCTTAGCTTTGCTCCCTAATCTAGCCTCCAAATTGCCATCATTTGGATCTTTGCAAACACACATCTGATTACATCCCCCGCCCCGAATTACGATCCTTCAGTGGTTCTGTGTCACCTTCAGCACAAAATCCAAACATCTTGGTCATCTGGTCCCCACCCATCTCTCCATCTCATCTCCCACCCTCTCTAGTGCATAGGCAGAATCTGGGCTAAAGCCACACTGCCCGTGACTTTGAGTAACTTATTTCCAACCTAGTCCGTCTGGTGGAAATACCCTATTCTCTGCTCTACTAGGCAGAGTCTTTCTTCAATATACAACTCATCAGAGATTTTGTTCTCTATGAAGCTTTTCCTAGATGAGCCAAGCAGTGTTTGATATCTCCTTCTTTGTGTCAACCCAGTTCCTAGTAGTACTTTCTTAGACTTGGTAAGGTCTGAAAAGCCATTCTGTGTTTCCATGTCTCTTTTCCCTAACAGACACTGATCTTCTTGAAGGATGAGACCCTGTATTATTTGTTTTTTTTTCCCCAGCTCATACTTCGTAGTAAGTAGATGATCAACAATTTCTTATTAGATGGATGGGTGGGTGGGTGGATGGATGGATGGATGGATGGATGGATGGATGGATAGAAGCTTCTCCCCTCATGCACTTTAGCTCTGATAAATTACAGCCTTATCTTCTAGAAATGACAAGCTCTTTTACCTCTCAATAGGTGTTCTCCTGGATCATCCATCCGTCACCGGACACTTAAACCCCACCAACCTACATCTAAATAGTTTTCTTCAAGACTCAACTCAAAGGAGTCACCTCTTTCATTATTCTTTCATAATACTTTGTATGTATTTGTACTATAAAAAGCTTTCAACACATTTAATTGTAATTATTAATTTAGATATCTATCTCCTTCCCTAGACTTTCAGTTCTTTGAGACAGCAGCTTAAATTTCTTATTCATAGGAGTATCCCAGCACAAAGGCTAGCACGGGGTAGGTGATAGCACAAGACAGTAAATGTTGGCTGTATTAATTCATGAAGGTGTGCTTGAATGTATGAGATGAAATCATGTATTTGCGAGTATCTTGAAACTATAAAAACCCAAGACAAATGTTAGGTAATGTCATCATCTTGATAACACCACGTGTTATATCCTTTCCTCTGCTTCTTAGTTCTCGCTTCCCAGAGAGCGCAAAGCTCCTTGTCTAAATTATCTCTTCACACAGACTTCCTTGTTCCCACTCAGAGTGCATTTTGACATTAAACTACACCCCTCAGCTCTTGGATCAGATCTAGAATATAAAGAGGTTTGAAAAACAGAACCAACTGTCTTACGTTTTAATACTGGCCTTAAAACATGTATGTACGTGATAACCATATTCTGAAAATGAAGATAGCCAAATGGCATCAGAGAACCATTTTCTTAGTCAATAGCAATATATTTGTCATAAATATAAGCCCGTTCCTTACATAGAGAGAATCTGTTTACTGGTTGAAGAGCAAAAGTGTCAAACATGCAACAAAAGAAATGATATAGTATGAATAACAAGAACAAATACTTGATTCGAGCACCTCATCTTCCTCTTGGGAAATCTCAGGACATTTTACAAATGACATTGCAATCAACTTCATTCACCTGGAAGAAGGGACTTTCTCCAGTGTGAAATGCAGTAGCTCTTCTGCATCTCAGAGTCACCTCATTGACTATTTAGGGCAAGATGTGAAAGATATATACCTTAAAGGCTGGGGAAGACTGGAATAAGAGAGAATATAATTATTCATGCATATAGAATATGGAATGAGGAAAACTGGCTGCGGTTGACACCTTCGCTCTTGTAAGAAGTGCTATGAGATCATGGAGGGGCAGGACCTCCGTTTAATCCTCTTCTGACAGACGTCAGGCAGAGTACATTTTCCCCTGGTACCATTTTGACATCTGGGGTCAATCCTTTCTCCAAGTGAAAAAAAATTCACATGCATAAATGCAACTTCAGTAGCACCTTGACAATCCCTGGAAGTCATCCAGCTGAATGTCACTTTAATGTAGTTAAGTCACCTTGTTAGACATTCACGGTGCAAGGTGAGATGCTTTTGTGATGGGGTGTTTTTCTCCATAGGTAAGTGCTGACGTAAGGAATGGAGCAGCTGAGGCGGGTGAATGCTGTCATCACAAAAGGGGCAGCAGGGTCTAAGAACATGGCTTCTGAAGATGAACGCAATTTGCATTTATTCACCACCTCCTCCTTTGGGAAGTTGAGACTTACAAGCTTTTCTGAGACTTAGTTTCCTCATCTATAAAATGGGGATGATCATACTTTTCTCATGTCGTTTTTGTAAAGATTAAACGAGAAAGGGCCGTTTATTTTGCCTGAGGATTATTGTTTTATTTTCTTGCTTCACCTACTTCTCCATCCTACCGCCTCATGAATATCTAATACCAAACTCATTTTATTTTCAGGGCTGTCTTCTGAAAAGTATGTCTGATCATTGACCTACTTTTCCCCATGGATTTTATACTATGTTTCCTCCTTCAATAGGGAGAATTTAAGTGCACTCATATCTTAGTTGCCTTCACACTAATGTTCAGTTATCTAGGGTGTGTCACATCATCAAATGTCACTAATAATAATAATATGTATGTATGTATGTACATACCTGTATGTATGTGTACGTATGTATGTATGTATGTATGTGTGTATATTTATCCTGGCTTTCTAATGACAGCAAATTTGTCTGCCTCCTTTTTAAACAGCATTCTCCTGATGGTCAAAATCAGCTTAGGGGCTTCCCTGGTGGCGCGGTGGCTGGGAGTCCGCTTGCCGATGCAGGGGACGGGGGTTTGTGTCCCGGTCCGGGAGGATACCACGTGCCGTGGAGCGGCTGGGCCCGTGAGCCATGGACAATGGGCCTGCGCCTCCGGAGCCTGTGCTCTGCAGCGGGAGGGGCCGCGGCGGTGAGAGGCCCGCGTACCACAAAAAAAAAAAAAAATCAGCTTAATTGCTTCTTTTCTGAAATTTTCTCGCCTACATATGACTGTGAAATTTTTAAGAGTGTTTTACAGAGGGACCATTTCCCTCAAAGACACACTCCTTTCTACGTGCTGTTCTACAGGGTAAGAATTCCCAGGGATTACATTTGAAACTTCCACGTGTAGATGAATCTTACTGAACATGTTCGTCTTCCTCTAGAAAGTGATCCCTGCCTATGGTACCATTCTTCCGATAACATTTCCAATACAGGCAGGATTTATATATAATTGACATCTGGAGATCTAGATGCCTACGTTCCCCAGCCCTCTCTGAGATGAGGTTTTTGGAAGACCACATCCATGAAGATCACCTAGGGCCTCGTGGGCCACTGTTAAGGCCCTGGCTTTTTCTCGGAGGGAAATGGGGAGCTATTGGTGGGTTGTGAGCGGAGGAGAGACCCGATCTGACTTAGGTGTGTAGATAGATTTTGGTTGCTGTATTGGAATAGACTGTAACAGAGGAAAGGTAGAGAAGTAGGGAGAGTACTTGGGAATCTATTGCAGGGATCCTGCAAGAGAAGATGGTGTTTTGGACCAGGAGGGTAGCAGGGGAGGTGGTGACGTATTTGGATTCTGGTCCTATTTTGAAAGTCAAAGCAAAAGTCTATCTTGATGGGCTAGATGTAGAGTGACTCAGAGGAAGAAAGAGGACAAAGCTCCAGGATTTTTGGCCTGAGCACTGGATGGATGGAGTTGCCATCAACTTAGTTGGAGCAGCTGGTTTGGGGCAGGACATGAGGGGTTTAGTTCAAGGCATGTTAAGCTTGAGTTGCCTATTAGACAACCAAGTAGAGACGGCAAGCAATTAGGCATGCAGGTCTGAACTTCAGGAGAGAGGACCTCATTATAGAAGACCCTTAATATGTGCCACTTAGTATTTGTAAGAGGCTTAGAGCAACATAAGGCTCCTAGTAAGAAAGTAAGCAATGGTCACAATGAACATAGTTCCTTTTCCTCCTCTGACCATATTATTAGAAATAACCAAAATACCTGTAATGGTCAAATCCTGTCTATTATATGTCGTTATGCTTTGAGCTACTGATTGAAGACCTCCACAAACTAAGCCTTTCTTACTTTTTCAGATAACTTCCATTTTTCAAGTGCAGTTTTTGAGGTTACTGCGGGGAGGGAACTACATTTCAAAATAAAAATTAAAACACACAGTGTGCACACAAAGTCAACGTAATTCTGGAAAATGTCCTTTGAGGATAAAATATGTAGCACTGGGACTTCCCTGGTGGCACAGTGGTTAAGAAGCACCTGCCAATGCAGGGGACACGGGTTCGATCCCTGGTCCGGGAAGATCCCACATGCCGCGGAGCAACTAAGCCCGTGCGCCACAACTACTGAGCCTGCGCTCTAGAGCCCACGAGCCACAACTACTGAAGCCCGCGCACCCTAGAGCCCGTGCTCTGCAACAAAGAGAAGCCACCGCAATAAGAAGCCCGCGCACCTCAACGAAGAGTAGCCCCCCCCTCGCCACAACTAGAGAAAGCCCGCGCGCAGCAGCGAAGACCCAACACAGACAAAAATAATAAAAAATTTTAGAAAAGGAAAAAAATACTAAACTTATCTCTTCCCCCTTATGTTATTTTAATTGTGTATATTTCATTTTTAAGCATGGTTCTTTGGGGAAAACAGAATATGTTTACTATAGTAAAACACATATTCTTTTAGCCTAGTAATTTTGGAAGCAAAAATGGTCTCCATGGTAAGAAGATAGAAAAGGAGTGGTATTAATAGAAGGTAGCACAGAGCTAATGTGCATTTTATAGCATAAAGGAAAGACGTTTTTAGCCTCCCTGCCTTAAACAACATCGTGAACTCTAAGTTACGCTAAACGGGTGAACAGAATAAA
The DNA here is from genome assembly GCF_039906515.1 of Pseudorca crassidens. NCBI lineage: Eukaryota > Metazoa > Chordata > Mammalia > Artiodactyla > Delphinidae > Pseudorca > Pseudorca crassidens. The sequence goes on from NC_090296.1 coordinate 192,994,445, forward strand.
AACGAGCCAGCTACGATATGATGGCTGAGTGAAGGTCAAGACCAACTCTCCGGCAGCAGCCCAGGACAGCAGAGCCCTCTCACACTCGGACACAGAGGCTTAATTGGTCCTCCTAGGGTTTGGAAGAGAGGCTTTGAAAATACTTCTGACCCCTTAGAAGCAGATTTATAGACATACAATAGTGCTTTAATCCTTGCATCCTGGCATTGCCAAAGTAATAGGATATCAGAATGGATAAAACCCTAATAAGACAAGGATTATCTGACGTTGCAACTCTTCTCCAAGCCCATCTTGGATCCCAAACAATCACTTCCTTCCTCTAGGTCCTTAACTCCCTTCACACAATGTTTAATGAGGTGTATTTTTTCCTTCACCTTTTTTCCATATTGCCTCCTGGTAGGATTTTTTCTTTCTTTCTTTCCTATTTCTCTCTGTGCTTGAATCTCTACGATGGCATTTTGGGAGTTAATTTTAGGCCTCCTTTTTACTTGTTAAAGTCTCAGTTTCTTGAGATAATCTACTCGTTCCAGACTCAACTCTTCTGTCTGTAGCCTGCACTCATCCTATATTTTTCTCCTTTTCCCATTCATTTACACAGTCTTACAAAGAGTGATATTTTTACTATGATCTCTACTGAAGTGAGAAGATAGCCGTAAAATTATCATAAAATAGTAAATTCTGTTTAAAAAATAAACACACCAGAACATAAATATCTGTAGGAGTATTGCCCCTCCTTTTTCTAAAAAAAATCGCAATGATATTCACATATGCTTTGGAATTAATTTTAGAACAGATCCTCACAAGAAAATCGCCCTGTTACCTTACCTTGGCTTCCTGTTTTATCCAGATCAGTATTACTCACCTAATTCTCCAGTCCTGATGCCAAATTTCCTCTGATAGTTTCCACAGTTCACAGCAGTCCCACTAAGGATTTTCAAAGGAATACGGAGCATATCCTGAAGACAATTCTGAAAAAGAATTACAAAATTGTTTTGGAGATGGCAGCATAATTAAAATGTCTATAGTTCCCAAGTCCTTGAGATGGGAAAACCCCCTTTTGGATGGGAATTTTCCCTAATTTCTGGTAACAAATTGAACTATTTTATAGTCACATCATAAAAGCCAACTTAAAAGTTCTTTTACTTGATTTCAACTACATTCCAGTACATGGTGTGCTTAAAACTTTGAATCTGTCTATGTGAAAAATATGCTCTTGTTTTTTTGTTTGTTTTTGGCCACACCACGTGGCATGTGGGATCTTAGCTCCCCGACCGACCAGGGGTCAAATTGGCGTCCCTGCATTTGGAAGCTTGGAGTCTTAACCCCCGGGCCACCAGGGAAGTACCTGGAAAATATGCTCTTATGAGTTACAATATGGGGCTTCCCTGGTGGCGCAGTGGTTGAGAGTCCGCCTGCCGATGCAGGGGACACGGGTTCGTGCCCCGGTCCGGGAAGATCCCACATGCCGCGGAGCGGCTGGGCCCGTGAGCCATGGCCGCTGAGCCTGCGCGTCCGGAGCCTGTGCTCCGCAACGGGAGAGGCCACAGCAGTGAGGGGCCCGCGTACCGCAAACAAACAAACAAACAAACAGAGTAACAATATGTCTGTCTTATTGTCTCTAGGACTCTCCTTGACAAGAGGGAACTACTGGAGTTGGCTCAACTTGGCTGTTACTTGGAATATGATCTCTTCGGTTCTGAACTTTTCCATTATCAGTTCAACCCGGATGCCCAATGATAATAAAAGAATTGAAAGGTAAACATGATGAAATCTCTCATGGTATTTCCTTTCACCATCTCTTTTGGATTTTCTTATCTGGGTGGGTATTAGCAAAGATTCAGAAAACAGTAAGCAGGCAGAACCAGGGACTTGCAGAGAAAAATATACCAATGCTGTTTCAGGAAGGCAAATCTCTATATATTATTTTGAGGAGAAACTGAATCAGCCTAAGTAGGCAGAAGCTTCGCAAAGCCTTAGTTCAGTGCAGATGGGCAGCTGATAAGAAATACAGACAAAATCTCTGCTCTGACAATAAAAGAACAAAAGACATTTCCCTCTTTTTTACTCTTAACGAAGTAAGCTGTTTCTTTCTCAGGTTGGCCACACCTGAGGTCCTAACCTCCTATAATTAATTTTTGAAATGCTTTACTTAAAATATTCACTAAAGAGGTGACTGCAACGTACAGGCTATAAGTATAATGTCTAAAGGTCAAACATTACATAAAATCCAACCTCTCAAAACTGTCCAATATTTTGGGGGTGAAAGCAAATAATTGTACAGGTCATTCTCTGCAACCGAGTGGAAAATTTCCGGAGTCAAGGCTGGATGCTACCTGGTTTGTCTTGGTTACATGGTGATATGAAGACTGAATGCACCAAGTTAGGGAATGTGGGAGGAGAAATAGATTTGGGATTGACAGGATGACTTTATCTTGGGAATATCGTGTTGCTATCTGGTGGGGCCCTGGGATAAGGGTGTGAAGCTCAGGACAGAGACTTGGACATAAATCTAGACATTGTTGGCTTGCATGTGACAGTTGGAAGCGTGGGAATGAATGAGATCACTCAGAGAAGAGGATGAGGACAGAGCTCTGGTGACCACCAACACTTAAGGGATGAACTCAGGAACAGACCCTCAGAGACAGGTTGAGAAATTTTCAAAGCGTTAAGAATATCAGAGAAATGCATTTTTATGAAAGTTGTTGGAGAAGAATACTTAAAGCAGAAGGGCTTGAACACTTTTAATATGTGGCAGATATCAAGTGAGATAAAGACTGAAAAGTATCCATTGGATTTCACAATCAGGAAGTTGTTTGTTTTTTTTTAATTTTATTTTTGGCTGTGTTGGGTCTTCGTTGCTGCACACGGGCTTTCTCTAGTTGCTGCAAGCGGGGGCTACTCTTTGTTGTGGTGCGCGGGCTTCTCATTGTGGTGGCTTCTCTTGTTGCGAAGCACAGGCTCTAGGCACGCAGGCTTCAGTAGTTGTGGCTCGTGGGCTCTAGAGCGTAGGCTCAGTAGTTGTGGCACGCGGGCTTAGTTGCTTGGTGGCACGTGGGATCTTCCTGGACCAGGGCTCGAACCCGTGTCCCCTGCACTGGCAGATGGATTCTTAACCACTGCGCCACCAGGGAAGCCCAGGAAGTTTTTATTTCAGTCAGTAAGTGCAGTCTTGGCAGAAAAGGCTTGAGGAACGAGTAGAAGGGGACGAAGAGGACAGAGGCTACTCTTTCAAGAAGCTTGATAGTAAAGGGAAGCGGGGCTGGAGCGCTGGAGCTAGAAGTCCAGACAGGACCAAAGGAAGGTTTTGTTAGGAGACAGACAGAATGAATCCAGGGAAGTGGTGCCTAATCTACAGGGTTATTACAGAATTTATATGAAATAAAATATGCGGTTTTTAGCTGAGTGTCTGGGGTAGACTATGGAAGTGGTCCGTCAATGTTAACCGAAAAAAAATCTGGACAGGTAAGAGATACAGAGGAAGGCTCCTGAGGAGACAGAGGGAATCTGGGCAGCAAATAGGAAGTTGGTTGAAAGGAGGTATACTGTCTCCATGGAAACGAAAGCAGGTGTGGCAGGTAATGGAGTGAGTGCAGAACGGTGTTTTGGTGAGAGGAACGGGAAACTGAGGACAGATGGTCCCGTGTGATCTCTAGGGCGCCTGTGAAGGAGACATGGTCATCTCCTGAGAAGGAAGGAATGGATTCAGGGCAGGACCTTGTAGAGGAGGATAAAGGCTGGGAGTGGATGGTGAATGAATGAGAGATACTGTTGTGTGGAAGACCCAGTGGAGGCCAGAGATCATGACTGCATGACGGTCTACTGGCACCAACGTCCATAATTTGGTGATTATTTTCCTAAAAAATGTTTTGTGTTTTGGTAGTAGAACCAAAGAAATTTTGTGAATAGAAGTAGAAGATGGAGACAGAGAGCTTGAGGGTTGGGATTCTGTCTGAAAAACATGGTTGATATTGGGGGGACCACGGAGGGGTTGAGATGAGGGTCACGAGGTCCAAGCTGGAGGGAAGAAAGTGTAGAGAGAGATGGAGAGATGTCCAGGAATAACATAGCAGGGGAAAATCCCTGGATGCTTGAAGCAAATGGGTGAATACAGATAGTGGAAGAAGGTGAGCGAAAAAGTAGAAGGATGGAACTCCTCATCAGAGGGGGGAAAGGAAGGTTGAGTGGAAGTCGTTCTCCATGGCGACACGGAGCAGAACAGGGTTCTGACTGTAGAAGACTGGTTGGAATGGGAGTAAAAGCCAAACTGGAGCAGAGAAGTGATGTCCAGAAACTGTGGGGCTCGAGCAGCAGGAGTTGAACACATGTACATTGGGTTTGATGGGGAGGTCTTGAGCCAGTGGCCACAGCTCGGACAGCCTTAGGGTCTTTCCCCCGGGAAGTCTATCTTTACATGTACGCCTTCTACTGTCCCTGTGTACTGGCAGACCTCCTTGATGAGCTTATTAACAGTAAGATAGGCTTCAAGTTTAATATCATCAGACAGAGTTGATTGACATTACAGTAGTTTTGTATATAAATATGGAGACACTCAGCTCTACACGAGCAAACTGCTTTGACTGTTCTGACCAGAATCCCTAGGGCTTTTTTTTGTTTTTTTACTACTCAAACCAGTTCTTTGATAAACAGATTTATTGGTTGGTTTGTTTGTTTTGTTTTATGATTTTAATTTCCTTGCCCAGGAGTACCACTCAATACAGGCAAACAGGTTTCCTAAGAGTCCTACTAGCTTGGACCATACTCAGAGGTGAATATTCTCTGGAATTTAAAATGGGGTGCTGTGTAGACCTTCCTCATCTTTCATGACCTCAGAACCATGATTTCCTGATGAATGCCCTCAACACACGTTTTACAATTCATCTTGGAAATAGGAAGTTTGCTCCCAGGACCTGCTTTGTTTCTCTAAGCCCGTTTATGGCAGTGAGCTTTATCTTCTCCACCCCTATGCTTTCCATGACACTCCTAGACCTGAAATAAAAGAGGGAATCTGCAGAGGGAGGTCTATGGGGATATGAGCTTTCACTGAGCTAAATGTAAACATTCTAGATGTACGGAAATACATCAAAAAGTATATATATGTGCATGTGTGTTTGTGTATGTCTATGTACCTGTGTATGTACGCATCCTTAATCTTTGTAAATTAAAACCATGCATTAAGTCCCTGGACTCAAGTACAGCTCACGGTAATTACTAAATGACTTTTGGGTTGTGTGTGTATCCCCTTGTCCCTACCTCCTGGGCGCCTGATTTTCATCATTCATCAGCAGTCCTTCTCTGAGCCTCAGTAATCTCAAAGCTTTGAAGTGCAAGAACAGAGAAGCACGCTTCTGCCTACCTCTGGTTTTCAGCACCAGAAATTCTGTGTCTAACACCTGTTTTCAATCTTATGCTCCATTTCTCAATCTTATTATATCTCTGCCTTTTCACACTTTGTAGTCTCTCTCTAATATTTGTTTGCAAAACACTAACTCATTTGTATTGCTATAATTACTGTGATTTTTTGTCTTCTCCTCTGTATTGGTTCCTTCCTTCTGGCGGTCTCTCTCTAAATACTGTTCTTCTATACAATGGCGCAGCATATGAGACGATCTCTTATTTTAGGAGTGACCAGGCAGTTTTCCTGAGAGTCAGGATATAATTATGTGTCTAGAGCCAGAACATTCTCTTTCTCATGAGATAACTAGTCTCCAGATTCTTGACTTAATGAGTTCTAAGGGTTCCCATTTTGAAATGAGTATCTTTCCACATTACTGCGCAATTCAGTGGCTTTGTGCTTCAGGATATGACACAGGCTTCTTACAGGAATTTGTTTACACAAATGTGCCTCTGTAGTAATAAGATATCTCTTTTTCTCAGACAAGGAAAAGAGACAAAAATGTTGAGAAATGCTCAGAAAATACACCGGGGAAAGTGTACCCTAAAATTTCCTGCAAGGTGATACTCCTTTTCAGTTGCGGATCAAGGTTTGTCACACTACGTTTCAGCACTGTGCATGCATCTGTCAAATCTTTCTCTCTTTTCATAAACGATCATATAACGGCCTTAAATAATTCCCTTAAAGAGAGTTCGTTCCACAAGTAACTTCAGATCAGGACTTTTGGACATTATACAAATCTCAGAGAGGCAGGTAATGCCCTACCCCTATAGAGGGGTAGGTAGGCATATAGGGAATTCAGAGGTAGGGGATTAAGAGGTATAAACTATTATGTATGAAATAAGCTCCAAGGATATATTGTACAACACGGGGAATATAGCCAATATTTTATAATAACTATAAATGGAGTATAACCTTTAAAACTTGTGAATCACTATACTGTACATCTGTAACATATACTATTGTATATCAACTATACTTCAATAAAAATAAAGAAAGAAAGAAGCAAATAATGGTGGTGGCACAGCTAGCACTCTAAGTATTCTTAGGACACACATGAGGTACGTGTGATGTGAATGCAGATTTCTAGACAAAACACCCAGGTTGGCTCTTTTCTGGCATTCCTTTGGCCTGCAAACATAAGATCTAATCTTTAAGTACAATTTCTTTTAAAATGTATGTTCTCAGAGGGCAAGGCTTTGTGCTCGAGTTTTTTGATGCAGTGGCCCACATTTTGCTTGCTGTAGTAGTTATTAAATATGACTCATGCACTAGAATGCCGAGAAATGCTACTGAAACAAAAAAGATACCTTTCAAATAATTAGCCCTTGGCGGAAGGCGCTACCCATCCATCTAGATCCATTTGGAAATCTAGGGATCGACAAGACAAGACAGAAAATGCCAGAGAACAGCCATGGTCTCCAAGCTGCATCTCCTGCCGTCAGAGACCCATGGAAGTCACGGCAGACACTGCCCAGGGTCCAGACCTATACAGATGGTGGCTGTCAGAGGTGACCGACTCACATTACAGATTACAGCACTTAACAAAGCCAAGAGGATTAGATGTTTAGACAATAGGCAGGAAGCCATTCTGTAGTCAACTGACTATAAATTTAAAGGAACAGCTCATTATTTATAGCAATCTTAATGAAATGGAAGGAAGAAAGAGTAAATTTTTATTGGCCAATTTAATCCAATGCTCCCAGACTACTACTAAGTCAAAATTCCCATCGGCTTCAAAAGGATTAGCGCAGAGGGACCGTAACTGACCTTTTAAAAATGACTAGCAATCTAAAATATGACACAAATGAACCTATCTACGAAACGGAAACAGACTCACAGACATAGAGAACAGACTTGTGGTTGCCAAGGGGGTGGCGGGTGGGGGAGGGATGGATTGGGAGTTTGGGTTTAGCAGATGCAAACTATTACACAGAGAATGGATAAACAACAAGGTCCTACTGTATAGCACAGGGAACTATATTCAATACCCTGTGATAAACCATAATGGAAAAGAATATGAAAAAGAATATATATATGTATAATGGGGTCACTTTGCTGTACAGCAGAAATTAACATAACACTGTAAACCAACTATACTTCAATAATAGTTAAAAATAATTTTTAACTTGATAGTTAAAAATAACTATCAAGCTCATCATATGCCCTTCATTTTCAAACCAACTGATTTTACTCTCAGAATGTTCTACTTGTACAAGGATTCCTTTTGTTTCCCTATTTTAATCACAAACAGTCGTTGATTTTATTTGCTAGGAGAAAAAGGAGAGACAGAGAGAATGAAATCTGAAAAATGGGTCGACTAAGCGAGGCATTTTAGAATGGAGAGCTGGGTACAAATCCAGAATAAAGTTATTTAATAAAATGCTAAAGTGGCCACTTATGCAAACTGGCGCATCCTGTTAGAAGCTGTGTCTAATGCAGGACTGCCAGGCATCGTCATAAATATCACAAGCTGGGGATTTCTGTGTGCAGGGAATAAGGATCATGTTCCTACTAGGGTGCGGTAATATCTTTATCATCACCACACAATATTTATTTAGGGTCTCCCAGGACACGTGCCGCAAGGGAAGACGGTATCTTTATGACAACACAATAGGTTTATGAGTAAAAAGCTTAAGGCACCCTGAAAACTGTAAACGTGAGACCGATGCCATATAATGAGTTAACATTTTTCACAGGGTACGTCTTCTGGTGGATGAGGGCTATGAAGGTCGGATTCTGATGGCACATGACATACACACGAAGCATCGGCTGACGAAATACGGAGGTCACGGCCATTCTCATATACCTACCAACACTGTTCCTAAAATGTTGTTTAGAGGCATAACTGAGGCTGCACTTGATAAGATACTGATAGAGAACCCCAAGCAATGGCTAACTTTCAAATAGGACGGTTGTTCTGAATTCATACCTTGAGTATAAAGCTTGCAGGGAACAGACAGGGATTTCAAACCCACTGTGAGATATTAATCAGAGCTACATTGGACTGACAGAGCATTTCCTTTTTAGGCGAATTAGAAGACTTCCGCCTTCTCAGAAACTGGCTATTACATCTGTACGTTTAGGGAGTTACTGAGCCTAATTAAGCCCTATTGTTTTTCCTTAACAAAATAAAGACAAAAGTACCCATATCCAAACAACGATTTACAGTCTACATCCCCTTAGTGGAGTTTTGCTTCCTTTTGTTTCGTTTTCTTAATCTGTCACCAGCACTGCATGAGAAAATTTAAAGTGTTTCTAGTTAAATTACCCCTTTCTGGAGCAATCTAATGTTTCCTGTAATATTGATGATTCTACTAATTATCCTGCTGTCCTTTAATTAATGCTTAATGAATGATATGGCACGACAAAATAGCTTCTGCAGCAAGGGGAGTTAAATTTTGAGACTGTTTTTTCAAAAGATACTGTAATATAATTACCAACTCACAATGGTAAAAATATTGTGGAAGCTTAATTATATGCTGTTCACCTATCTATATATACTGATAATACATCAGTTTTGTTGCCTGTGGCTTTCTGGTATCCAGTTTTCCTATAAATTTTGTTGTGTTTTGAAAAATTTGTACAAGGGGACATGAACACATGACATAGTACTCAATTAGAAAAATTCAATCATAAAAGTCAAAATATATTACATAATATAGTTTAATGAATCATCACATTTATGGTAACAAAGGCCACAATTTAATTAATAATATAGAATGCAAAAAAAAAAGAGAAATGTTTGCCTTATGTATATTCTCTTTATTTCCTTTACCTTTTATTTGTCTTTCCTTGGGCCTGAACAGAGAAAATAACGCTTACTTATCTGAAGAAAATGTCAGATCTATTAGAAGTGACAGTCTGATTCTAGAGCCAACTCTTTAAAAGACACCCAGCCCTGATGTTTTGTGTAAATAAAGCCTTTTTAAAACTCTCAGTTGACCTGTTCTGCTGTTTATAAGCTAATCTTTTGGTTGAATCCTTTGCTATGATTTGTTACCTAAAAAAAAATCTCCAAACCCTTACTGCTAATTCCTCTTTGATAAATACATATTGTTAAATGGAAATAAAATCCACTGCAATTCCTTTATGAGTTATCTTACATATTAGAAAGGCCAAATAGAATTAGCCATTATTCTTGATAAACGGGCTTACATGTTTTTAATCATATAAATCATGAGAGTTACTCAGACCAAGGCATTTAAACCAAGCAAACAGCACATTCAGATGGGAACACCAGGCATAACTCTTTTGGAAAGTTGAGGTTGGCTAAATAAAAGATATTTCCATGGATCAACGATGATCAAGCTTTCTGTGTATTAGAACAGAAAGTATCCAAGAGGAATGAGCCAAACAGAACAAACTAATTCCTTTAAATGAAAAAAATGCAAATGTCCTTCGCCAGTAAAACAGGCAGATTTTTCAATCTCTGTTTTTGAAATCTACTTCTCAAAGAGTCTTCAAAGGCACCTGAGAGTGGAACAGATTTTTCATTGTAATAGTGGAAGCTGTCTGATAGTTAGGACGTATCAACATGCATTTTAAATCTTTTTCTTAGATTAAAGAGATGGCTTTTGGCAGTGTACTTTAACCGGAGAGGAAGGATTTGCACTACTCTCAAAATCTACTTTACTGTCAGCTTCGGTCCACCTGAGAAAAAAGAAAAACGTTGCTCATTCAAATGCATATATTTCATAAACACTGCAAAGGACAGCTACTTCATCTCTGCAGTCCTAACAGTAACAGTCGGCCACAGAACGCAGTGAAAGTATTGATTGGCATATGGTAATAAAGAAGCCACAGACCTAATTTACAGACACATGATTTCCGGGGCATTTTAACCTAATAAAATTTAATTTTCTGGATAATTCTTAGAAGTCATCTAAATTATTTTGCTACTTCATATATTTTTGTCTTCCAAAATATATTTCAATCCAAGATAAGTCAAATAACTTATACACGTTTGTGTGTGTGTCTACACGTACACTTCTTTAAATTAAATTTTTGGGGCTATACAGCCATTGTGCCTATGGTCTGAAGCCATACATATATTTCATCTAACATATATATATGTACACATACATATATATATGTAGCAGGTTATTTGTATAAAATATATACACTTTATTGTCGTATTGGTTATATGTGAAATTGTTCACGTTGAAATAACCTCAGGCCATGACTTGTAGTAACTATTTGAAGGCCTTACTTAGTGTCCCCTTGGTGACGCATGCACCAGCGCAAATTAAACCTATATGCGTTGGGTTACGAATAATCTTTTGTTCCAAAGAAGGCAAAAGCCTCAGTCTGATTTAACACTAAAGAATAAATTTCTCTGACTTTCCAAGTAAACCTAAATGCATTCTATTGACAAACTGGACACAGGGGGATTTTTCTAAATACCATACGTAATTACACGTTTACACACTTAGAGGGTAATCCTATGATACAAGTTCAATCTCTACTTTTAAAGACTATCACCCGAAAAGAGAGGAAAGAAGATTCCTAAGAAAAAGAATGTGAAACATGATCACAGGCTTGGGAATTCCCTCAAATCCAGAAAATTCCAGGTTAAGGCTTAAAGTTGAATCATTCCCAGGTCTAGCTCTAAAGTTAACAGGAGTACAAGGCAGACAATTTCTTTGGGGACAAAGCAGCATTATGTCAATGAGACCTCCTCCTGCAGGGTAAAAATCATTCTTCCCTACACTATGAATGGACCCCGAGTATCATAATAAGCAGGTAAACTCACAAGAACCAAAGCTGACATATGGATAAGAGCAGCAAGATCACAGTACACCAAAGTATCATATATATGGAAGAAATAATTCAGTGTCTTAGATTTTTCTATAAAAATTTGTGATCTATATAGGACTTCATTCACATCGACACGAACAATAGGAATATTTGCTTTGGCGGTAGTGATCAACATCTGCTTATCTTGCTTTTAATATTTTTTTTTACATAATGTTTCTGAGTATACAGATGTGAGTCAGGTAGCATTTGAATTCCCCACATACACACAGCTGAGGCGCCCCGCATCCGGCATCCCCTGGGGTCCTCGATTCACTGACGTTAGCCACACGAATCCAGTGTCCAAACTCAGAGTAATAAGCTTAGTTTTTGCATGATCAGTCAGCATAGATAATAAATCCCGAAAATGTGCTGTATTTGTTGTTGTTTCCTCCGTGGGCTTTCCCACCATCTAATTTGATGTAGACTTCGTCTCCTGGCTCCAAATGAAGAACCACACTATTGCTCGCATAGTCGTAATTCTGATCGGCGTCTTGGGCGATCGCGCTAGCACGCACCTGCGTGAAACAGACAAGAATTAGAATTTGTAAGAGAGAATTCTCAGGCTTTCTTTTTTTAAAAAATATCTTTATTGGAGTATAATTGCTTTACAATGGTGTGTTAGTTTCTGCTTTATAACAAAGTGAATCAGCTATACGTATACATACATCCCCATATCTCTTCCCTCTTGTGTCTCCCTCCCTCCCACCCTCCCTATCCCACCCCTCTAGGTGGTCACAAAGCTCAGGCTTTCTTTTCTTTCTTTCTTTCTTTTTTTTTTTTTTTTTTTTTTGGCATTCACACAGCATCATAAGCAGACTGGCTGCCATGGCACTGAATTTAGCACAGCCAAGTCCACCTTGGCCTTGGGGCTTTATGAGGATATCTTTGTAACAGTTTCGACTATGTTATTGGAAAGGAGAAAATAGTGCTTTCGTGAAGGTGATTCTAACAGTCTTTGTTTTTCTTTTTACTATATGTGGTAAGCAATGCATACCACTCTATTCTCTTCCTAAATCATGACTTTTTCTAATTCCTTGTGACTCTGTGCCCAATCACTTCTTGAAATGGCCACTTTTTTGCATTTTAATGAAAGCCAAGCAGCGATATCCTAACCAGCTGTTTGAGCGCAGAAGTTCAATCCAAATTTCTGTTGGTCCCCATGATTATTAGAAAATTGAGATCCACAGTACGTACAGACTCAAAGAAATCCCGCTCCTGTAACTCTACTATACAGGAAGCAAAAAAGAAAAATCATTTTGATTTTGGGCTTTCGAAATCTAATTCAAGGAAAAGCCCCTGTACCCAAAGCTTAACTCAATGAAGCATCTTTGGTTTCAAAGTCTTCAGAGTTCTTTTTTCTATTTGTGCCTTTTTATCGCTTAATTGTGATGTGTGTACGTAAATGAGCTATTTAATTTCAACACATCTACAAGTTATAGAAGGAACTACATTTCCATAATTTGAAGTCTCTAAAATTTCTAAATTCTTTTGAATGATCTCATTGAATACCCTTTCATATTGAGGTGGTTCTAAACGTGTGGTTTGCTTTGAGGATGGAGGTTGGCTTCTAATCCACTCAGGTTGAGCCCGTGATCTCATTAGTGCGCTGACAGACATCTGCAAACAGTCCAATTGCCCACCCATCATATCAAGTAATATGGACATTCTGTCACATCCTCAACTCCAATTAGGCTTCATATCCGTTTAGCTCTATTTTGATTCTGACTTTCAATAGGCAGACGTGTACTTGATTTATTTCAGTAAAACATCTACGTTGTGGCTTGTTTCTCTTCCACTGTAATGATGTTTCTCCGAATAACACAGCAAGTGATTTACTGGTTTTGTAAACCTGCACTACGTAATAATGCATGACTTGGGGTGCAGTGCGTGAGATTTTATCACTTGGCAAAATGAGAGAAATGAGACATCAAAATTTAAATGATTGGTTTTCAAATTAAATTTTCATGTGGTACGTTCTCACATTAATGCTGAAATGTTAAAAAAGGAGAAGACTCTTTGACACTGCTGAACTTGTAAAGTAACTGGAGTAGTATTTAAAAAATTTATTCCTGGCTATCATATAGCAAAAGGAGAAAAGGGCTTAAAAGATTCAGAATTTCTTAACATTGTGCTGACACTCATAAAATGAAAGCAAAATATAATTACGCTCACAAGCACTGACTTAAATGTATACACCGACTTGGTGAGTTGATCTGTTTTGACCATTAAGTAATAATACAATTTAATGTCATAATATTTCCTAGGAATTAATCACTCGTGTATAGGAGTTGGATGCTTTGATTCATTAATTTCATCTAGTCATTAGTTCCCAGGGAAAAAAAAATCTACAAGGAGAAAGAACCGTACCCTTAGGACCTGATTTTTTTTTTAATGTGTGGATTTTTAATGGGTGAGAAAAATTAAAATATAAAATACTAATTAGCTATATTAGTAATCTATTAACTAATTATCCATCTATGATATACTTCTCACCTATGATTAATAACCAGACACACATTTTTATTTAGTGCTTTAGGTATTCAGTATTAAGTTCTATGGGTATTACGCTTTAACACTGTTTTCTACATGAGGGCATTTGGGAACTGGGCTTCATTAAAATCACTTGATTTAGAGACAACAGTCTTAAATATATATATATATATATATATATACACACACACACATATATATATACGTATATATATATATAAAATGCAATTTTTATCCCGCGGGATATAACCACGAGCCCACAAAATTGTTAGCATTTTTATTCCGTAGGTGTTACCACAAAACCCTGCAAATGCATTACTATGATCCCACAGGCTGGAAGGTTACCCTTATGGTTTTCACTTCCTTTGTTGGATAAAGCCAGTGTGATTGCTTTTTAATGAAAGTGATTCTCTAAGATTTGAACCATAAGACTCTCCCAATTAAAATACCTGCCATACTCCAGAGTACCTTGCGTGATTTTAGCATGCCTGCTCACCTGATCCCACTCTAAAGGTACAATGGGACCTGAAATTTCAAGCTGTAGTATCCAGCCCAGTAACTTCCAACAATTCTTCCTTTAAGCCATCAGACTATTGAGGAAAGTAATGCGTCCACCCTGGAGGCTATTTTCAGGTTCCTGAATGTACACAGATTTCAGCCTTTTCTCTGACGATATGATGCATCCGTTCCTTAGCCCGATATACCCATTTCTACCTAAATGTACTCTAATACCTTTCCATCTCGTAAGTTAACTATTTAGATTCTGCTGATCTTTGGTGCACGTTTCACAGCCCCTAAAAAGATAATTCATTTGACATTTCATTAATCTTGCTAATAAATGAGTAACAGCCCGCAAACTGTCTTGTTTCCAATATATGTCATGTTCAATGGTGCCATAACTAATAAATTCTTAGAGTAAAAACTAGTCTTTAATTATTTTATAGTTCTAACCTTAAGTCAGTTTTAGTTTTTATTAGACTGGCTTATTAGAGTGGTATTACAGTGATTGGATTCAAATAGCAATATTTTTTTATTCAGGTTTCCTGCTAAATGTATACAAACATTTAAAAAAATATTTCCAGTCTCTATGGAAAGCTATCTGAGTTCAACTTTTGCCTTTAATATGCACTGTCATGGGCTTTTTAGACATGGTAAGATTAAATTTAGGTTGATGGTTTTCTGGGGAATCTGAGAACCGTGGTCCTTTTAGTGCTGTGTTTGTGAGAATGTAATAGGCTATGCGGCCTTAGCGTTATCTTATTAGGGAGGGTTTGTCATTAGAGACAATATTTATGGTAACATTTGCTAATTTAATTAATCGCTACTGATGCTCTCATAATTTCATTCTCATTGTACTTCTGTGGAATCATAAACAAAAGGTTAAGAGGCGCATCAGGTTAATTTACTGGCCTTTGATGTTTCCATCTGTGATCCTGCATTCAAACACAAAGCATAAATAAAATGGTTCTCATGTGGTTATCGTCCAGAGGCATTCCTCTATCCTAGAGTGAACTGCATTTTTAGTTTAATTTTTCTGTGCTTCCCAAATCCACTTAATCCATAGAACATTACGCTGACATGGATCTCTGAGTTTCTGTTTTATGAAAACAAATTAGGTCAGCTCAGAGGGGGGAACTGCCTGCCAACTAAGAAGTGATCAGACAAGAGCAAAATTGAAAATCAAGGAAAAACTCTTTCTTTAATATTAATTAAAAAAGGATTTGTAAAGATTTCTCATCTGCAACGCCTGCAGACCAGACTTTACAAAACAGTTCTATTCTAGATATAGAATTCCTTAACAGTAATATTGCAATAACCATTTTGCAAAACAGTCTGTGCTGAACTAGAAAATATATCGTTTTCTACTATATTTGTTTTTCTGAATAACTTGTTGCTCACCTTTTGTAGAAGTATCAGCTTAATATGCCAATGCAAAGCATGAGACATTTTAAGGTCAGCTGTTGTGCCTTTTTTTTTTTCTTCCCCCTCCATCCTCATAGAATGTACATGCTAGGATGATACAAAGACGCATGCTACACTCCAAACAATGAAAAAATTTTTAAAAAACCAAAATGCACACAGAAAACGTATATGGAATGGTTTCCTTGGAATCTTTACCTGGGCCTCAGCATCAACATTTAAACTAATTGAAATGTACTGTTCCCTAGCTTTTCATGCAGTTGCAATTTCCCCATACTTAAAGAAGTGTGCTTTTATACACTGACAAAACTTGAATCTTATTCTATTTGAATTAATACCTCTGAAAACAATCTCTCCAGCCTGACAGTATCTGCCAGACGTAACCTTTGAGTCAGAAGACAGCCAATTTGTAAATAAATGGGTGCCTCATCACTGCCTGCTGAGGGGCTGTTCACAAGTCATTTTGTTAGGGTGACACAATAGCTCTATTTTGGTACAGTGCGTCATGGCCTTTTTAGCCATTTACCTATAACCGTCCCACGGCTCTGTGAATAATTTTTATTTACCTTAATATTATTTTCGTGTATAAGAACTATAATAAACAACCCTGTCAGTGCCTCCTGGTGGCCATTTTTCCTCTTTTTGTTCTATGTGACCTTAGGGTCCCTTAAGCTACTTACTTCTGAATTCCTTTAGAAGTGAGGGGTGGTAGGTAGCGGAGGGACAGGATATTTTGTCCTTCCTCTTATACGTTTAGGGTATTTGTCTTTCACTTTGCAAGAATTCTGACACTGTGAATTAGGACTTTGGAATAAATTCTGCTTTTAATGTTGCTAATAGAAACCTGGGTTACAGCTAGAAAGGTCTGAATTCGAGGGAGAAGTGACCTGAAGCCGGAGAGCCCTTGTAAAATCACAGCTGGCCACGGCAGGGTGGGGGGGGGGCACTCCCTGGACCACCCAATAAGCAAAGTTGAAGCCCAGGCATTCAACCCAGACTGCAGGCTGCAAGGTCTCCCCCAGCGGCTGCTGATTCAGCGCCTGCAGAGGGTCTGATTACACTTTGAGGTAATTACAAATATTATTTTTCTCCCCCGATGAAGAGGTGGGACACACTTTGGTTTTGCAATGACCGCGAATTTCTCAAGCAAACGGGGAAGTGGCCCCAGCATAACGCTGCAGACCAGTGGCCCTTGTGGCAGCGCCGGTCATCTCGGCTCAGGAGAGCAGGTCCTCTGGCCGAGGGCTGATCTGAGGCTATTTCACAGCCAAGGCCAAGGCCACTGCCGCCTGTGAGCAAAAGGCTGGGTTGGAAAGACCCTCACGCAGGCGCCCTGGGGCTCGCTGGCAGTGAGGCCCAGAGCCCCGGGGCTGGGCTCTTCCGCCCGGCCTCCCGACCACCTGCCCGTGCGCCCTCCGCCTCCCGCCAGTGGAGTTTGGGTTCTGTGTCTGCGAGCGTGCTTTACGGCACAAACCCAGAGTCTCAACTTTTCCTTTTGTTAGCAGCACTCATTACATCTCCCCCTTCTTCAGCTGAAATCTAAAGCAGAGTTTTTGCATCTCGAATCTGACTATCTGTGAGTTTCCCGGGTCTGGGACGCCGCAGGGACCTTGCGACCGCCGGCCCCGTGGTTCTGCCTCGGCCTTGGACGCGCCCGGCTCGGACTCACTCCGCGCCCCTTCTTTCTCCCTTGGGCCCCGGTCTTTCTCCCCCGGGTTTGTCACCCTGACACGCCCACTCCTGGCTCCCCCAGCCCTCCCATCCCCGCCAGGGCCTGCCAGTGACCCCGCACGGCTGAGAACCCCGCAGCCGGGGGTCGCTCGCTGCTCCGGGACTCCCCGCGGTGCACAAACTGTCCCGGGGACCGAACCCCGGCTTCCACCCCTCGGGGGTCGCGCGCACCAAGTGCCGGTCCCGGGCTCGGGAACCACAGTCTCCAGGCCGCCGGGCGCTCTTTGGCGTACGACCCCAGCCTTCCCGGGGTAGAACGGCGTTGCCCCTCGCTCTCGGCTCCCGGGAGCGGGGCTGCCGCGCCCTTCCTCCGCGGGCTCCCACCCCCGTGCCCGGGGTCTCCTCCCTCTCGCCTGCACCTTCCCGCGCTCCCTCCCCGCCCTCCCCGCCGCCTGCCCGCGCTCACCTGGTTGTTTTTGCAGAGATCGGCCCACATGCTGGTGCCATCCCCTCCGCGCATCAGGACGTGGTAGGTGAAGAAGTAGATGCCCGGGATGGAGCAGGTGAACTTGCCCGTGGTGGGATCGTAGTGGTTACCGAGGTTGGTGACCACGTCGTCGAACTTGAGCACCTCGTAGCCTTCGTGCTGCCGCTTGAGGCCGGCGTAGAAGGCGATCTTGGGCACCGTGCTGTAGGTGGCGGCGCTGATGGCCCCGGCCGCGTTCAGGCCGGGCGCCCCGGGAGGGCCCGGCAGGCCTTGGCGGCCGGGCTCGCCCTTCTCGCCCGGCGGGCCCGCGGGGCCCGGCGGCCCGGGCTCACCGGGGGGCCCCCGCGGGCCCGCCTTCCCGGGCCTGCCTGCCTCGCCTTTGGGGCCCTGGATGAAGGTGGGCAGGGACTGCATGAGGCCGCGGTCGGGCGTGGCGGCCGTGCTGGGCGCCTTGGTGCCCCCGTAAGGGTCGCAGACCATGCGGCAGGTGCCCAGCATCTCGTAGTGCGCCGACGTGCCGGCCGAGCTCACCAGCACCGGGATGAGAACGACCAGCAGAAGCACCATCACCACCCCCAGCGCCCCGGCGGCGATCAGGCGCCTCCTGCTGCCCACCAGCCGGCTCAGCGCGGGGCGATCCTCTTGTCTGCTTTTGGACAAAATTTTGAAGGTTGGGCGGGGACCTCCTCAGAGCCGAAAACAGCCCCCTGCGAACCCCGAGTCCCCTGGGCGGGCGCGCGCGCCGGCCGCTCCTCGCCTGCTCTCGCTCCCCCCCAGCCGAGGCTGCGGCTGGGGAGGGAGCTCGGACGCCCGGCGACTTGCGCGCAAGTCCCCGAGCAGGGGGTGGGGTGCGCGGGGCGCCCTCTCGCCGCCCGCGAGCCCCTTCGCACCTGTGGCTGCCGCCGGCGCCGGCGCGGCCCCCGGGAGGGCAGAGCCGCCGCAGCCCCTCGCGCTCGCCGGGGCCGCTCACACTTTTCCGCCGCCGCCCGCGATCGACTTTGCCGGTTTTGCCGACTGCGCCAGTTCGCACCAACTTTCCGTCTGAAGTTGCCTTTTTCTGCCTCCTCTTCTTTCGCTGGCTGGGATCGCCCTCCTCCTGCCTTTTTTGTTTTTGTTTTCTTCTTTTCCTCCTCGGCAACCACCAGAACTCTAATAGATGCGCATCCCCCAAACCCCGCGCCGGGCGTGCGAGCTCAGGCCAGGCGCCCCCCGGGGGCGCGGAGCGGCGGCGCTGGGCACCGGCGGCTCGGGGAGGCTCCGGGCTGGAGCGGAGGGGCTGGCGGGCAGCGGCGAGCGCCTCACCGCCGGGAGCGGAGCGAGAGAGAGACTGAACGCAGAATTCTGCCTGGGTACCACCTGCCAGGAGAAGAGGAGGCTGACAAACGCGCGCCGGAGCAATTTATAGGCACCCAAGGCGCAGAGGAAGGGGAGCCGCTTTGGCATCTCATTGCGGCATCTGCTCTTCTCATCCCACTCAAAGGGAGTTTGGCATTACTCTGACAATGTGGGATTTTTCCCCCCCTCGGCCTCTCTTCTCCCCCCACCCTCTGCACATGGATGAACAGTGAGATTCTGAATACTCCCTTGCTGAGCCCAGCCGATGGCGGCGCTCTCGCTGGACAGATGGGGGTGGGGAGTGAGACAGACGTGCTGTAGCCTTCAGCACTCAAGAGTCACACCTAAGTCCCCTGTTTCCCCACTGCCTGCAGCCCCAGTCGGAGGGTGCAGTTGAAGGTTGAAAGGAGGGTGGCTGGGTCGACAGCATTTCTCTAATGGCTCACCCACCATCAGCGTTTCAGGTGTTTGTTCAAAATGCCACTTTTAACATAAGGAGAGCCCTCTAGAATTTTCCAGATGGTAGATGTGATTTTTTTTTTTTTAACCTTATGGTTTTCCTCACCAGCCTTCCAAAATGAAATAAGATGTTTCCCAGAGAACAGTAAGGTGTGTTGAAGAGACAAAGGCCGCTTCTCAATGATTTAAATGAACGTGCCCACCGCATCAAAGCGGGGAAGGGCTGCTTCTTTCTACTAACGCTGCAGATGGTGGGTGTATACATACGAACACTTATTTACAGGCTTACAATTCTAGCAGCCTTTCAGGAGATTCAGCCACTGACCTAAGCTGCATTCACTTAAAGGTGCCACAGGCATGAGAAATAGGCACTTGTCAAGATGCCTTCAAAAGTCTTCAGATAAAGCAAGCAGCTTTCACCAAAGTACTGAGCAAGATATTTTCCTAAGGTATAGAAAGAGTCCTGTAAGTTTCGGAGCATATCTCCCGCGTGTGTCTTGGGGGAGGGGGAACAGAAGCAAAGTATGAGAGAGGAGAGCTCCCATCTGCCGTGGCAAACAGGAGAAGGAACAGGCTGGATTTATAATATTAACGGAAAGCCCCCGGAGTAGCTGTGAGGCAAGGTATCCCACCAACAAATATATAAGACACACAAGAAGGGCTTTAAATAAACAAGTAGAATTGATTCGTACATCATACTTCTGCATATTCAGGAGCAACGGATGTCACTCAAATGTGGGTGACATTTGCTTGTCAATACGGGGATGATGGCTGGGAAGATGGTGACTTATTACACACCAGGGCGAGAATTGAAATGAGAAGCGGAAACAAATAAGACTACACAGTAAGCAAACAATAACATCCCCGGCGCCGATCAGGGGCCTGTGGTCTGGTCCGTGGGCTCCACAGCACGGACGGACGTCCCCTCCGCTCAGCCTTCGGCCTACACCCCTTATCCCCAACCCACCAGTTCAGTTCTTTCTTTCCTCCTTCTCTGTTTCAGAACAAAATAAGGTCAAATGAGGAGGCAGAAGGAAACAAAGATTCATTGATTCTTCTAAGAGAAATGTCAGCAGCTCATCAGGTCTTTCCTGGGAGAATCACCACTGAGGCGTTGGGCTGTGAGGCCCAGCCCAGCCCTGGTCTCCCCCGTCTCCATTCTCCCTCTCTCTGGATGCTGACACAGGCCCTGCTCCTGCTACTGGGACACAGTCCTTCTCACTTCTCAAACCTTTAACTTTTATTTGAGGGGGGTGCTTTTATAAACATGTGTCTTTACCTTGAGCATAATGACACGTATATTTCACACTATTTTTGTTCACACGAGCTGCATCATTTTCATGTGTTTAAGCAGCAAACACATAATAAGTTCTCTCCTGGCTACAACGCCTGTTTTCCTAAAATCTCTTCCGGGTTGCTTCTCAAAGTCACCTTTCTTTAGGGGGGTACAAAATGGTAACACATGGTGTCAGCAGTGGAGGGTAATATATTAATGAAACAGGCTCTTCCCTGATACACCAAATGATCAGATGTCATAAGACTTCCCTATTGCTAAGGAGAGTTGAGTGGGGATAAAAGGAAAGGTTTTTTAAAGGTAGAATTGTATAAATAAATTCTCATCAAAACCCTCAAGATACATGGACGAAGCCTCAGCTCATAAAGGAACCCATCAAGGCTGAAAGAGTTGAGTTAGAACGGACCCTGGAAAGCAAGTCTCTACCTGCTCGCTTGGCAGATGGTGAGACTGAGACCCTCGAGTAGAATCAGGGTCATCCCATGCGCTTGCTGGTACACCTTCCTCTACAACACAGTATCAGTACACCGCAGCCCAGCCCAGCCCAAGACCTGCGGTACTGTTCCTAGTAATTCAGGCTTTCCTCCTTCTACTTTCTCTAATGCCAAAGCAGAGCTTGATTTTTCCAAGTGAGGGCTCTAACATCTCAAAGTTCTGCTGAGATTTGGCCTTGGTGCTCAATCATCATCCTTCACAGTGAGGACACCATCCCCCATGTCACATGGCTGACCCTCGTCTTTCCATCGAGTGCACACACCTCAACAGTGCATGGACATTTGGCTTTTTAGTGAAGGAAGTTTAAATGATCCGTCTCCTTCCTTTCCTCTAGAAATGTCCCACCAAGTATTTGTACTCTGGGAGAAACTTCCTTTGTTCCCCCAAGATTTTCAGGGACGCCTGGGCTGTAGATGAACTCATGGCTGGTTCCTGCCACTTTTCACTGCTTGAATTTCCCAGAAGGTTCTTTGGAAAGTTACTCACGCTTCAGCCCTTACTCTGACAGTTTGAATAAACCATCTGATATGGCATATTACTCATCATCTTTATATGTATATAATAATAGAAAATGTGTCAATTAAAAAAATATTTGGTTCTTTTCAGTCCTCATCAGAGGACCAAGTTTTCTCTCACAGTCGATATTAGCTTTGGAAGCAGGCCCTGGAATCTAATTTTCACAGGACTTCCCAGTCATTTCTCAAGAAAACACCAGGCTCCATCTTCCCATTCCTTCTGCCCCTGGGCCTTTGGGACCATTAAATAATAAAGTCAAATACAGAAACCCAGGGGTTTCCCTGGGTTTTCCGCAGTGGTTAAGAATCCGCCTGCCAACACAGGGGACACGGGTTGGAGCCCTGGTCCGGGAAGATCCCACATGCTGCGGAGCAGCTAAGCCCGTGCACCACAACTACTGAGCCTGTGCTCTAGAGCCTGCGAGCCACAACTACTGAAGCCCGCATGCTGCAACTACTGAAGCCTGTG
Organism: Pseudorca crassidens; assembly: GCF_039906515.1. Taxonomy (NCBI): domain Eukaryota; kingdom Metazoa; phylum Chordata; class Mammalia; order Artiodactyla; family Delphinidae; genus Pseudorca; species Pseudorca crassidens. The sequence goes on from NC_090296.1 coordinate 193,016,771, forward strand.
CGCCTAGAGCCCGTGCTCCACAGCAAGAGAAGCCACCGCAATGAGAAGCCCGCGCACCACAACGAAGAGTAGCCCCCACTCACTGCAACTAGAGAAAGCCCGCGCGCAGCAACAAAGACCCAACAAAGCCAAAAATAAATAAATAAAAATAAATAAATTTAATTAAAAAAAAAAAAACAGAAATGCATGATCTGGGTTGAGTGATGCCCCTGTGATTTTCACCTCTCCCACATCATTTCTGTCTCTTTCGCAGAACTGAGCAGATCCTAAACACACGACTTCCACACAGACGAGCGTGGCCACCCATTAATCTTTATTGAGCACCCACTGGCAGCATAGCCCTACACCGGGCTCTTCCAAGGCAAACAAATATTTAGTCATGAGAATGATTTCCAAATCCAGCAGCACTTCAACAGAAATAGCATTTCTTATAACAGGAAAAAAAACAATGAATTCACAGACCCAAGGGCTATCTAAAGAAATAGATATTAAGAATGTAAAAAAAAAAAAAAAAATGGGGGCCGGATCAGCTATCTTTAATTTCTGGGTCTCAAAATTGTATTTCAGGACACACACTCGTTTGACTGAAGAATTGGAGGTTTCCAGCCATACAGGGTCTGCTTGGAGTTATGTAGGGAAGCTTTGGAATCAGAGGAGTCTTAACTTGAATCTTAGCTTCCACATTTAGTAGCTGGGGAAGTTACTTGTAAACTTCCTGAGGCTTAATTTCCTTTTCTGTGAAATACCTAAATCAGGATTGTTGCGAAGACTGAGTTAATCCATATAATTACAATGATACTCAATGCCCAAGAAAAGCCCAGTAAATGTCAGCTTTCATCTTAGTATACTGTAGGTCTACTGAGTAGTGTGTGTATGTCTATGAACTTGATGGTAGAACACAAGGCTCTCAAGGAAGTTAAAGCAAAGAGTCAGGCTTGAAACAAATGACATCTAATGGGCAATAAGTATTACAGACTTAGACAGAACGAGAAAGCACACAGAAGTTCTCCAGGAGAGCAGCCTTCTGTGTTCTAAAACAAGGCAAGACACAACTCAAAATAAAGATCACTTTACCCTTCTCCAAAGGAAGAAAACGTTTCATAGCCAGGTTATTTGAATTCACGGCAGTCTGCTAGACCAAGGTTTTAGACTTAGAACCTAGTAGGGAAGCATTAGAACGTGCTTTTTGTCCTCTGGAAAGTTCTCCAAATCCCAAGTGGCAAGTGTATTTAAAAATCACTGAGGTAGTTATTCAGGACCTGAGCCTCTGGGGGACGACTCTCAACAAAGCAAACATACCGGAGAGGGCGGCTTTGTACAGGCAGCCAGAAGAGCGATCACACTGCTGGGGACCTAAGTCATAAACATACTCAGGAGAGAATTCTCAACACAAAACTCTCCACTGAAGATGGTGAGCTGCACAGCTAGCTTGGCAGATCTACTGTCAGAAAATGGGAGGTAACCAGCACATGACGTAAGACTCCGTTACAATGTACGGCTTCAACTTGGTCTCCAATTCTTGCTATATCATTCCATAGAAGGATGAAATCTCTAGTATGGATATGATATTTTCGACTTGCCATGGGTCAAATATTATGGTCCCTATGACTCTACTTAATGTAGAATTGAAATGTTACAAAGAATGAGATCTAAGAGATCAGCGAGTCCTCCTAAGCTATGCTCAGGACAACTCAGTCATACAAGGTAGATGAATGAACTCAAGAAACTAATAGCACTTATTTACAAAACAGAAACAGACTTACAGATACTGAAAACAAACTTACGGTTACCCAAGGGGAAACGTGGAGGGGGGAGGGATAAATTAGGAGCTTGGGATGAACGTTCACACACTATTATATATAAGATAGATAACCAACAAGGACCTACTGTAGAGCACAGGGAACTCTACTCAGTATTCTGTGATAGCCTATATGAGAAAAGAATCTGAAACAGAACGAATCTATGTATACGTATAACTGAATCACTTTGCCGTACACCTGAAACTAACAGAACATTGTAAATCAACTAGACTCCAGTAAAATTTTTAAGAAAAAAACTAAAAGTGGCTGCAGTTAGACTGCGGGGAATTTTCCAGCAGAAGATACATCCTAGGGACACAGCTCAGAAGCTGTGCGCCAGACAGATGAACTGGTCAGGCAGTGATAAGAACTGAGGCAGTCGTGCTGTTTTGTTTTAAAAAATCTACAGTATCACGCCTTCTGAGAGGAGAGGTTACAGAGAGCTTCGGATGGAACCAGACCCTGCGGAGAGCAGCCAGTATTCCAGAAACGAGCTCTAAGAGTAATTAGGCTGCAGGGGGCGTGATCATCAAGTGAGGCTGCACTTGGGCCCACTCCCCCCTGCTACTCCTCCCAGGGCAACTGACCTTCAAATATGAACAATGTGTCCTATGAAGAAATACTGTGTCCCTTGGGTATCTGTATGTGAACGGACGGACGTATCAGCTTTTCCTTAATGCAGGCAATCTCTTGGGAATAGTTTTAAACGGTGTAAAAATAGAATTTCAAACTGTAATCCTAAAAATAAATTGTGAAGGTAGTTTAGATTTGTAATAAGCTGGAAGGAAGAAAAACCAAAATTAACTTATCGGAGGTAGCTGCGTGTTCAATATAAGTAGGTGAATACGCCAATATTTCCCATTGAAAGAACCTGTAATGATTCATAATGCAATTAATTACTTTATCTTTAGCTCTGGAAAGTGGAAAAAGTCAGCAAAAGTCGATCCTACTTAGACCAGGGTTTTGTGATTTTCTTTTTCCTGTATCCACAAAGGCTCTCTGGTTTCACTCAGGCCCTTCTGACACACACCAGCAGGCAGGCAGATTCTGAGTGTGATGTTAATCATTCTGGGTGTGTTAGCCGTTTATTGCCCACTGCTGCCTTGTTGGGACCATTCCAGAAAGCCAGCAACTTCACAGAGGTGGGAACACAGACAAGATTGTTCATTTTACTACCAACGGCTGCTTTTGTGAATTTCTGGTAAATTTTCGTGGCGGAAAATTTTAAATTAGTGGCTGAATTAGAGGGATTAACTGAAAATGTCTATTATCCAATAGATGCCATTATGTATTTATATTTCTCTCTATATAAAATCGCAATTATATATATTAAATATGGCACATTTATTATATTATCGTAATACAGGTACATATATATATACATAATACATATATGTATATATATGATTTATATATCAATATATTTGTGTGTATGTAAATATATATATATACATATATATATTATTTTTTTACATTTACTCTTTTTTTTTTTGTGGTACGCGGGCCCCTCACTGCTGTGGCCTCTCCCGTTGCGGAGCACAGGCTCCGGATGCGCAGGCTTAGCGGCCATGGCTCACGGGCCCAGCCGATCCGCGGCATGTGGGATCTTCCCGGACCGGGGCACGAACCCGTGTCCCCTGCATCGGCAGGTGGACTCTCAACCACTGCGCCACCAGGGAAGCCCTACATTTACTCTTAAGGAATTGTTTTCGTGGGTGGGCAGAAGGTCTTCATGGTCAGATAATGAGAGCTAGCTATGGACCACCCATGGTGGTTTCTCTTTGTTGAAAGCCCCAGAACATGACCTTGACACCCCGGGACACATGACCACTGGTTGGACCTTGTATTACACAGACCACTGGTTGGACCTTGTATTACACAGACCACTGGTTGGACCTCTTTACCCATTTCCCTCAGGGTTGAAGGAGGCATCCACATGGTCCTTTTTTACAAAGGCCTTGGGCAGAAAAGAGAAGAAGAAAAAAGTAGGAGCTGATTAGAAGGAATTTTAGGACAAGTGTGGTCTTTCAGAGAAAATCATGCATTGGGTCTAAGCTACATGATTAACTTTTTCCTCAGAAATTCAGAGCAAGCTCAGAAGGGGCTGATCTAATGTTTTATCTGGCGTTTGATGGTACTAGTTAGAATGAAGTCTCTGGATAAGCCGCTTCTATTATCTTCTCATTAACGTGTTCCATTTAATTCAATTTAATCTAATTGAAAACAGGCCAGAAGAGAGCCGGACTCGGCTGTCCCCTTCCTACGCCTCCAGCCTCTCCCACCTGCAAAGTGCTTCACGCGCAGCACCTGCAGGCACCTTCCTTCAGCACCTTCCGCGGACCCCACTGCAGGGCCACCTCTGTCCTCCCAATGGCTCCACCACCCACCTCCCCTCCTGCCACGACATCATTCTCCCAAGCTCCGTGAGTTTCCTTCTTCTTACAGCACTGATCTCATCCTGCTTTGCCAAAGGCCCGTGTCCTTTCTCCTGCGACTGTGAGAAAGTCCAGGTCTTTCATCTTCGGCCTCCCACCCCTCCCCTCCCCCTACCCACATGCACCACAGACACGTTGACTAGGGGCTAAATACATGTTTGTTGATGTGAATTGCTGAATTGGGAATCAGCAGCAGGGTCTGCAAAAGAACTTTCTAAGACTGAGGAAATCTGGAGGTACCGAACACGCCTGGACTGGAAATGAGACATTTCCAAGGACTGAACATTCTTTAAACTGCCCAAAATGTTAGATTAAGAACGAGATTAGTATCCATTATTAAAAAAAAAAGAAACGACAGAACTGAGAAATAATCTGTACAAGAATTGGGATTCGAAACTCATTAGGGCCTTAGATGTCAGACCTAATATGTGTTTTCTCTGCAGGAAGTGATAATGGTGGACTCACTGATACCTAGCACCAGTCCCAATAGTTTAAAAACACTATTAGGTTTGTTTAACCGTCGTATTTTCAAAACACTTTATAACATGTGTATGGTGGGAGCAAAAATTCTCCTGTGATTACCGAAGGGGAACATGCATTCCCCAGGGATTTCTGTCTGAGAGCATGGCCATATGAATCACCTATGCTAAATCCTCCAGTGTATCTTTTTTTTTTTTGCGGTACGCGGGCCTCTCACTGCTGTGGCCTCTCCCGTTGCGGAGCACAGGCTCCGGACGCGCAGGCTCAGCGGCCACGGCTCACGGGCCCAACCGCTCTGCGGCATGTGGGATCTTCCCAGACCGGGGCACGAACCTGCGTCCCCTGCATCGGCAGGCAGACTCTCAACCACTGCGCCACCAGGGAAGCCCCTCCAGTGTATCTTTTATGGGGTTCATCCCCTCCTTTCTTTAAGATGTGTTGAAACATTTTCTGCCTGTACCCTGTTTGCTGTCAACAAATAGAGACATACAAAAGAACAAAATAATGCCATTTGCAGCAAGCTGGATGGACCTAGAGATGGTCAATCTGAATGAAGGAAGTCAGACAGAGACAAATCATATGATATCGCTTATATGCGGCATCTAAAAAAATGGTACAAATGAACTTATTTACAAAACAGACATAGGCACAACGGACGTAGAAAACAAACTTACAGTTACCGGGGGGGAAAAAGCAGGGGGAATAAATTGGGAGATTGGGATTGACATATACACACTACTATATATAAAATAGATAGGTAATAAGGACCCACTGTATAGCACAGTACTCAATACTCCGTAATGGCCTATCCACAGGGAAAAGAATCTAAAAACGAGTGGATATGTGGATATGTGTACCTGATTCACTTTGCTGTACAGCAGAAACTAACACAACAATGTAAGTCAACTACACTACAATAAAATTTTTTTAAAAAGAGACAATATATTTCTTCTAAAATACAGATGATCATATCAATTCTTTTAAACTTCAACTGTTTCCAAAGAAGTATTTGAAGTTTCTGACAAGGAAAAAAAAAAGACATATAAAATAGTTCCTTTACAATAAAAATATGAGAACTAGAGCTATGTGACTGAAAGAAGGGCTAGGCAAGGGAGAAAAAAATTGCAGCAGAAGTATTACATCCAGGACAGTAGCTGCTCTATAGAAAATCAAATACTTCTGTGTTCCCCAATAGCCAAGGCAAAAAGGGAAACACCATGAGTTACCTTTAGCTCATCATTTGTTAAAAGAAACATCAGTCTTTCAGGAGAAAGAGAATGTTTCCTCTCACAGAATTCTAAGAAGAGTTTATCAAGAAGGGGGTATGAACTAATATGAGAGATAACAGTCAAGGTGGTTGAAGAACTATTCCCCAAACAGGAACTAAAGTAGCCCAAATCTTATTCAGCTTACTAGAACATCTTGAAATTCATTCAAAGAAAGCTGACATATTGAATAAGAGGCAAGTACTGCTCCCAGAAAACACGTCATTAGCAAGAACAGAATGAATGGGAGAAAGAGCAGAGAGTGGAGTTTCAACCAAAAGAGGTGACGACTTATTTTCAAATAAAAATCAAAAGTGCAGTAAACGTTATCCCCGGAGTGACAAAACTCAGCGAAAACAAACGCAAATAAATTCTACATTTCTGTTTCCTTTTAGTGTGTCATTTGAAAAGATCAGTCAAATGTGATTAGCTTCAGAAAAAAAAAAAAGTTAAACCATTTGGCAGAGTTGTTCCCAAGTCATGACTACAATATTTTGACCTGTGAATTATGACAGATATAAAAGTGTTACTCGTATTATAAAAACAACGTTGAGCAGATAGGAATTTGACTGAATCACACGTAAATCTCCAATTCTGTAAATAGAAAACGCTTGCATATACTATTTGATAATGATATTCATGAACACCAGGAACTACCCATATAAAAAATTAACAACTGTATGCACTCGTGAACTGCAAACACTGATCTACTTGCTGCAGATGAAAAAATCACTTTTCTCCCTTCACATTCAACTGGTCATTTATACGTAAGCGTATTTATTTCAATCCCAACAACTCCTTAATTTAGCCTAGAGTAAGCCACCGGATGTTTACTCACAATCTCTAAAATATGGACAAGTGTATGCAAGGTAAAAGCATGCCAGTACTCCTGAGACAGCCAATGAATTTTCTGAAGATTTTTGAGCATGCAGTATAGTGTGAATTTTAATGATTTTCAGCTCCTCTTAGATCCACACACAAATATAGAAATATGTATCGGGCAATGCAAATGAACTTGAAATGGGTTCAGTGGATGGTAAAGCCAGCCCTGTGCTGAGTGCTTTAATACCCGGGGTTCAGAAACCACTCAGAAGGCAACATTCTCCCATCAGCAAAAGATAAAAGGCAAAAGGCAAACTGCTCTTACAAAGCAATAAACACTATGTAATACAAAGGGGGAGAGTAAATACTCTTCCACAACACAAAAGGGAATGGAGTCAGGGAGATAAAAATGACAGAATAAATACAGGTGGTTTAAACTAGTAAAGGAGAGTCTGAACAAGAGAGAAAAATCACTTGCTGGCTTTCTTTCTTGGAGGGCTTTACAAACCAAGCTTTCTTCAAATAACTCAAGTTTCAAATATGGCAGCACGGTTAAGTTCCGCGTTTACCTTTCGTCGTGGTCATGGAAAGCTTTGAAGCAATGGGAGCGTTTCCAAAGAACTGGGAACCCTTGGGAAAAGACAATTACGGTATTTATCAGTGCAACTGGAAATAAGGAATAGAGAGGAGTCAGGAACGGTGGCGATTCGCCATACAGGTGTCTGTTATTTCCTTTACCGAGTCAAAATTCGTTGATGCGCTTGGCACTCTGCCCTCGTGATAAACTGTGGTCCCTCACATTCATCAGGGACTTGACAGCTGGGCGTGGGCAACTCCAGATTAAAATCTCCCCTGTTTTGTTGGCCAGGAGATTCATTTTTGCTGTCATCAGCTCCATATACTCCTCCCTTTGTTTGCTGATTATTAATTTTGGACTCATTAGTGATTTAATTTTTCAACTACAAATGCAATTATTGTAATGATTCATTCGTGTAACGTTTTTTAATATCAAGTAGGAGAGAATTCAATCTCAACTGAGTTCTTCAAAATGAAGGGGCCTCTTGATGGTAGAAAGCATATTTTAAAGGGGTTTGAAATCTTTGTGTGGAATTTAGCTTCAATGATAGAGCTCAGCGTTGCAGGATGGTTGGGGGATATATATACGATGACTTAAATAAAACATACAGGATTCAAGTTGGAAAACTCTTTTGGAGTAAACTATTCATGAAAATGGAAAATTACAGGATTTTTCTCACTCACATAAAATGTTGGGCTTTGGCAAGATGTCATTACAGCTGATCTTGGCAACGTGAGCTAGTGAAAGTAGATGAGATGGTTGCTTTGGAAGGGAGAGCCTTTGCTTTGAAGGCTGTTTGTTTTGTATGATTTTTCATACTGGTGAAGCCAAAAAAGGATAAAAGTATTTCTTCAGGTTGGTGAAGTAAGAGACCAAGAATCCAGTGAAACCTGCCTCCTTTCAGTTCTCTCACATTACCCAGTTTTGTACAGACGAGTCTGTATTAAGGGACTAGATGTATTTTTAACAAAAGATATCCTATTCCCTTTTATATCTCCCATAGCATCCACACCAGCACCTGGGTACCAAGCGAGTCTTCGATAATTGTTTGTCAAAACAGGTAAAGAGAACCATCTTATTTGCTGGTTGTGACTTACTGAAAGATCAAAGCATATACAAGGCTTACTATGCAACGGAAGGTTCTGAATCAACAACTAAAGAGATACGTTTATCCAGAGGACTGGACCCTGATTGGGGTGGTGGTCCCACTCACACTGACTCCTTGTTCCCTCAGATCAAGGGGAAGAAACCAGGGTGGACATCATGTGACCATGTTTTTCCTTAAGGAGCCATCTCTTTACCACCCATGTCTGGCTGAGCAGAACCTTGTCTCAAAATTGGCCACGGAAATGCTTCTCTTTCCTGATTTTTGAGACGTGGAATAGAAAGACGTGGAACTTGACAGCACGACTGAAGAAAGGCCCACAAAGGCCTCTTGCAAAACTTGTTAGAGCTGCTCTTGGTTCTTTTATCTGTCCTACTAATCCTGTGGGATATTTTATATCTTCCAAGAAGGCCCACCACCACCTTCCTATCCCTCTACTCTTCTTTTTTTTTTTTTTTAACTTATTCTACCTCAAGTGGGATTATTTTGCTCACAATGGAGAGTCATAACACACGCAACCTGGTTGGGGCTTTAAGGGAGGGTTAAGCTCTCTTCTGTACCAGCACTGCTCCAATAGAGCTTACTGTGATGATAGGAATGTTTGATCTACGTGCTGTCACGTGCGGCTACTGAGCATCTGAAATGTGGCTGGTGCAACAAAAAACAGGAATTTTTTCATTTCATTGAATTTTAATTAAGTTGAAATAACCACAGGTGACTAGTGCCTGTGGACTGGACGGGTCGGTATGATGAGAATGTTAGGAATCCTTTTTCTCTATTTAAGGACAGAACAAGTGAAATGGATTTAATTGAAGCAAGGAGGCTACACGTGGGCTGTGAGCCAAACCTGAGAAAAAGATGATCCAAGAAGGTCCCTGGAACTCTCAGGCATACTCAGAAGTGGCCCCCAGAATAGAACGGTGGATCAGCTGGGCTACTGTAACCAAGTACCACAGACTGGGTGGCTTAAACAACAGACGTTCATTGTCTCCCAGTTCTGGAGGCTGGAAGTCCAAGACCGAGGTGTCAGCGGGGTTGGTTTTTTCTCAGGCCTCTCTCCTTGGCTTGTAGACGGCCGTCTTCTCCCTGTGTCTCCACGTGGTCTTCCCTCTGTGTGTGACTATGCCCTAATCTCCTTTATAGGATACCAGTCACACTGGATTAGGGCCCACCCATATGGTCTTATTTTATGTTATTTAGCCCTTTAAAGGCTCTATCTCCAAATATGGTCACATTCTGAGACACTAGGGATTAGGGCTTGGACATATGGATTTTGTGGGGGACGCAATTCAGTCCATAACTAATGGTCTAGTGCGGATATGCCTAAAAGACAAAGGAACATTGAGAATTCCAATTGTTAGCACAGCTGGGGAACTGCCGTCCCTTGAGACTGGAGACCTATTCAGCATTTCCAATCCAAGCGTGGCTGCATTTTCTTCATTTTAATTGCAGCAGCAGATGAACTACAGACATGGGCATAGCTTGACTCTAGGTTACCATTTCCAGGGAGTTTAATGAGTACGACTTCTTTCAAGTAACTATGAGATTTGAATGTCAATTGTGACTCAGTTCATTCTTCTTTAGAAACCATCTCTAATTTTGATTTTTTCTTCCCCCAATTGCTATCAAAAGCAGGTCTTGATGACCACATACCAGGACCCTCATCATAGCTTCCTGCACGATCTCCTGGCCTTCAGCTTGCTCGGTTCTTGTTCACTGTATGTACCGAGCTTAGATTTTTCTTCCCAAGAGACACCGTTCATTGTTCCTCCCATTTCTTGGAACCTTCAAAGGACTCTCTCTCAGCTTAGCTGTCTCAAGATAAATCCTAAATTCCTAACTTCATGCTAAGTCCATGCTTATGACTTTAATTCCTATTGCTACCAAACCAAACCAAACCAAACCCCTCTTGTGAATCCCCGCAGATCAATCTCCTCAGCTTTCCCCTCACGTATCTCACACACGTTTCCAAGCCCAAGTCCTTGCTTCCATTACTTCATCTGGAATATCTCCAAAGGCCCCAGGTCTCAAGAGACTTATCATTCATTAAAAGAAAACTTGTCAGACAGAGAAAGACAAACACGACATGACATCGCTTATATGCAGAATCTAAAAAAATGGTACAAATGAACTTATTTACAAAACAGAAATAGAGTCACAGATGTAGAAAACAAACTTATAGTTATGGGGGGTGGAAGGCGAAGGGGGAGGGATAAATTGGGAGATTAGGATTCACATATACACACTTCTATATACAAGACAGATAACCAACAAGGACCTACTGTATAGCACAGGGAACTCTACTCAGTACTCTGTAATGACCTATACGGGAAAAGAATTGAAAAAAGAGTCGATATATGTATATGTATAACTAACTCACTTTACTGTATACCTGAAACTAACACAACATTGTAAATCAACTATATTCCAATACAATTTTTTTTACAAAAGGAGAGAAAACTTGTATTCAAATTTTACTTCCTTAGAAATGTTTTCCCTGACCATTCCGTCTACAATGATGTTCCGTCCACTGGCATCCTATCATGCTCCTTTGTTTTTCATTACTGGCTGAATTATGTCCCCCCTCAAAAATTCCTGTGTTGAAGTCTTAACCCCCAGTACCTCCAGATGTGGCTGTATTTGGACACTGGGTCTTTACAGATGTGCTAAAGTTAAAATGAGGTCATTAATGTGGGCCCTAATCCAATGTGACAGGTGCCCTTATAGGAGGAAATCAGGACACAGACACACACAGAGGAAAGACTAAGTGAAGACACAGGGAGAAGATGGCCATTAACAAGCCAAGGGGAGAAGGCCTGAAACAAATTCTCCCCTCATGCCTCTCAGAAGAAACCACCCCTGCAGACACCTTGATTGCAGACTTCCAGCCTCCAGAGCTGTCAGAAAATTCATTTCTGTTGTTGAAGCCACCCAGTCCATAATACTTTGTAATGGCGGCACTAACAATACAGGTGTACACATTACTACCTACTGTTTTGGATCTGTTTCCCTCTACTGGAAAGTCAAGTTCATAAGGGCAGAAACTTAAATTTTGTTCACTGCTGTATCTTCATTATCTAGAGCCTAGGGCCTGGCATATAGTAGGTGTTCACATAAATGAAGTTTGGAACTCCATTCTATATGCCCAGCTACACCATCTCTGCCTAATTCTGGGGAAGTCCGTTGGCTGGCAGATAAAAACGATATCTCCCCAAAACCTAGCCTTTATTGGTAATAAAGGTAGTACTTCGGTCTCTGTTTTCGTTATATTATTTCTCAGTTGGTCTTGACCTTGGGCAGGGAGGAGGGGTTTAGTACCCTCACTCCCTAACATTCTGTGGCATCTTACAAGTGCAGGTGCCCAATGAATATTTTACCCCTACACATGTTTAGTCCTCCTTACATGTCTCCTGACAACCTCCATACACGTATATTTTGATTCCCGGCTAGATTCCCAGCTTCTAGAGGGCAGGGATTGTTCTCAGTGCCTGCAAGTCTGCCCTCTTATAGTAGCAGCTCAATAAATCTTCAATGACTGAATGACCAATATACACGTGATGTGGAACCCTGGGGGAGTATTAGTCTGGCTCCCAACGACTCCCCTTCTCTGAGGATTTTCTCACTTCCCTACCTACCTCTCATCCCTCCCTCACAATGTACAGAGCACGGAGGTGGAAGGAGGCGAGTTTGTACCGTGAGTCTCTGCCCTGTTCCCCTCGGCCACAGATACTGGACCAGAGATGGACACTGTGCCGCTGAGGTGACTTCTCCCAGGAATCTGGATTGAGACCGAGAGACTCATGCTGGTCTCTTGCAGCTGCTAGACTTATTTTTGTCCATTTAGATAACAGAAAGAGGGCAACTGGTGCCCACCTTGTGACACAGAGAAGGAAAGGCAGTTTGCAGAGAAAGCTAAGGCGTAGGCAGCCAGGCAGAGAGGAAGGGAGACAGGGAGCCTTCTGGAACCAGATTCCGTTTTCTGCCCATCATTTCCAGGAGACTCCCCTGTGTCTCTGTTACCAACTCCCCCCTCCCCTGCCCCATCTTGGCTTAAATTGTTTTGTTTCTGTTGTTTGCAAAACAAAGCAAAACACACAAGGATAAAACGAAACAAACAAAAAACAAAACCATTGACGCATTCACCCCGTGATGGTTTTTTGAGATGTAGGGGTAATTCCCTTCAGAGAATGAGGCATAAAAGTCCCTGAGCCCCTTCCTGTACCTCTTAAATCATCCATTAAAGCCCATTTACTTCCAGGTAATTGAGGAGCTGCTGCCATGCATCAGCTCATGTACAGTGTTGGACAGTATTGCTTTGCAATTCTTTCCGAATAGAAGAAGGTACACCTGTGCTCCAAAGTCTACCAGGAACACTCTATGTTTTTAAATCTATCTTTTTCTAAATTGCCTCATAAATTCTTGCTGTTCTCAGGATCACCTTTCTCAACTATACCAGCTGAGATCAACTCAGGTGGTTACCCTAACAGTTCCAAGATGTTAAATCTGAAATGCTAAACAAAGATCTTTATGGGAAGAAGGGCATTTAGTTATTTATTTATTTTCTCCATGTGTTTCCAGCTACACTGTTCAAGAGAAAAAGGTTGGGGGGCGGGAAAATCCTTGTGTATGAAATTAAATCCAGATCGGACTGAAAGGACAAAATTGTTGGAATCATCTTCAAGGACTCCCACCCATCTTCATTTGTATCTTTTTTTTTTTTTTTTTTGCGGTACGCAGGCCTCTCACTGTTGTGGCCTCTCCCGTTGCGGAGCACGCTCCGGACGCCCAGGCTCAGCGGCCATGGCTCACAGGCCCAGCCGCTCCGCAGCATGTGGGATCTTCCCAGACCGGGGCGTGAACCTGTGTTCCCTGCATCGGCAGGCGGACTCTCAACCACTGCGCCACCAGGGAAGCCCCATTTGAATCTTATTGATAACCAGTTAGGAGGCTGCTGGAATAGATCAGGTCAGATGGAGGCTTGGACCAGGAGGTCTCAGGGTGATAAGGAGTCAGCGAGGGATCAGTGAGAACTGAACCCGGGGGCCAAAAGGGAAGGAACAGAGCATAGACACAAGAATAGAATGAACCGGGCAAGGATAAATTCTGTGAAGAAGATAAAAGCAGGGAGGTGGGACAGTGCCCTGTGGGCTACCTTAGACGTAGTCTCGGAGGACCTCTCTGAGGAGATGATAGATAAACTGAGACCGGGAAAATATGGGGAGAAAAAAAATTAATCCAGGCTCAGGAGACAACTAGCAAAACACCCTCCCTTGTGAACAAGACTGACAGGCTTGAGAACCGCAAGGAAGGTCAGTATGGCTGGAACAGAGGGAAAGGAGGGAAAGAAGGTGGGGGGAAGGGGCAGCACCCCAAGATCTCTGGTAATTCAAAGGGTCTTTTTCTTGGCTGATTATATAGGATTTGTCTTTTTTAAAAAAATTGATATTTTTAAGAGCAGTTTTAGGTGTACAGAAAATTAGAGTAGAAAGTACAGAGTTGCTATATACCCCCATCTGTCCTCCATACATGGTTTTCCCTTTTATTAATATCCTTGCATTCGTGTGGCGCAATTGTTACAACTGATAAACCAATACCGATACATTATTATTAACTGGTCTGCAGTTTACATTAGGATTCACTGTTTCATTAAAGGGGTCTTAGCACAGGCAGGGGGATGGGACTGACATGATCTGATTTATAATTCCGAAAGACTCAGGTTCACAAAAGTGTTGTTACTGGTCCTACTGTTTCTCTCCCCAAGATTCATATGCTGAAGTCCTAACTCCCAGTGCCTCAGAATGTGACTGTATTTGGAAATCGGCTCTTCATAGAGATAATTAAAGTAAAATGAGGTCACTGGAGTGGGCTTTAATGCAATGTAACTAGTGTCCTTACAAGAGGAGGAGATGAGGACACAGACACAGAGGGAAGACCATGTGAAGACACAGGGAGAAGACGGCCGTCTACAAGCCAAGGAGAGAGGCCTCTTCCTGCCCACATCTGATCTTGGACTTCCAGCCTCCAGAACTATGAGACGATAGATTGCTGTTGTTTAAGCCCCCAGTCTGTGGTAATTTGTTATGGCAGTCCTAACAAACCCATACAGCGGTAAAGACCTGCTATAAGAAAATCTACCTGATTTCGTTCAACCAAGTATCTTCCAACATTTAAAATCAGAGGACGCCCTTTCTACTACAGACTACTGACCCTCCACAGACTGGCAGTTTGTATGTCACACTTTGGGATGCCCTGAACTAGAATATAAGCCCCACGAGGGAAGGGACTTTGTTCTTGTCACTGCTCTATCCCCAGCACCTGAAATAATGTCTGGAATTCAGTAAATATTTGTTGAGTAAGTGAACTACACCTGTGGCTTTTGGCTGTTCCATGTATGTCTACCTCCTGTCCATTTTCTACTCCCAGTCCCTTTACAAATCTCGGTACCACTTGTCCGCAGGTGAACAGTGAGAATCACCTCATAACTTTCCTTTATTTTTTATGAACAATTCACAGGGAATGGAGGTCAACACCAACCAAAAACAGTCCTATCTCGGTGCCTGTATCTTCCACAGTTTTGAAAAATGTCACATTCTCCCTGAGGTTTCCTTTTCATCGAAATTTTATAATTTTTCTACTTTTATTTTCTCCAATGTTATTTTTTTTAAAAAACAACAGCTAAATAAAAGGAACAGCCATAAGCAAACAGATATTCACTTTTTCTCACCATTCCAAGCATCTATAGGGGCAGCTGGTTCACTAGGTGGTATGTGCCAGGGACCTACATTCTCTGGAGAACTGTTCAATTGTCTGTAGAGGGCAGAAGGGTTCTACCTACAGAAATCAAGTCTACATAGTACCATGTGAAAGTGAAGAGCGGTCCTCTTTGTTCTATTTGGGTTTAAGCGTATATTTATGAGATATTTAAGAATAACAATAATATCTGTCCTAGGGATTAAACTAGGCTATTTATAATAGTCTGCAGTAGTCGTATCTGTCGTAGTACCTCTCATACTAGGATTATTCTGAAAGAAGGAACTAAGGCTCACTTTAGCAACGGAAGCAAAAGGGCATATATTATAAAAACATCCATGCGCGAGAGCAAAACCCATCAGGAAGTAAGACGCCTTCTAAGACTGGCTTGATTTTCTAGTGTCTATGTTGTCTCTTAAGTATCCCTTCTTGTTTTCCTTATTCTGTGTGTGTGGGCTCAGTTCTCCTCTAGGTCCTAACTGATCATTCTTTTGTGTGTTCTCAGACTCTGGAAGGACCTGGTCTTCTTTGCTTAGTTCATTACTATAGTAACTTTGGGCAGAGTCCTTTGTATGAGGCCATCTCCGGTCATCGGACCCTCTCACAGAGACTCTGGGGCTGCCGGTGGACCACGTGCACACCACTGGTCCAGTCAGAGCCCACTCTTCCATAAGGAGTCATTGGAGAGCCTGTGACCATGACAGGTATGTCGGGTTGCTTTGCTTTTGCATTCCATTCACGTGAATCTCAGTTGCCACCGAAGTTCTACTTTAAGGCTCACGGTCTGAAATGGTATAAAAGCGTTTGGCCATCGCTTAAGATAACAATGATGATCTCTTTATTGGCTATTTTCATATCTACTAACTGTATTTCATTTACTTTGCAAATTGTATATTTGCACATGAGCTAGTATATGTAAAACCCAATCTTGTGTAAAATCTTCAGATGTATCTTGAGCACAACATCTTGATAGCAATTTTTCAATATTTACCTTAACTTGTAAACTAAAGCCTGACAGCAAATATAAAATGTGACAGCAAATACATGGTTAAAACATTGTCAGGTACACGATGTTTAAGAAACTGACATTGAAAACTGATGTCTCTATTTCCCTTGCCACCTGGGTGAGAGCGTGAAATTGGCTCATGTGATCTGAGGAAAATGGAAAGTTTCCAGCAACAGTAAGTTTAACTCCCTGCACCTCCAAGCCCTTTTGACTGAAGAAGGATGAATTTGTCGCTACACCTCAGACAAATGTCCTCGTCCCAATTCCTTGGCTTCATCTGAAGGTAGACAAGGAGGAAAGAGTCTGTCTCCTGAAAAACAAATTCTGAAGGTTCCAAAAGTCATCTTAAAGAACCTAATTTATTTTCCAGCAACTTCTTAAAAACCCAAGGGCTACATGGATCTCAGTAAAAAAAGATGTACAAGCCAAAGCATTGGGATAAAAAAATTATCAAAATATTTAGCCATTAAGGGACTTCCCTGGTGGCGCAGCGGTTAAGAATCCGCCTGCCAATGCAGGGGACACGGGTTCGAGCCCTGGTCCAGGAAGATCCCACATGCCACGGAGCAACTAAGCCCACGCACCACAACTACTGAGCCTGTGCTCTGGAGCCCACGAGCCACAACTACTGAGCCCATGTGCCGCAACTACTGAAGCCCACGCACCGCAACGAAGAGTGGCCCCCGCTCGCCACAACTTGAGAAAGCCCACGCGCAGCAATGAAGACCCAACGCAGACAAAAATAAATAAATAAAAACAAATTACTTAAAAAAAAATTTAGCCATTAAGAAAACCCATACAGATAGTATTTTATAGATGTACAAACATCTTACATAAAATCTTCCTGCTTATTGGAAAAGAGCGAGCTGCCAAACCTGAGAAATGGCAGCTTCCACCAAATGCGTGAACAGGGAGAAAAGCTGGTTTGCTTCTCACTGTCTTTGGGAATCCTGTTTTCACTGGGAAAAGACTGCCCCGTTTTTCTTTTCACTACACACTTAGCAGCTCTGCAGCCAGATTTCTTTCAGAGGAAGGAGGAGGAAAATTGGTGAGAAGCAAAGTACGAGCTTTCCAGCCATGTGGCTGGCACCATGCTTTTTAAAATGGGTCATATCGCTTCGTATTTCCCAAGAACCCCAAAGCATTTAAAAAGGAAGATAAAGACAGAGATAAAGCTTTTTTTCCCTCCCCCAAAGGATAACAATAACAAATAGCTGTTTTACATTTTATCTTGAACTTTGACAGTTGAACTTTGATCTTGGATGTCCACCTTAATTTTTTTTAAAAAACACATGGTATACAAACTAGGAATCACGTTTTTTCCTCCTTTCTCTTCTGCTCAGCCTGGATCCCTCTGGCAAAGCATTTTTCTCTTTTCTATTGGCTTGGGTGACAGCATATGCCATCTACGAGGCTTCCTCCCTATTTCCTGGTTGTCAGAAGCCCGTGCTGGTGGACTGCATCTTCAAGCATCAGTGTTGTATTAAGGGACAGGGTTGTCGACGGCAAAAAGGAGGCTCCCTCTGCTGGCTGTTTCTCCCTCTGCAGAAACAAATGTCTGAATATCCATTTAGAGGCCGGATTCTTTCATCCCCCTGCCCAGCCAGGAAAGTCTTTCCCACAATGGAGGTAAGGTGAGCCCATGAACGTGAGACCTTGGACAGCCCAACAGGCAAATGCTGGAGTTGACTTCTCTGAGGATGCTCTCTGAGGTTTTACATGCAAAACCTGGGCTTCTGGACAGAGTTAAATTATAAGATTTATAACTCTGAAAGGGACAGATGGCAGACCTACCCTGAAATAGCTTTTCTGGAAGAGTGACACACGGTAAATTGCATTAATTGTAATAATTGCTTTTTATGCCTTGATAAAAACTGGCAAAGACCTTCAAACGTTTTCTAATCATGGCAAATTAGCACGGCTCCCCGGAGCAGTGACAGAGCGAAAGCGCTATGGCTTTGGCTTCAGCTTAGAAGCTACAGGATTAAAAAGAGCATAGGAAACACTGACTCTGGAAAGAGATGCACAGTTGAGGTCCCGGATATGCACAAGCTAGAGAAGTATCTAGTCCCAATGGGGGCCAGATTGTAGGTATTTCTTGTAGGTACATACTTGGTTAATTTCACAGTCATGGTCCATAAGGATTTAGAAAAGCTCCTCCCTCACTATACACTGTGGGTGAAGGTTATGTTGGTGTCACAACTTCCTTCCTTTCAAACCCAACAGAATAGAGGAGGGCAAGCTTTCCT
This sequence comes from Pseudorca crassidens, assembly GCF_039906515.1. Classification (NCBI taxonomy): domain Eukaryota; kingdom Metazoa; phylum Chordata; class Mammalia; order Artiodactyla; family Delphinidae; genus Pseudorca; species Pseudorca crassidens. The sequence continues at coordinate 193,035,259 of NC_090296.1, forward strand.
ACAACATTTCTATATTTTTCTTTTGTTAAAAAACTAAGTAACACACGGAGAATTTCTATTATTTAACAAAAGGTTTCCAGTTGTTCCTTTTCTCTTTCTTCTGTGAAGGCTTTTATGTCTTTGCTTTATTGCCCCTCCTTTAGGTACACTGAGTTAAACTTTGGCTTTGTGCGTGGAATCAGTCTACAACTTTGGGTATTTTCTCTGATTTTAAGTCTCCAGGAATATTTATGTTTTTTTTCCCCTTCATTTACTCTTTCAACAAATGCAAGAAACCTTTACGGAGAAAGCACTAGGTTTCAGGCACTCTAACAATGAGAGGCATTTGAATGGCATGTGAGATACAAAGATGACTTATAGGTGAACGTTTTTTGTTGCAGACACTATTCAGAGCACTTTTGTAATATCTCATTTAATCCTCATGGCAACCCTGTGAGATTATTATTATTATTATAATCCCTGTTCTACCCATGAGAAACCTGAGGATCCAGACAGACGAAGTAATTTTCTCAAGATCACACGTTTAGTGGCAGAGCTAAAACTTAAAATCAGGCAGTCCGTCTCCAGAGCCCCGAGGTCTGTACCTTGAAGGACTAAGACAAAGATGACGTGGGTGAGCAAACGGGTAAATAAGCAAACAATTTCCATCCAAGATGGCAAGGACCCTGCTCTATATATGCAAATGTTTTAGGGCAGGGCCAAAGGCCAGATAATGAATATTTAAGCTTTGAATATTTATACAGTCCCTGTTAGCAATAACTCAACTCTAACACATAGCAAGGAAGCAGCCATTGATAATTCATAAACAAATGAGGTGGCTGTGTTCCAATAAAACTTTATTTATAAAAAAATAGGTGACAGGCTGAATTTGACCCACAGGACTGTAGTTTGCCAACCTCTGTGCTCTGTGTTAGGGGATTACAAGGAATCAGGCACCGACTCCTCTGTCTACAGGTCAGAGGTAGACATTTGAATTAAGTCTTGGCTATCGGGCAATGACAGAGAATGGCATTCGAAGAGGACAGAAACATCTTTGAGAATTGGGGGCATCTGATAGAAAATGGATATTTGGGAAAGATGTGAAATTGTGAGTGTCAAGAGACGTATACGAGGATGGCAGAGAAGCAGCTTGGAAAGAAGGATTTGTGCCTATGGTAACAAAAAGTTTATTGTGAAATAACCGCTTTCTAAGTGTGTTTTATTTATTTTGTGATGGGCTTTTGCTTTCCTGGGTGAAGAACTTGCTTCTCTTCCCCGATACAACTTTGATATTTTCCATCTTAATTTGTAGCATGGAAAACGTCTTCATTTGTAATTTTATCAGCAAAACAGGAAGAAAAAATATCACAGAGGGTCTACGTAGATAAACATTGTCACACGGTGTCACAGAACACACGGTGTTCTGGAGATGCTGGACTTAAACATTCTGGGAGAATCCTCAGATAGACGATGAGGACAAATTTTTGTCTTTTGTAAAACCCCGTGGGTGTAGTTCTGCCATTAGTCGAGATGGATGTTTCAATGTTGAGACGTGAGAAATCACTGAAACACCAACGGCAGAACAAGAGAGCTGCAGGGAAACAAAGTTGATTCCGTTCCTTTTCTTGGGCTGTAAGTCAACTCAAGTTGCTTCTGACAACTTGCTGATGAACGATGACTTGTCATGTTCACAGACACTTGTCCAAGTTAATAAGTTTATTAGAATTACTCCATAGGTCTGAAAGCTGTTGAGGATGATGCTGGATTCTCAGCTCTAAAATCAAATGATCTTCCCAGGTGTGTATCTGGGACAGCTTCTCACGATAGTTGAGTCCCTCTATGGGAGAAAAAAGTGGAGGCTGGAAGATAGATCAGTTTCCCTTGAAACATGGGTATGTCCTCTCTATGCAATCTGGGCATTCCCTTGATTTTAAGATTCCCCATCTGGAAAAATAAAGTTTCAAATGAAGCACTGAGTTAATTAGATAATATTCCTAAGTCGGGTGCCAGGCCAAGATGCAAGTTTTCTCAAAAGAGAAAACCAAAAATTGTTACATGATTCTTAAGCCCCTACCCACATCTAAGGAATGAAAGGGTGGAAAAGAGAGCTATTGGGGTGCTTTAAACTCCACTTCACCACACCCCCCCAAGGGAGCAGGGGGGCGAGACTGTGCCCTGCACTTCAAGCCTAGTGGGGCTCCATCCAGAACTCCACGGTTAGAATGACATGGTGGGGCTCAGTGGACCTGAATCCGATTCCTCCCCCTGAAGGGTGGAAAGCAGGCTGGCTGGTTGAAGAAAGGGTGGCTGAGCTGAGGATCGCCCTGCCTGTGAGAATCTCTGAGAGCAAAGGATCTACCAGCGTCTCTTGTAACTGGAGAAGGGTCATGTGGGGGGGAGCTGACAAGAGATGGTCTTAATCTAGTCTAAGATGGCCAGATAGCCGGCGAAGGGACTTCAGCACAGAGAGGCTGGAGATGAGTCCAGACTCACAGAGGTTGAGGAAAGAGCCATTAGGGACCAGTGGGAAGAGAGGTTCATCCTCCTTCATTAAGGAACCTGTAGGTGGGACAGTCCTGAAGATGTCTCCACAGAAGCATTCACAAGAGGGAGAAAGTGTTCAACCTCTGTCAGGCCCAGAAAGCATGAAGCCGACGTCTGACAGCCCCAGACACAGGAGGACATTCCTGCCCGCCTTCCACCCTCACCCTGTGGGCCTCTCTCCCCTCTGCTCCAATGGTGGCGGTCTCAGAACCTGCCCTTGGCAACACGGGGAAGAGAAGATGAGCAAAGTAAGGAAACAGAGCAAAGAATTTTCCCACCATCTTCCCCAACGGCAGCTTCCAAGCTCCACTGGGCCCAAGTTGGGAGAAGGAAGAGAAGCATCAACTTTGATCAGTTTGAAAAGTACTGACTCTCACTCACAACCGGACCTTCTCATACCCTACACTGCCTTGGTGTGTTGACTTCAGAACGATCAGGGAAGTTACCAGGTCTGCTAACATGTTCACCCAAGGTAAGCAATTCAGGAGTCTCACTAAGGAAACTGAAGTGACAGGGAAATAAAGTTGCTTTGATTTTGCATTTGTGCTGGTCCTGGGCTTGGCTTCCCCCAGATCCATTTTTTTGCCCCCTTCCCACTCTGTTTATTATCTCAGGGCTGTGGTAGCAGAATTCTAGAGTGGCCCCCAAATTTCTAACTGCCGGTATATATGCTCTGCACAAGGTCCTCCCCTTGAATGGGGGCAGGATTTGTGAAAGTAAGGGACAGTCGCCTCCCTGATTAGACCACGTGGTATAAGACTCTGCCTTAGCAGAGCGGAGAGGGAAGAAGGCTGCCATGTCGTGAGAGGGCCAGGGAGCTGGGATCTGAGTACGACCTCTAGGGGCCTCTCTAGACGCCACAGCCAGCAAGGAAATTCAGTCCTACAACCACAAGGAGATTACTTCTGTCAACAAGCTGAACAAGCATGGAAGAGAACCAGAGCTTCAGGTAAGACCACAGCCCTGGCCAACACCATGATTTCAACGTGTGAGCCCATGAGTAGAAGACCCCCCTAACCTATGCCTGTTCTGTTGCCCAGGGAAAGTATGGAATGATAAATATGTGTTGTTTGAAGCCTCTAGCTTTGTGGTAATCTGCTACACAGGTATGGAAAATGAATACAAGAGATTTGATTCTGAGAGGCCACTGTCCCAGGTTCCCACATCAGCTGAGACCTAGCTGGGTTCAGCCAGTGACAGGTGCTGCTGAGAGATGGAAGCGCCGAGGGGGAAGAAACCAGGGTGCGTTCCCTGTCCCTCTGCCATGGATGCACTCTGAGATAGTCGTTGTGTTTCCTTGGTGGCTCCAGCTGCCAACAGGTGACTTGTCGGGTAAGAACTGTCTTCCCCCACCCATTCCACCCCCTTCTTTCTTTTCCCTTCTAATGGTTAGAGATATCAGAAACTGCTATCAGAAGAGCGGTAGAAAAACAAAGGCGGGGGAATAGAGCAAAATCTCATCACACTTTTCCCTGACTGCAGACTCCGGGAATTCCACCTCCCCTACTGTCCCTCTCGCTCCCTGAGGTTGCCAATTTCTCACTCATCTCACCCCCTACCCCGTGGTTTAGCTTCTCCGCCATTCCACACTTGGGTAACCCACTCCCTGCATTAAAGTCCCTCTTTTTAAAAAACTCAAATGGTTTGATTCCTGGTGAGACCCTAACTGATAAAACATCCCATGAGTCATGTGTGTCTGCCTACTTAGCTACCTACTCATGCATATGTATAGGTATATATATATATTATCTGCGTGTATACATATATATGAATACACACATATACATATGAAATTTTTTTAGCAAAAGAATGAGCCAAAGCAGATTCAATGGACCATCACCACTTCCAGAATGCTTTCACGTTGGTTAATAAACTTCCTAAAAAAGCACATTTGCTTGCATTTAGTAAAATGACATGTTGAGAGCTTTCACAGACAGCTTTTTGATCTAACTGGGAACGCGCAGTCTAGCCTTGTGGTCTAATTTGTGACATCACACATCTTTGGGTGTCCTTAGTCTTCTGTACCAGAAGCTGAGCCAGTTAAAGGGACTACGAAGAAAAAGTCTACCTCCTCTTCCTCCCCCACCAGCCTCTCATGGCTCCGATATGGACTGACATCGCTGGCCTCAATTCACAAAGCCCAGACTTAGCAAGCCCTGGAAGCAAGGTGCGGTGCCCAGGGTGTCCTGGTCATCCAACAACGTAGTTCACCCATAATCAAATAAGACATTTCAGAAACCCGCTCATTTTTGGTCATGCCGGCAAATTCTGCTATAAAGTGTAGACACTTTCTCAAAGAGGTGACTTCCTAGACTTTTACAAAATTTCAACTTTCCTGCCCCTTTTATGGCATGCTATTGATGGCTTAAATTCACACACACAAAAAAACGTTAAGAGGAAGGGACGCTCGCACAGATGTAGAAAACAAACTTATGGTTACCAAGGGGGAAAGGGCAGAAGAGGGATAAATTGGGAGATTGGGATGGACATATATACACTACTGTATATAAAATAGATAACTAATAAGACCTACTGGATAGCACAGGGAACTCTACTCAGTGCTCTATAATGACCTATATGGGAATAGAATCTAAAAAAGAGTGGATACACGTACAACTGATTCACATTGCTGTACCGCAGAAACTAACACAACACTGTACATCAACTATACTCCAATAAAAAATAATTTTAAAAAAGAGGAAGAAACACTTAGGTGCAAAGGCTCAAAACCCCAACAAAAGTGACGCTGCTGCACCATCCCTTTATTTAACATTTGTGTCTGCATTAGAGCCCGTGGGGGCTTCCCTGGTGGCGCAGTGGTTGAGAGTCCGCCTGCTGATGCAGGAGACGCGGGTTCGTGCCCCGGTCCGGGAGGATCCCACATGCCGCGGAGCGGCTGGGCCCGTGAGCCATGGCCGCTGAGCCTGCGCGTCCGGAGCCTGTGCTCCGCAACGGGAGAGGCCGCAACAGTGAGAGGCCCACGTACCGCAAAAAAAAAAAAAAAAAAAAAAAAGAGCCAGTGGGCGGCTGGACTGTGGATTAGGGCTCCATATGGGCTCTCCATCTCTCACAGAGGTAAAGCTGTAATATAAATGCTGACTCAATCACGGGACGTAGTCAGATGTCTCACCCATCAGCAGTCAGCGTTAGCATTAGGCAGACAGAGAAGGGGAGAACGATTCACTGGGATCTAACGTATAATGGAGGATCAGTACAGCCACCCCCTGATATGCAAGCTTTATCTTTTTTTTAATTATTTTTATTTTTTAATTTTTTGGTCACGCCTCGTGGCATGTGGGACCTTAGCTCCCCAACCAGGGATCGAACCTGCACCCCCTGCAGTGGAAGCGCGGGGTCTTAACCACTGGACCGCCAGGGAAGTCCCTGCAAGCTTTGTTTTATACTGGCTGGCCACTCAGTGTTGCTGCAGAGACTCATGAACACTATTGCATCAATTGGTTTTGCCATTCCCCACCTCGGGCCACGATGATGGAGACGCCCACATGAGAAGATGGTTGGTTACAAATCAACAGGCAACACAGAGCATTCACCTTTCTGACCTTTGATTTTCACGATGCTGGGTATGGAAACAACAAGAATGGATTCAAAAGTGAGGCGACTGTTTGTAGAGAATGCTTTTGTTGACTTCTGATGAATTCTTGTACCTGTAGACAAGCTATGGCCCCAAATGACAAATGAGCAGAGTTCTGACATGAATGTTAGTTGATCTTTTCGTTTATGTTAATGAGTAAGAAAAAACTGAAATGACGAAGAAGACATACGTTGGAATTTCACTCGTTTATCAGTGACATAAGTGACTTCTTTGCTGAATCAGGTAATCATTTTTGAATATGAGAATACTACCTCCATTTTTTGTGCTATTCACAGTGTAGTAGCTGCAAATATAACAAACTCTTAAGTTCCATCTGCATGGTTAACATTTTCTCCATCACTTAATCTTAAGTGCAGAAAACCAAGAGAACAATAAGTCAAGCTCAGATTGGTTGTGCTTGCCAGTTTCTGTGGTGTAAATCTTAGCATGTGATCCTCAAATGTTAATCCCTTAACTGGAAGCTTGATGAGGGCAAGACAGAACCTTATCCGCTATGCTAAATGCTGCACCCCCAGGACTTTGTACAGTTCATGGTGCCTGGTAGATGCTCAAAAGATACTTATTGAAAGAATGAGTAAGCCCTCTCCATGTACCTTATTCTGAAATAAATAGAAAATAGAAGCTCTTCACCTTTGGGGAGCTGTCTCATAAAAATTCCTTGCTCTACAGAGTTTCCTGTTACTTTTTATTCCCAATTTGTGACTGAGGTCTGGCAATCTCAATAGAAGCCTAAAGGTGCCTTCTAACACCTTTCCCTTCCTTGGTCAAGCACAGGGATGGTGGAAGGGAAAAAGTGATCAGAAAATCGAAACTACATTTCTGCTACTTAGTTCAGTACAAATTCCTGATTGAACAAAGACTTGTGTAACGAGGGAGAGATTAGCAATTCATTCTAAACTTGACTTCTTCCTCCTCATATTTTTATCAGTTACAGTTTTTCTTTCCCCCTTTACCATCTTCATCCTGCTCCTAAGTGAATACTGCCTCCTCCAGATCTTTTCCTAAATATCACTGTGATGATATAGTTTTCCTTGGCCAATACATTTCAGCACCCCTTATCTCAGATCACCATAAGCTCTACCTCTTTCTTTCTTTTTCTCTGCAATGCTCTACATACTATATTTTTTATATATAAATTATCTACATAAAAATTTATATATATATTTTTTTTTTTCCTCTACAATGCTCTAAATACTATATACATTGACTCCTCATTTTCTGCCTCTCCCCTCCCCCAACATAATGTAAGTTCCATGAGGGTAGGGATTTTTAAATTTTTTTAGTCTATTTTACTTACTGCTATATTTCCAGCTCCTCAAACAATAAATATTTGTTAACTACAATAAAAGAACAAACATACTGAGCACCTATTCTGAGCCATAAAAACTGTGCTAGGAGATATGTCACCACTACCATAAGGCAGACATGAATTTTACCCTTACGATTTACATTGTCTAGGCGGACCACTAAACGAAAATCACACACTTGGTTAATTTTAATTTCATTAACTACATTGAATTTAAAGGAAAAGTACAAGGGTATTAACCTCATCTTAAAGTCATGGAAGACCTCACTTAAAAGACACTGAGTTTTAGGCTGAGAACTAAGGGAAGGCAGGCAGACACAACCAATGACCAAGAACAGCGACGGAAAGCTATGACCAAGCACACAAGAACTCAGGGCGCACATGCCATCAGCCCTTTCAGATCAAAGTTGCTTGCTAACAGGACCCAGCCAGTAATAAATTAATAAAAGTGAAAACTTTAGGACTTAGCCATAAAAAAGAACAAAATAATGCCATGTGCAGTGACATGGATGGACCTAGAGACTGTCATACTGACTGAAGGAAGTCAGACAAAGACAAGTATCATATGAGATCACTTATACATAGAATCTAAAAAAAAGCTACAAATGAACTTATTTACAAAACAGAAATAGAGTCACAGATGTAGAAAACAAACTTATGGTTACCAAAGGGGAAACATGGGGTGAGGGAAGGGATAAATCAGAAGCTTGGGATTAACATATACACACTACTATACATAAAATAGGTAACTAATAAGGACCTACTGTATAGCACAGGGAACTCTACTCAACACTCTGTAGTGGGAAAAGAATCTAAAAGAGAGTGGATACATGTATGTGTATAACTGAATCACTGTGGTGTACACCTGAAACTAACACAACATTGTATATCAACTAAACTCCAATAAAAATTAATAATAATAAAAAAACTAGGGAGCCATGGTGGAAGAATTAACCATGAGAATTGAATCTATTTAGATAAAGGACTAAGAATATATATAGTGGGGATTATGGCTACAGGCCAGAACAAAAATTTTATAAACCGTGACAACATAAAAAATACGAATATAACCACAAAAATAGGAAGAGGAGTGAGAAATCACAGGAGAAAGTATAAGTGCTAATTTCCTCATCTTTTGTAGGAAGGAGTCAGAAGATTCTGTTAAAATCAAAATATGTTGTTTAAATAATTATAACAAGTTGCTTGTTTTCTTGAGTTTTGAGTTGTCTTTCTAGATCCTGGACAGAAGTCCTTTATCAGATATGTGCTTTGCAAATACCTTCTCCTCATCTGTAGCTTTTCTTTTCAGTCTCTTAACATGTCTTTTGAAGAGCAGAAGTTTTACATTGTGATGAAGTCCAATTTATCTTTGTAATAGCCTCAAGTTGGAAACAACCCTACTGCCTATCACAGGCAGTGATAAACAAACTGCAGTATGTACATACGATGGAATAATAGGCAGTAATAAAAAGTAATACACTACTGATGTACACAGCAACACAGATGAATCTCAAAATAATTATGCAGAGTGAAAGAAGCCAGACAAAATCAGAATACATACTGTATGATTCCATTTATATAAAACTCTGGAAAATTCAAACCATGACAGAAAGCATATCGTTTTGACTGGGTAAGGAAGTCAGAGAGAGGCAAAAGGAAGGGGCTTGCAAAGGGGCGTGATGAAACGTTGGGGGTGAAGAACATTTTCACTATCATGAGTGTGGTCATGGTTTGATGGGTGTGCATACAGGCAAAACTTACCAAATGGTACATTTTAAGTATGTGCGGTTTCTCATCTGTCAATTATACCTCAATAGAGCTGTTTCAAAGCAGCACGATTCTATTGCTATTTTGTGCTTTTATTAACTTTAGAAAGGTTTTCTAGGAAGTAATATTCCTTATGGGGAAGAAGCCTGTATCTGAAGTTTTGCTCTTCTTTCAGCTTCCTTTTTATGTTTTTAGAAATTCAAATAAATGTAAAAGTCTCAACTTAAAATACTACGGATAATATAATCCCATTTTAATAAAGTTTTAAGACTCTATGCTGTCATTCATGTAAAAAAATACACGAAGTACATTTTATTTGTGTATATGTATGTATATGTATGATATAATATTATAGCATATATTATAATATATAATATATAGCATACATTATATAATATGCTATATATTATATATAATGTATTATGTTATATATAATACATATTATGTGTATATGATACATGTTTTATAACATAATTACATATTATAACATACCTATTATACACATGTATGTGTATATATGAACATATATAGAGACGTATAAAATATGTATTTGTATATATGTGTATATATATAAACAAGGTTTTCAATAATGTTAAAAGTGAGTAGGTTAGTGGTAGGTTAATTTTTTAAATTATATTTTGAACTTCTCTGTATTGCTTGAGTTTATTTCAAGCATGTACGCTTTTTTGTAAAGACACAGAGTTATTACGAAGATGAAGGAGGGTGAGGAGAAGGGTAGGAGGAGGGCCAACTGGATGGAGGTGGGGAGAAACTCTGACACACAGTGGAGAATTCCAGGGAACAGCCTGCAGTAGGAAGGGCTTAGCCTGGAAAGAAAGAAACAAACAAACAAAAACAATGGGACATGAGGGAGTAGCCAGAGATGAGCCGAGGACCAGAGATCGTGATTATATAGGACACTGCCGGCCGCTTTAAGGTTGAGCACTTTATCCAAGTTTGAAGCAGAGAAATACAATGAGATTTCTATAATAAAAAGACCACTCCTCGAAAAGTAAAAAAAAATAAAAATAAAATTAAAAGGGAGGACAGAGTTTAAAAAAAGAATCACTCCTTTAAAAATTGACCCCGGTGGCTGCTGTGTTACAGAGGCTTAGTGATAGGAATATAATCATTGTGAGTAAACTTAATTTAAAACATAAGTCACAACAAAACCAAAAAGACTACTATATATAAAAGATAACTAATAAGGACCTAGTGTAGAGCACAGGCAACTCTACTCAATACTCTGTAATGGCCTGTATGGGAGAAGAATCTAAAAAAGAGTGAATATAGGTATAACTGATTCACTCTGCTGTGCAGCAGAAGCTAACACAACACTGTAAATTGACTACACTCCAATAAAAATTATTACTCCAATAAAAAAACCAAAAACCCAAAAAGAACATATCAGCGCTTTCATCTGCAACAAGGTGAATTTCTGCCCCTCCCCCTACTTGATTCATCTATGCAGTCAGCATTTCCGCCCTTTGGAAATCGGGCTTTGGTTCGTTATAAAAGATGAGTTCTTCCTTTTAGACAGGCAGAGAGAGAGAGGCAGGGAGGGAGGGAGTGGGGAAGGAAGGAAGGAGCAGAAGACAGAGAGGGAGAGAAAGAGGAAGAAAGACCTGCAAAAGTAAGCAGAGCTGAAGGAAGCACATGTGGAGCTGAAGCCGGAAGAAAAGAGAGAGGGAGAGGAAAAAGAAAGAAGAAAAGGGAAGAAGGAAGGGAGGGAGGGTGGGGAAAGACAAGAAACAAAACAAGATGAAAAGGATCAATACCAGCAGACAGGCGTGGATCCCTTCAGGCCTGGCCGGCTGTAATTATTTAGCTCAATGGGCTGAGGCACCAGGTGATGGCCCCCGAAGGGCTTGGATTAGACCCATCACTGTGGCCAATTAGCTTCACCCCCTTTTCTGCTCTGCCTCAGCCACTTTTCACCACCTCAGGTCATGTACTTCAGTTTTTCAGCTTTTCACACCTCAGATAATTCTTCTATAAAATGGGAGCAGCAATATTTTTTTTTTCTGCCTTGAAGATTGCTTAAAAAAATTTGCATAACTTACTTGATGGAAGCCAGAATGTCAATATTTAAAATAGAATTCTCAATTCAGAGCTAACGTTTTTGCTTTTCCCACTTTGTCAATAAACAAAGGTTCACTAAGGGTCTACTTTTGTGTTCAAAATGCTCTATTCAAAGTTCAAAGTGGTGAAGGAGAACAAGCAGGTATTAAAAAGAGTCCCTTTTCATCAAAATTCACAACTTCTGGTCTTCAAATGACAATGTTAAGAAAATGAAAAGGCAAGCCACAGACTGGAGAAAATATCTATATCTAAAAATATAAAGTATAAAAATACAAAATATAAAAAACTTTTACAAGATGAACAACCCCATTTTAAAAAATAAGCTAAAGATATGAATAGACACTTCACAAGTGGAGATATATGCATGGCCAGTAAGCATATGAAATGATGCTCAACATCATTAGTCATCACCCACAATGAGATTTCACTACATACCCATTAGAATGACCAAAATTAAACAGACTTGACAATACCAAGTGTTGGCAAATATATAGAACAACTGGTGGTGGGAGTATAAAATTGTTCAACCCCTTTTGAAAACAGTTTGACAGTTTCTTATAAAGTTAAATATACACCAACTAGGCATGCAGCACATACTACTACTGCATATTTACCCAAGAGAAATAAAAACATATGTTCACACAAAGACTTATTCATGAACGTATAAAGCAGCTTCATTTATCATAGCCAAAAAGTGGAAACAAACCAAATGTCCATCATCAAGTGTATGGAGAATGGATACACACATATACTAACTTCATAGACTAGAATAAAAACAAGCCAAAAAAAAATGAATGGATTACTGATATATGCAACAATGTAGATGAATTTCAAGAGCATTATGCTGAAAGAAGTCAGACTCAGAATACCATACTCTATAAGATTTGATTTATATGAAATTCTAGAAAACACAAATCCAGTCTATAGTGACAGAAAATAGTTTAGCAGTTGCCTAGGGCTGAGGAGGAGTGCGGGATGACTGGAAAGAGATAACAGAGAATTTTTAGGGCGATGAAAATGTCTCAGACCTTGATGAGACTGTATACGTTTGTCAAAACTTATTGAAATGTATTCTTAAAATGGGTGCATTTTATTACATATAAAGTACACCTCTAAAAATTGATTTAACTTTCTAAAAAATAAAAAATAAAGTAAGAATCTCTATATCAAAGGGCTTGCAGTCTAAGAAGCATTGCGTCGGGCTTCCCTGGAGGCGCAGTGGTTAAGAATCTGCCTGCCAATGCAGGGGACACAGGTTCGAGCCCTGGTCCGGGAAGATCCCACATGCCACGGAGCAACTAAGCCCGTGCGCCACAGCTACTGAGCCTGCGCTCTAGAGCCCGCAAGCCACAACTACTGAGCCCACATGCCACAACTACTGAAGCCCGCATGCCTAGAGCCCGTGCTCCGCAACAAGAGAAGCCACCACAGTGAGAAGCCCGCGCACCGCAACAAAGAGGAGCCCCTGCTCGCCGCAACTAGAGAAAGTCCGCACGCAGCAACGAAGACCCAAGGCAGCCAAAAATAAATAAATTTACTAAAATAAAAAAAGAAGCATTGCATCCTTAGGGTACTTTATTCCAAATTATATCAATTTGAGGAGGGGGAGAATTTTCTAGTAGGGGATCTTAAAGCCTGTTCTAATATTAACATACTTTCTATATTAATGTAACCATCAATCATATCTCAATCTATAAAGTGACAAAGATGCTAAAGTAAATCAAGCAGGATACCAACCCCTCTACTGACATCTTGACTATCCTTTATAATGTCATCTGCCTTCAAACAAATCAAATGTTGTCCTAAGAGGTACCATTCATAATATTTGCGCTATCAGTTTTACATTTACTGTGCGTACTGGTTAACAGCAAGGTTTTTGAAGCTTCAGACACTTAAGTGACATTTGAAAAATATCTGAGATGAAAAATATAGTAGATGAATAATTTCCTTAATCAGTATAATCTCCAAGAAATTGATTATCATGGTTTATAACTGGTTCATGGGAATATCTTTAAAGTCTTAGACTACTGTCAAAATAAATGTGTTACAAATGATCATTTATATTATAAAAAGAGAATTAATAATAAAAAGCTACTTTTTCATCTCCCTTCTACTCAAATTATTTCCAATTACTGTCACTCATTCTTTTGTGGAATTTCTTGCCATTACCTTTTCATGACAAGTTTGAGCTCTAGTGTATCCACAGGGAACAAGAATTGTTTCGCTACTGCAGAGTGTGTTGGTTACAGCAAAATAACAGACTTCAGTTAGCCAAGAATGACGACATTCCCTTGCTGCCTTAATCCTTGTGGAATGTTCCTGGTCTGGCTCATCCTAAACGTGCTGATTATAAATAACCCTGTCAACCAACATGTGGTGGAAAGATTCCCTTTGGACCCAAGATACAACAGGTTGCAGTCCTGAGGACCTCCTTTTCCCTTTTGTTTATATTTGCAGCAATTAGGGAAACTCAATGATAAGGATGAATTGAAATTCTTCTAGAATTAACGATGGCCGAGACCCCACTTGATGTAGAAAGCAGGATTTCTGTTCTGGCATTTACCTCCTGGCATTTCTCCTTGGATCATATTCAGTAAAAGAATTCATTCTTACTTGATTCACATCCATCCCTTCCTTAAAAATGAACCAACATGGGGCTTCCCTGGTGGCGCAGTGGTTGAGAGTCCGCCTGCCGATGCAGGGGACACGGGTTCGTGCCCCGGTCCGGGAAGATCCCACATGCCGTGGAGCGGCTGGGCCCGTGAGCCATGGCCACTGAGGCTGCGCATCCGGAGCCTGTGCTCCACAACGGGAGAGGCCACAACAGTGAGACGCCTGCGTACCGCAACAACAACAAAAAGAACCAACAAGTACTAGGCACTGTAGAAAGAGTTTTAATTTAATCCTCTGAACCTCTCTACAAAGTAGTCTCTATTGCTATTTTTCCATTTTGCAGAAAAGAAAACTGAGACTCAGCGCAGTTATGTAATTTCCCCAAGGACACACAACTAACAATCAGAAGAGGTAGGAATCAAGTGTAATCTGACTGACTCCGAAGTCACCCAGGCATTCTGCTTTCTTATTGGGAAACTCAGCGCCTGCTTAATGAGACATCAATAGCTTATTGAGACATCAAGGATGGTCTCACCGCATTCAACAGGAGAGAGATTCTGTACAGAGAATAAGCCATAGGCTCTTACTAAGCCTAAAAGTTATTCTGGGGGACCTCCCTGGCGGTCCAGTGGTTAAGACTCTGCACTCCCAATGCAGGGGACGCAGGTTCAATCCCTGGTCAGGGAACTAAGATTTCACATGCAGTGTGGCCAAAAAATAAAAAAATTAAAATAAAAAAACAAAAGTCAATCTGGTATATAATTTTGACCTTGCAATATATTGCAAAGCTATTGACATAAGAATATCGGTTATATATGTTCATCCTCTACCAAAACTCTACTAATTTTTAATAAGGTTGACCAATAAATTCATTTCTAAGAGCCAATTAGCAAATATTTTGGAGGGGAGATCGGCAGCATCTAATAAAGTTTGGATTGCGCATGGTTTGGACCCAGCATTTCCACTTTCAGGATCCGTCTTGCAGTAAACTTGCACAAGTATCAAAACACAAATAGTCAAAAACATTCTTTGCAAACATTCTTACAGGAGCAAAATTTGAAACAACCCAAGGAGCATCACTGAAGAATGGTTTAAAAAGTTTTGCTACATTTTAAAAATAACCTTACTACGTAGATTTCAAAGAAAGAGGGAGATTTACACGATATAGGAAGTTATCCAAAAAATATTTGGTGGAAACATAGGTTGCACAACAATGTGTATTATTGTTTGCAAAAAGAAAAAGATGTATGAAAAATCTGGAAGGATACATGTTAACTGTTAACAGTGGTTATCCCTGTGGTAAAATAGTGATGAGATAAGGAGGAGAGGAAACTTTCGCCATCTTAGGTACTCCTAGATGTTTGCAATGAGAATGTGTCTCTGTGTTTACATAAAAGCAAAGTATTTGAATTTCCATTGCTCTTTACTTTTTACAATATATTCATATAGATGTATACATATTCATTAAAAAATACATGTAAATACATCAAAATGTAACAATGATTATCTCTGGATGGTGGGACTAAGATTTCTTTTTAGCTTTCTGTTGCCTAGATCTTTACATTTTATAACTTTCCTTAATGAATATGTATTACTTTTATAATCATCACAAATTATGTGACTCCCTGGAGAAACATCCTTCTCTCTGGAATTTGGCTCTATTTAGCCATCCCCAAAGGGACAGACTGTAGGAATAGGATGTTCTTTTAACTCATTAGGCAAAACAACACATTCTCAACCTAAAACATTTGGCTTGACCAAGCACAATGGAGTGTTTGGTTTTCTGAATATACACAGGCATATTCTTATGTCTCAGATGACTCGGGCGTATTTGTTTGGGAATGTGCTCATCCAATCAGTCAACACAGACTTCGCGGGCTTTTGTTTTGCTCAGTAGGCAAGGTGCTGTGGGGAGAATACAAGAACGAGACACGGTCCTCTCCTTCAGGGTGAAGGTTAGGATCTAACTGAGCAGAGAAATATACATTCATGGAACATGAGACAACACCCAACGTGACATCTGAAGGGTTAAAGTATTTGTTACCAATGAAAGAGCATTATAGGCACTAAGCAGAGTCAGAAGAAAGAAGAGGGTTGGACAGAGTTCATGGCATCGTGGCCCTCTTGCCTCATCTGAAACAGGAGATGCACCAGCCTTAGGGGGATAATTGAAGTTACTCAGCAGAGTTGGGATTAACTCCTGTTTCTCGTACCCATTCTACTAGGCTAGATTTTCTTAATTTCGGCCCTACTGATACTTTGTCGTGAAAGGCTGTCCCAACCATTGCAGAACAGTTAGCAGCATCCCTGGTCCCTACCTGCTACATGCAAGTAATACTCCCCCGCCCGGCTGTAACAATCAAAAATGTCACTGCCAAGAATCACCTTCAGTTGAGAACACTGTACTACACCAGGCTGACTTTTGATAGATTATGAGAAAAGAGGGAAGAATTAAGATGGTAAAGGAGGTAAAACACACTATCCACATGGCGGCACGGGGAGGAAACCAGCCAGTCTGAGGGAACCAACGTTTATTAGTGAATGGTGGAAAATACAGTCACATAGGCAAAGTAGGACAAGACTCTAGAAATACAGATGTACTGAGACATAAAAGGAAATATGAGGCCATTGTGAGGTCTGAGTAAGGAAATGTCATGGTGAAATAATGTTTTAGGGAGACTGGCTTTGTGCAACATAAGGAAAGGTTTTATGGGGGTCTGACTGGATTCAGGGAAACAAGTTGGGAAGAAATATCAATAACAGACTCATTGGCAGCTAAGAGAGTGGAAGGGGTGGTGACAATGGGAACAGAAAGAAGTGATAAGAGATTAGATATACTTTATAGGAAACATGGACTGGACAGGGCTTGATATGGGAGGGGAAGGAGAAAAATGAACGAAAGAAGAGAGTCTCAGATCCTGGGTGCCCACAAGGATGGGGTGAAAAAACTGACAGGAATGGAAATGTCAAGAAAGGAAGCCAATTTTCATTCATAGGTGATCATGGGTTTCTTCATATACACGTTGAATTTGAGGTCACAATGAGATACCCAAAGAGTAATGACCACCAGGCAATTAGAGCTAAAGACCAGAGTGGTTTAAGAGAATCATTCCACATTTACCAGTCCCAGGAGTAGAGATATGACCTCAAAATGGTGAGGCCAAGTTTGTGGATGGCTTTTGAGTTTGCGAATCTCTCTTCCCCTTTACAAACACAGCTTGTATAAAGAATTTGACCTCACAAACTTAAAAACGAAACCAAAACACCTATGTGGTCCAGACCACAGGTACAAAGTGTCTCCAGTTCTATTAATTCCTTATTGAGCCATTCCCTCCTGAAAAGCATATAAGATACAGGTTGAGAAGATTATTTCTCTGAGGAGTTCATTTTATGTTTTCAGATATCATCACCAACCAGAGGAATTTATCTATTGCCAAATTAAACTCGAGCTCTATCAGGTACCACACAAAGATAACAGCACAGATGTAGTCCCTGACTTCTAGATTCATACTTCTACAAACAGGTAAAGCGTTTACAGATAGAATAAAAAATTCTAAACAGTGCACATCATGTACAAGTTGAAAGTATGGGGGAAGAAAGTCGTACTGGGGAGACAATTCCATAATCACACAAAATGGCACTGAGGGCAAAGCAATGTGAAAATGAGGGAGGGGGGGTCAAGGGATCCCCCTCCCCCTCACTGAATCACTGAATGACCTTTAGCAAATCAGTTCAGTTCGTGGGGTTTGCATCTCTCCATCTGTTAAATGCCACTGATATTATCTGTTTGAGGATACACTCATCTATTTACTTATCCAACAAACACTGACTTTTACCTCCATATGCTGGTCTCTGTGGGTGGATGGAGAAATGTAAAACTGAGAGCACCATAACCCTTACCTTTGGAGGAAGTTGGCAAAAAAACAAAACAAAATACAACCTTAATCGGAGGGAACTGTATCTGCTAGGATGCTCTTGATTATAAGTAACAAAAGATCCAACAAAATGTGGCTTACATGATAAAGATATTATGATCTCACATCAAAAAAAGTCTTAGGATAGAAGATCCTAGGGTTGATTAATTCAGTGGCCCCATGTTGCCATGAAAGACCCAGGTATTTTCTGTCTTTCTGACATCCTCAGTTTGTTGGCTTCATGGATATAGATGGCTGCCATAGCTCCAGCTATCACATCCTGAGGCAACCACAGGTTGAGACTGTGAGGATTAAGAGAAGTAATGCATATATAAAGCATAGGTCCTGGCACATAGAAATGGCTCAACGGATATTAGTTTTTATTACTTTGTGACATTATGTGATACTATTTGGCTCCAGAGAAACTGTTTGTATTAGTTTGCTAGAGCTTCTATAACAAAGTATCACACACTGGGTGGCTTACACAACAGAAATGTATTGTGTCACAGTTCTGAAGGCTAGCAGTCCAGAATCAAGGTGTCAGCAGGACTGGTTCCTTCTGAGGGCTGTGAAGTAAGGATCTGTTCTAACCTCTCTTCTTGGCTTGCAGATGGCTGTCTTCTCCTTCTGTTTCTTCACATTATCTTCTCTCTCCTTATCGTTTTCTCTTCAGTGGTGTTCTTTTTATAAGGACACCAGTCATAGTGGATCAGGGGCTCGTTCTATTCCAGTATGACCTCTTCTTAACTAATTGTATCTATAATGACCCTATTTCCAAACAAGTTCACATTCTGAGGTGGTGGAAGTTAGGACTTCAACATACAAATTTTGGGGTGGAGACAAATTTCAACCCATAACATTGCTCATACGTGTGCTTTAGTGCGAACATCTTTATTTTAACAATGCTTTTTAAAGGACCTAACCAGAGATAGAAAATAGGCGGGGAAATAAGACCTTGGCCAAGTGTTCATGCACTAGATCTCCCTTCTAGGTTGCAAATTCCGTTTTTCTGACTGTGGGCTGATTTATGATGCACTTGGCGGTGAAAGCCTTCGTGGGGAATTTTGCATATACTGAGCTCTTTATGTAATAGTGTTGTCTTCTCCAGGCTTTATTTCCTTTACTCTTTCCACCTCCAACTTCATCTCATTAGTTTCCTTGCTCTTTTTAAGAAAAGCCAAAAGTTCCTATTGTATTCATTTGCATTTCTTCCCAATATGGGGGAGAAAACCAATGGCCAAGAGTCTACCAGAATATATTCTTATTTGCTGCCGTCCTTCTCCTCTGGTAGAGACTGTACCTGGAATTTGGCCATGATTTATGTAGACCACAGAGTAAAACAAAGCATAATACTTTTTTACCAAGTTACACGTTCTCCTGGGTGCAGGAAGAGTTTGTAAGCTACTAAAAGTTGAGTGAGCGCCCTGGGCTGCTCAAGGGAAACACCAAGACCATCTGGACAGTCTCCCTTCTTTCACCTGGGGCCACAGTCACTCTGTCCTGGGCCTGGAGGGAAGTTGGATGGAGGAGAGTGCTGGGTTTCATTTCTGGAAAGACAGGGAAGCTGAGAGGGGACCTAGTAGGGACTCTCCCTCCTGTTCCTCAGCAGGACTGCAGGCTTCTTTGTTTTGACAAGCTGAGAAGCAGTCTGCCATCAGCGCCCTCACCCAGCTCCTGTCTCCCTCCCACTTCCCTCATCTTTCCTTTCCACTGGATCTACTAGTGTTGGGGAACTAGAGCTTTTTAATTTTGCAAACCTGGACCTTCCATCCCAGAGCTGCTGCCACTCCTGCACCCTGGCACGTTCCCTGCACCCACTCGGTGAGATGGAGACATGGCATATGCCCTGCCATTCAATTAAAATGATCAGGTTTGTTCACTGTGATTACTCGCAGATGTCTTATTCAGCTGTAGGTACGATTTTTAATTTCAAGTCAAGCTTTCTGAAAAACCAAATTAAAGACTCTTCCTTTCTCTTTTTAATGCTTACCATTAATATTTTTTTAAGGAGAAATGAAAAAAGTTTTAGCATCTCCAACAGTGTGTTCCATGAGTTTCCTGGTGGGAGGTGATAAAGGCATTTTTTTAACTGACTAAAAATGGTTAGCCACAACACCATGAAAATATCTCAGAATGTTTTAAAATGAAAAAAAAATTTTCTGTGACATGGAAATAGCAATTTAGAGGGGGGTCCAGGGGTTACCAGCAGTTCTGAATGGCTGATTTTAGCTGTCTCTGGACCTCCCTCATGATTTCCACACCAATTTCCATCTACTTCAAAAAAGCAAGCCACCTGAGATACAGAGGGGGGAAAGTATGGGATCATTTGTTATTTTGGACACAGATGATTCCAACGGAGGGAGGACATTAAAATGTTTCAAGAAACACAGCCTTTGAAATACAGCAACAGATTCACATCTATAACAGACTCTTCCGTAATATAAACACCTCCATCGAGCACAGAACCCTTTTGTGACTCTGTAGGCTTCAGATCCCACCCCCTAGGAACCTTTTTAACTCGTGGAATTTAGCTATAGCCTCTACTGATGCTTAACAACTCGCGCCATATACAGATCTAAGCATAAAATGATGATGGACAACACCACCCTAAAAACTTCCACCATTTTAAACTTTGCTGTCAAAAAGAGGATAGAAGTACACTGCAGTGCTACATACTCCTGGAGGAGGACTAATACCACGCTTATAAAGTGCCGTGTGTCCCTTAACAAGAGGATTTCAGTTGCGATGGCTGGAAACTGACACTAATTTACCCTTATTTGCATGTCCAAAATGGAGGTGTGATGAAGACCTAATTATTATTTATTGTTACTTTGAATAATACTCAATGAAAATACAAATCCCATCATTCCAGGTGTTAATGACCGCAATTATTTTACTGTTATGCAGATTTTTTCTGCATAACATCTTTCTGCTACCTTTTTCCCCCCCCTTCAATCTTATTCTAGTAGTTCTAAGGCTTTTGATGTCCAAGAACCAGCCTACTCAAGGGCCCTCACTTGAACATGTTCTAGACACTTATTTATTCTGATCACTCCTTGTTTTTTGTTTACTCGGCCTCCTTCTTACTTAGGGTGCGCTGCCTAGGGCTTGTAACCGTCTCTTAGAGGAGATGGAGGGTGCTAAGGGCTGGAAGAGAGAGCAAAGGAGGCAAAGCTATGGAAAGACGCTTCTGCGTATTTCAGCTGGGTTGGACGTTTAAGCCATCTTACCTAGAGATTGTCATACTGAGTGAAGGAAGTCAGGCAGAGAAAGACAAATACATCGCTTATACGTGGCATCTAAAAAAAGGGTGCAAATGAACTTATTTACAAAACAGAAATAGAGTCACAGATGTAGAAAACAAACTTATGGTCACTGGGAGAATGAGGGGTGGGAGGGGATAAATTGGGAGATTGGGATGGACATAGACACACTATTATATGTACAATAGATAGCTAATAAGGACCTACCATATAGCACAGGGAACTCTACTCAACACTCTGTAATGACCTATATGGGAAAAGAATCTAAAAAAGAGTGGATATATGTATACGTATTTAAGTGAATCACTTTGCTGTACACCTGAAACTAACACAACATCATAAATCAACTATACTCCAGTAAAATTAAAAAAAAAAATTTAAGCCATCTTGGAACAGTGAAACAGAGCAGTGAACTGACATACGCAAACCTACTATTTAACGTTATCATATTATGCTGGGATTATTTAAATGTACGTGAAACACACACCAAGATCCAGGCACATTTCCGAAGTCAGGTAAAAAGAGAGATGGTTCCTTTCCTTTACCTTTTACCTCTTTGCTACTTTGGGAGGGGAATCTAGTCCTGACACGAACATATTGGCCCAGAGAGACCTGCTGACAGTTTAGGTTTCTGTTAAATTCGGCTAGATGGATTTTTTTTACTCAAATATAGTTCTTCAAAACATGGATGAAACCACCAGTTCCATTTCACTAGCACTTGATCATACTTGATCTTTCTCTAGGTTTTTCCAACGATGCTCATCTTTGGAAGTGTTTCTGCTCTGTTTTTCTCAAATAACTAGTGAAGAGTATTTGTTTTGGCTCTTTGGGGCTGTGTTTCCCCCGACTCCAAACAAAACTCTGGGATTATCCACATAAACATCCTGTTACATCTCATTACAGCTATAGGTGGGAGCTTTGCCATGTGGCCTTTGAGCCACATCTGTGACTTGATTTGGGTGGTCTGGCCCCACATGTGGTCGTGGAGCTGAGGGCTTTGAACTATGGTAGAGTCACTGTGATGCCATGTTCTCAGCCTTCTGATGAAGCCTTTGGTGACTACAAGCACCCCCTGGACATCAGATCTCCTCAACCACTCAACTCCTCCTGGAAGAGACAGAAGATACGGGTGTTGTCATTCTCATTTTTCAAAAGAGCGAAGTGAGATGCATTGACGTATGAGGATGATGCAAGTTTCAAGGACAGACCACGTTGGCCTACATTTTGTTGGTTCGTTTCTATTCTCTCCTTTAGCGTTCTATGAAAGGATCCCTGGATCGTGTCTGGACATCCGGATTCTTGTCCTGATCGTGCCACTACTTTGCTGTGAGACTTGAATTTCTGGGATCACTTGACTTCTCTGGGCTTCAGTTTTCTTATCTGCCAAATGCTGACGTTGGATGAGATGGTCTCCAAAGACCTTGCCTGAATGACCCCTCCGAGGTTCCCTGGCATCTTGCTTTCATACCTCAATCTTTAAGGGGAGGAGGAATGTGGATTAGATGGCAATATTTTATTTCCCAAAGCTTTGATTAAACAAAATTGGCTGAATAGGGAGCTTACATCTCTCTACTCCTTTCTCCATATGTAACGGCATAAGTTGCTAACTGTATGCAAGGAAGCATTCCTTGGGAAAATGTGAAAAATGTAAATGTGGTTAGAACTCCTTTATAATGCACACATATGACCGCCACTTTATAAAGCGGATGACCTCTGCTCTCTTGCAGTCAGAAATTATCAAGAAAAAAACCAGAGAGCTGCTGGGAGGGCTGTGTTTAGTGCTTTTGAAGAGTAAAATGGCAAAATAAAAGTTATAACAGAAATATTCATTGACTTAGTGTGACGATTTGGTGCTGAGTCTTATGCTGGTGCCTTTATATAGCCCTGAGTTTATGACAGTTCGCTAAATGACGGTGCAATGGGGAACTTAATTTGTGCTCATTGCTCTTCATGGTGAAATGAAGCTTATTACCTTTTTGAAAAGTTAGTGGTCAAAACAAATAACCAGATTAAATACCACCCTCTCAGTTTTTGGTGTCCTTCAGAGACTTTTGCAGAATGGACACTCCATTGCCGCGGAAGTGAATGGCCGCCATCTTGCTACCTGAGGTAGGTAAAATAAATATTGTACTGTTATCCTGGCATCCACGCAGCCTAGTAACCTGACAAAGCTCATTACCCGGGTGCTTCTGCACCAAGGGAGTCTGGTGCCTGTATTCTCCTCTCCTCCAAAGTGGTCTCCTAAATATCTACATCAGATCATATACATTCTCTTCTTCGAATACTTCGGTGGAATCCCTTTGGGCTCTTGAGGAAATCCAAATTCCATAAACGGCTGAGAGAGCCCTGTTTGTTTACTGCTGTGTTTCTAGTGCTGGGACGGTACCGGGCATGAAGTAGGCACTTGATCGCTTGTTGCATGAATGAAAATCCTGCGTCATCTGGCCCCTGCTCACCCCACCTATCTCTTCATCTTCCCCGGCCACTCTGGCCGCTTCCAAGTTCAAGAAATGGCATTCCAAGCTCCTGTTCTGCTCCAGGCTTCAGCATGAGTTGTTTCCTTCTTCTTAGCTAGTGAATTCTATCTTCCTTCAGGTAAACCACCATCCCCTCAGGTGTTCAATGATGCCCCAATCTTATTTTGTCCCTCATATTATTCTTTCCTACAGTACCAAATTCTTCTCTTTCAGAGGATTACCAATTTTGTAATTATATAATTATTTGTGTGAATATTAGGTCATAGATGGTTTCTCCCTTTAGACTATTAAGTTCCACAGCGGCAGTGACTGTGTCTGCTCTGTTTAAAACTGTACGCTTCACAATTAGTACAGTGTCTGTATGTAATGAGTGCCCAATAGATATTTTAAACATGTTTTAGAAAAACCAACGGCATGCTAAAATTAAATTTTTATTTATTTATTCCAAATACTCAATACATGTAGATAAAAAAGGTAGACGGTGAAGAGTAGGTCCCCAGTTTCCATCACCTGAAGCAACTTTTGCTGTTACTTATACGTCCTTCCAGAGAGAATCTCTGGGAATCAACACATCTTTCAGATATGGCCAATAAATGTTCTTTGATGAATGAATTAATGAATCACTTCCATCATCACGAACCCACTGTGAGACTTTTCATTCGGTGTATAAAACCATATAAAGTAAGCCTTACCTAAGCAACAAAGAAAAAGTAATATAATTTAGCCAGCTCCAAAAAAAACCTTGTCATAGTGATTCTGTCTTTGCTTATCGCTCTGGATCAGAAGATAAGCATGAGTACAGAATGTCACCCAATGCCCATAAAGAGACAAGATTTCTTTAATGAGGTAACCAAAAAGATTTCCTTTCCTCAAAAGAGAGAATTCCATTTTCAGCCTTTTCTGCAGCAACAGAAGCCACCTGATGAAACAGGAATCATTCGAGTTCTTAACTGGAGAACCTGATGCACAGCCGGAGACGGGGAAAGGCATCTCCGTAGGCAATCCTGGCACTCACAGCCCAGGCTGATATGCTGGCTCCTAAGCTGTTGGCCGCGTGTAGTTCTGGGCTCGCCAACACGGGACAAAAGCCGCAGACGGCGCTGTTCTGCTCTCTTCTGATCAGCGGGGCAATCGCTGCTGGCCGTGCATTATGTTCTCTGGTCCTCACTGGCATCGCCCAGGAAGCAGCCCGGGGTTGTTCTGAGCTGATTATAGATGCCTGTGTTCATTTCCTAGAGCTGCTGTAACAAAGTCCTGCCAACTTAAACCAAGAGAACTATATTCTCTCACAGTTCTGGATGTGAGAAGTGTACAGTCAAGGTGTCAGCAGGGCTATGTTCCCTCTGAGGGCTCCAGGGAAGGACCCTTCCTTGCCTCTTCCAGCTTTTGATGTTGCCAGCACCCCTGGGTACCCCTTGGCTTGTAGCTGCAATACTCCAATCTTGGCCTCCGTTGTCACATACCCTCCCCCACGTGTCCCTCTGCCATCACATGGCTTTATTTTATTTATTTTTGGCTGCATTGGGTCTTCGCTTCTGTGCACGGGCTTTCTCTAGTTGCAGCGAGCGGGGGCTACTCTTGGTTGCGGTGCGCAGGTTTCTCATTGCAGTGGCTTCTCTTGTTGCAGAGCATGGGTTCTAGGCGCGCGGGCTTCAGTAGTTGTGGCACGTCGGCTCAGTAGCTGTGGCTTGTGGGCTCTAGAGCACAGGCTCAGTAGTTGTGGCGCACGGGCTTAGTTGCTCCGTGGCATGTGGGGTCTTCCCGGACCAGGGCTCGAACCCATGTCCCCTGCATTGGCAGGTGGATTCTTAACCACTGCGCCACCAGGGAAGTCCCACATGGCTTTCTTATAAGGCCACCAGTCAGTGGATTTAGGGCACACCTAATCCAGTATGACTTCATTTTAACTTAAATAATTACATCTGCAAAGACTCTCTTTCCAAGTAAGGTCACATTCTGAAGTTCCAAGGTAGATGTGAATCTTGGCAGGGGGGACACTATTCAACCCAGCCTGGTACCCGAGGCAGGCAGATGACCAGTGTGCAAGAACAGCCAAAGCCTGCGCCCATGTGAACACCTGCATCAACGAGGACGGTTCCCTCCGACTGCAGTTTCTTCCTGGTTCACGGGAACTTAGGCATCTTCACGTGTGTACTCCACACACCTGCCATTTAGACCATCTCTCTCTCGTCCCGTTTGTTTTTAGGGCAGGTGTGATTTTGATTGCCTTACATCCAAATCCTTTCTGTCGTTGATCCTAACAAAACAGCAACGGCAAAGCTCCAGCCCACACTGGAGCTGCTAAATGGTGAGACAATCTCGGAGCCCGGACCTAGCGTTCAAAAGGGGTCTCTTCCCTAACGGAAACTCTGGTTTCGTAGTTGCATTGTTTAAGAAATGGCTCTTTGTTAAAATCCTGGTTGCACAGTGACAATTACAGCAGCCCACACGAGCAGCCAGACCACCCGCCTGGAGTGGCAGGGATATTTTAGGTAGCACATCGGGGGAGTTATGAATGGATCAGGCTTCTTTCCCTGCTTTCAGCTGTCAGCCAGCAATCAGTGGAAGCTGCTTTCCTCCTGAGGCAGGAAGGAGCCAGTTTTGCTGACAACATCTGTACACAGAAAATGCCGATCTCAGAGCGGGCCGGGCAGCCAAAGCAACAAGAAGACGGTGCCTCCAGAGACCAAGTTGGTCCTGTGATTGTGGAAACTCAGATACTTTCCGGGGTGCAAGAGCAGAATACTTTTTAAAAAAAATATATATATATATTTATTTATTTTTGGCTGCGTTGGGTCTTTGTTGCTGCGTGCAGGCTTTCTCTAGTTGTGGTGAGCAGGGGCTACTCTTCGTTGCGGTGTACGGGCTTCTCAATACGGTGGCTTCTCCTGTTGCCGAGCATGGGCTCTAGGCGTGCGGGCTTCAGTAGTTGTGGCACGCGGGCTCAGTAGTTGTGGCTCGTGGGCTCTAGAGCACAGGCTCAGTAGTTGTGGCATGCAGGCTCAGTAGTTGTGGCTCGCGGGCTTAGTTGCTCCGCGGCATGTGGGATCTTCCCGGACCAGGGCTCAAACACGTGTCCCCTGCATTGGCAGGCAGATTCTTAACCACTGCGCCACCAGGGAAGCCCAAGAGCAGAATTCTTGACCTCAGGGAACTGTGTGTTCAGGGGGCGATACACTCTAGGCACTCTGCCCAGAAGGATACCAGGGTATCAGGGTGAATAAGATGGGGTTTCTCTTTGGTCTGTGAGCTACTCAAACCAAAGTCACAGGTGGCCTGCATCTGCCCGGCCGGAACTGCTTGCAAATGAAACCTGAAGCCACCTGCTTCAGGAAGGCACCTGCCCTTTGTTGGGTGAGGCATGGGAGAGAATCCCCTTGGGAGTAAAATATTCCCTTGATGGGCTAGTGTGTGAAGGGCTGCATTTCTGGACAAGACAGGAAAAGGGCAGAGCTGTTCTCAGGAGTGGGGTCTACCTGCTTCGGTCAATACATCACTTGGCCATCAGAGAGATGCTGTCACCTTACCAAGCATGGGGAACAGAGACAGACAGTCGACACCAACGGCCCAGCATGTACAGAAGTGGGATGACGCTTCACTAACCTGGCTGTCATCACGCACGGACTTAAATGTGTCAATAAAAGGAGGATTTCAAGAGATCGAAAGCAGAAACTTCAATTTAAGAGGCAGAGGGAAGGGAAACCGCTGCCTTTTGGAGAGACTAAGAAAGTGTTGCTTGACGGCAGAGCGGCAATCTGGGACTGAGGAAAGGACATTTGCTCTAGAACCAAGAGAACCTTCTTTTACATCCTAGCTCTGCCACTCGCTAGCTCTGGGCCCTTAGGAAAGCTCCTTAATCTGAGGTCAAATGTCCTGTACAATGAAGACAACCACAGAGTAAGAGTGAAAGAAGGCATAACTGAAGTATCTGAGATATGGACGTCCCTCAAGAAGCACTATTAGTAATATACAATGAATTAAGGACAAAGTTAGGCAATGTCAAATTACCACATTCTGTGATGTATGAAATGAGCATGTGGTGAGAGGTAATATCACAATGTATCTACATGCAGTGTTAATAGAACCCTGACTTATTTCTAAAATGCATAGGATCTCCTCAGGTTACTGATGGGAAGATCAATGACATATATATATATATATACACACATACACACACATATGTATATTCGTATGTGTGTATATATGTACATATATATACATACAGATATGTGATTATATGATTAATCCTGTACACATGATTAATGTGTAGTAAATGGAGGATGACCTTACGATCATATTCTAGATGGGGAGCTCTACACATGAATGATTAATGCCTGATTTGAGGTTAGGGAGTGTCCAGGTAGAACAGAGACCAGTAGTACTTTAGCTGCCATCCTTAAACATCATTTCCCAGAGAAGTATATTTTCGTAAAGATCCTTTTCAAATTGACTCACATTGACCAGAGCATTTTGGATTTTCCTCCTGGGCCCTTCCTCTGGACTCATAACAGGTCAATTGAGGCACAGGGCCCTTCAAGTTCAAGCTGCTACAGAAGAAATCAATGCACTATTCTAAGTCCTGGAGATAGAACAGTTAATGGGAAATCAGCCGACTTTTTCTATGAAGGGCCAGATAGCAGCTATGTTTGGCTTTGTGGGCCAAACTAGGTGACAGTCTCTGTCACAACCAGCCAGCCTGGCTGTGGCAGCACGAACACAGCCAGAGACACCAGGTAAATGAACTTGAGTGGCTGTGTTCCAGGAAGACTTTATTTACGAAAAAAGGCATGGACCACACCTGGCCTATGGCCCACATTTTGCTGACTCTTTTCCTCACGGAGCCTACATTCTGGGGGTAGGACACAGGCAATAAACAAAATAAACTGCAGCTTAAAACAGGTTGAGCAGAGTAGGCCTTACTGTGAAAGTGATTTTTGAACAAAGACTTGAAGTTGGTGAGGGAATTATACGTGGGAGAAGAACATTCTAGGAAAAGGACGGAATGCGCAGAAGCCCTGAAGTAGGGAGAACCTGAGGGCCAGGCTGGCTGGGGTAGATCAGGTGAGAAAAGGAGGAGAGGTGGGGGGGGGAGGGCAGAGGGCACACGACCGTGGAGGCCACGGTAACTGTGACTTTTACTCGGAGTGAAAGGAGACGCCAGCAGGAGACGGCAAGCAGAAGTGGGTTCTGAGGGCTGTGTTAAAAGGATCGTCTGTTGTTTTTTTAAAGAGTTTTCTTTGAGGTGGACCATTTCTAAAGCCTTTATTGAATTTGTTACAGGACTGCTTCTGTTTTATGTTTTGGTTTTTTTGGCCATGAGGCATGTGGGATCTTAGCTCCCCGACCAGGGATCAGACCTGCACCCCCTGCATTTGAAGGCGAAGTCTTAACCACTGGACCGCCAGGGAAGTCCCAAAAGGATCACTGTTGGACATAGATTGTTAAGAGAGCAAGAGGGACAGCAGGCAGCCCGACTGGAGGAGGCTGCAGTAACCCAGGTGAGAAGCGAGGGTGGCCGGAAGATGGTATAAAGTCGGCAATTCTGATGATATTTTGAAGGTAGAGCTTAGAAGATTTTCTCAAGGTCCATGCAGGATAGTACAACTAGGAAGTTTTGTTAGAAACTTCCCTGTTAGAAACTTAACTTTGCAATGAGCAAGTATTTAGTACATAGTGTATGAGAGTAAGTAAAGTAAAAACATAGCAAGTTAGAGTCAACTTTGGCTTTATATTTCCAGCAACTGATATTTGAACCACGATTGAGACAACTCACTTGCTTCTGGATTCGTATGATTTTCGTTCTGTAACTATTTCAACTTACCACAGTGAGGATTCACTGTGCTAAATGGTTTACAAGTAGTTTCTAGCGCTACCGGACGAAACTGACGTGACTTCAGGCTAGCCGCTCGATCCTATGGAGAACGTATCCCAACGTGGGTTCCACAGACTACAAGTGTGGTACCGTGGTTAGTGGAAAAGGGATTCTGTGGGCAGATGCCCCTGCATACCACAGCACCTTCTCAGAGATTCCAAATGCACACTAAAATGGCAAAGCGTCTGTGATCTTGAAGCAAAAGAACCACAAAACCCCAACAAACAAACAAACACCAGGAAATTCCCTGGCGGTCCAGTGGTTAGGACTCCATGCTTCCACTGCAGGGGGCACAGGTTCGATCCCTGGTCGGGGAACTAAGATCCAACAAGCCATGTGGCGTTGCCAAAAAAAAAAGTGTACAAGTCACTGGCATTAAAAAAAAAACAAAAAACCCAAAAAACAACCAACCAACCAACCAACAAAAAAACCCAAAAGAACAACAACCCTTTAACCTGAACATCCCTCCCAAGCCCAACTTTTTCCACTTGATTCCACCTTGCCTACTTGCTTCTACCTTAACTGAAAAGAAAACCAATACACTCATGATTAACAGAACATTTAACTTCTAGTAAAGGAAGAGAAACATGTCTCTGCTAGGTCTAAGAACCATTAGACAATGAATTCGTACATAATCCTGGCCTGCCTAGCTCACAAGGCAATGGCAAGGACTGAACGCAACTATCTATACAGAAGTATTTTGCACATGACCTCTGAAGTATCCAGCACATGGGCGCGATCAGTCCTTTACAGAAAGTTAAGTCCAAGGAGAGATGCCTCAAACAAGGAATGAAAAAGATCACGGGGGCTTCCCTGATGGCGCAATGGTTAAGAATCCACCTGACAATGCAGGGGACATGGGTTCGAGCCCTGGTCCGGGAAGATCCCACATGCTGTGGAGCAACTAAGCCCGTGCACCACAACTACTGAGCCTGCGCTCTAGAGCCCAAGAGCCACAACTACTGAAGCCCATGTGCTTAGAGGCCGTGCTCCACAACAAGAGAAGCCACCACAGTGAGAAGCCCGCGCACCACAAGGAAGAGTAGCCCCCGCTCGCTGCAACTAGAGAAAGCCCGTGCGCAGCAACGAACACCCAACACAGCCTAAATAAATAAATAAACTTATTTATTTATTTAAAAAAAAGATCATGGGTTCCTGCATAGGCTTAGAGCCTGGAGGGTATCCTCAGCAACAGCCAGTCTCACCATTGTGCTAAAATGTTAGGTTATCTTTGTTGTAAAGGTACCTTTTTGAAGAGGGCGATGTCACCCAGATGATGACGTAGGTTGTTCCCAACTTCATCCACCTCACAGGAGGAACTAAAAGCTATTCATGGACATGATGCCACTGAGAAAATTCTAGAAAATGGGGGTAAGGCTGAAGCACCCCCTTCATCACAGAGACCAAGACAGACTGCATGAGAAGGATAAGAAGGGCAGCTACACGCTGACCACGGTGTCCCTCCCCCAGGCCAGCACAACACCACACAAAGAGGTCTTCCCTGAGCCTACGGTTCTCCAGTGAGAAAAGAGAGTTGGGGGGACATCAGCTCTCCCTGCACTGTAGGTCACTTCCTGGGGGTTCCCACTCTGGTCTTACCTCATGGAGAACTCAGGGGAATCTGCAGGGCTCCACCACTGGGAATGTGACTGTGATCGAGCAAGGGGAGGGGCTTCCAACAACCAGCACTTGGATCTTGGCAAACAAAGTTCCTACCTGCAGAGCCCAAGCAGTAGTACCAACCTGTGGTTTTGCTCATCTGCAGAACCAAGGTGGGCGCACGGCGTGACCAGGGGACGCGGCAGGGTGCCAGTCTGCCTCATTCAGGTCCTCAAATGATGAGTTTTACAGGCCGTACAGCCTGGTTGGCCCATGTGCAGGCAGGGAGCTGAATCACAGTCCCCCCCGCCTTGTGGAGAGTGTCATCTGGCCCCATCTGGCCAGAAGGGCTAGGGACAACTCCTGGAAGCTGTATGACTCAGTGGCACTTGAGCCCAGAGAAGGACAGGCAGAACCAATAGTTTTCAGAATCAAGCCAGTGGCTCTGTTCGGCCAGGGAACTTGGGGTGCGGGTTGGCTTGAGTTAAGACAGCAAATGAACAGCTTTACTGGCTAAAGAGCTGCTTCTCTTGCGGTGCCCAGTCAGCGGATCTCATCTGTAGCCCCTTCTTTGCTGAATAGAGTCTTCAGCCTGTCTCACCAGGGAAGCTGACCAGAACACACAGGAAGCTGTGCAGCCCATTCAACAGCCCTGCTTCTACTGATACCTGAGCAGCGAGCGCCGCCTGTGGCTCCCTCCATCTGCGGAGCAAACCTGGTAGCCTCACCGACCAGGCTATTCAGTGTACACTCTGGCTTCATCTGGGCCCCCAAACAATGAGCCGTACAGACTCTGGGTCCCATCCTGCTGTGCAGCCAGGGCAGGGGAACTATTCATAATTCATAGCCCTGCCTACTGCTGAGTACAGGACCCAATCCAGACCAACGAGTAAGCCTGACCAGAGACTCCAGGCTCCCAGGGACCCCCTCCTATGGCTTAACTTGAGCAGGAAAACAAGTCAGCAGTTCTATCCATCTGTTCTCAACCAGTGTCACACGCCCCCTGTCCCTATCTCCAGAGCTTCAGCAGCTGACTCGTACCAAAAAAGACCGTAATAGCAGGCCCCACCTGTCCAAGGATAGTACGAGAAGACACACCCAGAAGCCCAAACTGAGCTGACGGGTGAAGATCTTCCCCTGCCAAAGCAAACCCATAAAGTCTAGAAGAGGAGCCGGATTACTCAAATGCATAGACGCCAGTGTAAGGAGTCAAGGATCACAAAAAAAGGAGGTAGATATGACACCACCAAAGGAAACTAATAAAGCTCTAATGACGGACCCTCTGTGAACAGTCAAAGAATTCAGAATAATCCGCTGAAAGAAGTTTAGTGAACTGCAAGAACACTCAGACAGCTGAACAGAACTAAGAATACGATGCATGAACAAAATGAGAAGCTCAATAAAGAAATAGAAACCGTCAGAAAAACCTGAACAGAACTCCTAGGGTTGAAAGATACAACGCCTGAACTGAAGGAGTCAACAGAAAGTTTCAAAACCAGACTTAACCATGCGGAAGAAAGAATCAATGACCTAGAAGACAGGACACTTGAAATTATCCAGTCAGAGGAGCAAAAAGAAAAAAGAATGAAAAAGAGTGAAGAAAGCCTACAAGACTTACAGGACACAATCAAAAGAAACAATATACACATTATGGGAATTCCAAGAAGACAAGAGAAAGAGAAAGGGACAGCAAGTGTATTTAAAGCAACAGTGGCTGAAAACATGCCAAACCTGGGGAAAGAAATGAACATTCAGATCCATGAGACCTAACTCCAAACAGACTGCATCCAAGTAAGGTTACATCAAAATACATTATAGTTAAACTGTCAAAAGTCAAAAACAAATTAAATAATTCTGAAAGCAGCAAGAGAAAAGAGAAAAGTTCCATACAAGGAAACCCATATAAGACCATTGGTAGATGTCTCAATGGAAAATTTTCTGTTTCTGGAGAACAGAAGAGAATGGAATAATATAAATCAAAATAATGAAATTTAAAAAAACCTGTCAACCAAGAATTCTATACCTGGTGAAGCTGTCCTTCACAAATGAAGGAAGGATAAAGACTCCCAAACAAAAGCTGAGGGAGTTCATCACCACTAGACCTACTTCACAAGAAATGCTAAAGGGAGTCTCTGAGAGGAAGTAAAACGGTGCTAATTAATTAACATCATAAAAATTTAAGACGATAGCATAAAACTCACAGGTAATGGTAAATGTACCAAAGTTCAATTGTGTAATATGAAAGTAGTGGTGAATAGTTCACTCACAAGTCTTGTTTAAAACTTAGGAAGCAAATGCAGTAAAAATAAACATAACTACCATAATCTGTTACTGGATACACAATCCAAAAATATGTAAACTGTAACATCAATAACCTAAAATGTGAAGGAGAGGAGAAGTAAAAGTATAAAGTTTAGGAATGCTATAAAAGTTAATTTGTTATCAGTTTAAAATAGTGTTATAAGCTTAAAATATTTTATGTAAGCCTCATGGTAACCAAAAGGCGAAAAAAAAAAAACCCTGTAGTAATTACGAAAATGAACATGATAAAGATGTCAAAGCATATTCACACCAAAAGACATCAAAACACACACACACACACACACACACAGACACACACCAGACAGCAGGAGAAGCAGCAAGCAGCAATGGATCTACAAAACAGCTGAAAAACAATGAACAAAACAGGAATAATGAGTCCTGACTTATCAATAATTACTTTAAGAGTAAACTGATTAAATTCTTTAATCAAAAGACATAGAATGAATAGATTAAAAAAATACACTGCACACAAGAGATTCACTTTAGCCTTAATGACACACATAGATTGAGAGTAAAGGGATAGAAAAAGATATTTCATGCAGATGGTAACACACACACAAAACCATGGGTAGCTACACTTACACAAAATAGACGTTAAACTAAAAACGGTAAAAAGAGACAAAGCAGGCTATTATATAATGATAAGGGGGGGGTCAATCCCTCAAGACTACATGATAATTGTAAATATTTAGGCACCCAACATCAGAGCAACTACAAATATAAAGCAAAAACAGAACTGAAAAGAGAAATAAACAGCAATACAATAATAGCTGGGGACTTTAATATGGCACTCCCAACAATGGAGAGATGAGACTCAATAAGGAAACAGTGAATTTGAACAAACTATGGACTAAATGGACCTAGAAATACAGAGACCATCCTATCCAACAACAGCAGAATACAGATTCTTCCCAAGGGTACATGGAACATTTTCTAGAATAGACCATATGTTAGGCCACAAAACAAGTGTTAACAAATTCAGAAAGACTGAATCCATACCAAGTATCTTTGATCACAATGAAACTAGAAATCAATAACAGGTGGAAAACTGGAAAACTCATTAACACATGGAAATTAAACAACACTCTCCTGAACAACTAATGGATCAAAGAAGAAATTAAAGAGAAAATTTTAAAAAGTATCTTGAACAAATGAAAATGGAAACACCGCACGCCAAAACTTATGGAATGCAGCAAACGCAGTCTAACCAGGTGGCTCCCAGCAATAATCGTCTACATTAAGAAACAAGAAAGATCTCAAGTAAACAATCTAACCCTATGCCTCACGGAACTAGAAGAAGAAAAACAAACTGAAACCAAAGTTAGCAAAAGGAAGGAAATAATAAAGATTAGAGCAGAAATAAATGAAACAGAGAGGAGGGAAACAATAATTTACGAAACTAAGAGTTGGTTCTTTGAAAACATAAACAAAATTGACAAACCTTTAGCTAGGCTAACTTAGGAAATAAGAGAGGACCCAAATCAAAATAATTATAAATAAAAGATGAGACATTACAATGGATATCACAGAAACAGAAAATATGAACAGAATTGGTCGTCCTCGAATATCTGTGGGGAATTCATTCCAGGACCCCACACAGATACTAAATCCTCAGATGCTCTAGTCCCTTATATCAAATGGCAGAGTATTTGCATATAACTTACGCAGCCTTCCCATATACTTTAAATCATCTCAAGAGTACGTATAATACCTAATACAATGTAAATACTATGTAGATAGTTGTAAATGCAATTTAAATGCTTTGTGAACAGTTGTTGCCATGTGGCAGATTCAAGTTTTGCTTTTTGGGGCTTTCTGGAATTTAAAAAAATATAGTTTTGTTCCACGTCTGGGTGAATCCATAGATGTGGAGCTCACAGATAGGGAGGGCTGACTGTCCTAGTAAGGAGATTGAATCAGTAATCAAAAACCTCCCAACAAAGAAAAGCCCAGGACTAGATGACTTCACTGGTGAATTCTGCCAAACAATTAAACAAGAATTCACACCATGTTGTATATATATGCACAATGGAATGTTACTGAACCATGAAAATAATGAAATTCTGCCATTTGCAACAACATGGATGGGCCTGGAGGGTGTTATGCTCAGTGAAATAAGTTGGACAGAGAAAGATAAATACTGCACGTTATCACTTACATGTGGTATCTAAAAAATAAAATGAATGAATATAACAAAATAGAAACAGACTCACAGATATAGAGAACAAACTGGTGGTTACCAGTGGCAAGAGGGAAGGTGGGAGGGGCAAAGGAGGGGTAGGTGATTAAGAGATACAAGCTACTATGTATCAAATAAATAAGCAACAAGGGTATATTCTTCACAGTGAATATAGCCAATATTTTATAATAATTTTAAATGGAATATAAGCTATAAAAATACTGAGTCACTATGTTGTAAAGTACTGTAAATCAACTATACTTACTGATAATAAAAAGAATTAACACCAATCTTCTTCAAACTCTTCCAAAAAATCCAAGAGAAGGGAACATTCCCAAACTCATTTTATGAGGCCACCATTACCCTGATACCAAAGCCTGAAAAGGACACTACAAGAAAAGGAAACTGCAGGCCAATATCCCTGCTGAATATAGATGTAAATATTCTCAATAAAATATTAGCAAACTGCATTTAGCAGCACACTGAAAGGATCATTCACCATGATCAAATGGGATTCATTTCTGACATGCAAGAATGGTTCAACATACACAAATCAATAAATGTCATATATGACACTAATAGTCTGAAAGAAAAAAATCAGATGATCCAACTCAACAGATGCAGAAAAAACATCTGACAAAATTCAACATCCATTCATGATAAAAACTCTTAAAAAAGTTAGGTACAGAAGGAACAAATCTCAGCATAATAAAGACCATATATGACAAACCCACAGCTAACGTCATACTCAACCGTAAAAGGTTGAAAGATTTTTCTCAAAGATCAAATACAAGACACGGGTGCCCAGTGTCACCACATGTATTCAAAATAATACAGGAAGTCTCAGCCAGAGCAATCAGGCAAGAAAAAGAAACAAAGGCATCATAACTGTAAAGGAACAAATGGAATTGTCTCTTTGTAGATGACAGGATTTTATATAGAGAAAATCCTCAAGACTCCACAAAAACTGTTAGATCTAATCAATGAATTCTATAAAGCTGCAGGATACAAAATTAACATACAAAACTCAGTAGAGGGCTTCCCTGGTGGCGCAGTGGTTAAGAATCCACCTGCCAATGCAGGGGACACAGGTTCGAGCCCTGGTCCAGGAAGATCCCACATGCCGCGGAGCAACTAAGCCTGTGCGCCACAACTACTGAGCCTGCGCTCTAGAGCCCGCAAGCCACAACTACTGGAGCCCGTGAGCCACAACTACTGAAGCCCACGCGCCTAGAGCCCATGCTCCACAAGAGAAGCCACCGTAAGGAGAAGCCCGTGCACCGCAACAAAGAGTAGCCCCCGCTTGCCACAACTAGAGAAAGCCCGTGTGCAGCAACAAAGACCTAACACAGCCAAAAATAAATAAATAAATATTTTTAAAAATCAGTAAAATTTCTATATAATAATAATGGATTATCTGAATAAGAAGTAAAGGAAATAATCCCATTTACAACAGCATCAAAAACAATAAAATACTTAGGCATAAGTTTCACTAAGGAAGTGAAAGATCTCTACACTGAAAACAAGACATTGATAAAGGTAATTGAGGAACACAAAAAAATATGGAAAGGTATCCTGTGTTAATGGGCTGGAAGAATTAATGTTAAAATGTCCATACTACTCAAAGTCATACATAGATTAAAAGCAATCTATATCAAGATTCCAATGACATTTTTTTTTTACAGAGGTAGAGAAACAATCATAAAGTTTACATGGAACCACGAAAGACTCCAAATAGCCAAAGCAATCCTGAGAAAGAACAAAGCAGGAGGCATCATATTTCCTGATTTCAACCTTTATTATAAAGCTACAATAATTAAACCAGTATGGTACTAGCATGAAAACAGACACATTGAACAATGGAAGTGAATCAAGAGTCCAGAAAGAAACCCATGCATATACAGTCAACTAAAATTTGACAAGGGAGCCAAGAATACTCAGTGGAGAAAAGACAGTCTCTTCAATGAATGGTGCTGGGAAAACTAACATTCATGTGTAAAATAATGAAGTGATATAAGCTCTAACTTATACCACTGACCAAATTTAACTCAAAATGTATAAACTTACATATAAGACCAGAAACTCTAAAACTTTGGGGAGAAAACACAGGAAAATAGCTCTATGACATAGGTCCTGGCAATAATTTTTTAGATATAACAACTAAAGCATCAAGCAACAAAATAAACAAGTTGCACTAAATCAAAACTAAAAAGCTTCTGCACAGCAAAGGAAACCGTCAACAAAATGAAGACAACCTATGGAACGGGCAAAAAAAATCGCAAACCATATACCTGATAAGGGCTTAACATCCAAAAGATATAAATAACTCATACAACCCAATAGCAACAAATAATCCAATTAAACAACTGGCAAAACACCTGAATAGATATTTTCCCAAGGATACATGAATGGCCAACCGTACACGAAAATATGCTCAATATCAGCAGGGAAATGCAAATCAAAACCACAATCGGTGGGCTTCCCTGGTGGCGCAGTGGTTGAGAGTCCGCCTGCCGATGCAGGGGACACGGGTTCGTGCCCCGGTCCGGGAGGATCCCACGTGCCGCAGAGCGGCTGGCCCCGTGAGCCATGGCTGCTGAGCCTGCGCGTCCGGAGCCTGTGCTCCACAACGGAGAGGCCACAACAGTGAGAGGCCCGCGTACCGCGCAAAAAAAAACAAAACAAAAAAACCCACAATCAGCACACATTGGTTAGAATGGCTATCATCAAAAAGACAAGGGAAAAACTGCTGGCGAGGATGTGGAGAAAAGGGAACCCTTGTGCACTGTCTGCGGGACTGTAAATTGGTACAGCTACTATGGAGAACACTAGGGAGGTTCCACAAAAATTAAAGCTGGAACTACCATATGATCCAGCAATTCCACTTCTGGGAATATATCCAAAAGATGAAAACACTATGTTAAAGAGATATCTGCACCCTCACATTCACAGCAGCATTAGTCATGGCAGCCAAGACATAGAAACAACGTCGAAGGATGACTGGATAAAGAAATTGTGTTATATTTATATAAATGGAATATTATTCAGCCATAAAAAGAGGGAAATCCTGCCGTTTGTGGCAACATGGACGGACCTTGAGGACATTACGCGAAGCGAGTTAAGGCAGACAGAGAAAGACAAATACTGTATGATCACTTACTTGTGGAATCTAAAAAACAAAATGATAGGAAAAGAGATCAGATTTGCAGTTACCAGAGGCACGGAGTGGGGCTGGAGGAACTGGATGATGGTGGTCAAAAGATATAACCTGCCAGTTATAACTAAGTACTGAGGATATCACGTAACACTGCTGTACTGCATATTTAAAAGTTGTTAAGAGGATGGATGCTAAGAGGTCTCATCACAAGAAAACAAACTTTCTTTTTTCTTTTTTGCGGGTACTAATACGAGATGATGGATGTTAACTAAACTTACCATGGTCATCACTTCACAACATGCTTAAGTCATTTATAATGTATACCTTCAAGTTATACAGTGTTTGTCAATTATATCACAATAAGACTGGGAGAAAAAAAGTGCTACCTTTTGAAAAGTAGATATTTTGTAAATCCAGTTATCAAGTAACCAAAAAGACTGTATGAAAAGACGTGAAAACACACTTTGGTGACAAAAGAAAAGCAGAAAACCCCCTTGAGATTTTACATTACGCCTTGCACTTACATATATGATATTTTCTGGACTGCATAATATACCAATTCTGTTTTGAAAAGATATACATTTAATATTTTCTGATTATAAAAATATACATGCTGATTACAGAGAATTTAAAGTACAGAATAAGTATAAAAAGGAATTTAAAAATTTTTAACCTACCATACAGAAATAATTTATCAGCCATAAAATCCAAGTCCATTTCCATTTTTCTGTGTATACATATTATAAACACAATTTCCTTCTTCCACAATTGGGACCACTCATATAGTTTTTTAAGTGTGACTTTTTTTTACTTAACTGGATATGATTATCTCCCTTTGCCCCTAGATATCGTTCAATAATTTTTAATGTCTTCATAAAAGTTTATCATGTGGATACACCGTTAACCCTCCTTTCCCATCTTAAAGTTTTGCTAGTTATCATTAAATTCCTACCACCTTTCTGGAGAGAAATTTAATATTCCCAATAGCAGCGTATAAGAATGTTTATCTCATATTACTCCCTCTAGCACTTAACACGAGCTTAAAAAAATATATGCACATTTCTTATTGTTACAGCTGTCTTATTTTTGCTTTGATTTATATCTTTCTGGCTACTAGTAAGGCTGGACTTTTTTTTTTTTTCCATGGTTCTTGGGGATATTTCCTCCCGGTGAATTTTCGTGTATTGCCCATATGTCTATCTAGAGTGTTCATCTTTTAAAAAAAATTATTCAAAAGACTATATTGTGGTAGTTTTACTAAGGCTTTGTTGCTAGTTTAATTTTAGATGAAGTCTTTCCAATCACCAATAGTTGAGGTATTGTTCTTCCTCCTGTTAATTTCACAAGCTAAAAAAAATTTAACAAAAGTCAGGCTGAGGCAAAGATTGCAGCTAGAAAAATTACATCAACGAAATCCCCAAACAGGTGATGGCACCTGGGAATTCTTCTTCCCATGGTGAATGTTTTATCAGGAAGTTATCCAGAAACAAGAAGTATAGACCTTCAGTAGTGATTTCTGTGATTCGAACGCATCCATTTCCTAAGTAACTCAGGATTTTTGGCTGTGTTTTGATTCTGGTTTTTTCTCTGTTCCAGTGGTCTTGGTCTCAGGGTTTCAGCTGTGAGATGGAGAAAAGAAGATGCAGGGGTAGACACAGACGATCCACCTGAGACAATGTTACATCTTCACACACCTTTTAAGACATTCCAGGGTTGGCAGTCCCTTTAGCGCAAACATTCTGCTTGGATGTGTTTCCACTGACATACACATTACTGTAGACAAGAGCAAAGCTGCCTACCACAGAGGTAAACAATTACTTGTTTAATGATTCTGCCGCTGCAGTTTCTACACTGGGTGTGGTATAGAGTGTGCACATTTACACAACTTCTTTGGCATCATCACAGTCACTTAGGAGGATGCTCTGATATGAGCAGATTTTCTGCAGTGACAAGAAACACACTTGAGTATTTTTCTCTCTCTGTTTCACAGCTCTTGTCGACCAGCCACTGGCAGAAGTCACCATTCCTTCAGCTAAGCAATGCTGCTTTCCAAAATCTTTTGGCAAAATCTCCAAGAGATTTGTTTTTCTGCTCCTTCCTAATTTAGAAACAGTCCTCAAAGGAAAAAAAAAAAAAACTGACAAATCGATGTGAGAAGAAACTAACTCTGATTTAATGCTGCATTTCTTTCATGGAAAGTTTCAGAGTTTGTCATCGACAACCAATAAAAGTAGATAAGATCATCTGGGGGAGAAAAGTAAACAAAAATGGGTATACCCAAGATCAGATTTTTTTTATTCAAGAAGCAACATGTGACACGAAGTCAAGATTTTATTAAAATCATTTGGAAGTTGACATAAAATCTCGGTGGTGAAGGAAAACTGTTAATAAAGCAAAAATAATGAGTTCTGTGAATAAACAGTGTTACCTGTAGCATTTAAATGATTACATGATTTTAATTATTCTTTTCATAATAAGCAACTCTGTGAACATCTATTCAAGGAGCTGAAAGCTGTGTCTCATATGGAATTTGCAGCTGAACTAAGCCTGCCTTTGGCAATTTCAAGGAAACAAATGGAAATGGTTTGAAGAACTTATGAAAAATCTACCACCCACCAAAAGAATTTAAAAGGTAAGGTGGTAAGCGCTAGAAAGAGAAAAAGCAAAACAAACACACACAGTATTCATTTGTGAGATAGAAAAAGAGAGAACCGAAGTAATAAGGAGAGAAGCCATCAGGAGGCCAGCCCATGCCAACCCCTTATTTGTTCTTGGCTGTCAGGGGTTTCCGGCTGATCTTTTTCGATTTGTCATTATTTTTCTTCGGCGGTTCTGGGTTTGCCTGCATGTGTCTGCCGTAGAGGCTGAAAAGAGAGAGGAGGGGACACCGTGAGATCTACCTTGTGAACACAAGATATGCTTCTATGGCAGCGTTTTCATCAACAGATTCATCTCTAGGAATATTCAGGAAGCCAAAGAACACCACAAGGTCATTTCTGTTTTCTCTGGGTCATATGCTGGATTTAAGAACTATAAACTGTCTTACACACACACACACACACATTCTCTCTCTCTCTCCCCACCATGCCATGAAGTCCAATTCTGGACAAGTCTCTTGGAATCCTACACTCCCTGGGCTAAGTGTGAAATCAGCAAAGGAAGAGAGAGCCAGGACTAGGGGGACCATGACGCCTAGCCTGGCCGATCCGGACTGCAGCTCCACGGGCCACGAGTGCTGAAGTCGACAGTGACAGAAATTGGGCCAAACTGAAAAGATGGAGTGTCCACTTAGTGCAAAGGGAACAGCATTCCGGCCCGAGAACCCCAGGGCCGGGTGACGTGACAGAGAGCGATGGTGTCTGAGCCCTCGCTAGCTGCTCACCCGTGACGGATGGCGCTGGGATGGCGACCACCCATCAATGCCATGTTAATAAGTGCCGCTGATTAAATGTTGACAAAGTAGCCTACGATTACAGCCATGGCATCCCTCGCAGAGCAGAGTGAGCTCCGCGGCTGAGGGGCTGGAACCCAACAGCAGGTAGTAATTAATCAGTAATTTATGAGTAACTCTGATTAAACGAAATTAAAAGCCACCCTAAGATAAATACAGCTCAACCCTAACTCCCCTTATTGATATAACTGTGCCGCTGAGAGAGGCAGGTGGGTGTCTCAGTGCTTCCAGAGGGAAGGCAGTGTCTGACCCCACTTGGTGCAACTGCCTTATGCTAACTGAACAGGGCGGACACAAAGACTGACCTTCCTGTACAAGGTGTCCCGTGTTCTAGGATCCACGCAGGGAATCGACACCCTCTCCTGCACTGGGCATATACTGATGCTCTTGATGACACCGACGCTGTGGTTGACAGGCCGAGGGAGGGACCTGGTGCTCGGAGCTGTCCAATTGACTGGACGCTTAGGGAAAGCTGGACACTGGGTTTTGACAGGTCAGACGTAGTCTATCTTCTCCAGAGGCTTCCAAGCATCTCCTCAGAAGCAGTAACAAGCAGCATCTACCGACAGTGGTCACGAAGATGGGTTTCTGCTCCCAAGGAGTTTAGAATGCAGGACGTGGCAGCAGACAGAGCTACGAGCTGAAGAATGTTAAGTCCAGCCAGGTGCTAGGAACGTTCTCCGGGTAAAGGGGAGGGTGAAGGAGGTACCACATGTCCTAGATGGGTCATATCAGCACTTGCAAGTCAGCGTTCAAAGTCTGTAGAAGTTCCCTTAGAGGACTTCTGGCTAATTGAATGGAGACGCAGGCCCAGTCCTCCCCGGCACCCCTGAGCAGAAACATCTTCCTCCCCAGGAGAACCTGCCACCCAGGAAAACGGAGCTTCAAACCAACACAGGACCCCCTCCCCTAGACTTTAAAAAGAGCGGCTGGTTCTGTGCCCTGGACACCTGGGGTTCCTGGATCCAGGGAAAGAAACATTGGTTTAGGCAGAAAGGAAGGTTCAGCCAGTCCGGCTTCACCACTGTTGCCACTGCAACCCCCAATGATGTCCCTGTCCTAATACCCCCGGAACTCGTTATTGTCACCTTACAGGGCAAAGGGGACTCTGCAGAGGTGAGACTAAGGATCCTGAGACAGGAAGAATACCTTGCATTACGTGGGAGGCTCCAACCCGTGCACCCCTTCCCCTGCCCCTCCAGCGTGTCTCCCAGATACGCCAACAGGGAGAGGAAACCCTGAGCCAAAGTGGAGCTGGCCCTTACATTCCTCACCTTTATCAACACACCCTCTGAGACAAGCGTATGCTCTCATGGCGTCTGCCCGTCTCCGCCTAGGATGCCGCTTTCCTCCAGAGCAGGGGCTTAGCGCTCCAGTGGGATGTGCTCCAAGCTCCGCCCACCTGGCACGAAGCCAAGGTCTGACTACCCTGTTCTGTGCATTCACACGGGCACCTATGGTCTCAGAACCTGCACCCATGGTACTGCTTCCTTACAGCTTCACATGTCTCTCCTCTATTTTCCAAACTCTTATCCCCATAAAGGAAAGAAGTATACACAGTTTTACTCGCAGACAGCATCAGATGTTAAGGATTACAAAAATCTGCAGAAACACAACTCCTTCGCTCACGAATTTGGAAACCCGGCAAGACTCAGGTGCTGGGAAAGTGGTATCAAAAGAAATAAAGGGGTCAGAGGAGGGAGAAGAGACGAAAGACGTGATGCAGGCCTGCTGGGGACCACATCCTGAACACGCAGGCACGGAAGCCTTCCCAGAGAGGGTGGCAGTGTCGCGGGGCCCTGACGGCGGTAACCCAGCAGAGTCATTTCAGAAGGCGGTGCAGAAGCTGCTCGGGACTCAGCAAGGCTCCTCTTTTCAGGAAGGAACTGGAATGTTCCAACGTTTCAACGCCTGCCTTTTCGGACTCAAACCCCACTGCGTGCCCGGCCTTCCTGGGGCTACACAGCAA
Organism: Pseudorca crassidens; assembly: GCF_039906515.1. NCBI lineage: Eukaryota > Metazoa > Chordata > Mammalia > Artiodactyla > Delphinidae > Pseudorca > Pseudorca crassidens. The sequence goes on from NC_090296.1 coordinate 193,079,366, forward strand.
GCCACTCGCTACAAAGGGCCGGACGGGAGATAGCAGTCCTGAACTTGATGCTTAAAATCCTCGTTTTGCCACTTTACGAACCGTTCGTTCTGGGCAAATGATTAGCAAGCCTCACCCCACCGTGCCTCAGTTTCTTCATCTGTTAAAAGATGATGCGTTTTCTCACAGGGTGGCCATGGCGGTGAAATGAGCCTGGCACCAGGACAGGACTATTGGACGTGGCCCACGAGGGCTTGTGGAAAAACAAGACTGACGTGGGGTTATAGTCAGAGTGATTAAAAGAAGATAATTATATGATTACTTTACTTCTCTAGGGCTTTTTCCTCTGAAAAAGAATACGGTATTTTTTTATCGACGCCAAATCCCCAAGCATCTCTGGAAGAAAGGTTCGAATCCTCTTTGAAGAAGGCACCTAAGGCAGAGCTAAATGCATTGCCCCACTTCTGTGAGTCACCAGCAAAGCCGGGATGACTGTGCCCTGCGCTGCGGGACGCTTTCCCTCCTCCAGCTGTGTGGCCGGCACTTGACTCTCATCTGTAGATTGGATACATGAGCGGCCATTCCTACCTGGAGACGTGGCTCTGGAAGAGCAGTAAGGACAAGCATCTCAGGGTCCCCAGTCTTGGGTTCCACCAGCTATTAGCCACGGGGCCTCCAGGCAATTAAGTAAGTGTAGCAGGCAGAATAATGGCCCCCCAAAATGTCCACATCCTAAATCCCTGAAACCTGTGAGTATGTTACCTTATATTGCAAAAGGGACTTTGCAGAGCTGGTTAAGTTAAGGATCTTGCAATGGAGAGATTATTCTGGATTATCTGGGTGGGCCCAAAGTAATCCCAAGGGTCCTTTTAAGAGGGGGGCTGGAAGGCCAGAGTCAGAGATCTGAACAGGCTCAGCTGCCGGCTTTGACGTGGAGAAAGGAATGCAGGCAGACTCTAGACCCTAGGAAGGCAAGGAAACGCGTTCTCCCCTGGAGCCTCTGGAAGGGCAAAACCCTGCTGACGCCTAAATTGCAGGCTTCGACACCCGGGACTGTAACATAGTACACTGGTTATGGTTCGGGCCTCTAATATCATGGTAATCTGTTATCACAACATTGTCAATTGGCTATACCCCAAAATAAAATGTTAGAAAACACAAAACGATCACAGTCATTTGTTAACAGTAGCAACAGGGAACCGATACAGTAAGTGAGCCTCTCTGGGGCTGTCTGTGAGGAGTTTGCTTAATTTCAGCAGGGGGAAAAAAAAAAATTCTGGGGTAATAATTCACTGAAAAGAAGGAAAAGTTAAAAACTAAGTTGCAGGGCTTCCCTGGTGGCGCAGTGGTTGAGAGTCTGCCTGCCGATGCAGGGGATGCGGGTTCGTGCCCCGGTCCGGGAGGATCCCACATGCCGCGGAGCGGCTGGGCCCCTGAGCCATGGCCGCTGAGCCTGCGCGTCCGGAGCCTGTGCTCCGCAACGGGAGAGGCCACAACAGTGAGAGGCCCGCGTACCGCAAAAAAAAAAAAAAAAAAAAAAAAAACTAAGTTGCAGAGAGGGCGCAAAGGAGTGTCCCCAAGGAAAAACGGGTGCTGTTTCCACTAGAGGGAGAGGAAATGGGCAGGCCAACTGTCCCCTCTCTGCCACAATGAGACAGGAAGGGACTGGCTCTCTCCATACTCTGAAGCTAAGAGTCATGGCCCATGCTTGAGATGTCCCCAGGATTTAATTCATAGAGGTTACAGGGAGGAGACGGAGAGGTCTGTGCCTTTGAAAGCGTTTTGTTACATGCAGCTGTGTGCAGGGCCACACGGGGAAGCACAAGGGCTGGTTAGGAGACAGAGGCGCTCAGGAGAGCAAAGCCCAGAGCCTTTATAGTGGTTTCACAAAAAGGAAGGGGTGAGGCAGGGTACGAGTGAGTTTAGAAGTGAATGATGTGATTAAAATTTCAGAGCCCAGGGCTAAAGAGGTGATCTCTAGTTATCCAGTACCTGGCTCTGGGTCATGGGGAATACTGGCTTGGTGCATGTGAGTCAGAGAAAAGAGGTAGTTAGGATAGGGGTTCGGGGTTGGTTGGCTTGGATACGAAAAGATGCGCTAACAGATGAGTTGTTTGCTCCTCTAGGGATGAGCTAGCTTGGGAGTCTCCCCAGGCAGCAAGACCCCCAAGATGCCAAAGCATCATAAGATAGAGAAAGTGGAAAACAGGACAGATCAATACAGCCCACAGCCTTTAGGAACTATTGTATGCATTTGGTTGGATAGATCAACACAGCCCACAGCCTTTAGGATGGATTTCCGTCCCTGTGATCACCCATACTCTCCTCTCATGACGTACCTTCCGCCTCTTCGACCTTGGAAGAGTCCCAACTACCCTCCAGACCGTGGCACAAGGTGCTTTCTGGATGAGCACATCCCCTCAGTGCTCTGCTCAGACAGTACCCATCCCGCCCTACAGGAGCCCTGGCGTCCTGCACAGGGGATTCTGGAGAACAGACCTGGGGCTTCACTCTCCTCTGCATTCCTGCACCCTGTCTGCCCCAAAGGACATGTGACATTGAGAAGGTGACTAACTTCTGTCACAGTCTGATGTCCTCCTCTGCAAAATGATGGACACTGCTACCTTGCAGGGCTTGTGGAGGGAGAGTAATCAGACATGGACAAGGTCCTGTGTGCGCAGGCTCAGAGCAGGGGTTTCAGAGCAAGTGTTCCAGGGCAGCAGCTGCTCCTTCAGCCCCTCACGAAGGCCCGCGGCTCAGGCGATGCTGGCCAGTTCCGCCTGCTTCTCAGACCCTGGCTCTGCGCATGCACAGAGCACAGCTGGGATCAACTTTGCCCCCATGAGCCTGTGGGGAGATCCTTTCTCGGGGAGGTTTCTGGTGGGCACTGAAATCTGACCATGGCGGCTTGAGAGCACTGACAGAGGAACCCGGCTCACGGTCACTGATAGGCCACAGCCGCTGGTGGGTCAAGTGATCCACTCAGTATATGGAGGGAAGCTGTGGCACAGGGTCTTGGAAAATCTTCTGTCCCCTGAAATCTGAGGTCTATAGAGGATAACTGGGAGATGTTCGAGGAGGGCAGAAAAATGAACAGAGAACCATCTCAGGTGACAGGACAGGATCAATTACGCTCAGGTGCCTGATGAACAGGCTTCTGTTGCTGAAGGGATTCCTCCAAGGTGAGATACCTGCAGATGCTCTGTGCTGTGGGAGAGGAAAGAGGCACCATCACTCGGCTCACAAGGGCTCTCGTTCTCGTCCCTGTGGGAGCGGGCCCTGCCCTGAGCTGCCATCTGCAGAATCCCAGCCAAAGACCAGCTCTGGAGAAGTCATCATGAAATGATGCCACGGACGGCAGAGGTCACCAGACTGGTCATTTGAGAGGCATCCTATCCAAGCTGCCTGTGCACTGGCCCCCTGAAACTCCACGCAACTCAACACCCTGCCTGATGACACCTGAGATGGTACAGCAAACAATTCCAGCCCACCAGAATCAGAGGGAATTTCTCAACAAACACTATATTGACTAGTATGATATGTACGCTTTTCTACTGCTGATAGGTGCATTTTATTTAATACGGCCATCTGCATTTTGGGGAAAAAAAATCCATTTGAGTCTTACTGTTTCTGTTGGATCCAAGGGTCTCTTGCAGACCTTCACACCTCTTCATGGCTGCAGTAATGAAGACCACTGGGGACCATGGCTTTCCTTCTTGAAAAACCTCCTCCCTTGGCTCCAATGCACTATCTTGGTACTTATTCTTTCTCCAAACAATTCTGCAGCCCTTGTGGGTTTTGCTTTTAGCTCTCTCTATCCTCTTCCCTAGAAAGAGCATCTGATTTTGTAGCTTCCGTGATCATCTCTGAATAGGAGCCCTCCAAGTCACCACCATCTTCAACCCCTGCTATGCCTAATTCCCACTAGGACATTTCGCTATTGTAGCCAACCAAATGCATGCAATAGTTCCCTAGCCCAGTTCCTCAGGTCTGTCCCTCTGAAGTCTCCAGACCTCCAGGATCAACAAGATGAAGTCTTTTTGGCACCTGCCTCTTTCTTCAGTCTCAGCCCGGGGCCAGGGTAGGATCTGAGCTCCAAGCAAAGCTGTATGTGCATTTTTCAGCAGGAGGCGAACACAGCTTTCATCAGCTTCTCAAAAGGTTTGTGACTCAGTGGATTAACAAGCTGCTTTACGGTACTTGCTCTTTTTTCCATCATCTTATGATTTTATTCATTCTTTTTCTTCTACCCTAAAATAGGCCTATACCACATGGCCATTAGATTATTATAACAGGTCCCTTCTTGGTCTTTTTTTTTTTTTTTTTTCCGGCCGCACCGTGTGGCTTGGGGGATTGTGGGATCTCACTTCCCCAACCAGGGATCGAACACCGGGCCCGGCAGTGACAGTGCCAAGTGCCAACCACTGGAATGCCAGGGAATTCCCTCTTCTTGGTCTCCTTGATACCGATTCCTTCCTTCCTCCAATGCGTCCTACACGTGACTGACGGAATTCTCTCTCCTCGGTTTACGCATGGAAAACAGCGTCCGCTACCCACTGGATCAGAGAGCACCCACAGAACATGCCGTGTAACGCCTAACTAACCCACCTTCATCTCCCCCTGTTCGCTCACCATCCAAGCGCAGAAAGGCTGGTCTGGAGGAAGGCCGCGTGGACTGTAGGAAACGTGGGCAGAGTGTGAGTTTTGCCACCTATTAGCTAAGTAAACTTAGAGTCCCATAGCTTTCCAGAACCTCTGTTATCTTCACTGGAAAACGGTCATATCTGTATACCGTCTACCTTGCAGGCGATCTGCGAAATTTTTTAACACTAAATCAATCTAAGGCCTGGGATTAGTCTTTCCCGTCAGCCAGGATCCCTCCGGTCTCTGTGTTTTGCTGGTCTGTGTTGCTACTGCCTGAAACGCCTAGCCTCCACCCTCTCTGTAGCTCAGATCGCAGCCACATCTTTCGGCCTTTCACAGCTCTCTCTGCCCTGCCGCCCGCCCCGGTCCAATTTCCGCCTTCGCCAAATACTAGAGGGTTTATTGGGATTTCGTCATTAAGTTCTTCATAAGATACAAAGTGATTTCTGCTCTCGGCTGTTATTTCCAAGTACCAGTAGAGCACCTGGATCAGGGCACCTGGTGAATAGTAACCATGCAATCAGCGTTCACTGTCACAACAAGCCAAGGTAGTTGGATTTATCTTATTATCTTATTATCTTTGCAAATGAAGGAACTGAGGCTTAGCAAAAGGTCTGGATCAAACCCAGGCAACAGCTCCAAAGTTCAAACTCTTTAGGCTCGAAGTTATCTTGTCTCCCATCTTTCTGGATTTCTCAGTTCCGTCCTCTTCAACAGCCTACCATTTTCCTGAGGGCGGGGACTTGCGGACTTCACTTCTTTTGTATTCTACATACTCAAGGCAGCTGCTGGAAACACATTGTGTGCTATGTAAATATTATGTTTCAGAATGCCAGGTATATGAGAGGTGCAATATGCTGTTCTTAAGTCATTTGCTCATGTCATATGCCTCCCTCCTGTTGTTTTGGGTGTTTCCATGGAAAGTCCTTATACAGACCAAGAAAAGAACCAATTTGAAAAATCTAAGTATATGGCCGGTGACAATAACGGAGAGAAATCACTTTGTGTCTAATCTGTAATCTTATGGTAGGATGCTAAATTTAAAATCTCCTCAAATGAATCTGTGGACAAAGTGTGAAGCCTAGATTATTAATAAGCATTTGCAGTATCTTTATTTATCCCATCTAGCAGCTTCTGAGGGGCTGGTGACAGAACCTTAGCACATAAATTGCTGAGTCTTAAAGAAAAAAAAAAAAAAAAGAACAGTTACCATATTCCCATGAGCAGTCTCATTAATTCAAAAGGCAGTGATTTTTTGAGATCAGACCTCCAAGAGGTGGTTCCGTGAAATTCACTAACACCAGGATGTGTCTTTTACATTCGCCTCCATTATAACCGTCACCGTTCTCTGTCCCCAACACACAGTGTTAAGAAGAAATTATCCACATACATGTGGTAAACAGCATCTGTATAGACAGTCAAAAGGAATCTGTAGCTGGCTTAGGACAGATACTAAGCTATACAAAAATGTAAGGCAGATTTTAAAAATACCCCATACGTTCTAGACTCGCTCTCTGCCCCACGGAGGGGAGAAAGCAGGATTCTGGCAGAGCAAAACTAACAATCTCATGCACAAAAGATGCTCATTAAACTTCATCATCCTGTCTACTCTAATGATGCTTTTACTTAATAAAAATTCCCCGAGCAGGAGCAAGGATATTAGGCAAGGTCTTCGGTTATGTATCAGAGGTCTGAGCTGTCACCAGCAAGCACGCAGTTCAGGGGGTATGCTCCCTGGGGAAGGAGCAAATACAGCTTTCACAGAATACATGCAGAGAAAAATCAATGACTGCAACTCGCTTCCCTGCTTAAGCATTTAAGAGAATAGGTAATCCTTTTAAATTAAACTGCAAAGTGCTAAATGTTGCAATTTACAGAATAAACTAAAAAGCAAAGGAAACAAGAGGAAGGGCATTGGTAAGTTTTCTAAACAAGCTACTTCCTTAATAGACTTCAGACATGGAGTATTGGGGAATATTTTTTATGACAAGAATTATTTTGGGATATAGTATGTGGAGATTGAAAAAGAGACATCCAACCATGTATGTGTCTATGTGTTTGTAGCATACACACAGATATACAAACCTACTTATAGAGACAAGGAAGGGAGAAAGTATTTCTATATGTGCATTTAATCCCTCCAAAAATTATTCCTAAGAAAACACAATGATTAAAATTCACTAACTTGAATCTGGCTCTCACAAGCTGAACAGTAATTATCTAATGGATTCGTTAACATGGACAGCTGGATGTTAATACTGCAGAAATCACAAATTATTGCTTTTGTCCATTTCATACAACCCACTTTAAATTTCATATCCTGCCAATACGGACTTGGCTGGAGAGACAGGACGGTCAGGGCGAGAGTGCAGCACCACCCGAAAACCTGAATTTAAAGACAGTAAGATCGCCCTCCAGGTGTTAAATGATCGCGTCAACACAAAATGAACCAAAGCAGAAACATGGGAAGTTGCCCCAAATAACGCCAGCACAACTCAGGCCAGCCGGACTTGGCTGGAAGCCAAGCTGGAGACCCTGCCCATCAGAAGAGCGTGGTTTTGATCAGCGACTCGAACAGTGGGGTAGATGCCAGCAGTGGGCACCTATGCACTACCCAGAGAAAGGCGGTGAGGACCCAGCTGGGAGTTCTGTGGACGCCCCGATAGGACGACGTCTCTAAGTGGAAGCAGAGAAAATAAACGTGACGCCACCACAACCCTTCAAAGGCTGGCCCGCTCCGGCACGGTCCAGCTGCCGGCCAGTTCTCTCCGTTCTTCGGCCACTACCCTCCATGTTCCCAATCTCCAGCACATAGACAAACAAATCAGGCCCCTGCCCACTTCTGAGGTTTGTACTTGCTACTCCCTCTGCCTGAACGTTCTTCTCCAGGTCTCCCTGAGGTAGGCACTCTTCCTATCCCCATTTCACAGGTGAGGGAATGGACAGAGACAGCTTCAATATCTTGGATGTGAATGGCTATACTGTCCCAACTTTGGTGTCGAAACAACTCAGTCTCAAACCTCTCCCTTTACTCTCGGTGCGGAAACTGGTTCATACATGAGCCTGTAGCCAACCTGTGCCAACCAGAGAAAGACCTAGGACCTCAGCGCACACTGCTGGGAAGAAAAGTCCTTTCTTTTCTGTTTCAGTTGAATTGGGAGCCCAGGTCTGCTGCCAGCCATGGTGAGCTCTGTGAAGAGAGCCTGCCTGGAACACAAACCAGCAGACGAAGCAGAACTGAAAGGTGGAGAGAAATGGAGTCCAGTGACATTGAGCCCTTGATCATGCCATGCCTGAAGTCTACTGTACTGCTGGATTATTAGAAGCATAAAATAAATCATCTCCATTCCTCTTACGCTTCCTGTTTCTTGCAATCCAAGGAATGCTGAGTCCTGACTGATGCATCACTCTGGTCTACTTCAAACGTCAGTTCCTAACAGAGGTCTTTTTTGCCCACATTCTCTCTCTTTAACCACATTCACTTCCTTCCCACCCACAGTCACATAAAATTATTTTGATTACTTGTTGTTTGCCACCTCCCTGAATGGAAGATGAACTCCGAGAGAGCAGGAACCTTGTCTGTCTTCTTGAGTATCCTCTCCGACCGGCATGCCGTGGGCACATGATGAACGTTTGTTGACTGACTGACTGAAAACATACATCACTGTACTTACTAGAATGTACTGAAATATCCAACTACGCAAGTATCCTCCCAGCTAGATCATTAGCGCCTCTGAAGCAGGGACTGTCGTAATCCTTTTGTTCCTCCAGTGCCTGCCACACACGAGTCACCTAATAAACATTTACTGGTGGGCTGAAAGAGTGTCTTAGCCAAGGAACATGTCCTGATCCATTCCCCAATTCCGTACTCATCAAGCGATGACAGACATGCTTCCCATTCAGAGCTGTCCACTGGAAAAAAATGTGAAGGCCAAGGCAAGTCTTCTACTCTTTAGGGGCAGTTATCCTCTGTTACAAAATTCTGGTCCTACATCAGTTTCTTATGTGTTTTCCCCAGTTTCTGCAGGGGTTTTGAGGCTGAAAGGGTGAGCAGTAAATGCATCATGGTGCCAGCTTGGGAGCCCAGTCCGTTTGCCTCCTGGGGAGATTCTCTTTCAAAGTACTGTGTGACCAGGGGTTGCCATTAAACTCCTCTACAGTACAGTGGGTTTTACTGAATATTAACCATCGTTTGATATTAGTAATAACTAGCTGAACACAGGAACAGCCTACGAGAGAGAATTAAGTTAAAATGAACATTATAAAAACACTGGGGTTTTCTTCCTTTCCTTTGGACAAATTAAACATCAGAATGGATTTTTATTATGGAAAGATAGGTGTTTTCCTGGCCACACGTGGTTCCTTGAGGAAAGGCTCAGCGTTAACGACCTTTTAAGTTATTAAGCTAGTGATCATAATAGCCAAACTCAGGGAGCACACCCTATACAACAGCATTTCCACGGGAAGCTTCTGTGGCGTTTTCTGTATGTGCTCATTTGAGTCTGAACAAAAGACACCATGCAGGGGTGCACATCTGTCCTGTGGTTCTAGATATAAATGATGTTACAAATACAGAGCCAGTGTCACAGAACTGGAATACTAGTCTCAACAGGGAAGCCTCTTCTTTGTCTTTCTTTTGTTTTTCAGATGCGGACAGATGGTAAGAGCATATCTAGAGGTATTATTACTCGTCCTCTTCCTCTTCCTCTTTGTGGCTATTAATTTGGACTCCCTGCTCCCGGGGCCATCTTCCCCTCTCAGTTTCTCTCAGCCCAGGTGACTGGATGATGTGACCATGGCAGGTGACTCACGGTCAGGCCGATGGAAAGCGAGACGGCTCTTTAGGTGCTAGCCTACAGATTGCAGAGTGGCAGATAGCACTGAATCAGGATGCAGAAGGCTTTGGAACTAATCCGTTGACTGGGTAATCTGTGTCTCCCTGGACAGGCAATGTATGCTGCCACCCACCCCCTACCTCGCTCCCTGAAATGGACACTCAATCAGAAGGCACAAGAACCTGTTTAGATCAAACACCACGAGCAATGGCTTCAACCTGGTCACAGTTGGGCATCTGAATGGAACCTGCACGCTTTACATATGAAACTTGTATAGCACTTCGCTTAAATGAACTCATTTACCCTTAAGCAAAATCATGTTAAATGAAACCTCACATCTCCAAGGTTCCTCCTACGTTTGGGTTAGATTGCAGCATGACGCCTGAGATTCTAGACAGCGCTGTACGACTTGCCTCTCGTCCCTGTCCGTGGATTTTCTGTGAGGTTAAGTTCTACTTCCACAGCAAAGAGATTTAAAAAAAAATAACCTTAGGAATCAAAACCAGAAAACATCCACCTACCTACGGGTGGACGCATCCACGCGGCGCTTCAGCCCTGAGGCTCTCGCCAGGTGGACCTCAGGAAGCAGCACCTACAAGTCAATTCTAGTCACTGCCTTTTGCTGTTTCCCCAGCAAAGCCGAATTCCCTCACCTAAGCTGGGCTCTCTCTCAAGTGCCAAACCCCACCATCCCTGGAACACGGCATATCCAGTTGATCTGTGCTTTCCCTCCATTCCTGATTGCAATATGTAAACTACTGACTAGCAGTAAGGAGAGGCTGGCAGTAGAGGAGGAGCCAGGCTTTTGCGTGCAAAGAAACAAAGTGGTACTTGGGAATAAGCCCAACAACTGTCAAGAAAATAATGGAGAAAAACATCTAGGAGAGCTCAAGAGTACAAGGGCCTACGGATCCCAATCTTCCTTTAGTTTCACTTTCATGTTTCTGAGTTTTGGGGAAAAACATATTCCAAAAAGGAATGGAGGATTAAAAAAAAATACCTTTGGGACTTCCATGGTGGCGCAGTGGTTAAGAATCCACCTGCCAATGCGGGGGACACAGGTTCAAGCCCTGGTCCGGGAAGATCCCACATGCCGCGGAGCGGCTGAGCCCATGTGCCACAACTACTGAGCCTGCGTTCTAGAGCCCGTGAGCGGCAACTACTGAGCCCGCGTGCCTAGAGCCTGTGCTCCGCAACAAGAGAAGCCACCGCAATGAGAAGTCCGCGCACCGCAGGGAAGAGCAGCCCCTGCTCGCCGCAACTAGAGAAAGCCCGCGCGCAGCAACGAAGACTCAATGCAGCCAAAAATTTAAAAAATAAAATAAAATAGATTAAAAAAAATTAGCCCTGATATACTCAGCAGATTTAATATATCTCATCTAGTTCCTCCTAGTTTTTTTTTGTTGTTGTTAAATCAGATTCTTAAGAGTGTCAGAGAAATTTATGGTTTTCAAGTGCCAAAAGGTTAAAACTTAAGATGTCTGTGGTTTCCGCTTGAATGTTAAAGACGATCTACTGGAGGATTCCGTGCATCAGCTCTGAATCTGAGTGGGCATCCCGGGAATCTGAGGGGAGGAGAGGACTCTCTCTTGGGCTCCAGCTTCAGCTTCTGATGCCCCCAACGGGTCTTGCAGACTCAGAGCAAAGCTGGGGCCGTGGGTGGAGAGAGAAGAGCTTGTCACAACAGGCCTTTTCATCCAAGAATCGCAAGCCTTCCCTTTACGAGTCTCACCCGCGCAACACTCCTGGAAGGCGTTAGCCCTAAACACAGACGGCGGAAGTGAGGCAGAAGCAGAAGCGTGAGGTAGAGATGCCAGAGGCCCGGGGTTTCTGTGCGATCCCGCCTGAGGCTGCTCTTCTGCCTCCGTTTCCGGTACAGGCAGGCCTCGTCGCATCCCACTTCGCAGAAGCTGCCTTTTTTACAGATGGAAGGGTTGCGGCAACGCTGCATCCAGCAAGTTAATCGGGGCCAGCGGTATAACTATTTAATGAAGGAAGGGACACTATTTTAGCCATAAGGCGATTGCACACTTTATAATGTCAACGTGACTTTTATACGCACTGGGAAACCAGAAATGTCGTGGGCCTCGTTTTATCGCGATACTTGCTCTATTGCCGGGGAGTGCGGCGCGCGGTCTGGAACGGAACACACAGTATCTACATCAAGAGGCTGTGGTCACGATGTGGCCACGTGATGACACTTGGGTGAAAAATCACAAAGGGAACGTGTGCACAACAGTTATGTCCAATATTCACAAACCATGTTCTGTAACAAATGACTCAAACTGACCTGTCTTCTCATGGAAAAATATGTCCCTCCAACCCCCACCTCCACCGCCCCCCGGACAGCTATTAACCAAGAAGATTTCTGTCCAACATATTTTGCCTGGAATGGTAAAACAAGCCCCTCTTAGTCAGTCCACTGAATACCTGCAGCAGGTTCATTTCTCCTCTCATAAATATTTCAGGAAGCTTTTCTTAAAGTTTTATTTTTAAACACATATTAGTCCTTCCACTTGGTAGAGACGTATTCTCTACTTTCACATATGTATAGTTCTGTCCAAAATAGGAGATCCACCAAGTTAACTTTAAACTTTCTAGTAGCCACGTTAAAAAAGTGAAAAGAAATAGATGAAATCAATTTTAGTAATATATTTAATTTAAACCCAACAGATCCAAAATACCATTTCAATGTGTAATCCATATCAACGTGATGAATGGTCTATCTTATCCTTAATCTAAAGATAAATGATTTAATATCATAAATTTAATGATTTTTTTTTTCTACTAAGTGTCTTTGAAATCTGGTGAGTATTTGAAAACTCTGATAGCACATCCCAATCAGACAGGCTGTAATTCAAGGGCTCAAGAGTTGTTAGCCGGCTTCCCTGGTGGCGCAGTGGTTGAGAATCTGCCTGCCAGTGCAGGGGACACGGGTTTGAGCCCTGGTCTGGGAAGATCCCACATGCCGCGGAGCAACTATGCCCGTGAGCCACAACTACTGAGCCTGCGCGTCTGGAGTTTGTGCTGTGTAACAAGAGAGGCCGCGACAGTGAGAGGCCCGTGCACCGCAATGAAGAGTGGCCCCCGCTCACTGCAACTAGAGAAAGCCCTCGCACAGAAACAAAGACCTGACACAGCCAAAAATAAATAAATTAATTAATTAATTTGTAAAAATAAGAGTTGTTAGCAGTTAGCATGTTGCACAACACAGATAGAGACCATTTGAAAATGGTGAAATCGAGCGTGGTGAAGTCGAGTGATCTTGTACTTAGATGAAAGGCATTTTGAAAGCTGATGGACCCTTTCTTGGCACATGGTTACTTTTAATGCTTTAGAAAAAGGATGGATATATATTTATATATACATTTTATATATGTATATATTTTATATATGTGTAAAACATATATACTTACATATGTATATAAAATTATGTAATATTTTTAAAAAGTAATCCCACTTACCTAGAGAGTCTTCCAATATGTTTAACTGTTTGTAGTAGTTCTGAATATGAGCCTGGAAAGGTCTTCAGGCCAACACATATAACTCCTGAAGCCCATGAACTTGGTTGGAGAAAAGTATAGTCAGTCCCTCCTTCCCCAAAGCAAGGAAACCTAAAAACAACTGTTTGTTTGTTTGTTTGTTTGCGGTACGCGGGCCTCTCACTGTTGTGGCCTCTCCCGTTGCGGAGCACAGGCTCCGGACGCGCAGGCTCATCGGCCATGGCTCACGGGCCCAGCCGCTCCGCGGCATGTGGGATCTTCCCGGACTGGGGCACGAACCCGTGTCCCCTGCATCGGCAGGCGGACTCCCAACCACTGCGCCACCAGGGAAGTCCCCTAAAAACAACTTTAAGAGCCAAAGAGGCTCCGCTGGCAGCCGGCCAGAGGGCACCACCCAGGCTGGGGCTCAGCAGAAGCAGCTCTAGACCACGTGCACTCACGAGTTTTGTCACATTCCAGGCAAGCCAGGCGTCCTCGCCCAGCGGTGCGCCTTTCAAAGTGGCAAACACTAAATCCAGGCTCAGGCACTTCACCCTGCTCCATCCCCGCCCCCCCCTCCATGGAGGTCTACAGAAGCTCGCTGCAGGTGGCCACGAGGGGGGAACAGCACAGTCAGGCTTTTATAAAGGAGAAGACAACGTGTGTACGAGAGACAGGGGACAAATATTAAACCTGCTGCCACATCAGGGCTGTTATTACTTTCTCCATTCCTCATCGAGGTATTTTTCCCCCCAAACTCAGAAAAAGTCAACGGAAAACGAAAGAATGGGTGGGATCCAAAGGCTTGTCTGCTTTTGCGCTCCCACAGGTGTTGTCATGATCCTTTTGACGGCTGTCGACTCGTTCTCAAATACCAGTGCTCCGTTCCCTGCAATGACACAGCCTCTCACCTGCTACCCCTTTTGAGTTCCCTTGCTCTGCTTGTATCTCTCAGGTCACAGGGCTGCCACCTTTGCCTCTGGCTAACGCTCTAATGGGGACACTTTACAGAGCTGACTTTGAAACTGCCCACAAGGAGCAAGGCTGGTATGACTCTTGAGTACTGGCTGAATGAAAGGATTCTGGGCAGACTTCTCAGCTGTGCAGTCTGGGATACTTACGCTAAGCCTCAGTTTTTCAATCTGTAAAGTGGAAATTATAATCGGACCTACACTGCTTACAACTGTGAGCAATGAATGGGGAAAGCACGTAAGAAGCCTATCACTGCGTCTGGCCACACATTAAACATGAACTTTTTTTTTCATTACAACCACTGTTAAGAGAAGTTAGGTCACCTTTGCAGGATCTCATAACAAATGGGAAAGGAAAGGTCCAAGCCTTGATTTGTCCAATTTCAAAATCCAGCCTGGAGAGAGAGAGAGAGAGACAGACAGACAGACAGACAGACAGACAGACAGATTCTCTATGCTCAGCACCTGCAAGGAAGTTAAAATGTCTGGCAGACTATTAGACCTGGTTCTGAGGTTCGTCTATGATAAGTGGCAGCTGGGTAACCTTGGAGAACTTAACCTCTCTGAGCATGCTTTCTCACCTGGAAAATGGGATGGATAGTAATAACAGTACATACCTCATAGGGTCATTAGGAGGATGAAATAAGATAAAGCGCTTAGCAGGTACCAAACACATGCTTATTCAACACGGCTTTTACACACAATGAGCTCTGAACTGGGCTTGTCCATTCCAAACTCGGCTGAAGCCACAGAGTTACAAAATGCCTTATGGCTGTGTGCCCTAAGTTTTGCACAAAACACAGTTTCTTTCCAAAGAGTTCTTCTCTTTTCCTTTTTCTTTTTTTTAAAACATCTTTGTTGGAGTATAACTGCTTTACAATGTTGCATTAGTTTCTGCTGTATAACAAGGTGAATCAGCTATACGTATACATATATCCCCATAACCCCTCCCTCTTGCGTTATTTTCTTAAATGTTATCATTTGTATAATGGAGAAAAACTGCAAATGTCAGAGAACATAAGGTGAGGACCTTGGCTATAAAACTACCAACAAGTTTAGTCACTTTCTGAGCCTGGTCTTCACTGAATTGATCATATAACCACGTTAGTCAATGACAAATGATGATCACGGAGGGTCTTCCTGAAGGAAGGTTCAGGAAGGAAGGTTCTGAAGGAAGGTTCCACCTCTTTTGCTCTGTCCAGGGTTCTGAATGGGCGGCTCACCAGCACCATTAGGAAAAATGAATGCATACTGGTACTGAATACGCCTCCGGTCCTCCTCTTGCTTCAGCCCTCCCGTTCACAGGCTAAGCTCTTCTGGAGTCTATTCAGAGGGGAACCACATTACGTAAGACTCAATAATCTTTATGGTAACTCTGCAGTGAAAGTGTCATTTGTTGTAATGAACACTGATCATAAGTTAAGCTCTGAGCTATTCTCTCCATTGTTTTTCATTATACTGTCCCTCGCTCTGTTATATTTCAGGAGTACTGAGGGAATTCATCCAACTATGTTTGCTAGTCAGCTTTTCGTTACTCAGATTAGATTCTGCTAAGATGCAATGGAGCGATTTGCAAACACACTGATACTTAAGGAAATGCATCAGACGCTGGTTATGTGCTCTCCCCCTGCTCCTGGCAACCCCCCGCTCCTCTTGGTTACGTGTCCCTTGAATTTGGCATTTTTCTCTCTATTTATTTTCCACTCAATCTACAGCACTGTTCTCCGCGCCCCAGTCTGAGAGAGTATTAACAACGTGTTTCTGGATATTTTTTTTCCTTCAGCGATGACTCTTTGTTCAATTCGACAACCAGAATTTCCACAATCATCATCACCTCTCATACAGCTCTCACTTGCAAACACCACTCTGCTTACGTCACAATCGTTCCCTCCTCCGGCTGCTTTAAAGTGCACTCACTCCAAAAGGCACACTAGTGGAGGGGAAGCTGGAATTTTTCCAATTTTGAAAAGCCCAATATGAAAAATTCATTTTGCATTTCGTATATTAAGCTTGAGAGTGGAATTTCCATACGCCTCTGTGCTCCGTGCTCTTGGAATGGCTTATAAGTAGGTTGTGAGTCCTTGGAGAGACCACGTCACTGCCGTGTCTCAGAAGTCACAGCACAAAGGCTCAGAGACCACGTGGGTTGGCCTCTGGTCATGAACGCTTGCCGGCTTTCCCACTTTTACTGAGTATGAGGCTTCAGCGCATCCCCAACTGATACTGGGCATTGTTACATTTCCTTAGACCATTAGATTTGATCCTGTTTGCCATGATGCCAGAGGATAATTAGAATACTAAATATAAGGAAATGGTACCTGCAAGCCCCGAAGATCTGGGCTTGCCACCCTGGGTGTCTTTTTAAGGGCAGATTGGCTGAGAACGCTCCCTTTTCAGGGAACTCTCTAGCTCAATGAACTGGATAGTATGCAGACAGCTGTGCCACTGTGATGCCCTATTCTCTGTTACTGTACTTTTCTCCTGACACACACCAGAGAAAAGCTGAGAAGAAACTTTTATTAAAATGTCTACAGCTATTGAAAAACAACAGTAAAAGAAATACTTTTCCAGATATGACACTGTTGTTTCTGGTAACTGCAGAAGACTTGGTGGATATGAAGATCACATATTACTATAAACATACATAAAACAGGGTCATATTTCTTGGGCATTTTGTAATTGTGGGGAGGGTGGGCATAGAATCAGGCCAGAAAATAAGAGTTCAAAATATGGGTAAGGAGGGTGATTGCTTTAAAGTTGAGATGAGCCATAGGCACTGTAACAGTATGAACAAGAAGGACAAAATTGGTAAACAGAGCTCCCCTGTGCTTCAGGGAAATAATCATGCAGAGTAATTAACCAAACTCTCAATTTCAAATTAGGTGTAACACACGTAAAGACTAAAGAGGCAAGAGGCCTGAGAAAACGTTAGTAGATATTAAACCAAGAAACTGCTAGCATTTGACAAGAACCCAAAGCCAAAACGAAAGCTCACTTAAATAGATTCACACCACGTTCCAGAGGAATCGCTAAGGAGTCCGTCACCACACAGAACCACAGAGGCGGGGACTGTTAATCTGTCTGAGACTCATCTTACTCATATATAAAATGGGCTTTTGCCCTGTCATCTAACAAAGTGGTTATGAGGATTCAATGTCAGGTACTTCACACCTGAAAATGACTCCTCTGGAACAAAGGCTCACAGTCGTTACCCAAACGCTCCACTCAAAGTGCATCTGCCTAGTATGAAGTACTAACACAACATTGTAAACCCGTTATACTTCAATTTTTAAAAATGGATTAAAAAACGAATGGAAAGACATCTATGAAGAATGTTTACATAGGAAGAGTATCATCTGAAATAACACTCATATAAAGAATGATCTGCGGCTTCCCTGGTGTTGCAGTGGTTAAGAATCCACCTGCCAATGCAGTGGAGGCGGGTTCGAGCCCTGGTCTGGGAAGATCCCACATGCCGCGGAGCAAATAAGCCCGTGCGCCACAACTACTGAGCCTGCGCTCTAGAGCCCGCGAGCCACAACTACTGAGCTCACGTGCCACAACTACTGAAGCCTGCACGCCTACAGTCCGTGCTCTGCAACAAGAGAAGCCATCGCAATGAGAAGCCCGTGCACCGCAACGAAGAGTAGCCCCCGCTCAACGCAACTAGAGAAAGCCTGTGCACAGCAACAAAGACCCAATGCAGCCAAAACTAAATAAATAATTTTTTAAAAAAAAGAATGATCTCCATGTCCTATTGGCAAGCAAGTATCTACTTAGCTTCTGTCACAGTGCACCATGTTTTCACTTCAGTCCTGTCAATCTGGTTCCAGTTATGAGTCAAGAAATTGATGGTGACGCAGTCTGCTATCAAGAATAACATGGGTAAGGCTGAATCTCATCCCAGAGGCATCTGCATTTAACAAACAAGCTATCAAAGCAACCTCCTCAAAACAGAGGAAGCAGACCCACGGCCTGCTTTCATTAGTACCTATGATTTTGGCTGGGTGCCCCAAGGAGGTATCCTGGGCACGTCCTTCCTTCAACAAGAGGTGTTAGGCCAGCCTTCTGCCCAAAGACACAGCAAATCAACTCTGAAAGACTGCTGACGCCAGACATATGGCTACTTACTTGTACATGTGCAGAACATGGACATTTCTTAGACAGAACTGTAGAGAAAGAGGAACTCTGGCAGTAATCCAAACTATATCTTCTTTCATTTTTTAACTTCTACATTTCCTTTTGAAAAGAAATATATTACAACCCATTTGGAAATTCCGAAGTGGGTTAAAAAGAAAACTGCCAAAGTCTCCTACTTAACCGTAACTTCCACGAGTATTCGGGTAAATTTCTTTCAAGTTTTCATCCAGAATATTTGTTAAACAGCAATAATCATAGTTCATAATTTTATAATTAGGTTTATAATTTTAATCAAAAGTTATGGCATCAGTTTACATAATTGTAAACACAATTACTGACGGGCTATCTATAAATCTGTGCTGTGGTTCATAATTAATGCGAACATTTCTTTGGGACACCAGTGTGGCTTTGGGGAAGCCATTTAACCTATCTAAGCTTCAGTTTTTCTCAATGAAAAAAAAAGGGATAAGTAATATTAACCAGCATCATTAGACTTTTGTGAAAGTTAGGAGATAATACATTGAAAGGAAGTGGTATCTGACAGAAATGTAAGCCTCCGTTGATGTAAACGGTGGGTAACACACAACACCATTTCTCACTGGATTGTCTTGAAATGAAGCGTATCTGCATACAACCTAGAAATCCACGAGGAGGGTAGGGAAGTTCCAGTCTTTCATTTACCAAGCAGAGTCCTTGGGGAACTGAGCATCAGTGGGGAAAGCCAACTCTCCAGTGAAGGGATTCAGTGTGCCTCAAGCAGGGCTCGGGAGCGGCCGTCGGCCACTTCCGTTTGGGAGGTAGAGGAGTTTCAGGCATAGGCATAAAAATGCTGAAACACAGTCTCAAAACCTGCAGCCTATTTTAAATAAGCACACTTGACAAAGTTAACAATTTAAGACAGTCACAATGACAGGGAAGGCAACACAATGACTTAACATATAACACAGTGGTCCTCGACCAGGCACAGTTCTGCCCTCCCCCAGGGGCCATTTGGCTATATCTAGAAACACCTTCGGTTGTCACACCTGGGGGTGTGCTACCGGCATCTAGTGGTTAGAGACCAGGACGCTACTAAACATCCTACAACACACAGGACGGGCTCCAACAACAGAAAGTCATCTGGTCCCAAAAGTATCCATCCTACTGAGGTTGAAAAACCATGGTGTAAACAGCTCACAAGTAAAATGAAACCTTACTGAATATTAAAGCCAGGGAGATATGGGTCTGTTCGCCTCACCCCACCTAAGGCTCCCCGATATCACATCTCCCCCAAGGGATGTCTCCCAAAGGTGTTCTGTGAAATGACTACAGGTACGGATGCCAACTTCAAATTTTAGCTACCATGTATTTTTCTTCATTGCGAATGATGTCAATTTATCGTTTAGAATATGTTAGACGGGCTCTTTTAAAGAGAAATTTTAGAATGTGAATCGATTTAAAGAAAAATATTAAACCTTGTAACAACATAAGTGCTATCTGGATACGGCAAAATCACTCCTCCAGAGGAGTGTTTCTGTACTTATTTTGTTTTTTGTAGAGATATCACACTCCTAGGAAGCCACTGAACAGATTCAATTAGATGCTGAGGATGACATTAGGTTAGTAAAATTCTCCAAGTTACAAAATGAAAAGAAAAGCACAGATCCACTCGTTCTAAGGCTTCTTTTTCCCGGAAGGAACTCTGCTTGTAGTAATACCCAGGGATTTCACAACCACGGCATTCCAAAGATGGGAACTGATCAGAACTGTATCTAAAGCAGCAGGTAGGGCTCTAGAAAATGCTCAGCGAAAAAGCTTCTTAGCTGGGAAAAATGTCAAGATTTACTGAAAAAAGTTGTTTATAAACTAAGGCTAGGGAGGGTTTACACCAATTCACGCAGGTGCAAGAAGAAGAAAAATTAGCACTCCACTGGAATCGATGTGTAAAGACAGACTTCAACGGCAGAGTCGGCAGAGAGAAAAAGCACATCAAACAGCTCCCTAGGATGAGTCTAAATCTAAGAGAATAAGTCTTTGTGCATGACCATGACTCAGCTCAAAGGTAAGGATTCTTGACCCAGAGCTCTCCCGGGATCGTTTGAAGGAAAAAGTAACTATATTTAAGAAAGTCTGACAGCCAAGACATGGAAGCAACCTAAATGTCCATCGACAGATGAATGGATAAAGAAGATGTGGTACATATAGACAATGGAATATTACTCAGCCGTTAGAAAGAATGAAATAGTGCCATTTTCAGCAACAGGGGTGGATCCAGAGATTGTCATACTAAGTGAAGTACGCCAGACAGAGAAAGACAAACATCATATGATATTGCTTATATGTGGAATCTTAAAAAAAAATTGAACAAATGAACTTATATACAAAACAGAAAGAGATCCACAGACACAGAAAACAAACATGGTTACCAAAGGGGAAAGGGGGAGGGATAAATTAGGAGTTTGGGATTAACCTATACACACAACTATATATAAAACAGGTAACCAACAAGGACCTACTGTGTAGCACACGGAACTCTACTCAGTATTTTGCAATAACCTATAAGGGAAAAGAATCTGAAAAAAAATTAGCTTTGTATACATGCGTAACTGAATCACTTTGCTGTATACCTGAAACTAACACAACACTGTAAATCAGCTATACTTCAATTCAAAAAAGAAAGTCCGTGAAGGACATGGTGGGCTGCAGATTTCTGCACTCAGAGCCCCTTGCACAAGAAGAACCATAGCCCTCTTCTAGGTGATTTAACACAACTGTCCACCTACAGATACAACTCAGCACTCTTGAGTTTCTGGGTGTGAAATGAAGAGAGGATTGCAAAATGAACTACAATTCGAGTTTAGGTTTAAAAAAAAAACTGCAAAAATTAAGTCTCTATCAGGCAAAGTCAAAACAAAGTACGTTAGAACTTAATCTTCACTTAATCCTTCTTCAGTTGCTAGTGATTCAAGAAACTACAATTCAATGGATATTAACACCTCAGTGTTGAGACTGAGAATGTGAAAACGCGGACAGAGTTTTTGAGGTGCTTCATACTAAGCCCCTTGTTGTAAGTGCAACTCGTGCCAGGAATACACAGCCCACTGAGCTCCTGCTTCAGCCACTCCCTGCACCTCCAGCTCAGGGAACCAGGTCCCTGCAGGAGGCCATGCTCAAGTGTGTGGGGAACCGTGAGCAATGCCAACAGAATCACTACGCAGTTGGCAGTTCCCTGGCGGTCCAGTGGTTAGGACGCGGCGCTTTCACTGCCGAGGGCCAGGGTTCAATCCCTGGTCGGGGAACTAAGATCCCACGAGCTGCGCAGTGAAGCCAAAAAAAAAAAGAAAAATTCACCATGCAGCCGCTGGTGGGAGACTGGACACTGGAGAGCTGAAGCGGTCATGCCAGCATGATGCCCTTACTTCCTTTTCCTCCACCTCTGTGGGCCACCCATCACCCATCACCCATCAGAAACCTTGTGCCTCCTCTTCAAAGCCCAGCTGTAGTCATCCCAACTATTTCTGCCCACGATCGTCACTCCTTCCTCTGAACTCCAGCTTCCCAGTCTGCTGGGTGGTCCTCAACCTTCTATCCACCCCGCCACAGCTGGGGATACGATACCCTCCCATCACTCACGCTGGCTGGTTCCCTCGACCCTGGCAGAGGGAGGGCGCCTGTGTAGTTTCAAAAAGGTCCCTCCCCCGGCAATGCCATGCTCCCTTTATGCCGCCAGTACCCCCCAGAGCCTGCCTTTACTTCACCGTCCCGAAATGTTGGGTCTCTGGGTTGGTGTGCACGCTTCAACTAGGTAGAAGTCCTGAAGGCAAAGACAGCATCTTACAAATCTCTGTCCGCAGAGCCTGGTCCCGCACACACAGAGTATACTTAATACCTAACTGCTCATGGGCTGATTGATTAAATCGGCTCAGACTTAACTCCCTTCCCACGTTGGTAAGAAGAAATATACCAGGAAACTGAAGGATACAGCTGGCTTCCTCATTAATATTAGTCACTTGCCAGCTCTTAATTAAGAACTCTCACAGACCCACCTTTCTGCCATGCCAAGTAGGCATCACCTTCATTAGTACTGAAGAGCCGTAACCACAACTGCATTTTTCTGCTCTTTTTTCTCTGCCCTACCAGATGGGAACACTGGCTGCACACTGTTTATTAATACAAGAAACAAAGGCAAATGCAGCAGCTTGGGGGAAATTCAGGCAGAACGAGTCTGTGGTACTCCTTTTGGACCAGCTTTACATAGAAACTGGAGGAAGCCTTCTCTCGTAATCTGCTTCTGAGAGGACGTGGACCAGA
Organism: Pseudorca crassidens; assembly: GCF_039906515.1. Classification (NCBI taxonomy): domain Eukaryota; kingdom Metazoa; phylum Chordata; class Mammalia; order Artiodactyla; family Delphinidae; genus Pseudorca; species Pseudorca crassidens. The sequence goes on from NC_090296.1 coordinate 193,101,707, forward strand.
TGTGACGTAGGAGGTGGGCTCTCCCGCCCAGTCACCACCTATGGACAGCTTCTGTCCCCTGGGGGTCCAGTGGGTCCGCACCAAGCTCACCCGCTCTCCTGATGCCCTGAGACGCAACAGTCAAAGCTTGCCTATCTGTGCCTCCTGTACTCACGGGATGGGTGGGGTGTGAACTCTTTAAAGTGGAAAAGACCTTAAAAGAGAAGAGTTAATGTGCCCTTGAAGATGGTCACACAGTCCTTGGGGGCAGTGAAGTACTCCCGTGAGACTAGAGGCCCCTGTGTGTACTGATGGGGAAGCACGTGGTCTTTTCCAGCTCTGGGCATGAGCATCAGTGAAGCGCTGGTGAGGGGTCCCTTGTTTGAGGCCCTGAAGTGGGCATCACCGAGTGACTCACATACGCCCACGTGGTGGTAAAACAGTGTCTGCTTCATTCTCCAAAGTGTCCCCTTTTGGACTTCCCTGGTGATCCACTGGTTAAGACTCTGAGCTTCCACTGCAGGGGGCACGGGTTCAATCCCTGGTCAGGGAACTAAGATCCCACACGCCGCACAGTGCAGCCGAAAAAAATGAAGAAGTGTCTCCTCTTTTGGCCAATAAATTATTTGGTCACCTTACTTCTCAGGTAATGAGAAGGTTGAAGGAAATCAGGAAGAGGTGGGAGAATGGTCTCGATAGGTTACACATACTTCCTCGTCCTCCGGGCCCCTTCGGGCTTGTGGGAGGGGAAACGAGCTCGCCGCCCTTGAAGTCAACACGAATGTGAAACCCCGTCCTGTTCCTCATAGGCTGGTGACCTTGGGGCTCAGACTCAAGCCTCTTGATTTGTGACAAGGGAATAAAACCAACTACACTGCAGGGCTGTTGTGGACCTCAGATAACACGTGCAAAGCATCTGGACACAGGAGAGGGCGAGCCATGGGTTTTCAATACACTTCAACAGACCCTCCTCCTTTTGACGTCATAATTCTAAGGACCATAATCTCCACACCTGCTCTCACGTGGCGATGCTGGCCTGTCTCCATGCGCTGGGGAAGATGGAGCAGTGGGTTAAATGCAGGATTCTGGAGTCAGACCGTACAGTCTGAATCTCACCTCCGCTACTTCCTGGCCACCTGCCTTTGGGAAAACTACTGAAGCTTCAAGTTGGCCCCTGTGAGAGAGGGTGGCGGAACCACAGTCCCCTTGCCTTGTGGGGTAGCAGTGATCCCCTGTGGACTTTATGGAACTCCGTGAGGGTGTCTGTGGTTGTCCTAATGACTGGGGGGCTCTACTGGCATTGACTGGATGAAGGTTTGGGAAGCCAGGGGTCTGTCAAGAAGCAGGCTAGACCTGCAGCATTAAGAGTCGCCTCGCAGGCTACACGACCTCTTGTGTCCAGCAGACATTTGTGGAGGTGGAAAGAAACCCTTTACGTATGAACACAAAGTATTTTCTGCCCAGTATCACTGTACGCGGGTGAGTCCAGCAAGGCATTTTCTGTGCAAATCGAGGTGGGAATGTATTTTTGTGTGTGTTTTGGAGCTTTACTAAGAATTGTTCACCATCTCGGAAAATCACGTCACCAACATGGAGACCACTTATAGCATGTGAGTAGCGAGCGCATCCCCATCTCCATGGGTCTGCAGTTAGAGCTGTCAAATTCACGGAGAGAATTTCCAGGCACAGGTGCAAACATCGACTATTACTTCTTCTCGCCCAGTTTACCCAGGAGCAGGCAGTATACGGTGAATGCCCTCAATAAGAAGTCGTATTCCTTTTATTTCTCCATTTTGTTATAGTTGGGGAATTACAATGACTTCTTGAATTACCTGTGGAGGAGGTTATGTTATTGATAAAATCTATTTCAGGATTTCAGTGGCGTTGACAAGACATTGGTTCCAGCAAGGATTTGAGAGGTTTGAGAAACTGTCCATTCTCACAGGTCGCTGGGAAGATAAATGAGGTAACTGGAAACAGTACAGGACTCAGAGCCCAGCGTGTAGTAGCCGCTGAAGAAATGTTAGTTACGATAAGTAGCACTGATAGCACCAGTGACCACCCTCTCCCCCCTCTCGTTGCTTGAGTAACCACTGGTATAAAGTGCAATCCACTGTCTGGTTTTCCAGATACTTTATCCAGAGGTGAGGCAGGCAACAGTCAAGGGCATTCTTCTCTGCATCAGAGGGAGGCTAATAAACTATGGCAGGATGCCCAGAAGGGAGAGAGATTTTTCCCGATAGCTCTGACGCTCACAGAGTACACTTCATTAGCCTGTCTATTACAAACCACTTAAGACACATATTTATTGACAGCAATCTGCCAATTGATTAAACATCTCAATATATGAAGCGGACTCTGCATTAATTAGCAGTTTGGAGAACACGATCCTCGAAGTGAAGATGGATGTTTCTGGAAATCCCTGCCGCACTTCCACTTGCTTTAACCTTCTGTGAAATATCAACACACGATCCAATCAAAGAGTCAGCCGTCGTCTTCTTTTAGTCAGAAACCATTATGTACACACACATATTAACACACTTACACCCTAACATTTCACAGCATATCCGAACAGCCTCAGAGTCCGTTTATGTTTTGCACCTAATGCTGCATTTTTTTCAAAATAAAATCCTTAAAACTTCACTGAACACACAATATAACTTCCTCTACATGAGCTAAGATTAGAATAAACTGAGGGCAAAGAAATGTTACGTTTTTTACTCTCTGTTCTATAAAATTTTGTGCATTTAAGGAACAGCTGCAGGAGACAGGCAGAAAAGGCGTTTGTTCCTGCACACTGTGTTTTTGTTCTTAACAACAATTATGAGTGATTATTTTATATGACACGTATGACTTTTCACTTTGGAGCTGTTTTATGAGAAATGTGAACTTTTAAGGTGAAAAAACAAAGGTGCCAGGAGCCCTGCAGTTACTTCAAAAGGAGAACCTTGAGAAGTTTGGTTTATAACTAAGCTTTCGTCTTCTCTCTTTTTATTAATTCTTAGTCTTTACTAATTGGATTTGATTGATTGAACTTCCAAACAATCTGGAATGATTTTTTCCAAAGGAAAAAGCCCATTTCTTCCTCAACTACATAAAAAGCGAGGTCCACGGAAAGAGTTTTTCACTTTTCCAGTTTCTCTTGTGTTCAGGTCCTTTTCATTCCTCCCAACGGTCACGTTCTTCAGCACCTTATGTATATATCGGATTGGTCAAAAAGTTCGTTTGGGTTTTTCCATAACATCCTACAGAAAAACCCGAATGAACTTTTTGGCCAACCCAATATACATATATATATATATATATACACACACACATGTATGTATGTATGTATGTATGTATGTATGTATATATATTTCTCAAATGCTTCACTCTTGCCCACGGCACCATGAAGGTTGCTATCATGACTCAATATGCTAGTGTTTTCTCTGTTAAGCAGCCCGGGGATCACTGGGGGGCCCACTGACCATGCAGAGCTCCCAAACTTCAGTGCTCATAGGAGTCGCCCAGTAACCTGTGCATGTGCAAAATCTGCTTCAGTGGGTCCGGGGTGGGGCCCAAGATTCTGCATTTCTGACCAGTTACCAGGTGATGCCAATGCTGCTGGCCAGGAGGCAATACTTGAATATCAGGAGGCCAGAGGATCATGTCACTTTAATCAGTGAAGCGTTATAACTAGACCCATTGGCATGAAAATGATCTGGGAACATGGCAGCCTCTTTGCATAGTCAAACAAAATACTCAATAATGGGAAATAAAAAGAAGGGCTCCGTGAGTACCTGTTTTCGAAGTGATCACATGAATAGTTTCAAACCTATTCCACCCACCATGCACTCACTGACTGCTGAGCCTTCCCTGTGGGACAGGCATTGTGGCTACAAACGTAATGAGAATATTAGTCGAGTGAGTCTTTGAATCATATAGAAGATCTAGGTTCAATTCAAATCCCATCTTAACATTCAGGCTGTGTGAACTTGAAGAGTTACTTAATATCTGAGTTCTGGCACCCTCATCTGCACATCAGGGACAGTATGTACATCATACACATGTATAAGGGTAATAACAGAACCTCCCTCCTAAGGTTGTGGTGAAGGTCAAATGAGATCACGTCTGTTAATCTGGACACACTGTCATTACTCAATAAATGGTGGTTGTTATTACTGAGACATGGCCTCTGACCTCAGATGATGATATTTTTGAAACGCATCTTGTCCTAACGGAAAAAGGAAGTTCGGTTGGGTTTTCTTCCCCATTTTGGTAACAAAATCATTGGGTTAAACTTTAAAACTTCTGGGTTGTTACCCATTAAAGCAAAAAAGCATAGATTTTAAAAGTTAGGATGCCCTAAAATCACTTTGTTTAAGCATCCTGTTTCACAGATGAGAAACTGGGGCTTGGTTGGGGCATGTGAGTGGGCCAAGGTGACAGGGGTGACCAGTGGCAGAAGCACACTCAAAACCTACTCGAAGCCCCGGTCCAGGCTCTTTTCAGGTTGACTGCATCACTCCCTATAATGTCACCCAGAAGGTCTCAAGCTAAATTGACAGCATCCAGAGATACCCCCCTCATGAAACTGCTGATGTTAGAGTGTGGTTTTCTAATATTCAAAAACTAGGGGGTGTAAAGTTCTAATTCTTGTGTCCACTTAAAAAAGGGACACACCCGCCCAGCTGGTAAAAACAGCTCTTGGGCTGTATGAACTTGGCTCCTATGTGCTTTGCCTCCAAGGAAGCTGCTGGTGTGAGAGGTCCTAATACCCCCCCACCCCCCACCCCCGTTGCTGGAACGCACTGCTGGCAACTGAACCGTGAGGGTGGGGCCCAAGTTTCCTTCCTGGTGATGATGGGTCTGGTTCCCAGCATTCTCTAACGCTCAGCAAGTTTCTGTGAACCAGTTAACGAGTGAAAGAGAGTGTGAATAAAGAAACATGAAAACTCCTGAACAAATCCAGGTGTTCGTGCTATGGGCTTAGTACCTACCCTCCTCACCTCTTCCAACTGAGCTGAATGGCCAGCCTCTCCCTCTGCCAGGCGGAGTTCTGCTCTTCACAGCTCCTGGTGAGCGCAGAACTGGGACAGACGGGAGGCTCTGAGTCTCTTTAAACACTGAGGGCTTTCCTCCCTGGCTCATGAGAGGGAGAACAGAGGTCCCTGAACTGCTGCACGGTAAGAACTAAAATTATCAAGAAAACACCGGAAAAGGCAAAGAGAAATGAGACTTAGTAAGTATACTTCCCTTAAACTTCCCGTTCGTCTTCGCTTGCATCTGTGCCTTAGAAGCAAGAAAATGTATCAGGAAATCCAGCCCAAAGTGCAACTAGAGAAAAACGGCAGGGACTTTAAAACTGCCTTTATAACAGAACTGGGTCCTGAACCACACCCTGTTCTTCCATGGAACGAGGCAGTTGATTTTTATGCATCTGTCTTTGCATCTGTGTCAATTTTCCCCTGAGCAAGGAAGCTGTGCTAAGAGAAATTCATGAGTGGGGACTCACCGCACTGCTGCAAGCCCAGGTAAAACCTGAAGTTAAATTTCTATTTCTGCCAGATAGTCTTATCTGATGACTAGTGGCTGAGGTGCAACATTAACTAGACAAAAACGTTTAAAAAACTGTATTTTATATCAGCCACCTAATTTAACAAGACATTATGAATCATTTAACTTTCCCGGAGGGAAAAAACCTATTTAAACAAGCCCTGCAATTCCCCAAAAGTATTTATGAGTGCCCACTGTTTGCTTATTTATTAAAGATTATTCTAGAACATATGCTGGAACACTGCCTGCATCAGATCGTAAGCCTTGCTAAGGAAAGCCTGCCCACGCACATACCTACATGAAATTAGTTTCCTAGTCTTATTTTCTTTGCTTTTCTGCTTTCCCCATTAATACTGGATCCCCTTCCTACTTTTATGATGACCTCCCAATAGATTATCACCCCTTCCAAGGATCAAGGGTCTGTTGGCCTCCTCCTTGCTTGTCCCCCATGACAGTCAGAGACCGCATCAACCTCCTTGCATCACACAGCTCCAGAAAGCACCCACCTGCCTTCCTCTCGACACCTCATTAAGGTAACCATTGATGGGAAAGTGAAATGATACCCAGAGCCAGTATGAGACAGGCTGACACCCAAGCTGTCCCTTTGTGAGCTGGGCAACTTTGTTCACAACACGACCCCACACCGCAGGGGCCTTTCATGATTCTTTCTCCAATGGTCACTTAATTGAAAATAATTCTTCCCAGGTGGAACCCCCTAGAAAGATTTCACAAACCTGGTGCACAGCGTGAGGTCACATCGGATAATCAGATTTTGACCTTCTGGGAACACCTCCCCAAATGTCCCCTCAGATCTAATCACTGCCAGTTTTTGAAACTGATATATCCACACTCAAACCACTCTGGACCAGAAAGTAACAATTAATTAACCATTTCTTCAATCTCTTTCCCCATAACCAGGTTGAGTAGCTTCGGCCCAGGTCACAGTGAACTCCATCAAAGCTTCCTGGCCTAATCTGCATTGCTTTCAGTTGTTCCAAAAAAAAAAAAAAAAATTTTTTTTTTCATATTTCACGGTTTTTCATTTTTACCACCCCAACACACATCAACAGATTTGGGTTTAAGGGCTGCAAAGGTACCAATCATAATTAGCATCCAGCTGTCTGCCGGCAAACCAGTTCTGATAATTAATTCGGCCATCACAGAGGAAACTGTCATGTTCCACGGGAGAAAATCAGAAGACAAGCCTTTTGCATGGAGCTGCAATGCCATCACCGGTGGGAGATGGTTCAGAGCACGTCCCCGGAGGGAAGAATTCAGAGCAATGAGATGACTGAAGCCCAGGGCACAGCAGTGCCGGGTCCCGCGAGCTCGCAGGGGGCCCGCTCACCCTTCAGAGAGACTCCTTGCCCAGTACAGCCCGCCATCAGGACCTCGGCCCTGTGTTTCCGGGAGCCTCCCAATTAAAGGAAAGTAGAGGGAGGTGATTTTTTACTGTCAATAAATAGCACTACCAAAGAAGGATCTCTAGAACACCTCCCAACTCCAAATGGTCCACCACTACTTCACCAACAGCTCACGAATTTTAGTTTGGCCATTTTCATTTGAAAGTCACGCAACGATCATGCTTACAAGCCGGAAAAGAAGAACAGAAATTCACCTGGTAGGGCATCTCCGAATCCCACAGTCCTTTGTTTACATGGCTGGGGCAAGACCGTGTATTATTTCACCGAGTTACATTCACTGTGGGCCTGGTACCCCCTCCTTGCCCCTACGTTCATGCCCCTGCAGAATGTGCGCTCCGGTACCCCCCATGCAGCACAGACAGTCCAGCCCTGAGTGGGTACCCCACCCCAGACATGTCTACTCCCTCCATTTCCAAGTGTGGACTGGCTTGAGTCGAAGGAGCGGGGGAAGTGGGAGCCTGAACTGACACCCGTGGCAGGTGTGACAGGGCGTGTGCATCTGGAAGGCGTCCAAGGAAGCACCAGAGCTAATCTAATTAGCTGTTGCCTTGACTGACAAGCATCTCCTCTCAGCACGGGGTCCACCCCCCAAAGGGTGGGAGGGAAATTATGCAACGCTTATGTCTGTTATATGACCAGCACATATCAAAACTTGCATCGACATGGCTTTTGCCTTCTCAAGACAATGTGAAAAAGAAAAAACACTCACCTGATTTCCTTGCAAAAATGTTTTCTTTCGTTCCCCCCTACTATACAAACCAACAAAACAAAACCCTCACCATTTCATAAATGATACACCAGACTTAGAACTCTATGTCAACTACGGAAAACAAATTGCTTCCTGAAACTCGATGAATGAACTATTGAAAGCAAAGCTTTGTAAAACTCTTTGATCCTGAGGGCTCACTCTTCTCTTTTAATTGGAGGTTAAGCTATATACCTCCTTGGTGTATTACGAATAAGTTGGACGTATCTTTAAAAGGCTGGGAGGATTTTAAAAAATAAGTCCCTACTCAGGATTCCAAGACATCAAGCACTCTGTGAGCAAAGTTACAGATTAAAGCAAGCGAACTGTACTGCCACCAGCATCCTGTGACAACCACACGCCCAACGAGTGATTCTCAATGAATTCTTTCTAAGGCAGACTGCTTGGTTCTACTCTAACTCGCCTGAAAGAACCCTGAAGACAAATATAAACGCGGAAGCTCTTCTGCTTTCGAAACTGCCGTTCCCGAATCTTCCTAGATACAAACAAAGCTGTGTGCCAGAACAGAGACGTGTCAACTGTGCCATCACCGGATGGTGCCACTGGTTGGTTGCAACTACTGCTTCCTTTAGACCAGAGTTTTTTCATCCCAGGGCAAAGGCAGTCAGAGCAGACAGTTCTTTGTTGTTGGGGGCGGGGGGGGGGGTGTCCTGCAGACGGCAGGAGGTTTAGCAGCACCCCTGGCCTCCGCCCATTAGATGCCAGGGGCAGGCAGCCCCACCTCACACGTGGCGACCAAAATGTCTCACGACAGTGCCAAGTGTCCTTGGCCGATCAAGACTGCCCTACCTGAGAATCGCTGCTTTAGAACGATAAATAATGGACTTTCGGACAGCTACGAAGACTAGAAGCCCAATGTGACGAGCAAATCATCGTTACAGATCAATGCAGAGGTCCATCAGGGCCGTTCAGGACACAATGGTCTCCAGCTAAGGAAAAGACTGCTTATTGGTGCTTCTTCAGATCACCCAGAAAGGACAGAAATAAAATACCTGTGGTGCCTGGAAGCCATCCCTGCCCGGGGAGAGAAAAAGAGCCGCCACCGCATGCTAGTTGTGAGTTTGCTTTTGTTTTCAGATTCTTTCCTCGAGTCCTGGAGGTTACTGGGCCCTGGCTTGGTGAAGTGGTCCCTGAGGGAATGGCGTGAAAAGCACGTGTGTTTTACAGTGAACGTGCTGCGGTAGTCCCAGGTCCCTGTAGGTGCCCAGGTGGAGGGCAGGTGACCATCAGTCAGGCCAGGGATGCTGTGAAGGGACCCCGCATGGGACAAGCGTTTGGGCTACCTGACCTCTAACGTTCAACTCCAAGATGCCATGCGCCTATGAAAGCCTTTCACTGCTCAGACCCCCCTCAGGGTCCCTTCGGAGAAAGCTGTGAGAAGCAAAGGCATTCGTCCCGCCCTACGTGGGTCAGGATCTCACAACCCCAGGACCCCTAGGGGTGACGGGCACCAACTGGACGTCTCTACCTTCCCCACCAATCACAGATGAGTCAAGGTTCCCCACCTGGTTCGGAGCTATCTCCAACTGGTTTTCCCCTCCCGACTCCTAATTCTCAGTAACCCGAAAGACAAATTACAGAAGAGTGTGATCTCACGCTGGTGTTCAATCTGTCTTTTCTAGCATCCTCTATTTATCACACGGATTCAACCCAGTGGACCGTGGCCCCTCTGTCTTTGCCCAAGTGTACCCTTCCCCATGCAGTGCTGAAGTATGGGGACAGGCAGCCAGGAAGTCAGATGGAGATTTGCACCAACATACATTTATGTCCATTTACAGACAAGATCTATTGCAAGACGGCAATGGGGCTATGGCTCCTGTGGTTGGAAGGAAACTGGGAAGTTTTCTCTGCTCTCGGCACGGGGGAGCCCAGGTGAACAGAACACTCGCCTAGTGGTTTTGCCAAAGTAACAGAGGCCGGTGTTTCTTCACTCTAGTTTCAAAGCACGCCGCAGCAATCCAAACAGTGGATTTGTAAGCGGTTTTTTCTTAAACCACCCAACTGCATCTCCGAGAATTTGTTTTGATTAAAACAGAAATGGGAGCGATTCATAGATATACAACTTTTTATATTAAATTTTGAGCAGAATCCTGTACCACCTTACAGCGTTTTCCTTTAAAGAGTATGTGATTTTCACACCCATCTATGTGCCTCACAAAAGCCTCATCCTTTTGCCTCTGCACCTTATGTTCTAGATTTTCTTCCCGTGTCCAGTACATTAAATACTCCTCAGCTCCCACGGAATAAAAATTTGCAGAGATGTGCCTTTCTGTCTGTTTATTACCATGTAGTTGAATTTCACCAAACTTCACAGAATGTGGGACTGGAAGGGGCCTTGTAGATTACCTAGTTCACTTCCTCCATGTAGCTTCTGGGGAAATTGGGTCCGCAGAAGTTCAATGACATTCCTGAAATTAATAACTGAGACTCTGAATTTCTATTACCTTGCACTTCCCATTAATTACAGCTTCTTTGCCGCCCAAAAGGTGAAGCCTTTGCCTGGTTACTTTAGCAGAACCACTTAGAAAACTGGCAGCTTCTTACAAAGTTAAATAGATGTATGTATCTATTCTACGACCCAGTGATTCTGCTTCTAGGAATTTACCCAGGGGAAATGAAGACGTATGTCCATAAAATGACTTGCACAGGAGTGTTCGTAGCAGCTGCATTCCTAACAGCCCCAAATTGGAAATGACATTAACGTCCAGCCATACATTTTCAAATAAATGGTGGTATATTTCTACAATTGAATAGTGGTTATTTTTGCAGATACCCTGGGCAAGCTTTTCTGATACAAAAAGAAGAAAGAGAAGAAAGTTCTGGGACTGCCCTAGCGGGCGAGTGATTAAGACTCCGCGCTTCCACTGCAGGGGGCTCGGCTTTGATCCCTGGTTGGGGAACTAAGATCCTGCACGCCGTGCGGTGCAGCCAAAAAACTTTTTAAAGTTTAAAAATTCAGGGCTTCCCTGGTGTCGCAGTGGTTGAGAGTCCGCCTGCCGATGCGGGGGACACGGGTTCGTGTCCCGGTCCGGGAGGATCCCACATGCCGCGGAGCGGCTGGGCCCGTGAGCCATGGCCGCTGAGCCTGCGCATCCGGAGCCTGTTCTCCACAACGGGAGAGGCCGCAGCAGTGAGAGGCCTGCGTACCGCAAAAAAAAAAAAAAAAAAAAAAAAAAAAAAAAGAAAACAAAGAAACACCCCTCTAATACTGTAATACTTCCTTCCACCCCCTCAAATGATAACCTTGATCCCTATTTTGCTGAGAAAATTCAAACACTCCAAAGAGAAGCTCCATCCAGTCCCAACACAGGTTCAACAACCTCCCCGCTGCTCGTACCACACTCTCTGCCTTCTCTCCTGCCGCCGCTTCTGGAGGAAGTGCCCGGACCCCCAGCCAAGGCGGATCCCTCCCCTCCACTCCAGACCCCAGTCTGTTTTACCTACACCAGGACATTACCGGCAACTGCCCCTCTCTTCTACCTCATCCAATTTCCCCACCCTACTAGTCATTCACATCATCATAAAACATGCTGTACTACCGCCCATCTTAAAAACACCAGCTCTTTTTTTTTTATTGAAACATAGTTGATTTACAATATTGTGCTAATTTCTGCTGTCCAGCAAACTGACTCAGTTATACAGATATACACTTTTTTAAAAAAATATTCTTTCCCATTATGGTTTATTCCAGGAGATTGGATATCGTTCCCTGTGCTCTACAGTAGGACCTTGTTGTTGACCCATTCTAAATGTAGGAGTTTGCATCTGTCAACCCCAAACTCCCAATCCATCCCTCTCCCTGCCCCCCCCTCCTTGGCAACCACAAGTCTGTCCTCCATGTCTGTGAGTTTGTCTCTGAAAAACACCAGCTCTTAACCCAACAGCCTCCTCCAGCTTTGCCCATCTCCTTGCCTTTACTTGGAGCAAACTCTCAGAAGATTTCTCTCTGGTGAACCCATTCCAGGCTAAGCTGTCAATTACAACCTCACTTCAGCACCAAGGCAAGCTCTTGGCTTTGATAAGACCTCCACCATGTTAACTCCACAGGCCAACCTCGATCTTATATTACTCCAGTTATCAACGGCAACTGGCAAAGCCGATCATGTCCACCATCTTTTTTTTTAAAATATATAAATTTATTTTATTTACTTTATTTTTGGCTGTGCTGGGTCTTCGTTGCTGCGTGCGGGCTTTCCCTAGTTGCGGTGAGCGGGGGCTACTCTTGGTAGCGGCGCGCGGGCTTCTCATTGCAGTGGCTTCTCTTGTTGCGGAGCACGGGCTCTAGGGCGTGCAGGCTCCATAGTTGTGGCACGTGGGCTCAGTAGTTGTGGCGCACGGGCTTAGTTGCTCCGCGGCATGTGGGATCTTCCCAGACCAGGGCTCGAACCCGTGTCCCCTGTATTGGCAGGCAGGTTCTTAGCCAGTGCAACACCAGGGAAGCCCACGTCCACCGTCTTGAGACAGTTAATTCAGGAGGTTTCTGAACCACCTCTCAGTTCACCCCATGACTGGCAGCTCCTTCTCAGTCTCCCGTGTTGGTTTTTCCTCCTCGTAATGACTGTTAAAACACTGGGAGCCTTGGGGCTCAGGCTCTGGACCTCTTTGCTCTTTACACTCACGCCCTGGATACACATGACTAGCAGTCATTCTATACACAGCTTGTGTCTCCAGCCAAGAGCCCCGTCCTGCCTCCTGGAGAGCCGTCTGCCCGATGAACACCCTCCTGCTGAGTGGGGAGAGAGGTGGGCTCCTGGGCCGGGCAGCTGGTGCTCGCCAAGTGGAGTGACCCTGAAGCTCTGTTCTCACCCAGACACTCCAGGGACAGAGCCAGTGGCAGGAGCTGAGCTCTGCTGGAGTCAAGAGATGAGACGACCACTCCTGGGGTCAAGGAAACCTCCCCAGCTGCACATGCACAGGAAGGCTCCTTGGGGGTCACAAAGGGAGGGGCGCCACCCGATAATCAGTGTGGACACACCCCAATAGGCTTCTGCGGTGGGATCCATCTTAGCAAAAAGTTGCGCACGCATGTTGGGGAGGGCCCTAGGGCAGGGCAGGTGTGCAAAAAGAAACCAGATAATTGGCCAAAGGTAAACAAAACCCGGAAGGACTGTCCTATGGAAGTGATTCAAATCAACTGGTTACTGAGCTCCTCATTAGGGAGGACGCTCACACCCTTTCTCTCTGGGTGTGTACTTCTGCCTTGCTTCTGACTTAAATAAAGAAACTAACTGCTTCTCTGTGTGCTCTCCCACTTAGTGTCCTGTGTCTCTAATAGTAAACTTTGTACCTGTTTTACAGTTTTTGCCTCTTTGAAACATTCTTGCTTTCAAATGGGGGAAAGAGCCAGGGCCACTCTGCTTCTAGCCTCTAGCCCCTGGTGGACCAGCGGCTAGGATTCCTGGTTTTTATCCAGGCTACCCAGGTCCAATTCCTGGGCAGGGAACTAAATCTCTCTTCAGGACCGCCCACGGCTGTCTCCCCGAGATCACCCTTGGCTGCCCGAGGGCAGCTTCCCCCTTTACCATCCCCACGCTGCCCCCTCTCTCAGGTGTTCCACCTCCAGGGGTCCCCGTTTTGCACTTGCCTACTTCATTCTTCCAGGTGCTCAGCTATGAGGCCACGTCACCTCTGACTTCTTTCCTTCTCTCCATCCCACATCCGATTCACCGGCAAGTTCTATCAGCCTTTCCCCGCCTTCAAATAAATAACCAGCGAGCTAGTACTTCTCATCATTGCTGCCGCTGCCCAGCACCGTCTCCTCCTGCTTTGGTTACTGAAAATGCCTCTGAGTTGTCTTCTGGGCTCCCCTTTCACCTCCTGGTAGCAGTGATTCTTCTAAAAGATTGACCAGATCCTGTAGCTCTTCTGCTTAAAACACACCAGTGGCTTCCAGTGTCATTGAGAATATATACTCGATATATACACATGATGGAGTGAGAGTAAAAAGGCAAATGATGACTTGATGTTAGCATACGATCAGTTTTGACCTTGCAAACTCCTTTAAAGGGTCTTGAGGACCCCCAGATGGGGTCCCTGGGCTACCATTTTAAGACCTGCTGCTGGTAAGTGGATGGTTTTCTAACTTTTTGGTAGCAGGAATGTGTTCTCAAATAATATCTTTTACCAAGCTCCAATGTATAGACAGATAGAGCTGTTTGGATTAAAGTGTATCTGTGCTGGGAGCCCTGAATTCCTTTTCTCTCTCATTCCTTGAGAATAAGGACCAAACTCTTGTTCTTGTCACATTCTTTGACCTCACAGTGGCCTCCCTGCTGTGCCGAGAGCCTGCTTCTCCCTGGGCGGGTCCCCCTGTCCGGAGCCCTTTTCCCTTCAATTTCGGCCCATCCTTCAGGTCTCTGGGGCCACCTGCACACCCTCCACCCCCTCCCTCTTATCACCATCTAAATTCGCCCCCATCCTTTTGTTCACTGATGGTCTCTCCGCACCAGAATACAAACTTCACGAGGACACGGATTGTATTTTATTCCCTGTTGGACCCAGGGCAAGTAACAGACACTATAAATAGGGGTTGACGGACTTAGTGAATAATAAAAAGAAGATCATGCTTTGTCTTGACTGGAACATGTTCCTTTGACTTCCTGCAGCGAAGGTATTATTGATAAGTTACATTATCCGCACGTGCTGAGACCATGAGCTCAGACCACCCGGAAGAGCTCTATGCTCTCCACGTCACCCTAAGACAGTCAACAGCACCGAAGGAAACCATGAAGAAATTCAATTTGCCTCCACACAACATCAAAATCGCATTTATGGTACGCAGAGTTACTTCTTAATTCAATAAACATTGATGGATATACAACTGTGAGCATGAACTAGCTAAAGAGGAAAAATCAGGCAGCTGGCGCCAGAAGGCATCTTGTAGGGCAGGCTGTCCACGTAACTGCATAGTGGGGAACTTGCCGTGAACTTCACTCCCCTCCGCCCACTTTTTTTGTTAATTTTAATTTTATTGGAGTCTAGTTGATTTACCATGTTGTGTTAGTTTCAGGTGGACAGCACAGTGATTCAGTTATACATATATTCATTCTTTTTTAGAGTCTTTTCTCATATAGGTTATCCCAGAATACTGAGTAGAGTTCCCTGTGCTCTACAGTAGGTCCTTGTTGTTTATGTGTCTTATATACAGTAGTGTGTGTATGTTCACCCCAAGCGCCTTATTTATCCCTCCCCCATTTCCCCTTTGATAACCATAAATTTGTCCCTCCCCCCCAAGTTTTTTAAAAGTTTAGACCAATCTAGAAAAGCTGAATGTGGAAAACAGAGGGACCATACAAATAATTATAGGTCTGCATTAATATAAAGAAAAGTCATTCTAGGCGTTACTCATAACCAACAGTGCACATTTGTAAGACGGCATAAACACAACTGGTGAAACCACTTAAGATGAACGCTCAGATCAGCCGTAGAGTAATGATCATTTTTTGCAATTAGTAACAGACCCTCAATCAAAGAAGAGATTTTCCCAGCATAAAGGAAAGTGGGGTAGGAAGAATAAAGGATGCAAAGAGCAGTATTCAGATCACTAGAAACTGAACAATGAAAGAATAAGCCACGTCATTTCTTTGACCCTCTATTTACAATAAGACCAAAAAAGAAAATAACCATTATCTGTTACATGTTTATGGTATTTTATGGCTTGAAAAATCACAGGAATGTACATTATTTCTTCTTCCACCCTGAGAAAATTTGTGTCATGGACAGAACAGTGTAACTACACACTTTTATAGGTTTTAGGTATGTTCATTTGTCTATTTTACAGAGAAAGAAACTGGAGGGTAAGACACTCTTCCAAAGAGGGTTCTCTGGTCAATAAAGTTTGGGAAATGCTGCACCCTGTATGGCCTGGCTCTACACCAGAGATGAACACTTGCGTATCACAGAACAGTTTTCCCAAGGTTTCTCAAGCTTGTCTGAACATAAAACACTCTTTTTTGGCTTAGAGCCTATTAATATCTTTGCATGTCACACAGATCCTTCTAGCCTGAAGCTTCTCCAACATCACTTCCTGACCTCAAAAGACTTTCCAAAACTGAAGCCCCAGTGGGTTTATGCTTTAACATGAAATCTTTATAAAAATGACAAGTATAAACTAGACCCGTGCCTGGTGTAAAGTGGATTCAATCACTGAGTGTGAGTTTCCTGGCTTCTCCGAAAGGACAGGGGCCCAGGGTGTTCTCAGGGGAGCCCTGGGCGAGATTAGTTTTGGATGGGATGAAAACGGCTTTCTCTGAAACAGCAACGGATGCCCAAGGGTGAGGATGCCCAGGAGCTTCGCAAAACCTGAGATGAAGTAGGACACACATGCCATTAAAATACACACGGCTCAATGTAGTCTGGATAACAGCTTGTGACGTGCTCCACAGCCTGGTGGGATTGTGGGTGGGGGCGTGGGTTAGATAAGAGAATGCTACAATAGAGCATGAATTCAAATCGCTGACAGTTTTCACAACTGAAAGAATAGATGTAGACACCTCGCGGGATGATTCGTGCTTATTAAATACGTGTGAAGTTATTGTGATTCATAAATGACTCTGTGAAACCCAGACGTGGCCTCCGCAGACATAACAGGATGCAGTGTAAAATGGCCTCATTATTAAAAGTCTCCTTAGATGCAAAATGATCTTGGACAGATACTCGGATGCGACCCTGAAGGACTCTGTTCCTCTTGATGAGTGCTAATGTTTGGGGTAAATTATTTCTTCGGCATTACGCAAATGGAAGTTCTGAACTCATTACGTATAAATTATTAAGTTACGAACACCACTGCTAATAAAACTGTGGCTACAGTAAGAAATGTGATTAAAATCACACGTGACTGTGACCTATTAAACAATAATGTATTAATTCATAAAGCTGTATGCAGCTTATCCAGTTACTGTAATTAAAATATGCTTCATCGCTAATTGCCGTACCCACCCTTAAATTTCCCCGAAACGGTTTGCAAATGATGGCTGAACGGCGGCTCTTGCAATTATAAGTCTTCGAATGCTGGTAACTAATACAAAAACCCTTGTAATAAAAACACTTGAGAGACTTCCCTGGTGGCGCAGTGGTTAAGAATCCGCCTGCCAATGCAGGGGATGTGGGTTCAAGCCCTGGTCCGGGAAGATCCCACATGCCGCGGAGCAGCTAAGCCCGTGCGCCGCAACTACTGAGCCTGTGCTCTAGAGCCCACGAGCCACAACTACTGAGCCTGCACTCTAGAGCCCATGAGCCACTACTGAGCCCGTGTGCTTAGAGCCCGTGCTCCGCAACAAGAGAAGCACTGCAATGAGAAGCCCACGCACCGCAGTGAAGAGTAGCCCCCGCTTGCCGCAACTAGAGAAAGCCCGCATGCAACAATGAAGACCCAATGCAGCCAAAAATAAATAAATAAATGTATAAAAAATAAACAGATAAAGAACACTTGATCTCTGTCCTAATGCAACCCTACTGATTAGTCATAGATTTATAGCTGGCAAATATTTTGGTAAAATTAATGTGTGTTTAAAGGCAGAAGAAAAATCCACGTGCAGGAATCGAAGGGAATAACAATGTTTCCCATATTTCTGCCAGATATTGACTGATACCGCAAAAAGATCCTTGATATGTCATTTGCTGACGGATGAGCGCAGGGTGAAGACTCAAGCATGGAATTTTATTGCTGGAGACATTTCTATCTGTAACCAAATCACCAGGGAAACACTTTGTCCAACAACTTCATTCTGCAGGGGCATCTGGTGACAATCCTGGCACCCTAAGAATTCGTTCAGGTTTTTCCTATTGCGTCTACCCGTCTGTGCCTGGGAATATTTACAGCGATACTGCAATAGATGCAGACACGCGGTTGAGTGCCTAGAAGCCACCTCGCCAGCTCACGTTTTATCTCACTGGTGAGTTCAAAATAAGCGCTCTCAAGCTGTGTGCTTTTCATACAAATGAGACGCTATATTTTAGGAAGGGTTCATATCAACCTCCCGCTTCATATGAATAGGAACTGATCTAGCATAGGACACCTGCAAAATTAGGGACCCAAGTTTCTTTACGAGCGCCCAACTTTTCTGCCTGAGTTGAACCAGGAAGTTAGGAAAATCATGAGAAAGGGAGAGAGGAGCGGGGGGTAAAGAGAGAGAGAGAGAGGGAAGGGGGAGAGGAAAGAGAACGAGAGGTGTGGGGGGAAGGGAGGGGAATGAGGAGCGAGGGGCGGGGGAGGGGCAAAACACACGGCTTGTTCGATTCTGGCCATCTTGAATTGTTTTATTTATCCATCTATCTACCTACCTACCTACCTGCCTATCCATCTATCCACCTACCTATTTATTTACTTTCTTACTTTATACTGGGGTATCGGTGATTAGCAATGTTGTGTTAAGTTTCAGGTGTACGGCACAGTGACTCAGTTGCGCGCGCGCGCGCACACACACACACACACACACACACACACACACACCCCTTCAATTTCAGACCTTTTGCATCTATTCCGCATCTGCGTGGGAACACAAGCCCTGAAACCACCCTTGACACGTCACTAGCCCTCACGCCCAGTCATCCCAGCAGCACTGCCAAGTTCTCAGCCCTGAGTAACCTTCTCAACCTCGGCATCAATCCCCTGGTCCAGGCTACCATGTCTCTCACCCGGGCCCCCGACGGCCCCGCCGCGTGTCTCTCTGCTTCGACTGGCTCCTTTCCCCCGTTCTACACGTGGAACCTGAAGCAATCTTTTCCCAAAGCAATTCTGATCACACCACTGCCCTTTCACACTTGGCATTTCCCTTTGCTCTGGGATAAAAATCCTCAAGGTGGGGCTTCCCTGGTGGCGCAGTGGTTGAGAGTCAGCCTGCTGATGCAGGGGACGTGGGTTCGTGCCCCGGTCTGGGAGACCGCGGAGAGGCTGGGCCCATGAGCCATGGCCACTGAGCCTGTGCATCCACAGCCTGTGCTCCGCAGCGGGAGAGGCCACAGCAGTGAGAGGCCCGCATAAAAATCCTCAAGGTGGGCTAGCAGGTAGCACGAGGCAGCCCCCCTCCCAGCACTCTGACTTCACCCGGGACCCCTCTCCTGGCTCCAAGCACAGTCAATTTCTCCAGTGGGCTGTGCTCTCTGAGGCCACAGGGGTTTTGCACGTGTGGCTTTCTCTGCCAGGAACATCCTTCCAGGACTCCACTTACCCTTCACCCTCCTCGTCCGTTCACCTGGTGGGTGCTGCTGTTCAGCTGTCACGTGTCCTGGTACAAACTCGGACAGCACAGTGTGCGCTTCCTTTTCCCACACTCACGACTGGGTGTGGTACGCCTCTGTTGACAAGCCCACGTGATCAGGGTGTGACTCCCCTACTGCACTGTGCAGGTCATGTGCACAGGGGACACGGCTAACTTCAGGCACCTCTGAATCCCTTAGCCGATGGCCCATCACGAATGTAAAACAGGTGCTCCAGCAGTGCAGAGGCAGGAACGGAGCTCAACAAGGGGTCCTCTCCCTGCGTTAATACTAGGCAGAAAGACGTCTCATGTCCTTCCCACTTCAGCACCACACAAGTCAGGGCTCTGCAGAGCTACACAAGGAGGCACTTCACAGGACAACCTTCCACCTACTGATTGTTTATCCTATCAGATAGAATTTAAAAAGGTCACACACACACACACACACACACACACACACACACACACAGTCCTAAACATGGCAGTGGTGGTTGCACATCTGTATTAGAATAATCAGAGTGAGGACTTGGGTGTGCCGATGAGTGGACCTGGCTCTCAAGGCAGAGACCACTAACATGCCCCCCATGGCAGAGGGCCAGGGGGTCCCCAGCCCAGCAGAGGGGCTTCCTGTAAGCTGACTGCCTCTACAAATCCCACAAGAGTCCTAGGTGATTCCTTTCAGCTCTAACGGCCTAAGACGCAGCTCTCTTATAAACTTGGCATTCTTGTTTCCCACAATGGAGCCCACACGTCCTGCTCTTGATTTTTCGTGGACAGGGAAACAGGGATGGAACTGATCTTGGACAGCAGGCTGGCTGGAGTCTAATTC
Source organism: Pseudorca crassidens (assembly GCF_039906515.1). Lineage (NCBI taxonomy): Eukaryota > Metazoa > Chordata > Mammalia > Artiodactyla > Delphinidae > Pseudorca > Pseudorca crassidens. Next base: position 193,121,438 of record NC_090296.1, read on the forward strand.
TGTCTTCCTCTGTCACCTAACACATTACCTGGTGATAGAGAAGAACATTACTATATTCACTTTCTCTGATAAGGTTACTGAGAAGCAATCAGATGGGACCGGCAAAGTCCGGCAGGTAGGGGACAAGGGGAAGAAGCAAGGGACAAGGACATAGATGGTCTGGAAAACCCAGGCCTGAATAATCCAGAGGAGCTGTAAGATAGCAAAGCACTGCTCTGAGAAGATGCACAGAGGGCATCTTAAAGGTAAAACTGCCCAAAGACAGCCTTCGACTGTGGGCTCTGGTGAGCGATAGAAACCTACCACCAGCTATAGAATCTGGGTCTCTAACTTTCTTCCATCATAGATTTTTCAGACTGTCTGCTGTGTGCTGAGCCAATCTCCTTTGACTTAGATTTTCTGGCCATTAATTATATCCAGAATGGCACGTTTTCATATGGTAAATAAACAAAGAAACATCATTCTTGGCTTTGGAGGAATATCAGTGTAATGTAAGACCATTATTCTTGAAACCCAAGCTGTAACGTTCTTTTCTCTTCATGCAGATATTCTCTTAAAGGACCCTGACATAATTTATTATGTAAAAGCACTAATCTTAAACCTATTTCCAAAAGACTGATCACCATACAGAACAAAACCCTTGCGGATTCTCCATTTTGAATTTATATATGACTCTTCGCTAGGCTTGAGATTTCAAATGTTTATGCTTTTCTGTGCTTTTGAAAAGTCAGGTTTACTGGGATATAAGTTATGCACAGTAGAATCCCATGCTTGTTCTTTAAACAATAAGCCCAAAGAAAAATGTATCGGTACGTTAAAATCAAAGCACTAATTCTAAGAGATGAAATGGTAAAAAGAACTTTTTGATCAGTGCATGCGTTCAATGCTTAATTTACTCAGGAGACCAAAAAAAGTGATGAGTATTTTCATTATGAAGGGATTTATACAACGGGATGGCTATACAGAGATACAACCATGGAGGATCATTAAGAATCAAGATAGAGTGTGAGAAGTGAGTCCAATAATGCCTGACCATGTGGATCATATAGATTTGTCTGGACAATGTCAAACACATAACAGTGATTTATAGGAAAGGATAACAGGTGTGATCTGTTACTGAGAAGAGAAATACCACGATTGCCTTAAAAATGATGGCTACCTATTACTTCAGAGTAGATTTCTAGTGGACACTTGAAGTATCCTCAGGATGTGAATAAAGCTCATTCATTAAAGAATTCATTAAATAAGTTAGCTTAGTACTTTATGGACCGAAGTTGCATGTATGATAAAAAATGAATGACTAAAAAATATATTATATGAATTCTATATTATATAAAACACTAGGCTAGAAGCAAGTATACGGTGAACCCTTGTTACCTCACTCCACCTCCTTCCAAGAATTATAACAAACTTCTGTATCAGGGTTCATTCCCACCCAAATAACATAAACGTGATCAATATGTAAAATGATCCACAGTTACTCATCTTCGGACAACCTGTATTAACCATGTGACTCTGGAAAAGTTACCTAACTTCTCTGTGCCTCAGCTTCCAAATCTAGTAACAGAGATAATAAGAGCACGTGCCTTCCACGGCTGTCCGTAGGCTAACCTAGAAAACACAAGCATAGCTCTCTCCTTCCACCCCCAGCAGTGCCTGGTACAGCCCAGCCCTCAATAAATATAAGCTACGGTGATTATTATCGACAGCTTACCACCACACACCTGGATGCAGGTGACTGACAAATTATACAGGAAGTTCATGCTTTCAGAGTGAGTTATCACCACGACCAAAATGTTTCTGGATAGTCTGAGGGATCTGAATTTAAACACTCCTTCTTCCCACTAAGAAGATTTAACCACAAAGACAGTAATTGTAGGCGCCATGATTGGTGTGTCCCATGTGCCAGGGGCTCTGCCCTGTGCTCTCCATACAGTCTCTTATTTATCCCTCACAGCAGCCTTGGGATGCAAGTAGATGTACTTTTTTTTACATGTTACAAAAGAGATGTAAGAGAAGTTAAAGGACGACTCAAGGTCATACACCTAAAAAATGGTGCTAAAATCAAAACCAGACTCTCTGTGTCTCCGAGTGGAATTAACTGTCACTCGGAGTGCAAAGTTCCAATGTGTGCGTGCTGCGTGGGTCTGCCGAAAGAAGAGAGGGAGAAGGAATATTTACGGTGAACTGCAGAGTGATATTCATAGCACTAGGAATGAAAGTTTTCCCAGTGCAATTAATAAAAGTGATTTTTAAAGCAAAAAATACATGTTACGATATGTTAAATCCATTTAAGAAACCACTGGTACAAATAACTGAGCTTTAATTATTTCGTGGCATTCCTGCAATTCCTCCAGCACATCAGAAAACCCTTTGCTCCTGATCTAATCTTACCTATAGAAAAATAAAATCAAAGACACTGGGGGGACAATTTTAATAGCTCTGATTTGCCAGTACCCTTTTTTTAGGAGTAAAAACAAATCAGTGCTGTTGGAAAGGTTCCAGAAGTTTCAAGATACAAAGCTATTTTTCCTTAAGGCATCAAGCAAGCGTCACAACCAATGAGAAAAAATTCGTTTTATATGGCTTTTGAGAATATCATGTACAGGCTGGAAATTCAGTGCAGGCAGACCTCGTTTTAGTGCACTGTCCTGTATTGCTCGTGGCAGATACTGGATTTTTTTACAAACAGAAAGACTGTGGTAACCCCTCATTGTCAGATGATGGTTAGCGTTTTGTAGCAATAAAAAAATTTTAAATTAAGTTATGCACAGTTTTTAAGACAAAAGGTACTATACACTTAATAGACTACAGTATAGTATAAACATAACTTTTGGGCTTCCCTGGTGGCGCAGTGGCTGAGAGTCCGCCTGCCGATGCAGGGGACACGGGTTCGTGCCCCGGTCCGGGAGGATCCCACATGCCGCAGAGCGGCTGGGCCCGTGAGCCATGGCCGCTGAGCCTGCGCGTCCGGAGCCTGTGCTCCGCAACGGGAGAGGCCACAAGAGTGAGAGGCCCGCGTACCACAAAAAAAACAAAACAAAACAAAAACATAACTTTTATTTTCACTGGGAGATCAAAAAACTGGTGGGACTCACTTTACTGTGATAGTCACTTTACTGTGGTGGTCTGGAACCGAACCTGCAATATCTCCAAGGTGTGCCTGTAAATATAAGTAAGGATCTGAGCCAGTCAAGGATGCTGAAAGTCACTTCTCCCGGACACCTTTTAGAGACCACCTTGGAGAGTCTTTGAGAGGCAGAATCGCTCTAGGTGAGATTTAGCACAGAAAGTGGTTTTATGTGCCTGCTTCACAGAAGCTGATCTTTTCCTCCAAAATCATCATAAAAGCTATCAGAAAAAGAAAGAATACTGAAAACAAACAAACAAAACCACCTGAAAGTCCAAATGGCACTGTGTTTTCTGAAAGAAAAAAAATGTTCACGTATGCAAAGGACCTAGGGAAGTCATTTCATATGTCCTAAATTAAAGATTACAAATCACATTTTTTTCCAAAAGGAATTTTTTTCCCCCAGGTATCAACCTGGCACTAAAAGCGATTCTCATGTGCGTTCCAAAGCAACAACAAAAACAACAACAAAATATGTTAAACCCTGGCCTAAACCATCTGAACTGTCAAGAACGAAGACCCACAGTGCCCAGTGATCGCTTTTAGAACAGTCAGGAGCCAAGTCTTTCCATCCTTATATCCCCCTTCTTGGTTCAATGCCTAAGACATAATTGTTCACAGAGAAAACAATACCACCTCCGTGACTTTGTTCCCCTGATCCATCCCCTTCTCTCTAGCAATCCTGAACCCTTCCTCCCTTACAATCCCAATGTTCTTTGCCCAGAGACTGTGCTTCCTATACGTGTGATCATGTTTTTTTTTTCCTTCCTTCTACTCTGTAGGTCACTGAGGCAGGGCCCAAAGATCTTTCCAGCTTCAGGGCTCAGTATAGACACGGCACGTGTTAGTAGATACTTCTGGGTCCTAGTTTCATCAGGGTCCACGGTAGTGACCATCGATCTGTAAGATGCTGTAACTAACAATATTAAAGCAGGAGATTAAGCACACGAAAGGAGCATCACAGCCATCAGGGAAATGCAAATCCATACCACAGTGAGATGGTATTTCACACCCGCTAGGACGGCTATCATCAGACAGACAGATAACAACATGCGCTGAGCAGGACGTGGAGACGCTGAGATCCTCAGATGCTGCTGATGGGAATAAAATAGGGTGCAGGAGCTTTGGAGGACAGTCTGGCAGTTCCTCAAATGGTTAAAAGCAATTCTACTCCTAGGTATATACCCAAGAGAATGGAAACTGTGTCTGCACAAAAACGTGCACACTAGTGTTCACAGCAGCATTATTCAGAGCCCAAAAAGTGGAAACAACATAAACACCTATCAACTGATGAATGGGTAAATAAAATGGGGTTTAAGCATACAATGGGATAGTGTTTAGCCATAAAAAGAAATGAATTACTAATAACATGGTATACAACATGGACCTTGAAAACATTATGCTGAAGTGAAAGAAGTCAGCCACAAAGGACCACATACTATATGATTCCATTTATATCAAATGTCCAGAGCAGGCAAATGTCTAGAGACATAAAGAAGATTAGTGGTTGCCTGGGCTGAGGAAAGGGGTGAGGATGTGAGTTTTCTTTTTGGGGTAGTGAAAACGTTCTACAATCGTTTGTGATGATGGATGCCATCACCATGAATATACTACAAGTCACAGACTTGTACAGTCTGAGCGGGTGGATTGTAGGGTGGGTGAATTTTATCTCAATAAAGCCATTAAAAAACCCTACCAATACATGGGATCCCTGGACTATTCTTTGACCTGCACGTAAGGAGGAACTGGAATGGTCAGTCCACTATGTGCTTATATCAGAATGAAGTCTCTCTGAATCACTTTTTTCTTTAGTCCCTCGAAGACTGATCATTTTGGGGAAACTAAGGCAGTTTAAAGACCATCAAATCAATCAAGGTCAGCTACTCTGATGTCTCAGATGCTCACTAATTTGCTGACTTTCTGGCTATACTGCTTATTACTTTTCTCCCTCCTACTGCCCATGAAGATATGTCAAAGCTTGTTACGAGCCTCCAACTTAGAGACACTTATAGGAGTCGAAGATGAAATCTCCAATTAGTCAAGTTTCTAATTTGTCTGAGGAAGCAAGAAAGAAATAGTACTGCAGCAAGGCGAGTTATCCAGATGGCTAAAACAAACAAAATTTCTTTTTTCTTTCTTTTTTTGTTTTTTGTGAAATGAAGTAGGAAATTCAATGATGTGCTCTCATACCTAAAAGTGATGGCTTACAAAGAATTACATGTATTTGGAATATACACAGAAGATTTAGAACAAGTTTCTATAATTCATAGTCTATTGCTGAGAAGCAAGATACTGTTTTTTAATTGCTAGTTTTGTTTAACTATTTAAAAATGGGAAACAGTGGGGTGAAAAATGTTAAATTTGCCCAAGTCACTAAGTATAAAAGCGGGTTGAGAGTCCGCCTGCCGACGCAGGGGACACGGGTTCGTGCCCCGGTCCGGGAAGATCCCACATGCCGCGGAGCGGCTGGGCCCGTGAGCCATGGCCGCTGAGCCTGCGGGTCCGGAGCCTGTGCTCCGCAACAGGAGAGGCCACAACAGTGAGAGGCCCGCGAACCGCAAAAAAAAAAAAAAAAAAAAGAGCAGTAGTTATGGCAGATGACTTTTAGATTTATTTACAAAGAAAGACTTTTCTATTGTATATTCATTTTCCTCTTTCCACTAAATATCCTTTAAAATAAGATTCTGCTCTGAGACTTTTAAATAGTTAAGGGAAATCCCCTTAAACATTTCTTCAAAAAATACCATGAGAACCTCATGAACTTGCTTAATCAAAGATTTAAACAATCTCATCTTTATCTGAACCATCCATGTAGCTTTAACTTAAAAAGGTTTTCACTCAAATTTATTCATAAACAAGACAAATACCCTACCAAAATTACAGATTACAATTGGCCCCTGTGAATCACAAAGACAGAATATTCAGCATGTGTAAAAACTGGGAATTAAATTACGCTCCTTCTTGGAGATATCCATCTTATTTCTTCAATATCCAAACAACTGGGATAACTGATGTATCCAAATCAATTAACAAAATTAAAAAGGATGAAAAAGAAAAAGCGCATTCAAAGGAGAGAATCTTACCAGTACTTAAAAACAAATACTGTCCCTGAAAGAACCCTCGACATAGCTTTGTAAATCCTGAGAGGTACTTAAAATCAGAGCTAATAAAAGAAGAAAAACTAAACAAAACTTTTAACTTTCCTCCATGGGAGAGGCACAAAAATAAAGAAAACTAAATCAAAGGCTTTGTAAGCACTATCTTGCAAATCAGGATAGGGAAAAATGCCAAACAGAATGATCATCTCCTGTCTTCCCTATGAAGTTCTTTACAGGCAAGTGAGCTTTGCTGTGGGGCAGATGAACATGAATTCAGTATGAAAATCCTCTACAGGAAAAAATGCAACTACTCTCTTCACAAATCATTAATATTTGACTCACATCCCAAGTTCACTGAAAATCATTCCTTAATCTTGATTGAGACAACATTTTAAGAGACATAAGCACATTTCCTGGAAAAAACAAACAAACCCTTTCACACACAGTGGTAAAGTAAATTCCCAACTCAAAACCTTTTAGAGGATTTAACACTATTTTAGGTCTTCTGTTTAAAAAACCAAACAAGACACACCCTTGCAATTTTAAACTCTTCAAATTCCACTCTCTCCAAAGGATGAATCAGGACCAGGCACTTCTCATCACGGAATACACACTTGCAGAGCGCTTTGCAAAATTACACATATGCAATTATCTCATTAATTTTAACAATAATTAATTTGCTCCTTCCCTCAGGCTCCAACCATAATAGTGGAGTAACATGAATACAAAACTAAATTAAAACATGCAGGCATGGCCATTCTGTAAAAGCAAAGACCATCTCTTTAGCTCATTGTGGTTATTTTTCAAATTCCCTATATTTGCAGATACGTCGTAAGGCTGACAGGGATACAAGCAAGCTCATAGCTTCATTAATCGCCTTTGTGTTACAGTACAGGTTTAAATGAAGACTGCATAGTAGCACCGCTAAGCAGGATTTCTTTTTTAACATCTTTATTGGAGTATAATTGCTTTACAATGGTGTGTTAGTTTCTGCTTTATAACAAAGTGAATCAGCTATACATATACATATATCCCCATATCCCCTCCCTCTTGCATCACTAAGCAGGATTTTAACAACACTTTTCTTCCTACTCAAAACACTGCTGACCTATTGTCAATATTTATCAAACAGGGCACGTAGCTGGTGCTTGCTAAGTATTTATTACTGTTACTGATAAAGATAATGATAAGGATATCTTTTGAGAAGAGGCTCTTACAAGAAGACAGGTACATTAAAGAAAGGCACAAGGGCAAGAACAGACTTTAACAATAAGGGGTCCTGAAAAACTTATGTTTTTAATCTGAAAAGAGAGCAGTGAATTTTTCGTAACATATATTTCATTCATGCTTTTAATATTTATAACTGACACATACAATTTACTAACAAAAATGTGGACTATGGAATTTATTTAGATATGATTTACTCTGATCATCTTTATTAGATAAATTAATTTTTTACTGTCACATATCCAAGACAATCTTCTGCACATGAATTTTTACTACGAAATAGTTTAAAAATTTAAACACTATATGCATTAAAGTTTTTATACTGAGCTATCATGTTTCATGTATTTATAAAACTTTTCAAGCTTATGTCAAGCAACGCATATATGATTGAATCAGTGATCTGAAGTAATCTCTTTATTCTTTTCTTTCTAGGTTAAAGGTGTTCTGTGTTTAACGATGAAACATTCATTTATTTTGCCAACTTTTCATCTAAAATTTATTCAAGGAAGAGTCAGTTCAAATTTACATTATTTGCAGGGAAAATGCCAAACACTCACCCTTCAAGATTATGTTTTTTTACCTTCCTTTAGCATAAGCGCATAAATTCTCAGTGTCACTGCTGCTCAGTTTCCCTGCTATTTTTATTTTCTACTGACAGAATATTCAAAGCTGACGAATGTTGTAGAAGAGACACAGTTATTAAAAGCTTCAATTTACAGCAAATAGTGACAGTTTGCTTTTTCTGCTCGTAAAGTAACATCGAAGAGGTGTAAATACACAGGGAAGGTGGAACAAACATACTTCAGATACTTTTTTAAACAGTTCCACTAAGCAATGCTCCTTTGAAATATTACTCCAAAGATATTAGGTTCAGGTATCACAGAATAAAAACAATGATGGCTGGCAACTTTCAACAGTACTTTAAAAACTTTACTTATGGGTATCTTCTACCTGTAAGGAAGGCTTTTAAAAAGTCACAGAGAGTCGACTTAAAACAGAAGATGGAGAGTTGCAAAGTAACCAAGAATCATCTATTTGCAAGAGGGGAAAAAAAAATAAGGAGAAAATGAGCAAAATATTTCCACGGCACAAGGATGGCTGGCGTGCCATTGAGCTGAATTTCCTACCGTTGACAATAACCCAGACTTTTACTACATTTGACTCAATTTTTTGAGGGGGAGAAAGCATTTATGTACATAAACACTACAGAAATTCTGAGCGATGGCTGGAGTCAGACAATGTAAGCTAATTTCAGAGACAACAGTAAAGCGTATCTGATACGGAACCCTTAAATAACCTTTTTTGTGAGACTGGCTCACAGTGGTGCCAAACCATAAAATATATTGCCAGTAGCACTTAGAAATGGGAAGAGAGACATGAGAAGAAGAAAAAAGAAAAACCCACAGGAGAGTTCATATAGAAAAAGCAAGCAAACTTTCTCCAGTTCAAAAAGCATGTCGTCAGCAAAAGGATCTAATTCAGAAATGCTGCTCTGAAGCTCTGGAAGGACCCTGACAACATGAAGAGCTGATTCACACACCCTCAGGCAAGAAAACCAAATAAGAATCTGGAGAACGGAACCATATCCAAAAGTAGAGGAGCTTTTGCCAAACTTTGCCGGGTGATGGGAATGTTCTGTATCTTGACTGGGGAGCAGGTTACATGGATATATAATCATTTGTCAAAACTCAGGGAACTAAGAAGACTCAGGGTCTGTGCATTACATGTAAGTTACTACAACGGAAACAGTCATAACTGTGTGCCAAGCCTATGCTCGTTTTAAGGTATTAGATGCAAAATTGAACCTTCTGTTAATAATTTTTAAGAAAATTTTCTTAATAGAAAAATATAAAAGGGAGAGCTAAGGAAATCTAGGGAGAAAATAGGAAAGGAGCGGAGAAACAAACCATTGAACTTTGAGTCACCACTGGAAAAAAAAATATCTTTCCAAAGCCTCAAAGAGTATTCCTGGGGGAAGTGAAAAAAAGGAAGGAATAACGCCTCATATTTGCATAGCTCTTGACATATATTATCTACATTTGATAAACAAGCTATTTGTGTTAGAGTTGGCTCTTCACAATACCCCCATTTTAAAGTTGATGAAATATACAAAGTTTGGTGATGTGCCCAAGGATACACAATTAGGAGACAGCCAGGATACAAACAGATCTCTAAGACTCCCACACACAATTCATCTCATAAAACTATACTCCATGTGCATCTTGTGTGTGTGGTGTACGAAACATAAAAAGTAAAGCCCCTGTTAGCTTCGTACACTAGTGATGGGGCTGCCTGCCTTGCCTCCACCCTGCACGGATGAGTATCAATGTGATGGAAACTAACTAATAAGCACGTGCACTAAAACAACCAAGAATTTATTCATTCATTCATTGGTTTAAAAATCTGCAACAAGGTACACCTGGGTAGGCAAGTTTATATCGGCTAAATTCTCACGACAGGGCTCTTTGACTAGAAATAGAGTACAATTTTATTATCTTAGTACAATTTTCATTATGATTTGGTTGAAGTTAGTTGTACTTGATTTCAGAAGAGCAGGAAAAAGGTAAGGCCAGACGCAAGACTGCATTTTCTGTGCATTAATTACTGGGATGTGCTTTTTGAAAAATCTTATAAAAAGTGCAGGAGAATGGTACTCTCAAAGGGGTTTCATAGAAGTTCATGGAGGCCTAAATGTGACACCAGAGCTAATGGTTGCCTTGGGTGGTCCTGGAAGCTGCACTCTCACTTCGACCCCTGGATTCCTGAACACATAAGCAAGATTCTGTATAAAAGTGCCTTTTTTGGGCTTCCCTAGTGACGCAGTGGTTAAGAATCCACCTGCCAATGCAGGGGATACGGGTTCAAGCCCTGGTCTGGCAAGATCCCACATGCTGCAGAGCAACTAAGCCCGTGCGCCACAACTACTGAACCTGCGCTCTAGAGCCCGCGAGCCACAACTACTGAGCCCACGTGCCACAACTACTGAAGCCTGCGTGCCTAGAGCCCGTGCTCCACTCCGCAACAAGAGAAGCCACTGCAAAGAGAAGCCTGCACACAGCAACGAGAAGCCTGCACACAGCAACAAAGACCCAATGCAGCCAAAAAAAAAAAAAAAAAGTGCCTTTTTTCCAGAAACACTCCAGTAACTCCAACTGCCTAGCCTAAGAGGGTCACCGTGACCTCGAAGCACAAATGGTTTGCCATACTGGGCTCACTGGGCTTACTCCCAACTTAGACAGACAGACAGACAGACCACACACACACACAAATGAAGGAAATGAGTTAGCGTGCATGTTAAAATCATAAATCACTGAAACAACTCACATGTACCTTTTCCTTCCTAAACAGAAAAATGCATTTTGCATTATTCAATAAGATATGCAAAGTGCAATCGAATGCCTAGTCAGTGGATATTTAAGGATTTAACAGAGGTGTGAACCATCTGTTTCAATTCAATTCTGACAATCCTTCAAATTTTCTCTCAAATGAAATTTGTATCTTCTTTCACAATGAGAAATGGAAGACCAGAAATGGGCAATAAATGCCAAACCAGAGCGAAGATATAACCACCACCAAAAAAATAAAGGACAGAAGAGTGTGGTGCTTCAGGGTATGGGCTCAAAACCCACAGACGAGCCTACCATGTGAGAAAACTACTATTAATGATTAAGGTGTATCCTTCAAAGCGTTGTAGACCACAGGTATACAGTCTGCTTTTTAAACTTATAATATGTTATGAAAATTCTCCAAAGTCATTAGTCTACAACTTTCAATGGCTGTTTAGCATTCGATCATATGGCTGCATGACTACTGACTCAATCATATATCTGTTATTTCCAATCGTTGCTATTATCAATGAAGTCAACTTTTTGTTTGCTTACTTGTTAAGAGGATTATTACTTCATATACGACATAAAGTGAACACTAGCTAAAGAATTCCATTTCCTTTAAGGTTTTAGCCAGTGGCTGTAGGGTGGGGTCTTTATGAAATCAATGCGTCTGAACAAGTCATTTCTTGGTAACTTCAGGCTTCCTTCCCATCATGAATCCTTGAGCAACCAAGTGCAAAGCATACGCCCAATCAGGCTTGAATTAACAGAGTTTAAAACTGGAGTGAGTTACCTGACCTCAACAACTGCTTTATCGTGTACTTACATCGACACTACATAATACAAAAAGGAAAGTAGCTTTAACCAAAGCCAGAAATTTCACTCTGGGTTTTTAAGAAAATTTTTTGGAAATATGTTGTTTAATACAAGGAAAACGTCCTTATTTCTTGTGCTATTGAATCAATGAAATGAGCAATCAGCACAAACACAATGAGACAGACGTCTTAGTAGCTGTGAATAATGTTTTCCAGCACCATACAATCAGAAAAAAAAAAGCACACAGATAAATAATGTTTCAAGGAAAAAACACCCTTCACTTTACATCCTGGAAATATGCAAATACAATACAGCTTCATACACTTGGAAAACTGGTTCTTTACTCTGCAGAGATCTTTCTGTCCGTGTAACAAGCTGAAAACAAAATTTGAGTGACAAGTGCACACACTTAGCTGATGAGGAACACGGAACCCAGAAGTAACCACATTCATCTCTCATTGAGGCTATGTGACTTCCAGGCAGAAATACTGATTCAGACCTGGTCTCCTGCCACAAAGCTGGCCGTGGATTCAAATCTGAGCCGGGAAGTCTCTCCCCTGAATGGTAACTTTTAGCACTTCCTTCAGCTTATCGGGCTAATCAATGAACTATCTCAACTATCTAGTTTAATTCAAGCATTACGAATTTTTCGTAAACAGTCCGTTGGAGAATAAGAGTATGGACGTGCACCTCACTAGAGACCGAGAAAATTAGGCAACGTCATCCACATAGTTATTCTAGGTTAGGTTTTTAGCTTTGTGGGGTTTTCCCCCACATTTTAAAATAACATCATACATCTTTCATACTCAACAAAAAGAACAATCCTAGGTTAGATTTTATTCTTCTAACTTAGACTTTTGTGTTTGCTTGCATCAAAGGAGAGCTCAGGAAATTCTATTTTCCCGTTCCCACAATCTTCTTCAGCTGTCCTGAAGTCATCCCTACAGACGGCTCTCGTATCGTGGTCATCAAGTTCTGTAATCTTTCCCCACTATGACAAGGTGCGACCTGATCTTCTAAGATAAACTGGTGCTTATTAAGAAAAACAGAGTAACGTTTTTGTTAAATTTCTTTTCCCCTTATGTTTGATACAGTGCAGGAAAAGTTAGACTCTACTATTCTGCCTGGGTCTTTGAATGGAATGAGATTATAAGAACTTGAGAATCCCCGTGGCCCTGCATCCCTACCCACAAACAGTACTGTTCCAAATTTTAATTTGGCCAACGTGGTAGATATAAAATGGTATCACTGTGCTTTTAATTTGCAGTTCCCTGATTACTAACGAAGTTTAGCGTTTTTCACATTTCTTAACCATTCACGTTTTCTTTTCTTTGAAATGTTTATTCATCCCTTTTACCTATTTTTACTTTATCACATAATTGCTTTGTCTGTTTTAGATACTAATCCATCAGCGATACGCGCTGCAGATAACTTCTCCCAGTTGTGACTTGTCTTCCCAGTTTGTTAATGGTATCCTTTGGATAAATCCCTCCCCATTTTTTGTTTTTTTTTTTTGCATTCTGCATTGCTTTCGTTTTATGAAAAAGCTAATTTCAAATCTACATTAAACTAAGCTGAATACAAAGTCTTAATGAAGGAGGCCTGGTGGTCTCGTTTACAAAAACACATGACCACTGTCCTCTGGCCTTAAACCTTCAGGAAGGTCCTTTCAAACAGCTTCGTGTTCTCATGTTTTGCCACCAGAGCTCAGGAACAAGACTTGTGTCCACATCCACGTCGTACGATGTTCTTCAGCTACCACAGCATCGAGCCTCTTCAGCATCAGGTCATTCTTTAGTGAAGACAGCACTTCCACAAATTCTCCACCCCCTGGCTTTGGCCTGGGTCTGAAATTTTCAGCCTCATCTCCATTAACAGTTACTCTCACGATGTGTGTGCCCATTTGACAAGCCTGGATCTATCCATACAGCTGTAGAACATTCAGCAACATCATCTTTATAGCCATTTTATGCCTCCAGTTCCCAAGGAGCTTGGAGTCATAAAGATATTCTCTTATTTGTCTTTCTTTGTTTCTTCCTTTTTTTTGGGGGGGGGGGGTGGTTCATTGGACGCTTTATAGTTTTCATTTCCTTTTAAAGCTTTCTGTTTGTGATTTAAAGACCCAAATATTTAACCTATGTGGAATTAATTTTCTACATATGTCACAATCTGGTTTCATTTTTTTCTCCATATGTATAATCTTGTATCATTTATGGAATAGCTTATCCCCCCCCATTGATCTGCAACACTCCTCTTGTTATAAATGGAGTTTGCACATGTGCGTGGGACTGTGTGTGGGCTTTCTATCTTGTTGCGTTGGCCTCTTTGTCTACAGCTACACTAAGACCCTAATACCACACTGTCTTAATTACTGTAGCTTTATAGCAGACCTTGGTCTCTATAAGGCAAGACACCCCCTTCTCTCCTACTCTGATTCTTCCTCAGGAAGGACTTGGTTATTTTGGACCCTTCGCTCTTCTGAACAGCTGTAGAACTAGCTCGTCAATTTGAATTCACTTTTCCCTCTGGTTGCCTTTAATGTTTCCTCTTTGTCTTCGGTATCCTACAGTTCTACCACGATAAGTCTTAATATGTATTTATTTCTGTTGCTTGGTATACAGTGCGTTCTCTCGAGCACAGGATTCCAATCTTTCAACACTTCTGGAAAATTCTGTCTTTATACCTTAAACAAATTGACTCTCCACTATGGGGAAATAATTCTCCACAGGACGCTCATGTTTTGTGAGCAGAGGCACTGACAGCTTTGGTTCTGGGATGACTTTTCTAAGATGTCTGCATAGTGAACAACCTTAAAAGATAAAGTCGCCCCCTAGAGCAGAGGATAGGTTTGTTTACTGGCCTGGAGAGTAAAGATGTTGTCTCTCTCCTGGGCAAAGAGCAGATGTGGTTCCAGTCTGTTTTAAAATACAAGAGTGGGGTTCCTAAGCTCGGGTGTCTTTGGATGTGACCCTGTCTTTGGATGGGATTTGGGGAGCAGGTTCTTGACATCCCCCATTTTCAGTGTTTTAATATTCTGGAATTCCAAATTGATATATGTGAGATCTTTCTGTCCTATCACTCCTACGTCTTACTCCCTCCACTAGTTTTCAACTCCTTTGTCTGTTTCACCTTGGGTAATTTCTTCATGATCTTCCTGTCTGCTAATTCTCTCTTCAGCTGTGTGTAATCCTCCTTTAAGCTGCGATGATTGTATTTTTTCTTTCTTCTAATTCTACTGGGCTCTTTTTCAAATCCTGCTGATCATTTCTGATGGTATCTTATTCCTTGCTCAGCTTTTTTTCTTTATGTATCTCGCATGCATTTGTTTCACATGCAGTTTTCAGCGCCCTAGTGTCGTGAGGCACAGGCGGATCTAAACCTGTTTGTTTATTGTTTCCGTTGACTCTTGTGTTTTGGCTTATGCCATTTCCTGTTCGGTAATTTCTGGATTGCTTTGTTGAGGGCTGGCTATGTTTTATGATAACCTCATATAAGCTGCGTCTGTAGGAATTCTCAGGGAACCGGACTGCTAATGCTTTCCTCCAGAGACGGTTTATGCTTATCTCTACCAAGTGCCAGAGGGTTCCGCTGATCTGGAAACGTGTTACTTAAGTGTTTTAGGTTGAGGTTTCCATGACCCTGTAAGAATTATAAATTTCCACCCCAGACTCATCCAAAATTAAGCTTATAGTAGCAAATTCTTAGGGGAGATGATGATTACAATCATTACTGGTTTTCCTTAGAGTAAGAGCAGAGACAGAGAGATTTCCTCATCTGTTCCCTTTCCTGGTGAGCTAATTTTTTTTCAGCTCTGACTTTCAGCAAAGGTGTAGCCTCTGTGAGTGTTCCGGCTTTGAGAGAGTGTTTCACGTCTGGCCCTCCAGCTGTACCTAGATGCCAGGCCCAATCATCTCTTCTTTCCCATGGTACCTAAGCTGTTGAATTCCTTATACAGGCATTGGCACTGGGGCAGTCCTGGTCTCTTTTCCACACTCCTTTGGTTTCAAATTACTGTCCGGACTTTTTGCCCCTTGGAGAATCTCCCCTACTCTCTTACAAGTTCATCAGTTCATCTAAAAAATATGCTTCTCTGATTTATTTTGCACCTAGTCTTGCATGGTGAGACGGCTTTCAGAATATCTGGTTTCCTCCCGTAAACTATCATTTCTATATTTTCTTTTTTGCCCACACCCCCCCAAGATGGGCATCTTTTCCCTTGTGCAAGTGCCTTTTAGAGATGGTTAAAATTAGTTGACCCTACAAGTAGTCAGAAGAGATTTTGAAATAACAGCCTTTCTGTATATTATAAAATTTACACCAAAAGCAGTCTGCGACACCCATATAGCTGGTATAATCCAATACATTTCTCAGGCTGACATTCCCATTTTTATGAGTGTAAGAAAAAGCATTTCACTGACCACTTCACCCCATGTGCCCATGGGGTCTACAGGTAGCACTTCTCTTTGTGAAACATGGGTGAATTATTTGAATGAATTTCTGGTGAAACAAAAGACTGGCAATCCTTGTGAACCAATATTTATTTAAGAGGTATCATAAAATTACTACTACATACTTGAAAGAGAAGTTTCCTTTTATTTTTGTTAAATATATAATGTAGCTTCTTACCGATCCCAAGGAGACTTCTCTCTGCACACTTTTCCGAATAAAATCACACTGCCGTTTTTGGACCATCCTTCATGTATACATTCTAGCCTGTCTTAACTCTTAATAGACTCTCAAATGTCTTACTTTTGGCAAATTTTAGTCACAGCTTTAGAAGTATATTTTTGGTGACCTGAAACACATTTCAAAAAACAAAATCTCCGAGTACAGGAAAGACGAATCCATAAGTGAAAATGCTGTTGAAATTCTGTGTCTTTAAAACCAAGAGAGCTCTCAGACTTCAGTTAGACATTCTCTGATAGTTTCAGATGCTAATGCAGAAAGACTTATTTTAACTTAAAAAAAGGGAACCATTTTTTCCTGCCATTTTAACATTAAAAGACA
Organism: Pseudorca crassidens; assembly: GCF_039906515.1. Classification (NCBI taxonomy): domain Eukaryota; kingdom Metazoa; phylum Chordata; class Mammalia; order Artiodactyla; family Delphinidae; genus Pseudorca; species Pseudorca crassidens. Next base: position 193,138,045 of record NC_090296.1, read on the forward strand.
AAATAATCAAAGAAATCAGGCAAAAGATGACTGTTCTGTGAAGTTAAAGATTACATTTGACTATAATCCATGACTAAGACCTCAGCTGTAGCGAAAAGCGTATTTGCTCAGCATAAAAACCGAGTATAAAGGAGCTAGAAATAATGATGTAAAGAAAAGCGCATTCATGTTTCTCGGACTGCTGTTTTCACATCCCATGGCCTCTATACATTTAAATGGCTTCAGGCAGATCTGCATGTGCCCGGCCAGCCTGGCAGATATGTTCACTCTTGTGCTGAAAAACTGATTCAGGAAGGCCCATTCAACGTCATCCTGTTCTAAACAAGGGGCGCTCGGTGTTCATGGACACCAGGGGGAAGAATCATTTTTAAGACTCTAGCTCATTCTCCCCTTTTTTACACCCTGAGTCAGAGGAGTCCTTATCCTGGAAAGATGAAGGGATTGAAAATGAAGATGGATTACTATTTGAGGCTGTACTTTGCTTATTTGGGAATCTCTGTTCTTCAATGGAAAGAGCTGCATCCACACTCTCTGAACACTTCCTCCTAATGCTCTTGCTAATGGGGTAAAAATACTCTTCAATTAAGCCTCAGCGCTGCCCGGTGGTACCGTCTGCTCTCCCACGGTGCAGCACGGAGGCTGGTGGACAATCGCCACTCCCTGCGTCGTCCTGAGCCTAGGTCACCCATTGGTCTTTCTTAGTTTCACGTGTGGTCGCCATGAAAACACAGAAGAAGGACTGCCCTCGGCACACCCCACGAACTGGTGTGATGACAATCTTTTCACTTTAACCACAAATACGAACTGCGGCCAAGCCCTAAGGGAAGCTCCTAAGCCCACGCTGGGATGTGATGGAGGGGAAATCGCTTCTTTTCATTTTCTCCTTTGGTGAAAGGCTGGCCCCGGAGCTGGGGTAGTTAGTACCGCTGAGGAAGAGAGGGTCTGGGTGGCGGTAGGGCCGTTCTGGGGAGGTGATGGGAAATGGGGCACTTTCAAAGGAGAGCAGCCCAATTACGAGTCACTCTGGGAATCATGAGAGGGCCTGGGGTTAAATACGCCTCTGAAAACACTGTTTACAGTACAAACACGGACCTTTCCTTTATTGAGAGTTTTATGGAACTCACTGAAATCTACGGCTCAGAAGCGTTTAATGCATCCCCTTTAACTCATGACTCTGTTTTATAAGGGAGAAAGGCTTCATTTTACTATTAGAAGTTTATGAGCTCTCAAGGGAAAGTCTGGAAAACTCGGCGGACGTTCCCTTTTCTGGATCCTCCCCACGGCTACAGCCACCACCCCGCGGAGGCGCACAGAGCCGCCCATGTTCACTGAGGATGGAGCTGGCTCCGGGACAGTCAGTCATTTTCTGCATGACTCTTAGGGGTATGCAAAGATACTTCTAGAGGATTAATAATCGCGAGGATACCAAACCAAGAGGAGCAAGGAAGTGTTATATACTAGAGATCACATACTTAGTTCCTAAAACAATGACCATGTCCAGGAGGGATTCAATGAATGCTTCCTCTGCTGATAAGCCAGTGCTTTAAAACAGTTGGAGCACTAAACTGAGCTAGGCAACAAGAGTGAGAGCCAGCTGTCCTGCCTGGGTCACCCTGGGGAGTCACTTCACCTTTTGGAGGGGCATTTTCCACCCATGCACAGAGAGAGGGAATTAAACTAGATCATCTGAAGTGTCTTTGAACTATATTATAATTAACAATCTAGATTTAAAAGTTTCATCTACTCTTTCTTATCATCATCTAACTTCTACCAGTTTAGAGATACGTTCCTGGAGATAAACATCTCTTTGACATATATTCTCTCTAAAACCCTAGCCCCCATTTTCTGTGGCATTCCAGGACATACTATTGTTATAACGCTTACAGCACCTGATATCTGTTCAGCACTTACTATGTGCCTGATCCGGTTCTAGGCACTCTATACGCCTTATCTGATAGAACCTTCTTTAACAACCCTACAAAGTAGACATTATTATCATTCAATTTTACAGATGAGATCAGTGATGCTCAAAAAGTTAAATACAATCAATAATAAGTGGTAGACTCAGGGGATGAACTGAACTCACCTTCTCAGCCACACTGTTACCATGGCCACAGCAACATGTTAAATACTCAACAAGTAGCCCCTAACCACACACAGTTCTCCAGAAACTCCACAGGACGACTGTGACCTGGGACTGTTCTACTATTCCAAAGAATTCACATCTTGTCCAAATTTTTAGGTAACTGGAATACTTTGATACCTAAATATTAATATTATAATAACTTTTCATACTGAATAAAGATTTTTGCCTAAAATTTATTCCCCAAAGGAAAAAAAATCCTGCAAATTTCTGTAGAGATGGATGATTTCTTCTAACCTACGTGGAAGATCACATCAGGCAAAATGGAAATGATGAAATACGTATTTAGGAGATGCTGATACTGAAAATATTCCATGGGTCACTCTAAAATTTAGACAAATTTCTATTATAGTTCCATGATAAAATGGACAAGATAATATATTGGATCAAGAAACAAGAACTCAACAGTTCATCTAGGCAGCGACACAGTTATGAATAATTTTAATAAATATGCAAAGCTGGTATTCGGCCACATAAAACAGCTAGTCAGCTGTGAACCTGAAATATATTTGTAGACTATAATGTGTCTGTCCTTGGAATTAAATAATTAATCGTCACTTTCATGAATACCACGATTTTTGATTCTAGGGTACCTGCCTTTCGTCTTGTGCTTTTTTTAAGATTAATTTTGATCTCTTCACCATTTTATCTGTGACTTTTTTATAGATTAATTTTATAGCTCCATTTTTATTCTGCGGCTAGGTTCTGCATAGTAGAATACATTGCTGATCACTTGCCATGGGCATCTCTATACCCTAGAGATAACACTGCTGAACAGACTTCAAGGACATGATTGGAAATAATAAATCCTATCTGCAGCCCAGCAAATACAGACAGGAAGACACGGAATACATGCAGAAACAAAGGCATCTAAATGACCAAAGAATAGCTAATGAAGTGCATACTCAGCTGCTGTAACTGAACAGGGACATGGCAACTACTTACTGTAGCCTCAACTAGTGGTCCGTGCTTGGGAGTCTGGTTCAGGAAGTTATGGGTTAACTACCACAGTATCCTAAAGACTCCGGATCTCTCTTGGTCTCCTGGAGGAAACCAACACTTACCAAGAATGAAACTCACATGCTAGCTGCCTACCTAGTCAGGAAATCAGCTCTGGAATGCAATATATTTTCCAAGACTTTTCTAACTACTTTCATTATAGATACAAAAAGAAGACAAGAATAGAAGTGAAGAGCACTAAACACTTGAGTTCAGATCCTGTCTCGCGGTCTTAAGTTACCTCTAAGGCTGTTTATTTTGATTATAGCTCCGTAGTTAGAGTGCTTACCAAGTGATATGAACCAGTGAGCACTTTTGGAGCACTTTCTCACTTAGTTCTCTTAACATTGCAATTGTATTACAGCGTGGTGCAATTACAACAATTAACACTATTAAATGGATCATTATTAACTCCATTTCACATATTGAAAAAGATATGTAAAGCCTGCTCGTCGGGAGGTACTTCAGAGCTAAGCAAAAGTGGTGAATCAAAAGGTACTGATCTGAGCTCTCCTGAAGGCTACGATCTAATAGGAAAAAATGTATCACATAATCACACAAATAAATGTAACATTAACAAGAACAGTAAGTGCTCAGAGATGTACGAGGTATCCTGATAACAGATAACTGGTAGAATAATGTGGTGAGCTGTGAGCTCAGACTTTGCAGTGAGACTGCCAAGGTTTGAATTCTGGATCTACCGTGGATCAGCTGTAACCCTGGGCAAGTTATTTAATCCCCCTTGGAGCAGTTTCTCCTTCCATAAAAAATGGAGATAAACAGTACTTATTTCATAGGGTTGCTACAGTGATTCCGTAAGTGTTCAATAAACAGTTGTGGTTATTTTCTGCTATTATAATGATTTGACCTTGATGATGGGGGCAATGGTCAGGGTAGATTCCTGAGAGAAAGTGATAAATGACCTAAAATCAGGCAATAGAAGAGGACAGGTGTGGGACAGGAGCAATGTTTCAGGCAGAGGTAAAAATACGTGAAAAGATTTGATGAGCGACCTATGGTATTATGGTATTATCTAGCTAGGTTATCTTAGATCATTTAATCACTTTGGGATTCAATTTCTTCATCTGAAAACTAAGGAGGGAAATTAGATTATCTCTCTGGTTTCATGATTTTTATAAATTCCATCAAATCTGAACACAATAAAACATTTGAAATGGACTTTAATTGAACATGTGTGACTCCTTTCCCTGGTTCTAAATGCAGCCAAAAGGTCCTCAGATGTAAATTTTAAGAACATCCCCATTTTATCTCCTTTCTAGCCCCCTTGCTCTGATCTCCCTTATTATTAATGTTCCTACATCTGTAAATAAAAGGAATCACACTGCAGTGACCTCGTTTTCTATCTTTGAAGGTGGTTTCCACTTTTCCAACGGTAACGTCAATTTCCTGCTCCAGGAGTAGCATGCATGGACATGATTCCAGGCGGCTATGTCCTATCAAAGGGTCTGCTGTTGTACAAATATGGCTGGAAACACGTTTAAATTTACTAAACTGCTGATATAACATCATATCTCTTTATGGCCATAAGAGATATCAGTTCACTGCCAGGCAGTGGGTTTTTCCATCAACACTGCTGTGTACTGCTTTCTGCAGGAGTTCAAGCCTCACTACTTCATCCTAGTCTGTTAGACAGATTTGCAAATTTCAGCTGCTTAAGGTGAGCATTGGTACAAACTTCAGAGTATGTGGTGCTCGTTCAATCAGAGCTTATTTTCAAAACCAGATGTTAGACCAGGGTTACTCCAGAGTCTGGCTCATAATCCTGTAGCCCTTAATACGTAACCAAGGCCAAAGGGGTTCAGAGCATTTATTTATTTATATATTTATTTAACATCTTTATTGGAGTGTAATTGCTTTACGATGCTGTGTTAGTTTCTGCTGTATAACAGCGTGAATCAGTTATACATATACATATCAGAGCATTTAAATGACGAACTCATGATAATGTGCCCACCCAGACGGCGGAGCTGTGATTCAAACCCAAGTTTACCTCACTCGAAAAAGCCCATGCAAGTTCTCTTTTTAGTGTCTTCTTAAAATTAAAGAACCTTCCTTCCTTCCTCCCTCCCCGCCTCCCTTTCTTCCTTTCTCTTTTCCTTTTCTTCTTTCCTTCCTCCCTCCCTCCCTCCCTCCCTCTCTCCCTCCCTCCCTTTCTTTCTTCCTTTTCAAATCACTACACTGCTTTCTATCCATTTGTCATTAACTAACATCCTGGAACTTCCAAGAGCTGTCGATCTTACAGGGTTTGACACACTGCTTTACTCACCCCAGGGAAAGCTGATGTCTACTTCTCAACTCATCAAAGCGAAGGCACCCTCCGTCTAACAGCGACACTGTATTCATAAGAGCAGCCATTTCCTCATCTTCTCTTCCTCAGTCTTGCTTGTACACCAGCAGTCAGAGCAAGGCAAAAGGGCTGGTGTTTAACAGCACCCAGTATTATTAGCTCACAGACTGACTGAGAGAGGTCCTTAGAAAGTATACCCTGATCACAAAAGGTTTCTAAATCAAAATGTTAAAATATAAAACTAAGGCCCAGATAGAGCAGCTCCTACTGAGGCCTATGTATTACAAGTCAAGTCAGTGAATTGTTTTCTCAAGCTGACCAGGTGGACACTTGCTTCCCATTGCTTATGCTGGCGCCCAGTTAAGGAAGAAAATGTTGATATATTTTAAATTATAGAGGAGAGCACAGGGACTAGCAGATTTGGCTTGGCACCTGAAAGGAGAGGAAAGAGAGCTCATTCAATGTTCCCCTTGCTCACTACACAGCTGTACATGCCAAGCACTCTTTTTTATTCCATTGTAAAATTCAAAATATAGGCACTCAACCTCTGACAGACAAATTCCTTACATCAGCTAGCAATGCACAAAAACAGACATAAATTGATAAGCTGATATCCTACCTCTTCAAAGCAAACACGTCCAGCATCTAGAATAATCTGTCGCGGCAAAGTCTTGGGCTGTGCGCCAACGTGGAGTTGACAGGCTGGTGACCGGACAGAGCAGGGGGCCCAGAGAAGACTCAGCCACAAGGAAGATGAACTTTTCCCTCCAGACTAAATTGGCCTCCTGTATTCTAGCCCATAAAACCTCTTCCTTAGTAGATATCTCTCCACTGAGGGGTATCCAGAAACCTCCAAACTCATCTTTCATGGCCTCCTGCCCTGTCTCCTCCTTTTCTTTCAGTGTTCCATTGGTCAGCACCATGGATAGCTCTGCAGGAACCGTTGGCTCCAATTAGGACCGAAATGAAAGAATCTTTTATAGCTTGGGGAAAACACGTGGGGTGGAGGGAATGGAATCTGAGCTGTTTTTATTTTCTTTTTTTTTAAGGTCAAGTAATGTGATAATGACTTTATAGGCACTATCCTCACAACACTATGATACTGGCACTCATAAGTCTTCTATTATATTTAAAATACTTTCAACTTTATTTGGGAATATTTTACCCATACACTAAGGTCAAGAGAATAATGGAAGTCCCCATACTAGGAGTATGTAGACATACTAGGAGTATGTCTTCTTCCATTCATTTTCACTTCTCTCTGCCCCCTCCCCACTGCTCGACTAGATGCTTTTGAAGCAAATCCCAGAAATTATAGTAGTTCATCCATAAACATTTAAGTATATAACCACAAACTATTATCACGTAAAATATTAATGATTCCTTAATATCATCAAATATCTAGTATTTAAATTGCCTGACAATCTCAAAAAAATTTTTACACCTGTTTGTTTCAATGAGATTTTTAAAAAACATGTTGGAGATGTTTTAATACACTGTATTAATACACTGTTATTATTCTTATTGATAGTCAAACTGTTACATTTTTGGCCAATGAGTACCTCTAAGCTGGCATCCTGGGTTCTTCTGACACAGTCTTTGACAGTTTCCTTCCCTTCGGGATGGACAAGATCCTTCAGGACCTGGAATTAGCCATTTTTCTAAGGATTCCAGAGATGTTTTAGTGGGAAATGGTATTTAAAGAAAAAGATCCAGGAGCTTAAGCTACTATGTTGGTCTTTTTTTTTCTAGGCCTATTTGGGGAACTGAAAACAAAAAAACTTTTTTTTTTTTTTTTAAGTAAAAAAAAAAATTACATCACGAGGTCTCACTATATTTCCAAACTCAAATTTAGGACTCTAAGACTTAATTACCTTCTCTCATTTTGTATCTCCTTTCTCTCTGGGTGAAAATCCTAGTTCCAAATGACGTAAACATAATTAATATAATTATTTATGTAATTATAAAAAACATGAGGGAACTACACTAAGGCACATTAAAATCAAATTGCTCAAAACCAGCGATAAAGAGAAAATCTTAAAAGCAGCCAAGGTGGGGAAAGGGTTACAAACAGAAGAACGAAGATAAAGATACAGCAGATTTCTTGTCAGATACAACGCAAGGGAGAAGATAGTAGAACAAAATCTTTAAAGTATCAGACGACGTAACTAAGATTCTATACCCAGTGAAAATATCTTTCAAAAATGAAGGTGAAATAAAGTTTTGCAGATATATAAAATCTGAAAGAATTTATACATGACAGATCTAAAAGATAAGAAAAGTTAAAGGAAGCCCTTTAGGCAGAAGGAAAATTATACTAGACAGAAATATAGATTTACACAAACGAATGAAGAGCACTAAAAACAGTGAATTGTAACTAACATACCTTATTTTTTAATCATATCTGTATAACAGATATTTCACTGTTAAAAATAATAAAAATATAATGTGGAGTTTATAATATTAGAAGTAAAATGTATGACAACAAAAGCAAGAAGCCTGGGAGATGAGAAATTAAAGTTCATTATTTTAAGGTTCCTATAATATATGTGAAGTGGTATAATGTCACTGTGAAACATCACAGCAGTAAACTATAAGTCCTAAAGTGTACACTAAAATTAAAGAATAAAAGATTATAGCTAATAGGGCTTCCCTGACAGCACAGTGGTTAAGAATCCGCCTGCCAATGCAGGGGACACAGTTCGAGTCCTGGTCTGGTAAGATCCCACATGCCACGGAGCAACTAAGCCCGTGCACCACAACTACTGAGCCTGCACTCTAGAGCCCGCGAGCCACAACTACTGAGCCCACATGCCACAACTACTGAGCCTACGCTCTAGAGCCTGTGAGCTACAACTACTGAGCCTGCATGCCTAAAGCCTGTGCTCCCAACAAGAGAAGCCACCACAATGAGAAGCCTGCGCACCACAACCGAGAGTAGCCCCCACTCACCGCAACTAGAGAAAGCCTGCACGCAGCACTGAAGACCCAACACAGCCAAAAAACCCAAAAAAGATTATAGCTAATAAGCCAACAAAGGAGATAAAATAATGTAAAATATACACAGTTCAAAAGACACAAAAGAAGTGGGGTGTGGGGAATGAAACAAATAGGAAAAAAAAAAGGGAAGTGTTTCAAACTTACCTATATAACTAATCACATTAAGTCTAATTGGTCAAAATACCTGAATTAAAAGACAAGGACTGTCAAAGGAGATGAAAAAGCAAGAACTATATGCTGTCTACAAGAACTTCACTTTAAATATAGAGATAGAAACAGGTTAAAAGGAAAAGAATGTCAAATTATATACTATTCTAACACTACTCAAAATAAAGATGAGGTGGCTATAATGATATCTGACTAAGTGGATTTCTGGCCAAAGAATATAACTAGAGTTAAAGAAATTCATTACATAATGAGAAAAGGGTCAATCCATCAAGAGGACATAAACAACTCAAACATTTATAAATCTCGTTACAGAGCTTCAAGATATATGAAGTAAAAACTAACAGAATTGAAGAGAAATAAACAAAACCATAATTACAGTCTAAGATTTCAATACTCCTGTCTCAACAACTGATAGAACAATTAGACAGAAAAATCAGTAAGGATATAAAAGACTTAAACAACACAGTCAACCAACATTGTACAGAAACAACTGGGTATGCATACGCAAATATATGAACTTTGATCCACACCTCATACCATATACAAAGATTAGCTCAAAACACATTGTAGGGCTTCCCTGGTGGCGCAGTGGTTGAGAGTCTGCCTGCCGATGCAGGGGACACAGGTTCGTGCCCCGGTCTGGGAAGATCCCACATGCCGCGAAGCGGCTGGGCCCGTGAGCCATGGCCGCTGAGCCTGTGCGTCTGGAGCCTGTGCTCCGCAACGGGAGAGGGCACAACAGTGAGAGGCCCACGTACGGGGAAAAAAAAAAAAGAAAAAAAACACATTGTAGACCTAAATGTAAAACCTAAAATTATAAAGTTTGGACTGAAGAAAAGGAGAAAACCTTGTGAATGTGCATGAGGCAAAGCATACTCAGCTGTGACACCAAAAGTACAATCCATAAAAGAACAAATCAATAAACTGAACTCAACAAAATTTAACAGCTTTATTCTTCAAAAGACACTGCCAGGAGAATGAAAAGACAAACCACAGAAAGGGAGAAAAGCTTTGCTAAGCATACATCTGGTAAAGGATTTATATCTAGAACATACAGAGAACCTCAAAACAATAATAAGAAAAACTATTCCATTTACGAAAATGGATAGATTTGAACAAAAATTTCACTACGTAAGATACAGGAATCGCAAAAGCTCAACATCATTATTCATCAGATAAATGCAATTTAAAAGCATACAGAGAACCTACTAGAAAAAATAAAATTGAAAAAACTGACCATATCAAGTGCTGACAAGGATGTGAAAGAGCTGGAACTCTCAGACACTGCTGGTTGGTATATAAAATGATGCCGCCACGCTGAAAACGGTTCGGCAGGAACTGAAGAAAGTAAGTCTACACCTACCATATGGTCCACCCATTCCACTCCTAGGGATTTACAGTGACAGAACATGTCCCGTCAAAGACCTGTACACAAAAGCTGATGGAAACTTTATTTTTAGTAACCCCAAACTGGAAACAACCCCCATGTCCATCAACAGTCCACTTGAGAAACGAATTGTGGCATATCCACTCAATGGATTCCTACTCAGAAATAAAAGAAATGAATCGCTGATACACGCAACCACCTGGATACTCAAGGTAATTACGCTGAATGAAAGGAGTTTGATGCTTTCTTCTAAACAAGAGTACACACTATATGTTAACGCCCTACAAAATGCAAACAAATGTACAGCAAGAAGCTGGGGATTGGGGGAAAGGCGGAGAGGGGCAGGAGGGAGGGATATGGTTTACACAGGAACACAAGAAAACTTTGGGCTCACGATCTTGATCATGGTGACTATTTTACAAGTATACACATGTCAAAAAATGCATCAAACTGCATATTTTAAATATTTAGTTTACTGTATAGCAATTGATCTTCAATAAAGATGTTAAATTAAAAAGAAAAATCTGACTCAATGCCACGAAACTAGCAAAAGGGAAGAGTGGGATTCGAACCCAGGCAGCCTGTGTCCAGAGCCGGTTCCCACACCTACAGGTCCACACTGTGGAGGGGAATCCCACGTGTCTCCTGGAGCTAGCTTATCCTCCTGCTTGATGTTAGGTGGCTAAGCCCCACTCTGGCTGTGCTCACTCCCAGGTAAATTCCCTGGGGCATTTCACAATTGATTTACTTTTCCTTTGAGGGTTTTCAGAAGCCCTCTGACCCCAGAGATATGCCTCTCCTGAGTCTTCAAGTTCTGCCGGCACAAGCATGCCCTCCAGGACCCGGCAAGGCTCTGAGACCAGAAGCTGGATGACACTAGCTATGGCCTGACCACCCCTGCACCCTCTGGTCTCTTTTGTAAAGGAGGAGGCTAGGCTGATTTTCAGAAGCAGAAATTTTGGCATCATGTAAACAGAGCAGCAATCATTCTCCCTCCCTCTCTCCCTCTCTCCCTCTCTCTTTCTGCACATAATTAAAACTAATCCCCACGGGCTTCCCTGGTGGCGCAGTGGTTAAGAATCCACCTGACAATGCAGGAGACACGGGTTCGAGCCTTGGTCTGGGAAGATCCCACATGCCACAGAGCAACTAAGTCCGTGCGCCACAACTGCTGAGCCTGCGCTCTAGAGCCCGCGAGCCACAACTACTGAAGCCCGCGTGCCTAGAGCCTGTGCTCCACAGCAAGAGAAGCCACCGCAATGAGAAGCGCGCACACCGCAGCGAAGAGTAGCCCCTGCTCGCCACAACTAGAGAAAGCCCGCACGCAGCAACGAAGACCCAATGCAGCCAAAAATAAATTAAAAAAAAAACACTAATCCTCACAATTTCCACATCTTAGGAAAAATACTTAAAATGTCATCTTTTGTCATTAACACTTAGTTAACAATGAACACTTCACTAGGAGGATTTTGTTAGAAATAGAGAACATTAATACAACCTGTGAGAAAATTTAATTTCACATTTGGAAGTGGTGTACTGACCACACGGGGTCCTCCTGTGTGTAGATGGGGGCCAGTATTTCCTCAAGCACATCCCACTTCTCCACATCAGTCCTCCTCACCTGTGTTGGGTGTCTCCTGAGCCCAACAGGTCCAACTGCACCTCAAAATGCCACAGGCGGGGAGATAAGTAATGACACACAACCTGCTACAGGTGAGGGTTCCTTCTCAACGCAGCTGATCAGGAGTCCTCTGGTTCCTCACGTCTGAGTGATGTCAGAGGGATTCCTTCGGGCCTTTCAGAGACCAGGTTCAGAGACCAGGTTCTGAATTGTTTTTCTGACTTGCCAACAAAACATATTTGGAAGGCTGGGCAGAGGAGCTGCTTCCTATCCTCTCCCCTCCCCCCAGCTGTTTATTTTTAAGTAATTACTAGAGTTCAAAGTCTGCCAAGTCACCTTCTATAGTCACACCATCCTGATGGAGGACAGAGCCACACCTGCATCCTAAGGTAAAGCAGTCAGTATCCAGGTCCTACACACAGAGGTGTCCGAGGATGGAGGCCTGGCTGATGGCAAAACCAACACCAAAACCAGGCTGATGGGCTAAGTCCAGGGCAAATACCAGCTTGCAGCTTCGGTATTTTTTCCCCTATGACCTCCTAAACTTCCATGTGGGAAGTTCCTTTCACAGCCTAACTAAAAAGAGCTGCTAGTGGGGTGGGAAAGAGCTGGCTGGGGAAGGCTGCAGCCTTGGCAACATCACAGAAACTTCTTTGGTGATGGAAGAGGCTCTAATAATATCATGAAATCAAAGCACCGCAGACGCAAGAAGAAAAGGGAAAGACGGAAAATGCGTAACGGACGTGCGACACACGGTTTAAAGAAAATCCCCTCCAGCATAAGTGTCTGAACCGCAGGCTAAGATGTACAGCTGAAAGAATAGCAACTCCCAGTCACCCCGTGTTTTCAGGGCTGACCAGGTGCCAGCCACTGTCTGAGGCTCCTGGGGACACAGAGGTGCTCTCAACAAAGTCCCTGCTCTTGGGGGGGACCTCCATTCTAGAAGGAGGCAGATCAAATAAAGTTAGGGGCAGGGAGGGAGGTGAGGCTTGTTTTAGGTAGAGTGGTATGGAAAGGGCTTCACTGACAATGTGCTGAACTTAAATGACACGAAGGGGCAAGCCGAAGGCCATTGAGAAACTGCATATAAGGGCAGAGCTATTCGTGTTAAAAGACAAATGTCAGTGCCTAAGAAAATAAAGCGGGAACGGACGAAACCTCAAAAGGCTGCCCAGGGAGACGTCGTTTTATTGCGCTTTGCTTTACTGCCCTTCACATATGCACTTTTTACAAATGGAAGGTCTGTGGCAGCCCTGCATCGAGCGAGTCTATTGGTACCATTTTCCCAATAGCATTTGCTCGTTTCATGTCTCTGGGTCACACTTTGCTAATTCTCACACTATTTCAAGCTTTTCCATCATTATCATACTTGTTACGGGGCTCTGTGATCAGCGATCTCTGGTGTTACCACTACAACTCGCTGAAGGCTCAGGTGATGGTTAGCATTTTTGAGCAGTAGAGTATTTTTTAATTAAGGTATGTACATAAATTCTTTAGCAACAGCAACAATGCTATTGCACACTTAATAGACTACAGTAGAGTGTAAACATAACTTCTACGTACGCTAGGAAACCAAAAATTCGTGACTCACTTTATTGGGATATTTGCTTTACTGCAGTGGTCTGGAACTGAACCTGCAATATCTCCGAGTTGGGCCTGTATTGGTATGTTTTCCCTACTTCACTGTTATTGCCTCTTAATCGAATGAGATTCTATCTAGATATCAGGTGATCTACATCTTTATATTACTGAGTGGCCCACACACTTGGTTTCTTCAGTACAAAACCTGGAAAGAGGTTGTGATTTTTCTTTTCAGGTGCTCTAGGGACACTGACAAGATTTCCTGAACTTACACACTTAGCAGTTAATTCCAAACACTTGAGGCGAGGACACACAAATGTGGGATCACTAGCCACGTAAACACATGAATGATTTTGTATGTACAGCTTGGCAAAACAAACAGTGAAACAGGTAAATGGGAAACAACTACCTGGCTCTTTGAATCCAGGTAATGGTTCTGCTTCGTCGCTATAGTGGCTGTCAGACCTCATGCCACCCTACCTTACCTTTGGTGCTTATTTGGAAAACATGAATTGCTGGGCCTCAGATTTTGGACTCCAATGCTATTTTCCACTTAAAGGAACCAGGACTCCGTGGAGAAGACTCAATTCTTTGTTGGGGCAAAGAAATTAAAACCTGGGACTGGACCAAAACTAGTAAGAAACAAAGACACGAAGAGAGGACGCAGAAAGCTTGGGAGGGATTGTACCACCAATCCGATCTCAGTCACTGGTACAAGATGAGCTGAGAAAGGCCCAGAGTCCATAAGATGCCCAAAGAGATAAATAGTATAAAGTATGGTTGAGAGAGGTCACAGCCTTGAAGACGCACTAACTGAAGACCAAGTGCAAAACAACATAAACGTACAGCCTTCAGTGGATGAACACACACCCACGCAGCCAGAAGAGTGGCTGGCAGGAACGCACATTTGTATGTCATTCTGGAATCACCCACATAAGGGGACGAACTCAGAATCAGAGTTGATTCAGGAAGGCTGGCTTTCAGGGACTGAATAGCTGGTAAAAAGAGACACCACTTCAGGACCTCGAAGGGGATAACGGGATGGGGACATGGTTTTACAGGAGGCTGATTTGATTCAAGAACCAGAAAAGTTGAATGACTGCGAACATACCCTTAAGCCTCATGCACTGACTTCCCTTTGAGAACTTCAGCATAAACTCAGCATTTCCTTACCTTCTTCCTTGATGCTACCCAAGAGCAACAAGGTGAATATAAGACAGTGTTCTTCTTATTTTTCTTTAATTTTTATTTTATATTGGAGCATTGCTGATGAACAATGTTGTGCTGGTTTCGGGTGTACAGCCAAGGGATCCAGTTATACACATACATGTATCTATTCTTTTCAAATTCTTTTTTTACATTTAGGTTATTACAGTATATTGAGCAGAGTTCCCCGAGCTATACAGTAGGTCCTTGTTGGTTATCTATTGTAAATATAGCCGTGTGTACAGGTCAATGGAGTTTCATTTCTAGCTCTATGACTCAGGTAAACTATTGGCCATTTTACCTAACCTGAGGCTCTTCATTCTCTCATCTGAAAGCAAGGCGAACACCTACATCTCATGGGATCATGAGATCACGGGAGATGAAGCCTGCAAGGAACCCACCAGGTCCTGGAACACGGCAGGAAGTCAATGAATGTCAATTCTCTCTCCTTAGCGTAACTGAGACGACTTCTGTCACTACTCACTGCTCCACCTGGATGTTAGTGCGTGCGTATAAGAAAAATGAGGGATACTGGAAGTATCTGACTCTATCGTGCATCTGAATTTTTCTAGAAAAAGCTGGCAAGATTCTTAGTATTTCAACCACAGTAAAGCCAAAACTCATCTTGTATGATACATTCTTGAAGGAGCATCTTCCCCACATGCCATCATTTCTTTTCTCACCATGTTCCACTATAAAATTTGAAAAGAATCTTTTTACTCAATCGGCTTGATGACCAGTACCTTTCTTGTTGCCCTGTCTTGTTGATTACACTTGTGAAGATGAAGCAGAGTCTGGCCTCAGAAAACTTAAAATTATGTAGTTTCGAGATTTTAAGTATTTTTCTTTTTTGGGGGGGGGTTGCCTCTTTGTGGGTGTCAAAAGACAGAACCACACCAAAGAACAGGAGAAGGAAGGATTTATTACTTGCAGCAAGTAAGGAGAACAGCAGCGATCTTCCCAAAGCAGTGGCTCCCGGAACAACAAAATCTGAGAGGTGTTAAGTATTTCTAAAACAAAAACTTTTAGTGACAAGATTTACATTCCTTAGGAATTATCTGGAATTTAGTACCAAAACAAATTTGCTAGTTGCAAGACATTCTATTAAAAGATCACCACTCACACAGTTTCTATTGAGAATGCATGAGAACAGATTAAAAATGCTCCTGATCTCACGTAAACAGTCTGAAACACACACGTCATCTCTGCTTACAGCCAAAAGCATTAAACAAGAGAGAAGAATTAAAACAAAAAGCCCATGTTTCATATATTATGAAAACCTGAGGCCCAGTCTCTTCCTCTAACATAATCAGTTCTTCCAACATCCATTCTTCCATATGTCAAGCCCTCAAGATCTCAAAAATATAGAAAAGCTTACCTTTCAATCACTTAAAACCTTAGGTGGGAAAATGCTCCTACCTAAAGAAACTCAATGAAGAAGTACGTCTTGTTTGTTTATTTTCCTCTTTCTCTTTTGCTACGTCTTTGCGAATGACCCCCTTTTCCCATGTCCTGTTGGGTTCTGCAGGAAGGCTGGACTGTTACCGATCCTTCCGAGGGTGCAGGACAGGCTGACATCATCCAAGAGGAGTTATACACAATGCACGATTTCACAGTGCTTCAGCCAGGAAGAGGAAGGGTGGTTGTGTGGAGTGAGAACCCTTCTCTCGAGCTCACATTTAGAGAGTCCCTTTCCAAGACTCAGGACACATTTTGAGAGGTGATGTCACCTTGAAGGTTTTGAGGGTACCTGGTTAGAGAGAGACTGATCAGAAGGGATGATTCCACTTAATCTAAATAAACAAGTGGAAAGGGGACGTACAGTAGACAAAACAAATTACACAGGTACGTGCTTTGTGGCTTCAGCCTTCTTAACTTCACGGGCTCTCTAGTTAACTTTGTTGTTGTTGTGTGTGGCGTGTGTGGGATCCTAGCTCCCTGACCAGGGATGGAACCCACGCCCCCTGCAGTGGAAGCACAGAGTCTTAACCACTGGACCGCCAGGAAGTCCCTTTTTTTTCCTATAGGTTAAATTTTTTTAAATAACCTATTCAACAGTGAATACATGTACAAAATGGAACATTTGATACATACCAAAGGGTGAAAAATGAAAAGAACGTACCCTCCCTCCTTGCTTTCCCCCCCTCAGAATAACCACATGTACCGGTTTACTCTGTCCTCCTCAGCTACATTCCAGACGTTCACAAACACAATCACATACTCCACACGCCCCGGAAAACACTCCCTTGATGGACAAAGAGAAGGCACAGACCCATGGATTCATAGAGAGGAAGGTCTCCTTTTCAAACATAATTCCTTTATCTGTGAAGTTAAGGAACTGTTTCATTTCCAACATGAGAGACGTGTGGGCAAAAGATCCCACATGCCGTGGAGCAACTAAGTCCGTGAACCACAACTACTGAGCCTGTGCTCTAGAGCCCACGTGCCACAACTACTGAAGCCCGCGCGCCACAACTACTGAGCCTGTGCTCTAGAGCCCACGTGCCACAAGTACTGAAGCCCACGCGCCTAGAACCCGTGCTCCGCAACAAGAGAAGCCACCACAACGAGAAGCCCGCGCACCGCAACGAAGGGTAGCCCCCGCTCGCCGCAACTAGAGGAAGTTCGTGCGCAGCAATGAAAACCCAATGCAGCCAAAAATAACTAACTAAATAAATAAATTTATAAACAAAAAAGAGAGAGAGAGATCAACACAAACGAAGAAAGAATCTTGCCTTAATATTACAGGCTGAGGATGCATTTTAATGTCTCCAGTCTTGTTTACCCTGTACCAGCAGAAGCTGAGAACGACAGCATGGTTTCTTCTGGACTCCAGAATGGTTTTTTCTTTCAGAAATCAGGGCACCTGTCGGAGGCTCCTCTGCATGAGATGACGGCTCATTCATACAGGACACTGAGGGTGCCGTGTGCATAGCTCAGAAATGAGGGAATCTTCAGTATTGCTTCCCAAAAGATTAGTCTCTTAAAGGGAGAGAAAACATGCACTTTTATCCCCTCCCCCCAAATCTACGAGATATTCACTGAAATAAATACTGAGTTATAAAATGCTGAATAGCACATATAATGAGCTTAGCATAATACCTGTCACATGGTAAACAGTCATTGCTTATTATTATTGTTGTTGTTGTTATTATTATTACTACTACTACTATTAAAATTGCTGCTAAGGTAAAAGACTCAGAAGGAAGACAGTAAAAGGGACCTAGGGTAAATGGGCAGTAGGGAAACACTTGGCAAAAAGGTCTCTGAGGAAGCAATACTGAACATGATACTTGAAGAATAATTGGGCATTCAGTATGTCAATACAAGGACAGAACATTCCAGGCAGAGAAAACCACACTTATGGAGAGCTGAGGTAGGAAGCAGGCTGTATCTTTAATGGGAAGTAACCCGGCCTTGTAGTTCTGGGTTCGTTCCCAGTGGATCTCTTCCAGGGCTCCCCAGTGTCAGCTCAGCTCTCATCTGGGTCACTGCCATGATCCTCCTGTCCCAGAGCATAGTGAGATTCTGGGACACTCAGGACAGGGCTAGAGGGACAGAAAAACTCCCCTCCAAGCAGCTCATCTTACGCGACGAAGACCCAAGTCTTTTATTATATCATCAGAATCATTATATCTTCAAAGACACTGCCAGGAACAGAGTAGACATAGCCTGTGCCTCACAGTTGCCAGGTGGGTGCACACGGAGCCCATCCCCAAGCAAGGCAATCGTCTACTGCTATTTCCGCATGCCATTTCAGAGTTCAAGTTTAGCCATTTTGTCCCAAAGGAAAGGACTGAGGCTTGATAAGTCTTAACTCTGGATGACAGCTGTGATGAAATTCGGAAGAAAACATAGACACCGTTTTAAAAGAAATGCTATGAGCTTAGCATTGGAACATGATTTTCCTACCTTCCGTACCTTGAGTGTTCTGTCTTACAGTCAGACCAAACACAGTATTCTACTGGAGCAAAACAAAGAAAAAAGGTTTTACCTCAGAAGATAAGTATCACCCTGCTGGGTCTTTGCATGAAATTATGAGTAAGCTCGCAGATACTGGCTGTAAATATTAACACACAAGCAACAAAAAGCACAGTCTTAAACGATCCTTTACATGCCACTTTCTCTACCCTATTAAGATGCTCGTTGTTTCTGTGATTTATCTGATAATAAATTTTTGATGACTGGTAGGTCTCATAAAATTGCTCTGGTGCTGGCTACACTGATTAATAAGTCTGAAGGATCGAAAGTGTCAGGAATTCATGTGTACGAATAAGTTACTGCCAAATATATATTAGGTATTCCATAAAATATAGAATAAAAAGGTGGATCTCGTAATTTTATCTTGTATCTATTTTCCTGTAACCATTTATATTCAGGGCCATCATCATCTTCCGTGGCCTTTACAAAAAAAAATCAATGAGGGAAATCCACGTGGGGGGCAAATTCAAGAACTAAACTAAATCTGAAAAAAATAATGAATTGGTATAGACAATAAAACATGTTTCCCAGAGAAACAAAGGTTTTTTCCCCCAAACCTTTAAGGTAGGTTTTAGTTTGGGGTGGATTTTTTTTTTCTCCTGCCCTCTAGACTTTTACTTTTAAATCTTAAATGATACTGCAGGCCTCAGGCACGACAGGCAATGAGCGGGTGAAGGACCAGTGGAAAAGTGTTCAAAAACTCCTGTGTTAGCTAACAGGCTTCTGAATGTATCACTCTGGTCCACAGAGAAGGCTGGAGAAGGTAGCAAGGAGATGCTGTGTCAGCTACTGCAGCCTTAAAACAAAGCTGGTGTCTCTTTGGACTTTAAAATTGTTCCTATGCAGCTTATTTTATTTTTGTTTCATCAAATAAACAAGAGGGGTTTTCCATGGAAAACAAAACAAAACAAAAAAACATGTTTCCCAGAAAAACAGAGGATTCAGGATTAGAAATCGGTGCTGAGACGACCCTTAGAGATGACCTAGTTTGAACCTCTTGCTTTTAAGATGGGGAAGCTGAGAGTAAGCATGATGAGGTCCTTTGCCATTGAGAGAACTGGGGCTGGGAACCACCTCTAAGGCCGGCGCTCTAAGGACAGACTTTGTTTTCCCCGTTCCTCACGGCTCCCGGCAGAGCCCACGACTGAGTCTCTACGCCACGGTGCGTCGTGTGAAACCACTCTCCATCTCTGATGTCTGTCTGCACGCTGGGGAAGCAAACCAGCTTTAGTTACACGAGAAGAGAATTCAGTGCCCCGTTCTTGGTAGTCTCCGTCTCACCCAGTAAGACTCCAGAGATCTCCTGAGACAAGCTTGGAAAATGGAAGAAAAGTCCTAAGGGCTCCAGATGTGGTGACTGGAACCCCAAGATGGAACAGGAAATTCCTGACTCCACACCTTACAGGGCAAGACATGGAGAGCTATGATGTAGGTCCACAAAGTCAGAGACGGAAGATTCCACACCTACTAGTGGGCGTCCCAGTGCAAGAAGCTGCCAGGTGGCACAAAGGTCCCCCATGCTGCATCTTCCGGCCATAAGACTCTTGTGAAAGAAACACGACGGGTCCAATGGTGGGTGCTCTATGGAACTCTCCATTCTTCAATTCTCTAGCTGACCACGACAAAGCAGATTTTGCAAGGTGCCTTTCACTCCCAGGGGATCTTCCAATTCTAACCAGCTTCTGTTTTAACATAGTCCGCTCTTAAGGGATGATTAGAAATTAAAAACACTGACCCATCTGCCGAGAAAAGAGCCTAACCTTTGTGTCCCTAAAATGGAACAATGGTGAATGTGCACTTTTTGAAGGAGCCTTTAAGTCTGAAAGCTAAACACGTAAGAAAGACATGGTGGAGGGGCTGTGGAGAGGTGGATTAAACCTTCCAGAGTAATTTCAACACATCTACGAATAAACAGAATTTGCCCCCCAGGTTGCGGGAGGCTATGGGAGAAGAGAGGAAAGACGGGGTGATCTGAGTGCACTGGGGTAACAATAGTGTTAGGGGCTGAATTTTCCCCAAAAAAATTCATGTTGAAGTTCTAACCCTTGGTAACTCAGAATGTGACCGTATCTGAAAGGTACTAGGGTCTTAGTGGGGTAATCAAATTAAAGTGAGGTCATCAGGGTGGGCCCTAATCCAACATGACTGGTGTCCTTATAGAAAGGGGAAATTTGGACACAGAAACAGACACTTCCAGGGATGATAATGTAAAGACACAGGGAGAAGACGGCCATCTGTAATCCACGGAGAAAGGCCTGGAAGAGATGCTTCCCCGACAGCCCTCGGAAAAAACCAACCTCTCTCACACCTTGATCTTGGAGTTCTAGAACTGTCAGATAATAAATTTCTGCGGGGTGGCTTAAAAAACCTAAATTAGGTAGCAGCAAGGGAAAAAAAAAGCAGGGCGTTTATTTAGTAACCTTGCTAAGTAAAGTAACCAAAACCTCAATAATAATTTATTTATTTTCTAAACAAACACTAATTGGGTGGAGAAAAAAAAGTATGTACATTGTGAAGGTGATAAAACTGTATGGGTTCCAAATGAGACTATTTAAAAATTAACTATGATAGTGGAAAACAGTATTTTCTTGACCCCAAACTTTTTACAACGTGCGTCTTAAAAAATACATATGAGATGATATACAAACACAACGGAACAAAATCTGGAGAGTTATTTCCTTAACGGTTGACGAACAAATTGGGCATCAATAAAGGCCAGTGGACACAAAACTCACATTTACCCTTTCTATCTAATAAAGTTGACTAAAATGCTCTTCATAAGATTATGCCTTCTAAACACATTCTAAATGCATTCTAAGACATTATAGGAGAACCTTTTATTGCCAAAAATTACAAAAAACAAAAAACAAAACCTCCAACAATGCCTGACCAGAACACGAGACCAGAGCTCAATAAAATGACAGCACGTAATAAAACAAGATATTACCGTGTAGAGAACAGAAACCAGACACTTTCGTTTGATTATAAAGTACCACTTACTAATTTCTCTCTCAAATAGAAACAGCAGAGGCAGGCAATAACTCATCTTAGCTGGACAGAAAGCATCCAGCATTGAACTTGAACACTGCTGGGAGTTAACAAAGGTTATCAATATGTAGGGCGGACCATGTCTTTGAGTAGGTCAATATTCAACAGTTCGATATGATTATTTCAAGTGAGTATCAGCTAAAAATGGAACTCAAAATAGCTCTTTCGGAAGAAGAAGTAACCTGACACATTTCTTTTCCGGAGTGTAGATGGAGTCTAGACTACGTCTGTTTTCCTTCTGTCAAGAGGGACCAATTATCTATATTCCATCTACCTTAAATGGATACTGTAATGCATCGTGCATTACATGATGTACAACACAGGTTGAATGCATGCTTCAGAGTCGACATACAAGGAAAGAGGAGATAAACAGCGGGGGGAAGAGAGACATGACTGTCTTGCTCTTTAAAATCACATGTACAAACCTCTTGTAGGGAGAGGTTCAGAGTAAACAACACTCTTCTCCCTTTGACGGCGCAGCTGTGATCTTTCCCATTTGCCCATCTAAATTTATTTGCAACTCTTTAGTTTAGTACAAGGCCTACTTTTATTTTTAAATAAATTTATTTATTCATTTATTTATTTTTGGCTGTCTTGGGTCTTCGTCACTGCACGCAGGCTTTCTCTAGTTGCGGTGAGCAGGGGCTACTCTTCGTTGAGGTGTGCAGGCTTCTCACTGCGGTGGCTTCTCTTGTTGTGGAGCATGGGTTCTAGGTGCGCGGGCTTCAGTAGTTGCGGCACGTAGGCTCAGCAGTTGTGGCTTGCAGGCTCTAGAGCGCAGGCTCAGTAGTTGTGGCACACGGGCTTAGCTGCTCCGTGGCATGTGGGATCTTCCCGGACCAGGGCTCAAACCTGTGTCCCCTGCATTGGCAGGTGGATTTTTAACCACTGGGCCACCAGGGAAGCCCTATTCGCAACTCTTTAATGATACCTGCCCTAGTCATGGAATAAAATGCAGAAAGACTGACAGAGTTCCAGCTCACTGGTCAAACCTGATCTCACAGAGCTCACCCAGCACGGCGTGGCTGAGGCGTGACCGCACTGGAGGACCAGAGAATGAATGTGCCCATGTGAGGTAGCCTTTCCCAAGTCTGCATTTGCATCTAAGGCACGTCAGAGTGAAAGACATTCCAGAATACGTGTAAGATGGGGTTTCCTAGAGGCCTTCAGGAATCCCAGCTTAGCCTCCTGAAGCTGGTTTTCAATCCCTGACAGAGTTTACCTTTGACCTTTATAGGTTTAGGGGGTGCAAGTTCCCTACTGCCACCCTCCCGGACTCCAGGTACACTGGAAATGTCAAATGGGAAGCACCGCCCACTTAAAAAACTGATCTGTTTTGAATGGGCTAACAAATTATAGGAAAGTAAAGCTTTAAAAGGCATGTAAAAACTCCACGTATTGACGAAAGGATGAACATGCACTAAGAAAAAGGAAAAATACTGATGACCTCTGAAGTCCAGCTGAATAACAGTGCTAAGCAAGTAAAAAGCGGAAAAGAAAAACTCCTTTTAACTGTAAATTACATTAAGCAATCTACCAAAAAATTTGGAAGAGAGAACTGTTATGCACTCTTCCTCAAACAGTCTGCCTTCCTCTTGTTCCCTTAAGAGGGGAAGGATTAATTTACCAGGGCAATTAATGTCTCCTGGCCACACAAAGAAAACAGGTGAGGGACCAAGTCAAAGATCAACGCTGTTATTATGTCCCATCGTGACTTACATCTATTCAGTGGAATTAACATTCGTCAACCCCTTACGCTGGTAACATACTATCTGGAGAAAAAGGAATGCTATGTAAGTTTTATCATTTAAAGTGAACATGAAATGAGGGGTATGACACAATACTAGCTGATATACAACATATTTTATGGGTTTCCCTTTTCTCTTTGATATTTCATAGCAAGGTTCGTTAAATGCAGCACATGTGTATGCAAACAGGTGCAGAGATGTCAAAAGTGTGAATCATATTTTGTATTATGGAGGAAACGTGAGAATACATTTATTAACTTAAAGAAAGAAGCGCAATATACACATGTAGCATCTATAAAGAAAATATAAATTAGCAAGAGCACAGTACACAGTCAACTTTTAAAAATAAAAGCAATCTTTATGTCGAAAGCTTTAGGAAAAATTGGTTCTTCTTTTTCATGTCTACTATAAAGAAATACTGTGTTTCTCTGGCTTACCTGGAGCTATTTTCGGATACAGTAATGAAAGAGGAAAGTCTCTGTCATCTTGCCCACCTACTGTCACTATGTAAAAAATTCACTAACTGCTAGCAAGGTCCGGGCACATTAACCTGGCTCCTCCAGCCTTCTGTGATATTTATAAAGCCATGCTTGTTCTGTGCATCCAGTTATACTTCAACAGAAAGATAAGGTTTAAGGAGTTTCGTTAGACAGGATTTCCTTCTGCAAAGGGCTGTCTTCAATAAATGGGATCACTTATGAAGTTGGCAATTCTTTAGCCTTTTGGTAGACCAGATATATCTGTTACTTAAGGATCTTCTGAGTCAGCAGCCACTAGGGGATATCGTAGTTATTTAATAAAGCCCATGTATGCCCGTTCCAGCCTCTAATAGGTTTGCCCATACTGCAGAAAACAAGAAAACATCACTTCATTTTAATTCTACGAGTAAAACAGCCTGAGAAACCGTATGCAGCAGAATCAAAGCACTTATTCCTCCTCACAAGCCAGCTCGACAGGATGATTTATTTTGCTAGACTTCTAGGCAGGAGAAATTGCTAGCATTTTTCCCATCAGTGCTCACCACTCACCCAACACTGCTTAGTTAAAATGTTTCTGTTAAGTAATATTAATAATAGTAGGAACATCTTCATTTAAGACTAAAACACGAGACAGAAAAGCAAGTGAGTGTGGCACCTTTCTCTGGTGTGCAAAGAAAGTCACAAGACAGGAGAAATGATGGGGGAGCCCCTTTTGAGTCATGCCAGGCTGGAGATGAGGCTTTAGGGCTGCCATGCCTTACAAATTGCAGCCTTCATGAGGAAGCCTGTTTTCCAAACGTCGCTTTCAACTGACACATTTTCAGCTTAACATTTGTCAAACCTCTTCTTTTGTTAAGAGTTAACGTGTCAGTTTTTAAAATGGCTTGCGGTTTCTATCCACCTTCCTTGATGGAAATGTGCAAAGTGCGAGTTACTCCCTTTCACAAAGCATCTTGTCAAGGATCCTGACTCCAATCCGACTTCTCCCGGGGACAAAAAAAAAAAAAAAAAATCTGCCTTCTGGAAACTTAACAAGCGGTGACTATCCCATCATAATTCTGCCTAGAAGAAGTTACTCAACAACAGCCCGAAAACGCTAACGCACCTGTAGGGTTTGATGCTCAACACCAGACGGAGCAAATTATTATTATTATTATTTTAAATTAATTTATTTACTTATTTATTTTTGGCTGCATGGGCTCTTCATTTCTGTGCGAGGGCTTTCTCCAGTTGCGGCGAGCAGGGGCCACTGTTCATCGCGGTGCGCGGGCTTCTCACTATCGCAGCGTCTCTTGTTGCGGAGCACAGGCTCCGGACGCGCAGGCTCAGCGGCCATGGCTCACGGGCCCAGCCGCTCCGCGGCATGTGGGATCTTCCCGGACCGGGGCACGAAGCCGTGTCCCCTGCATCGGCAGGCGGACTCTCAACCGCTGCGCCACCAGGGAAGCCCGGAGCAAATTATTTTAACAGAGGGAATAAGTGACAATGAGCGGGCAAAGCGATGACACCAGCCAATATGTTCCCTTTGCTGAAAGTACCATAAATGAACAAAGAGCAACCTCCATCTGAGGAACGATGAGGATGTGATGAATGCCCCGAATGTACTCAAAAGAACAATCTCCTGAAGAATCGCACCTTGGCATCCTCCCAGCCACACCTGCCCACATCCCCTCCTGCTTCATCCTCATCAGCTTAAATCACTGCCAAGTATTTTAATTCTTCCTGAACACCGGCTTCCCTGTTTTGTTTCAAACATCCACGTCTCCTCCTGGAGTCCGTTAGAGTCTGGAAATCAGATCATCCATCTTTCCTGCCTGTCGCTGCTCGAGACTTGGAAGGCCTCTCAGGATGTGCTTAGCACAGGAAGGTCACCTTGAACTTCAACCATGGACATGAAGGGATATAAAAATGCGCTGGTGAGTTCTCAATGCTCTCATTTAGGTAATGGGTCGATTGGTTAAAAAGAAAAAAGAGGAAGGAGACTCACTGGTATTTTAAGTAACAGAATAAAAATTTAAAATATGCTTTTATGGGCTTCCCTGGTGGCGCAGTGGTTAAGAGTCGGCCTGCCAATGCAGGGGACATGGGTTCGAGCCCTGGTCGGGGAAGATTCCACATGCTGCGGAGCAACTAAGCCCGTGTGCCACAGCTACTGGGCCTGCACTCTCGAACCCGTGAGCCATAACTACTGAGCCTGTGTGCCACAACTACTGAAGCCCGTGCGCCTGGAGCCCGTGCTCCACAACAAGAGAAGCCACTGCAATGAGAAGCCCACGCACAGCAACGAAGACCCATCGCAGCCAAAAATAAACAAATAAATAAATATCTAAAAACTCACTAAATAAAAATATGCTTTTATGACAGGCTAAAGGTCAATATTAAAAAAAGCATTTTTTCATTGTTAGGGATGTATGTGACATATAAAAAGAAACAAGGAAGTGAAGATTAGAAACCACAGGTTTCAGAATAAAGGATCTAAGACTAAGGTACTGATTGAGACACTGGCCTTGTTTAAAAAAATACAGGTGTAACGAATAAATTGCCTCCTTGCAAGTCCTCACATGTACAGCCTTACAAAAGTAGCGGAGTATCTGCTAGTTAGAGGGTTTTATTCAGAGTTGAGAAGGGTGCTAAAAGTCCTCTAATTATGGAGGGGCTGCTTAAAAAATGAAAGAATTAAGTTGGGTTCTAGCTACATGAGGATATACTAACATATACCTATTCGTGTAAAAGAGGACCTTAAATTTAAAACGCCAGTGAAACATACTGGTGGCATTTTTGTACAAGCATCTTTCTAAAAGGCGAAGAGCTTGAGGCAGTGTCTTACTTAGTTCACAGTCCATGTTTCTGCTGGTATGTTTGATCAAGGAATGAAGGTAACTACTTCACTGGGAGAACAGGAGGGCAGAAAGCTGGGATACAGGAAGTGGTTCACATTCTTCTCTTTCCCAAGGAGGAGAGAAGGGAAAAACTCTAAGGGAATTCACTTTAAGGAGGTCCCTGCCCCCAGGAGTTTAATGTCAAGTGCATTCTCCCAGCAGAGGCTCACACAGACTCTTCTAAAAGCAGCGAACAGAGTACTGATTGGTCCCCCTAGAAGGGGGACAATGGCTCTCCCATGCTTGTTTAAGCTTTCTAATGTTGATTTAACTGGACAAAAGATAATTCTCCACGAGGAAAACAAACACATAAAAAATAAGCTAATAGGTAAACCGCTTACTCTGATCCTTAAATATAAGATGCTAATAAGATAGACAAGAATATATACATCAAATATGTCACAGATTCCCTTTCAAATAACTTACCAATAAACTCAACCAATGCAACACACCACTCACTCATCCAGAATCCCAACGATGTTCAAATAAACGGAACTAGTTTGTAACAGCATATAATGGTGATTAATAGCCTAATGACTCAAAGGTAAGACGAAATCCACATTCACAATGTCATCTTTTCAAATGAAATTACAATTAGAAGCACTTTCATACACAATGTATTCTAATTCTCTGTAAATTCTAAATTCGTGAATGGTAAATTAAAAAAACTGTTAACCAGAAAAAACAACAGAGTATTCCCCCCAATTCTAGAATAACAGGACCTTATTTATTTTTCTGTAGGTATCCTATACAATGGTGTTCTAAAACCATACCCTACAAACCAAGCCCTACATAATCCTCCATCTACTAACGAAAAATTAGAGCCTTAACTAAAGCCAATGCTAGCAACGATTAACAATTTAAGAGAAACCGAATGAACAATAAACGATTCATTTGCAACTATATTTTCACACATTTTTATAATTAAACAAATTTTCAAGGCTGAGCTATGTTCATTCTTTTTTAAAAAAACTATGTATCTATAATAATTGCACATATCTATGTAGTTCATGAAACAATAACACACAGCCTATACATCTCTCATTTTACTCTTAAGGTGAGTCTTATGACATGTGATAAATGTTAAGGTATCAAAAAAAAATGTTAAGGTATCATCTTCGAAGAAATCTAAACCATGCTTTACGCTGCATTCGCATATGAGGATACGCCATCATTTTGGCAATTTGAGTCTATTTCCCCTGAACACCATTCTTCTTTCACAGCTCATCTTCTCTGTGATTCTGTCAGATGGAAATATACCATAAGGAGTCCCAGATGTGTAACCAGGAGCATGGCATACGGGGACATGTGCTACCAGAGCCACAGCTGGCCATTCAGAGGCAAGGACTCTGCCCCGTCAGTTAAGTCTGACCTGCTGTCCCAACACAGATTCCGAGACAGCTGTGCTGAGTTTGTGGGGGGAGCGTATTTCTGATACCAAAAAACGGGAGACTCCAAACTGAATGTAACTTTTAATGATCTCCTAGGTCTTCTCTAAGAGTTGGGATATTAAATTCTCAAAAGTTGGTACCAGACACAGGAACAGATTAAACCTGACTACGAATTGTTTCAAGTCATTTGCATTTGCTTAAAACTAGCAGTGACGGGATTTTGGTGTTAGGGGTCACTGAAGCATTGAGAGAAATGCTCACTTCAATTTGGGGCTGGGGAGTGGATGAGGGAGAAATAATGACAGAAGATTAACAGTAACAACAGAGTAGGTGGGGGGTGGTAGAATTCCTTCCAACCCGGACAAACTAAGGAAGAAAGAGGTGGGAACAGTTTGGTTTTAAGGCTGGGTCCGCACAGGTGCCCTTGACCAGAGGGGAGGACTTGAGAGATTTTGATGCTGCGACTTAAGCTAGCTGATTCCTCCTGCTTGTCTTCTGCCTTATCTCTTCTCTTAGAGAGATTATTATCTCACTAGAGTAAAAGTTTCTGAAGAATAGGATGATGTCTTCTTAGTATTCCCTACTGATTTTATAAATAAACCACTTAACAATTTTGTTCATAACATTTGTTATTCTTTACATTCAAAGGAGAAAAAAGTATGTTCTGATCTTCGTGTATTTGGTGAATCTCCTTAGTGCCATGCATAGTCAGCCAATTTAATACCTTAAGAGATTTCTAAACAAAATTGGTATAAATTCCCTTTGAAAATATCAATTAAAAATAATCTATAAATAACAGAGACAATTACATGTGGTTATTAATAAAATTTTAAAATGCTCTGAGCTCGGTGCCGCCAATGACAAGATCACACGATAGGTTTTTAAAAACGGCATAATTACTGTAAAACCAAACTATTTCAGAAAATCATAGTCTACTTACTATTTGTACGTCTCAGAGCGGATGTATTCAAAAACATGGGACACACCAAGCTGGAATTGGTCAGCAATGGGGGTAACCCAGGGGTTGTTCTCTGCTTTGAATATCTGCTTCTGACCAGTTAAATCCAAGTTTCCTAAAAAGAAGGAGGGGGGAAAAAGAAAAGGTGAAGGTCATCCAACCAACAGAAATCAAATCTAAGAAGTAATTCCTGCTCAGTAATCATAGCACAACCTTAAGCATTTTTTGAGTCATTTAATTTCTTTTAAAAAGTTTTACCAAAAGTCATCACTGATATACATGCCATGTCAGCGATTGTACACTGGCCCAAGAAATTAAGAAGGAAGGAAGGGAGGGAGGGAGGGAGGGAGGAGAGAGGGAGTAAAGATGTAAGAAGGAAGTAAACTTGGAATTCTTGCAAATGAAGCATTTGCTTCATTTTTCCAAGTATTTGCTACAGAAACGACAATGGCCCTCCAAGATCGAGAGAACCATTAATAGCAGAACCTCCCCAAATTCCATCTTGACAGTGTGCATCACCACTTGTCCAATCTGATCTAAACCTGACCCATGCGGAACCTAGAAAAACGGTACAGATGAACCGGTTTGCAGGGCAGAAATAGACAACGATGTAGAGAACAAACGTATGGACACCAAGGCGGGAAAGTGGCAGGGGTGGTGGTGGTGGTGGTGGTGGTGTGATGAATTGGGAGATTGGGATTGACGTGTATACACTGATATGTATAAAATAGATAACTAATAAGAACCTGCTGTATAAAAAAATAAATAAAATTAAATTCAAAAGATAAAATAAAATAAACCTGAACCAATCACCACCACTTTTCATCAAAGCAGGACACGAGTGAAGAAAGATAAGAATACTGCCCAAGTAGAATGATTATCGCCTCATTCGGGTACTATAAACACACCTCGGAATCAGCACTAAATGAGTCTCATCAACATGGTGAGGGTAAAAACGCACACACCTACAGCCCTTACCAGTTGACAAATTACCTGTAAAAAGCATTTCCACCTTTGATTCTCCAACAATCCCTAAGGTCAGTAATTGACATCGCTTTATAGACAAAGAAATGGAAACTTGGGGGGAAATTAAGTAATATGTCCAAGATCAGAAAATGTCAGAGTAGGGATTGGAATCTAAGGCTTCTGACTCCAAATCTCTTATTTTTCCTACAATGCTTGGTGAAGCTATCAGGTTACATGTCAACCTAGATCAACCAAGGATGAGTTAATGAAGGCAGCCAGCATCTGGGTACCACCTGTTGATGGACGGGTCAGTCAGCTCTCTCTCTGTTTTTCTGTTTGGTATATTTAAACATGGAAAAGGCAGCGTGAGAAAGAGCTTCCTAGAACCTGCTTGCCTAAGAAAGACACAGGGACAGATGTGACACAGCAGAGCCGTATGTGCTTTACTTGGCAGACTCACCGAAATCCTTTCCCTTAAAGTCCTACGGAGGAAGTCCATTTGCAGACCCCTGGTCTACAGTCCAAGGCTTTTTGAGCAAAGACACCAAGCAATTTATTCTTCCCAGGACACAACCAAAGTGCCATATCTGTCCTGTTCTCAGGCTCTACGGCCAATATTGTCATAAGTGATAACTTCAGGATAAGGAAAACATATTCTAGGATGCAAGCATCGCACAAAGCCCATCAACTTCCTAGCTAATCCAAGCTTTGGGAATGAAAAGAAAATGTTTACCAGGATGACGTAGCATTTCTTAAAACAAAAGAATCAATACCTTGAATCCGTCTTCTTTTTGTTACACAGGTGGAACTTGTTTTATCATGCTTCACTTTACTGTGGTTCGCAGATACTGCATTTTGTATAAAGCGAAGGTCTGTGGCAACCCGATGTCCAACAAGCCTGCCGGTATCATTTTTCCAACATCATTTGCTTACTTTGTGTCTCTGTGTCACATTTTCGTAATTCTTGCGATATCCATTTTATTACTATTATATATGTTATAGTGATCTGTGGTCAGTGATCTTTGATGTCACTACTACAAGTCACTGAAGGCTCAGATGATGGTTAGCATTTTTTAGCAATAAATTATTTTTTAATTAAAGTATGTACATTGTCATTTTAGATATAACACTATTGCACATTTAACAGACTACAGTATAGTGTAAACATAATTTTTATAGGTACTGGGAAACCAACAAGCTGGCGTGAATGCCTTTATTGTGATATTTGCTTTATTGCGGTGGTCTGGAATCCAAACTACAATATCTCTGAGGTGTGCCTCTATGAACTTGCAACTATTCAGAATAATGGAGAAAGAAAAGACCAATATAAAAGTGATTACCATTTCATGAAATGCTTTTAAAGATAGCAGATTTACTAAATATTGAGAGCAAGTAATTCATCATGATCTTTCCAAAGCTACTTAGAACCTGCTGGTGTTAAGTACGAAAATAAGCAGATACATTTCTCTCCAAGATTATCAATATTGTCAGTTTCCTCATCTTAATGGTTAAACATCATTAGTCAGATATTAAATCACTTGAGAAATTAATGAGCTTTATTCTCTCAACCATGAGTCAGAAAATTGCTTGGGGTAAATGGAAATCCAAACATCGCACATATTCGGTTTAGCTGAGTATCCTACCAGGGTGTAACCTTGTTGGCAATGGACTGCCATTTAGATATTTTGTTTTTATCTTTACTTGGAGAAAGGAAGGGGTTTTCAGCTTCCCGAGAATCAAACTGATCGCTTGGTTAAATTTCACTATAATTCTCATTTCCTCTATGTCCTGTCGTCCACATCATTCTCTCATTACTTCTTGTCCTATTTCCACATTTCCTAAAAATGAATGTAATAGAAATTCCTAGAAAAAGTCTTCTATTTAAAACAAGTCTGTATTTCTGAAGTGTCCTGTTTTAAACACAGAGTGTGTTATGCTGCCCACTATTCTTAGGAAGCATGGTCATCGAGGGAATGGCTGAGCTACCAGGTGACAGTAACCACGGGGTAAGCAATTCACTAAAAAGTTGGAGGCGGAGGCACTAGAGGTAAAAGCATGTCTCTTAAAACATTCACCTCTTAGACAACCTACGCTTACACAGTATCATCTTCCAGCCTCCAGGCCCTGCCCACTGACATCAGCATGGAATCAACTACGAAAAGAAATAATCCATGAGACCTTTGGAAAAAAGATATGTTTTCAAAAAAAAAGCCCTGGAAAGCATATCCAATTCCTAAGCAAAGGGGATCTCCCTGATAAAGGCGATTCTGCTCTAAACATCTTTCCTCTTCATCCCCCAACAAATTGGTTATTCTAATGAAAAATCC
Source organism: Pseudorca crassidens (assembly GCF_039906515.1). NCBI lineage: Eukaryota > Metazoa > Chordata > Mammalia > Artiodactyla > Delphinidae > Pseudorca > Pseudorca crassidens. The sequence goes on from NC_090296.1 coordinate 193,170,235, forward strand.
GGTCTACATTTCCAGTGGGTAGAGTTGTATCTGTTGAACACGCTTCCAGGACTCCCTGTCATTCACATATTACCACGAATTTACTCAACTGGATTGTTTTCCTTTTAACCTCTGGTTCAGATGGGTATCACAGGAATATATATATATATATATTTTTTTAACTCTGGGGAGGAAGGGTGGGAAGGGGAGGGGAGGTGGCTATGTTGGGATTTCTCAGCACGTTGTATTTTCAGGGCTCTGGGTCAATATGAGAGCAACGTGGACCAGGGAAAGGGTCTAGGAAGGACCTCAAGGATGAGCCTCAGCTATTCCAGGGTTGCCTGGACGACCCGCTCTTCTTTCCCAGGCTGCATCGCCAGCTTCCTCCCACCCAGGTCCAAGCTTTGCCCACCACTCCAAAAGTACCGACATTATGAGCAGGTTTTAATGGACTATCCTTGAGATCTACATACAGGTGCAGAGAGGAAGAGCCTGCATGCTCTCACCAACAGCCCACAAACCCACGTTAGAATGTACACGGCCTCTTGCTCACTCAGTAACAGCCTCTGACTAAGCCGGCAGGCTTGTTAGCGGTCATCCTCTGAGAATAACGCGCTCAACTTCGATGCTCCCCGCTTGCCACACGTGCAGGACAGACCTGGGGGAACGGTGTCAAGAAAGGTCAGCTATGTGCCCTGGGCCGTCTCGTCTGAAGCCTCTAACCCCCCGGGGATCTGTCAATGCCTAGCAACGTCTCTATTTCAGCACCGTCCATGGAGACAGCAGAGGCAGAGGGGAAGGCTGGTGCCGGCTGCTAACTGGAGCACGCAGCAAACGCAGGATGGGAGCTGGACACGTTCCCTTCGGGGCAAAGGGTCTTCAACTGATGTCTGGAAGTTGGGGTACGCACAAAGGACCAGAGGCTCTTCACGAGCAATTTCATTTCTATCACTTCCCCCTCATCTGTACATCCCAGCTGAGGGAGGGGAGGGTGGAGAGAGGAGTTACCCTCCCCTCCCCCACTTATTTACTTTACTATCAAACAACCCTAAGCCAGAGTTAGTATCAGACAGACTTCAGATTCACAGGTGCTTCACAGAATACCAGAACTGGGAAGCCTAACAGAAAAGAATGATGGCGGGGGCAGGAAGCAAACAGTAGCTTTGTGGTTGATGCTGTGCAGTTTTTTTGTTGTTTTTTTTTTAACAAAGCACCATGAAACCCATGCTTAATGCCCACAGCACACCTTAACGCAGGCAACTATTACAGATGGCAGAGGTGGAAACCTCACAAGCCAAACCCAGCGCCAACTCTTCCTAGCTACAAGCAGGCTCGGGGGGACAGGATGTGCTGATTTTGTTTTCTGAGCGCATGTCACTGGTGGAGGACACAGTACCTGCTTCTGTGCAGCTGTGGCCCTGCCAGTCGGCTCTGTGTCTCTGGCTCTCTCACCTCGCTCTGAAGGCTGGCAATTTCAGAAGAGGGCTAAGATAACGCGTGGAGCTCGGCCATTATCCCGTGGGAAAAGCTGACACCTGTCCCTGCGATGGGCTGAGCAACAAGTTACTCTGGCCTCAGCTGAGCCCCTCCGTCAGCTGTCCGAGGTGGGTTCCCTTTCCGGTAATAACATGCAGGAAGCATCTCAGCCCGTCAGTCAGGCTGCAGGAGCCCTAACTTGCCGCACGCTTCGCTGGCTCTAGTTAGGAGCCCTCGCCCACCTCCTTGATTAGAAGCCTGAACGGGCGCTCTGGTGCCGTTCTAACAAGGATCAGACGGCAGGATTAAGCACTGTGACAAAGAGGATCTAATAAGCTAGAAAGCGGAGCATCCGCGGACACGCTGGCTGACTCCCCGACACAGATTCCCTCCACTCCCTCTCCACTGGGGAGGCCCGGGCCACACGGGGAGCCAGCCTGCGCCGTGATTAGTGGTGACCCTCTGGCCGGCGCTGCCCTGAAGATCATTTGTCACTCAGAGGCTGCTTCTGCAATTGCAAATTGGATTTTCCATTTTATTACCTGCAAAAGGACCATGTATGCTTCTTTCAAGAGCCTCGAGTACAGCTGCTTTGCCGTGCAACTGTTATTTTGTAAAGGCTACAATCGTGCAAAACTGTCCTTCTCCTCGCTAGTTATACATGTGATGGGATGCAACAGGCATTGTGGCCCCATTAAGAAGCAGGCACTGGTTTTCACGTATGGAAATTGGTTGTTTTCATAATCACACTGATGATAAGAATTCTTCCCGAGTACTCAAAACCCAGAACCATGTAACATCATTTATCAGATATTAAGCAATTGAGGCGATCTGGGCAAATTTTTCACGTCATCAAAGCATCGTTCCCTCCCTCCCGAATTCCAAAATACCACAGAATGCTTTTTAAATTAATTCACCCTAAAACCCAGGCTCTCTCACTCAGGAAAATCTAAGGCTATAGTCTAACAAGGTAAAACTAGCAAACCATGGTTGATGGGGTAGTCTATCATCAGTATACTGGATTTGCCCAAACCCAAGGAATTGATTCACTGTGGAAGGGGTCTAGATGGGACATTATGACAGCTGAAAGATCGCCTCTGCTCTGCAGTGAATCCGTACACAGAAGCTCACCACAAATGACTCCAACGCAAAATAAAAGCTACCTCTAGGGCTGCTCCAGATAGAAAGCGATATCCTGCACGTAAACCTCTAAGATTTTATTACTATGGAAGAGGCTACCAATTATAGAAGCGCATGATTCGAGATGACAGCTGGAGATGGAAGGTTTCCACCTTGTTCTCTTCTTTAGCAACATACTTCACTGAATGGAAAATGATCATAAAGCTTATAAAATGATGCTTATATTGTAATAATAAATGTTTGCTGTAGTAAAACACTGGAAACAACCAGAATGTTCACCAATAGGTGAGAAGCAGAATAATGGATGCTACAGCCACCCAACGAAATGTTTCCAGTTATTAAAATGAATGACATAGACTTGTATGTTTTGACCTAGAAAGAGATCTACACTCTAATTCTTAAAAATTAAGGGTGTACTAAGTTTGCTACGATTTCATTATTGAAAAATTACACAAGAAAGAAATCCCAGATTATGTATATGAGGAAATGTTTCCATGAAAAAAAGAGAAGAGTAGGATACGTATCAAATTGTTAATACTGGTTTCCTCAAAGAGGGGAACGCAAGGTGGGAAAGGGATTTGAACCAGCAGAATAAAGGGTAAACCGTTAATTTTCTTTTTCGAGAATTCCATGTGATTACAAGTACGGATTCTTTTTATAATTAAATAAGAATAAGGTGCCTGGAAAGGGAATCATCAGAAACAATTCAAAATACACGATGGGCGCTAATTAGTACAAAGGCAGTGGCTTTTATCTAAAACAGCATCATCCTACTGCAGGGAGCAGCACGCTTTATAGATGATGATCTGCTAAACCCTAACTGGATGGAGAAGCGGGGGTCTGAGGCTGCTGCTTTTTCTGTGCATCATCGATGCAATCAAAGCAAGCTGGGATGTCTCCTGACAGCTCTCAAATTTATTCTGCGGGGAATTCGAGGCCACACTGTCATTCTGGCAATTGTCTGCTTAGCCTTCTGGCGACACATTTTTAAAACACGCCTTTTGTTCACTTAATACATACAAAGCGTTGCTGCTGTGTGAAACATACTAAAACTGTTACTCTTCTGATCTCGTCGAGGGAAGAGCACAATTTAAATGAAAAAGATTTTTTCTGAGAAAGCCAAACACCCTGTCAAATGGCTCCAACGGAAGTGCATCTGATTTATGTGTGTCGGTGTGAACGAGTCCAGAAGCCCTTCTAACCCACGAAGAAAAGGATCATTTTACAGTTTCCCCTTGCTGCCCTTCTTGGCCACTTGATATCTGTGTTCCAGGATAAGATGGAATAGAAGGGTCTCTCAGTCACGTGTAAACAGGATTACCCAGCAACAGAGCAGGGGGCCTCCCCAGTGCACACCACCATCGCTGCTTTACCCTGCAAGTCCCTTTCCATGGCTGCACCATAAATAATTCACGTTGTAAACCTGGCATTGGCGTAGGGTTTCCCCATCATTCTTCTAAATGTGGGAGGTAATCTCATTTTTGCTTGCCAGATTTCCATGTTATTGTTGATGTAACGTCAGGCAGTACAGACAAAAGCCCAGTGGATCTGGCCAGAAGACCTGGCTCCAGATGCCACGTACCATTCACTGGCTGTGTGACCAAAGGACTTTAGGGAAATCCTTGTGTTTTCTGAGCTTCAGTTTTCTCATCTGCCAAGTGGGGAGAATAGCACAGATTGATAGGATTGTGGACAGGGGCCCAAACGTGGACAAAGTGGTTCTCTACATTGGAAAGCACGACATAAATATAAAATACTCTTTTCAAAAAAAAATAAATTAAAAAAATAAATAAATAAAATACTCTTTTCACGATTATGTTAAATGAAATCTGCAAAGGAGAGAAAAACGTATACTGGAAAAGAGTTTCCCTAAAACAGAGGTTCGCTCAGGGGATTCACAATCTCCTGAAATGGAATGCAAAATCAATCTACATTTGCATGGTGGCGCTCTTCCGGAGAGAGGGCCCCCAAGTTCATAAGCGTCTCAGAGGTCTGTGATCAAAAGTAGGGCCAAGATAAAATTGAGGAGGCCTGATTTCATTTCCTAGAAGACGGAAGATTTCTAAATGGTGGCAGTCTGCAGCACCCCGCAGGGGTCGGTGCCCGGAGTGCACTGGGTCATTCAGCGTCCCCCTAAACCTCATCGTCCTTCCATTCAAGTTCCCCAGGTCAAGGACAACCTTCTGACTGCCTGGGAAGTTGGAAATGTCAGCACCCAGGGAGCCCCGGTTACCCTGGAGACTCCCCAGGAGACGTCCCTGTATAATACAACATAAACTAAAATAAACGGATGTTCAAAGAGTAAGTTCCAGCAATCACAACTTCTCATAGGATCAATAACAGTATCACACCCTTTGGTAATCCATTTCAAGTACAGATGTGGGAGAATTCCCTAGGGAAACTGTACACCAACAGGTATCCTCCAAGCTCGTACTGTGAAATCTCATTTTATGAAGAGCCACAGGATGTGAGTGGGGGGAAGAACTGATCTCAAAAGAAGTCAGAACATATGTGGAATCTAGAAAAATGGTACAGATGAACTTATTCGCAGAGCAGAAATAGAGACACAGACGTAGAGAACAAACTTATGGATACCAAGGCGGGAAGAGGGGATAGGATGAATTGGGAGATTGGGATTGACATATATACGCTACTGATACTATGTATAAAATAGATAACTCATGAGAACCTACTGTATAGCACAGGGACCTCTACTCAATGCTCTGTGGTGACCGAAATGGGAAGGAAATCTAAAAACATAGGGGATATATGTATACGTATAACTGATTCACTTTGCTGTATAGCAGAAACTAACACAACACTGTAAAGCAACTCTACTCCGATAAAAATTAATTTAAAAAAATTAAAAGAAGTCAGCACATTTGGCTTCAACTCTTAGGTCTCTCATTAACTAGTTATATACCCTTGAACAGGTCACTGAAGCACTCCTGACCTTGGCTTCCTGATCTGTGAAATAATGGTATCAGAATTGGGGCTTCCCTGGTGGCGCAGTGGTTGAGAGTCCACCTGCCGATGCAGGGGACGCGGGTTCGTGCCCCAGTCTGGGAAGATCCCACATGCCGCAGAGCGGCTGGGCCCGTGAGCCATGGCCGCTGAGCCTGCAGGTCCGGAGCCTGTGCTTCGCAACGGGAGAGGCCACAGCAGTGAGAGGCCCGCGTACCGCCAAAAAAAAAAAAAAAAAAAAATGATAAGTTCTAAGATCTCTTCCCAGTGTCAAACTCAATTAACTTTTTTCAAATAAATTTATTTATTTAATTTATTTATTTATGGCTGTGTTAGATCTTCATTGTTACACTCAGACTTTCTCTAGTTACGGCGAGCAGGGTCTACTCTTCCTTGTGATGCACGGGCTTCTCATTGCGGTGGCTTCTCTAGTTGCGGAGCACGGGCTCTAGGCGCTCAGGCTTCAGTAGTTGTGGCACGCAGGCTCAGTAGTTGTGGCTCGCGGGCTCTAGAGAGCAGGCTCAGTAGTTGTGGCGCACGGGCTTAGTTGCTCTGCGGCATGTGGGATCTTCCTGGACCAGGGCTTGAACCCATCTCCCCTGCACTGGCAGGCAGATTCTTAAACACTGCGCCACCAGGGAAGTCCCACAATTAATTTTTTTTTTAATTCTGCAAGATTCAGAAAATATTTGTATTTATATGAAATGATGGATGTTAACTAAACATATTGTGATAATTATTTATGATACATGTAAGTCAAATCATTATGCTGCACATCTCATACAGTGCTGTATGTCAGTTATATCTCAATAAAGTTAGAAAAAAAGAAAAAATAAAGGTATCACAAACCAGCCTTCACCATAGCTATTAAAGTTGAACGAATACAGGATATCCTCCGTAACGATAAAACATTATTTCCACTAATTTAGCACTTACTGCACATTCGATCTCAGGTCTCTTCCACCATTCCCTCTCTAGCAAGATTTAATATGAAGTGTTTCTGAATTGTCTTGCGATACTACAGACAAAAGCAATTCGTTGTTCTCTTCCTAGAAGGCCTTCTAGCCCTTCTCAATCCCTACAGCCCTAGGTACCCAGGATCACCATGACACCCATGTTGCCCAGAAGGCTTGTTCCACAGCACACATGAGAAGAGTTCCAATACCCTCTCAAGAAAACTTGTAGAGTCAGTGTGAGGTGAAGGGCAGGCAATATGGGAAGAGCAAAACTTTGAAATCAACCTTAGCATCTAAGAGACAAGTTCTAAGACAGCACCTACCATTGATGTTTCTGAGTACAAAAGTGTAGGCCAAGACAAAGACTAGGAGATGTCGACTGATATCTTACTGACTTACAGTTCATAAAGCATTCTTCTATCAAACTTGACACCCACTCAAAAGGACTAATTCCTTAAGTTGCTTTGGGGAATGCACACTTTCCCTAACCGGTAAGAGTACAGACTGGTACCTCTTTTCTGAAAGATGACTGGACAATATACAGTAAGAGCTAAAACAAAGCTCATACTGTATGGCCCAGTAATTCCACCCTTGCAATAAATTTATGCTAAGGATACAATCATAGATATTCATAGTGATTTACGAATACAAATTTTCACTTCTGCTGCTGTGTTCCTCCAGAACATCTGGAAACAACTCAAAGGGCTAAGGGGTTGGTTAATAAATTATGAGACACTCAGAATGGTATCATATGTAGTCATATGGTTAAAAATGTTTTCAAATAAAATTCAATGACGGGGGGTAATGGTCATGACATAATATTGAAGGTGGAAATGTAGACTATAAAACCCACATAGTACAATATGATCCTATGTTTTTTTAAAAAGTATATATACATATGCATAGGAAAAAGACTAGAAGAACATACACATTGTATATATACACACATACATAGAGAAAAGACTAGAAGGAAATAAAATTTTAACAGTGGTTATTTCCGGAAGGTAGGATCATGAAAGTCACCCTTTACTGTGTTTCCCATATATTCTAAAGCAGTGACTCTCAAACTTGAATGGGCATCAATATTTCCTGGAGGCCTTGGGAAAACCTCCAGAGTTTTTGGTTTAGGAAGACCTAGATGAGACCCGAAGTTTACACTTCTAACAAGTTCTTAGGGTATGATGATGTCTGGTCCAGGGACCACACTTAGAAAAGTCCCTGTTTATTTGTAACAATCGAAAAGCATTTAAGCAATTAAATGTTTTTAAAAGTTTAAATAAAACAGCCCCGGGACTTCCCTGGTGGTCCAGTGGTTAAGACTTGGTACTCCCAATGCAGGGGGCACGGGTTTGATCCCTGGTCGGGGAACTAAGATTCCGCATGCCACACATCACAGCCAAAAAAAAACACAAAAAAGTAAAAAAAAACAAATAAAGCAGCCCCCAAATAGTAAATCTATTTAGAGTACTGACAAAGAAATCTGAATTTTCAGATACTATTACCAGTTCTATTAAGGATGTAAAAAAAAAAACCTCCATAGAGTAGTGAATGCTTCCTATTATTACCATCTTCATCATCATGATGGTAATAGCTATCAACTGCTGAGCATGTATTATGCACCAGGTGTTGCTTCAAGAGCCCTGCATATATTATTTCAAGGAGTCACAACACTTGTGCATGGAAAAGTATCACTATTATCTCATTTAAAAAGGAAGAAACAACTAACATTCAGGGAGGTTGAGTCCCGCGTTCAAGGTTGCATGAGTGTAAATGGCAGAGCTGGGAGTCAAAGACCAGCTTATCTGACTCTTTCAAAGCTCTCGGTCTTCTGCGTACAGGACACTGAAAACATTTTCCTCTTCCTGCAAAAAGGCACTGAGGTATTGTTGGAAGAGTCAACCATTTGACATGGTTTAAAGAACACTGGGGAGGCATAAACAAAATACATCCCTTACCTCTCTCACAGGGCCCCTTTCATCAGAACCATGATCTAGAATCACTACTGTTACCTCTAGGAATTTTCTTTCTAAATTAAAATACCCTGGCGGAGTAACGTATTAGGGTGATACACTGTCATTAGTATGACAGAGTGAATATTTTTAACAGGCTGCATGAACATAGGGCATGCACTTCCTTATTCAAGAGTCAAAACACAAAGTCAAGGGATTCTTTTTTTTGTTGCTTCAATTGATACCTTATAGTATAGTAAAGTGATTCAGTTATACATGTATCTACTCTTTTTTATCTTTTTTTTTTTTGTGGTACGCGGGCCTTTCACTGCTGTGGCCTCTCCCATTGCGGAGCACAGGCTCCGGACGCGCAGGCTCAGCGGCCATGGCTCACGGGCCCAGCCGCTCCGCAGCATGTGGGATCCTCCCGGACCAGGGCACGAACCCGCGTCCCCTGCATCAGCAGGCGGACTCTCAACCACCGTGCCACCAGGGAAGCCCTATCTACTCTTTTTTAGATTCTATTCCCATATAGGTCATTACAGAGCACTGAGTAGAGTTCCCTGTGCTATACAGTAGGTCCTTATTAGTTATCTATTATATATATAGTAGTGTGTATATGTCAATCCCAATCTCCCAATTTATCCCTCCCCTCTCTCTTTCCCCCCTGGTAACCATAAGTTTATTTTCTACATCTGTGACTCTATTTCTGTTTTGTAAATAAGTTCATTTGTACCATTTTTTTAGATTCCACATATAAGCGATATCATGTATTTCTTTTTTAAAAAGAATAAAATCTCATGTCATTATGCATTGAACAAATCATTGTTTTTAAAATAATAACATTAAGTCAGAATTGTTCAGGAAAATCACTATGTGATGATGAGAACTGAAATTATCCTGGGGAAATTTTGATCAGAGAAAAAGGCCGAATAGGTTTGAACCTGGGTGGGGCATCCCAGGCAAGGCAGCAGGAGCAGATTAAAGGTGGTGCGTGCCAGGGCCGGGGTCTGGATGTTGGTATATTTCAATTGATCTTTATTATCCGAAATGGAAACGTCTATATATTGCAGAGAAGCAGCCATGACTCATCTTCTACAACTGTCAGGGCTGATTCAAAGCACTTCTGAGTGCCTCACGTGTCTCCAATGGTTTCAAAAGGCTGCCTTCTGGGGAAGGTGGGTAGGGGTGGGAGGGAAGGAGATTTATACCCCCTTCACTCCCATCCCCTGCCACCCCCCGGACACCACCATAACTGCACCAAGTGAAGACACAGGCCGACGCGGCCAGCGGAGCTGAGACGCCTCCCTTTTCACCCAACATCTGGAACCGTACTTGGAGATTCCGTGTGTACAAATACGCTAACTAACATTCTAACACAAAGAATCTGACCTCGATCTAGATGCACATACAACTGGAGAGCCCATTAAGGGAAGTTTGCAGGGCATGAGGGGTTTGTGGAGATGAAGTCTTAAACGTATCCAGATTTGTAACAAATTTTAATTTCCAAATTATGTAAAAAGTGGAAATGACTTCTTAGATAACTTGGCAGGAGATTAAAGGTCAAATACAGGCAGATTCAATCAGTACAGATATGATCACATAGTCTTAATAATAATCACCTTAATAACCTTCCCAAATGGCAACAACTTAGCTTTTTAATGCTTAACCTCAAAAACAGTTGCTTAAAAAGCAAAGCAATTTTTCAGCCAATAGGACTAATGCTGAAGTTTAAATGTCATTGTAATACATTCCTAGGCACCTGCTCATATGGAATTATGAAACAAAATTAACTTTATTTTTTATTTATATATAAATACCCTCGAATCCAATTTTATTGAAGGTTAAGTAAGGGATCAACCTACTATACAGAACCTAAACTTAAGTTATATGTAAAAACGGCTTGTTTCGGCTTTGCTCCTCACTCTAGAGCTTATATTTTTATTGCTTTGGTGCCGTGTGTTACGCTCTCAGCGGAGGCTGGAGATGGTAAGAGTGCAGGTATTGTGCCATATAAAATATGTACTAAGATAATTAAGAATTGTGAGTGACACGAATGCTAAGTCTACATGAATAAAACTGCAACAACTGTCACTTAATTTCCAGCGAATTCAAAATTATTCATGCTGAAAAAAAAGCCGAATGTGTTTCAGGTTACGTATTAACAATCCACTTTAATGCGTTTTGGGGAAACTTACTTTCCCTTAAGTTTAACAACTATAGCTCAGAAGTAAGATGCAATGGAAGGAAAATCACAACTGTGTGAAAACAGTACTTCCATGTGTGTAAATACACGTGCATGCACATATACACACATTCATCTACTTCAGGACTTAAGAAATATGATAAAAGCAAAAACTACATATTACAGCAGAAAAGACGTAGTAGAAAATAAAGAAGAAAAAAATTGATGTTTCTACTTCTATAATTATTTACTTTTTTTCAGTATAAGTGATAAAAGGCAAATAAGTATCCCAAACTACTATAAACAAGAGTACTATCTAGTCTAGTATTAGTGCATAGTCAAGCCCAGGCCACAGACGTAACCTAGTATGTTTAAAAATTTTAACATTAAGCTCTAAGAAAAACCAAAGCAAAATAACTATATAACTCAAGGGATAGAAGTCTACCGCACCTCCCAAGGATCTACTTAGACAATTTACAAGTCTTCATGTGTGAAAAAGCATTAACTATAAATAACAGTGAGAAAACGGAGTTTTTCCACAATTTGGGATTTGGGTGAGGACGATTACATCATGAATTGGTTTCCAGTATTTTTGGAAAGCCAACTGTCTTGGGTTAAAAATATGAAATACTGTCACAGTTAAACAATAAAAAAGGAAAGGACGTACTATAATACTCTGACTCAAGGGAAAAAAACAATCCACAAATACAAAGTCGCTTTCAACATGTGAAGCTGTTTCAGAGACTCAATTTATTTACAAAAAAATAGAGCTCAAATTAGCCAACCCAGGAATTGGTACTTCTAAACAACTCCTCTGATTGTTACTGGTTTACGCAGTGTTATCGATCCCAAGATTCCAGGTGGCTGTCAAATTTCAGAGTAGCCTGATATTCCTTATCATTATCATAGTAACTTACCAGAAAAAAAGAGAAATAGAATTAATGTATTTTCAAAGGCAAGAGTTGCTTTAAAGACTAAATGACACCCTTATGGAGTAAACAAATTTATATGTGACTTTTTATACATTACTCACACTTATCATTTTATTTAATCTTCATGATCTGGAGATCTAAAGAAATGTTCACAAGGGTAAAATAGTTTTGTTTGGTCATAATTTGACGTCAGCACATAAGAACAAATGGTGTCCTATTGCTTAATCAAGAGCCAGGTCCCCCTAGCTGACAACGTAAATGTGAAACACTAAATGGTGACATACAGCATAAACATACTAGGCTCACATAACGGTCAGAACCATGGCCTCATTTTTCAAACCACTGTACTTTAGAAACAGTATCATGCAAAATCATTTACAGGACATCTAGATGCACCTCCCATCAGACAGTTTGTGACTTACTTGCAATGATCCAAACATACTATGGCCTTTCTTGCTTCTGCACCTACATAAATGCCCTCTCCCCTGTGCTTCCTGATAAAATGTAACGCATTCAATGTCACCTCTTCAGAGAAGCCTGCCCGGATTTCTCCACTGAAAGTCAATCCCTGTGACTTTTGACTAACTCAGCACGTATTTGTTTGTTTGACAGTACTTATTACATTTTATAATTATTTCCTTTGCTGTGCTTTTTTCCCTGTGGTCTGTTTCTCCAACTCCATTGTAAGCTCCATGGACACAGGGGCCATAACAGTCTTGATCTGAGTGATGCCTGGCACCAGTTCAAACGCCCATTCTTGAAGTCCTTTCCAAGCTCCTCCTGTAGACCTGACTGCTATGTCTACACTTCCATTACATAACCAAACTGGAATTAGAACCAAATTGCTTCCATCTCAGCATCCCTCATTAAATAAGATGGGAATTTCGTCTTGCTCATTTGTCTTTCTCAGGTATCTTGTACACCGTACAGGATAGGGGTGTCCTTCTCAACGAGGATGAGATTTGATCCCTTGAAGGGTATCTATCACATGACCTAAAGGAAAAGGGCTTTAAAAACAACTGAACACTTGTTTGCCTACGTCTCATCCAGCTCCCACCACAGATACTGATATGTCTCCCTTTGCTTCCTCATGTGACAGTAGTGACCCACACATTAAAGGTGTGAGTGAGCTGGCTGTGGAACCAGCTGCCCGGAAGGGGAGAGAGCGAAGGCTGAAAGCAGTGCAGCAAGCATGAACGGGCAGGGTGAACTGGCAGACTTAGTGTTTACTTTCAGGATGCACTGTTCAGAAAAAGAAAGCAAAAATGTTTGGCTTAAGTGATAAACTAATAACTTAAAATGGAGAAAATGCTTTTTTTTGCACGTATGGACCACAGACTAGCCTAGATGCTTTATGCATACGATCTCAAAGGAACCTGCAAACTGGGAAGGTGCCTGACAGTTAAGGGAAATGACGTTCAGAGAGGATTCCTCCCTTTCCCAAAGGCCACAGAGCCAGCAAACGGTAGTGCTGGGATTCAAACCAAGGTCTGCTCCTTCCTACTTGCCACAGTCAACGGTAAGAAAGGACCAGTCTGTCTGCCCATTCTCTTTCCTTCTCCCAATTCTTCCCCATTCTTCATCCCTCCCCTCCCTTCCCTTTTACAGAAAAAAGGACAGTGACAATGGCAAATGTACTCTGATGTGTGTTGGGATCAGGGCGACCGGCTGATTATGCCTAAAAGAGCACATAACCACGATAATAATACAACACATATAGTTTATCTTATAAAATATCTTGCCCACACACCTCCAGATAGCAAACTGGCTTTTAGAAGCTATTTTATACATTACTGCATTGGTCTGCTGGGGCTGCCATAATCAACTACCACAGACTGGGCGGCCTGCACAACAGAAACTGATTTTCTCCCCGTTCTAGAAGCTGGACGTCTAAGATCAAGGCATCAGCAGATCTGTTTTTTCCTGAGGCCTCTCTCCTTGGCTTGTAGACGGCCACCTTCTCACTGCGTCCTCACATGGTCTTTCCTCCTTGGAGTGCAACCCTGGTGTCTCTCTGCGTCCAAATTTCCTCTTCTTATAAGGACACCAGTCAAATTAGATTAGGGCCCCTCCTAAGGGGCCCTAATCACCTCTTTAAAGGCCCTATCTCCAAACAAAGTCACACTCTAAGGTGCTGGGTGTTAAGGCTTCAAAACATGAATTTTTAGGGGGGACCGAATTCAGCCCAAAGCAGCCACTATCTCCATTTTCTTAATAGTCGAGTAACTGGAATAGCACAAAGTCGGCCCTACATATCTGGTTCTGATTAATCATAAATTAAACATGTACAGAAGGGCCAAACAGACAAAATTACAGACAACAGAGGTTAAAGGAAATTCAGCTCTCTCAAGAGCACATTACTTTGACGTAACTCAAACTACTGTATACTTATATAGACTATTATACAACTTATCGTATTCATTGACATAATCTGAGTTAGGGGAATAAAGGGCATGGCAGTCTGACTCTATCATTCTTCTTTGCGTTTTCCACTACGGGTACCACTTTGGTAGATCAGAAAGAGAAGGAGATAGTCAGACAGAAAGGTTAAATTTCTCTGTAGTTATACAATATCCCGTATTCTTTCATCCTTTAAATAGTTTCTCAAAAACGCTGGTGTCACTTGAAATCTTCAAACTGTGCATACTCTTTAAGGAAGGGCCTCTCCTTTGTTAGGGCTCAGTCTTCAGGGGGCTCCACGTTGGCACCAAATTACACACCGTAGAACAAAGAGCCCCTCCCTACGGTTCAAGGGTGCCGAGAAGCAGGGGTTCTGATGGCAGCTTTCAGATGCTTTTTTTTTTTTTTTTTTGCGGTATGCGGGCCTCTCATTGTTGTGGCCTCTCCCGTTGCAGAGTACAGGCTCCAGACACGCAGGCTCAGCGGCCATGGCCCACGGGCCCAGCAGCTCCGCAGCATGTGGGATCCTCCTGGACCGGGGCACGAACCCATGTCCCCTTCATCGGCAGGAGGACTCCCAACCACTGCGCCACCAGGGAAGCCCTTCAGATGCTTTTTGATGACAAATGATAATATTAAGCTCCTACTCAAAGGCAGCCTACAATAATTCTCCATTCCCTGATATTAAAATCCTGTCAGGGAACATAAAGCTAGCCTCATACCATCATGTACCCCCCTCTGATTAAAGCACTCTTCTGTGACAACCAGCCTCAAAGAAGCAAAGGTGGCAGATGTCAGGGCTAAAGCAGAATGGAAGTGAGACAAACCTGAAAAAAAGATGGACACAGGAGGGTGGAGACACAGTGCTGGAGGGCGCAGGTGCACAAGGCAGAATGAGATGCACCAAAAGGAAGCAGAAATTTGATCTGCTGTTCTCCCGTCACAGTACATCTGCCCTATCGGCCTTAGATTTTATATATTTATTTATTTTATTTTTTATTTATTTTTGGCTGCATTGGGTCTTCATTGCTGCGTGTGGGCTTTCTCTAGTTGCGGCGAGCAGGGGTTACTCTTCGTTGCAGCGCGTGGGCTTATTGTGGTGGCTTCTCTTGTGGTGGAGCACGGGCTCTAGGTTCACAGGCTTCAGTAGTTGTGGTTCACGGGCTCCACAGTTGTGGCTCACGGGCTCTAGAGTGCAGGCTCAGAAGTTGTGGCACGCGGGCTCAGTAGTTGTGGCTCACAGGCTCAGCAGTTGTGGTTCGCGAGCTCAGCAGTTGTGGCTTGCAGGCTCTAGAACGCAGGCTCAGTAGTTGTGGCACACTGGGTTAGTTGCTCTGCGGCATGTGGGATCTTCCCGGACCAGGGCTCGAACCCGTGTCCCCTGCGTTGGCAGGCAGATTCTTGGTCACTGCACCACCAGGGAAGCCCCGGCCTCAGATTTTAAAAGTACTTACTCCTAAAGTAACTGTTGAGACATCCAGCTAAACAGGATGGAATGGAAGCATTTCCGTGTACTCCCCTTCCTTAAAATCCACTGGGAGAAGGGAGAGAATGATTTCTTAAGTGAAACATACCCCCATCTCATACCACAAACTCTGATGAAGGGCAGCTGAATTCAGGGAAATTTAATCCCAAAAGAGGGGAACACTGGTAGTTGACACAGAGCTCCTTAGAACTTAAATGTGATCACAGATGTTTTTAACAGTCCTAAAAGCCCCATCAAGCAAGCCTTCGTTGAAGCGCTAATATCTAAGTGTGAGGGTTTGCTGGGAGCAAAGGGGGAGCAGTGAGTATCCCCAGGGAAACTCGTTCCACAGCAAACGACAAGAGGAGCCGAACAGCGAACACCTTTACTATGTGAGCGAGGACGTGAGAAGAATGAGGGAGAGGATGCACTGAGGCCACATCAGCCCCCGGAGAGCCTCTAATTCCACTGCTGGACCTGAATGGGGAAGACCTGAAAAGGGAGAGGGATCTTGCTTAAGCAAATACAT
The DNA here is from genome assembly GCF_039906515.1 of Pseudorca crassidens. NCBI lineage: Eukaryota > Metazoa > Chordata > Mammalia > Artiodactyla > Delphinidae > Pseudorca > Pseudorca crassidens. Next base: position 193,186,210 of record NC_090296.1, read on the forward strand.
AGCTCAAATGAGAAATCGAGCTGTTGCTAGATAATTCATATCATGGGAACAATAAAAATGAATGAAATACAGCTACATGCAACTATATGGATAAATCTCATAACATAACGGCAAGTGAAAGAAGCCGGAATGCATACTGAATAACTCTAATTATACAACATTCAAAATCAGCGACACTAAGTAATAACACTAGAAGTACAGACACTGGTTACCTCGGGGGCAGAAAGCCTAGGGATTGATTGGAAGGAGGGCTAAGGGGGAACTCTGACTCTGGTGGTCTTCTATTCCCTGACCTGTGAGTTTTTGCAGGGTGATAATTAACTGAGCTATAAGTCTATGTTGTATGAACTTTTTGTGTGTTATGCTTTAATAAATACATTGGAGAGAGAGAGAGAGAGAGAGAGAGAGAGAGGGAGGGAGGGAGGGAGGGAGGGAGGGAGGGAGGGAGGGAGGGAGGGAGGGAGGGAGGATAAATAAGCAATCCTATAGGCATCTTAGCAGAAAAAAAAAATCACCCAGTAAGTGGAAAGATCAGGCTGGCCTCTGATGTCTCTCTAGCAACATTCAATGTCAACAATGTCTACAAAGTGCTCGTAAAAGGAAAGGTTATTCAAGACTTTTACACCCAAACAAATTATCTATCAAACAAGAAAGAGCAGACATTCTCAAGAAGGCAAGAACTCAGGACATAAAGGCGGCTTTTAGAAAAACAGCTACTTGACAATTAAATCCAGGTAATTAAGCAAAAACCAAGAAGCCATCAACCTACTTTGAAAAATACAGTTTAAAAATATAGTTACTGGGAGTTCCCTGGTGGCATAGTGGTTAGGATTCTGGGCTTTCACTGCCGTGGCCCAGGTTCAATCCCTGGTCAGGGAGCTGAAATCCCGCAAGGTGCACAGCAGGGCCAAAACACAAAACAAACAAAAAATATATATAGTTACATATATTCATACATAAAAAATATACATATATGATGTGTATAATGTACATCTGTGTATAAAACACCTCGCTGCTGCCCATAATTTTAATTTTTACTTAGAGTGATCTTTTAGGAATTAATACCTTAAATTTCTTTGTCTCAAATAGTAAAACTTCCATAATTTCTTCACTTGATTTTCCTTTCTTAGATTCAAATAAAATTTAACACTTTAAAAAATATTATGTTCTTTAGTTATCAATATAATTGCCTTTCTACTTCCTGACCCACTCTTCTGTCTGTATCAGAGACATATCTTGAATGATAGTCACTGAACCATAATAATTGTTATTTCAAGTTGGTGAGGTTTTGAGTGAATTTTTGATCTTTCTAAATGTTTCAGTTAAGATAACGAACATAAATTACTGTATAAAAGCAACACAGTATTTTTTTTTCCAAAGTGAATTAGTTGGGGCCAGAAAAAGTAGACCCTTCCTTTTGTTCACCAACCTCCTTACCCCGCCAAAAAAAACCCTGCAAAATTTAATGTACCTAAAGCATAGACCCCATTCTCTATGATCTGTACCCACTGGGTGAAGAGAGCCACAGGGTTCAAGGAAGATGAGGTACCTTGCCAACAAAACAGATAAAACAGGATCCCCCAAGAGGAAAGAAACTACATGTGATATAACTGCTCTACAAACAAGATGACACACTCTGATGATTAAACTTGTTTTCCTGTTATCAAACCAACACTCTGAACTCCAGATCATTTTCCCTAACAACTTGCCTAGAGTTAACGAGGGTAGAGTTTCCAGCAACTAATTAACGCACATCCCTTCCAGCACAAGCTGTCAGCCGGTGATTTCCGCCGAGATGGCCACCAGTGAAGGAGCAGGTTGCCACCCTCTCAACTGCGGTGACACACAGCCACTGCCTTGAGACTCAGCTCACCTGGGTGGGCAGGTAAAGATGTTCTACCTGGCTGCATCTTTTGTAATAATGACACTGAATAGGTAACTGGAATGGAGACAAATGATGCAAACCCTCCCAGAGCATCCAATTCAATTTCCATGTTAAACAAAAACAAACTCTCCCTATTCTAAGTACACGTTTCCGGCAAATTCAAGATCACAACGAAGACCAATTAAAATTCAAACAGAAGCTCGTAAGAATTTGACAACTCATTTTCCTTAGATACGGCAGAAGGCTGTTCAATGGTGGATCACGGCTACAAACATCTAAAGTATTACTGATCAGGCAGGGTGACCGTGGAGCTGGAACTCCAAAGTTTGAATCTCTCAAATACGCTAAGTGTCTAACTCAGGGCACTGTGTTGGGCACCGGTTTCAGGAGACTCTTAAGGAGAACTTTCTGCCTTTTCACTCCAGATCCATACCGTGCACGGGCCCCTGAAACTTCCAGTGGTGCGATGAGTAAACATTAACAGTAAAGTGATAAAAATAAGAAAGAAATTAAAACAGTATTCAAGACACCACTAGCCAAACGGCGTCGTGCTAATGACTTCTACTTTTAGATGACAAGTCGTGCTATTTAAACAACCAGATTTCACTGCAGACATCCTTCAGGAACAGGTACCAAGGCAACCACGCCGATGCCAGGCTGTGGGGAGCTGTGGAGGACCGGAGGAGGAAAAGCACACTTGATATACTGATAAGGATCCAGAACACCACCACAAACTTAAAAAAATCATCTGAAGAGAAGCTGAAAACTGGACTTCATTCAACATCCATCTGGCATCTCGGAAAAAGAAATAACTCAGGACTCCTTGTCTTTACAAAAGTTGATATTTCAAAACCGCAAGTAAGGAAGATTCTCATCCTCTGAATGAGATTACTTTTAAGAGATTTGCGGTTGACATTTTAGTGATATTTCTGGACATGCCATCTTGGGTTGATTACTGAGGTATATGGAACATTAAACTAGTCCTTCCCCTAACGAAGTCCAGTTAGGGCAGCTAAGCTAAAAGCATGACATCGTTGCTGTCAAAGTACGTCACCAGAGAGTCCCATTTCAAAATAGTTTTTGTGTCAAAAGCTATTCATCATAATATCAATATATAGAATGAGGGAGGCAAGCCATACAAACTTCATGTCTCCCCCAAATGAATAATGAAAACGAAATCATGCAGACACCTACACCCTACATCAAATGTAGCCCCAAATCCCAGTAGAATTAGGATCCTGACCAGCCAGCTGGCACGATTCTGGAGGATGAGAGGTGAAATGAATGATTTTCACGAATGTAACTGCATGATAAAGCTCATGTGTCCGTCACTATGTGTGATAAGGATGAGTAATGGCCCCCAAATATAGTCAATGTCTCAATCCTCGGAACCTGTGAATGTCAGCTTATGTGGCAAAAAAGGACTTTGCAGAGGTGATTAAGGAACCTGAGGTGGGGGAGTATCTGGCCAGGCCTGATGTCATTACAGTGGTCCTTCTGTGAGGAGGAACCAGTGTGAGAGAAGGCAGAGATGACGGAAGCAGAGGTGGATGGGACACATTTTGAACAAGGAGGACCACAGACAAGCACTAGAAACTGAAAAAAGGCAAGGAAACTGGATTCTCCCTGAAAGTGTCCTTAAGGAGCCAACTCTGCCCTCACCTTGATTTTAACACAGTGGAAGTGATTTGAGACGTCCGACCTCCAGAGAGTAAGTGAATAAACTGGTGTGTTAAGGCACTCTGCGACAGCACCAACAGGAAATCAACACACTATGCAGAGATACTCTGGTGAACTACACTGGCCCTTTGAAGCTATTCACAATGTCACTTTCTTCCACTTAGTAAACCTTTCAAGGCCTCAATGTACTTACTGTTCATAAAATGTCTATGAAAGTTGTTACCTCCTGTTACAAACTGTAATATAGCATGTGTTTAGCTTCGCACAGAAAGTCTGCAAATTAAATATGTTTATACATTCTTACAGAAGCTATAAAACATCATTAGCAACAGTTCAAAAACAAATATTTACACTTCTATATCAGACCCATAAAATGGACATTCCTTTTTTTGTAACAGCTTTATTGGAGTATAAATGCTTTACAACGGTGTGTTCGTTTCTGCTTTATAACAAAGTGAATCAGCTATACATATACATATATCCCCATATATCCTCCCTCTTGCATCTCCCTCCCACCCTCCCTATCCCATCCCTCTAGGTGGTCACAAAGCACCGAGCTGATCTCGCTGTGCTATGTGGCTGCTTCCCACTAGCTATCTATTTTACATTTGGTAGTGTATATATGTCCAGGCCACTCTCTCACTTCATCCCCGCTTCCCCTTCCCCTTCCCCATGGCCTCAAGTCCATTCTCTACGTCTGTGTCTTTATTCCTGTCCTGCCCCTAGGTTCTTCAGAACCTTTTTTTTTTTTTTTTGGATTCCACATATATGTGTTAACATACGGTATTAGTTTTTCTCTTTCTGACTTACTTCACTCTGTATGACAGACTCTAGGTCCATCCACCTCCCTACAAATAACTCAATTTCGTTTCTTTTTATGGCTGAGTAATATTCCATTGTATATATGTGCCACATCTTCTTTATCCATTCATCTGTCGATGGACACTTAGGTTGCTTCCATGTCCTGGCTATTGTAAATAGTGCTGCAGTGAACATTGGGGTACATGACTCTTTTTGAATTATGGTTTTCTCAGGGTATATGCCCAGTAGTGGGACTGCTGGGTCACATGGTAGTTCTACTTTTACAAGGAACCTCTAAACTGTTTTCCATAGTGGTTGCATCAATTTACATTCCGACCAACAGCACAAGAGGATTCCCTTTTCTCCGCACCCTCTCCAGCATTTATTGTTTCTAGATTTTTTGATGACGGCCATTCTGACCAGTGTGAGGTGATACCTCATTGTAGTTTTGATTTGCATCTCTAATGATTAGTGGTGTTGAGCATTCTTTCATGTGTTTGTTGGCAATCTGTGTATCTTCTTTGGAGAAATGTCTATTTAGGTCTTCTGCCCATTTTTGGATTGGGTCATTTGGTTTTTTTCATACTGAGCTGCTTGTCAATTCTGGAGATTAATTCTTTGTCAGATGCTTCGCTTGTAAATATTTTCTCCCATTCTGAGGGTTGTCATTTTGTCTTCTATATGGTTTCCTTTGTTGTGCAAAAACTTTTAAGTTTCATTAGGTCACACTTATTTTTGTTTTTATTTCCATTTCTCTAGGAGGTGGGTCAAAAAGGATCTTGCTGTGATTTATGTCATAGAGTGTTCTGCATATGTTTTCCTCTAAGAGTTTTATAGTGTCTGGCCTTACATTTAGGTCTTTAATCCATTTTGAGTTTATTTTTGTGTATGGTGTTAGGGAGTGTTCTAATTTCATTCTTTTACATGTAGCTGTCTAGTTTTCCCAGCACCACTTATTGAAGAGACTGTCTTTTCTCCATTGTATATTGTTGCCTCCTTTATCAAAAATAAGGTGACTACATGTGTGTGGGTTTATCTCTGGGCTTTCTATCCTGTTCCACTGATCTATATTTCTGGTTTTGTGCCAGTACCATACTGTCTTGATTACTGTAGCTTTGTAGTATAGTCTGAGGTCTGGAAGCCTGATTCCTCCAGCTCCGTTTTTCCTTCTCAAGATTGCTTTAGCTACTCAGGGTCTTTTGTGTTTCCATACAAATTAAATTTTTTGTCCTAGTTCTGTGAAATATGCCATTGGTAGTTTGATAGGGATTGCATTAAATCTGTAGATTGCTTTGGTTAGTATCGTCATTTTCACAATATTGATTCTTCCAATCCAAGAAAATGGTATATCTCTCCATCTGTTTGTCTCATCTTTAATATCTTTCATCAGTGTCTTATAGTTTTCTGCATACAGGTCTTTTGTCTCCTTAGGTAGATTTATTCCTAGGTATTTTATTCCTTTTACTGCAATGGTAAATGGGAGTGTTTCCTTAATTTCTCTTTCAGATTCTTCATCATTAGTGTATAGGAATGCAAGAGGTTTCTGTGCATTAATTTTGTATCCTGCTACTTTACTAAATTCACTGATTACTTCTAGCAGTTTTCTGGTAGCATCTTTAGGATTCTCTAAGTATAGTATCATGTCATCAGCAAACAGTGACAGTTTTACTTCTTTTCTGATTTGCATTGCTTTTATTTCTTTTTTGTTCCTGATTGCTGTGGCTAAAACTTCCAGAACTATGTTGAATAACAGTGGTGAAAGTGGGTAACCTTGTATTGTTCCTGATCTTACAGGAAATGGTTTCAGTTTTTCACCATTGAGAACGATGTTGGCTGTGGGTCTGTCATATATAGCTTTTATTATGTTGAGGTAGGTTCCCTCTATGCCTACCATCTGGAGAGTTTTTATCTTAAATGGGTGTGGAATTTTGTCCAAAGCTTTTCCTGCATCTATTGAGATAATTATATGGACTTTATCCTTCAGTTTGTTAATATGGTGTATCACATGGATTTGCATATATTGAAAAATCCTTGCATTCCTGGGATAAACCCCACTTGATCATGGTGTATGATCCTTTTAATGTTCTGTTGGATTCTGTTTGCTAGTATTTTGTTGAGCATTTTTGCATGTATGTTCATCATAGATATTGGCCTGTAGTTTTCTTTTTTTTGACATATTTGTCTGGTTTTGGTATCAGGGTGATGGTGGCCTCGTAGAATGAGTTTGGGAGTGTTCCTCCCTCTGCTATATTTTGGAAGAGTTTGAGAAGGATAGGTGTTAGCTCTTCTCTAAATGTTTGATAGAATTCGCCTGTGAAGCCATCTGGTCCTGGGCTTTTGTTTGTTGGAAGATTTTAAAACACAGTTTCAATTTCAGTGCTTGTGATTCGTCTGTTTATATTTTCTATTTCTTAGCGGTTCAGTCTCAGAGGTTGTGCTTTTCTAAGAATTTGTCCATTTCTTCCAGGTTGTCCATTTTATTGGCATATACTTGCCTATAGTAATCTCTCAGGAACCTTTGTATTTCTGCAGAGTCAGCTGTTACTTCTCCTTCTGCATCTCTAATTTTGTTTGAGTCTTCTCCCTTTCTACATGATGATTCTGGCTAAGGGTTTATCAATTTTGTTTATCTTCTCAAAGAAACTGCTTTTAGTTTTATTGATGTTTGCTATTGTTTTCTTCATTTCTTTTTCATTTGTTTCTGATCTGATCTTTATGTTTCTTTCCTTCTGCTAACTTCGGTTTGGTTTTTTTTTTTTGTTCTTCTTTCTCTAATTGCTTCAGGTGTAAGGTTAGGTTGTTTATTTGAGATGTTTCTTGTTTCTTGAGGTAGGATTGTATTGCTATAAACTTCCCTCTTAGAACTGCTTTTGCTGCATCCCTTAGGTTTTGGGTGGTCATGTTTTCATTGTCATTTGTTTCTAGGTATTTTCTGATTTCCTCTTTGATTTCTTCAGTGATCTCTTGGTTATTTAATAGTGTATTGTTTAGCCTCCATATGCTTGTATTTTTTACATTTTTTCCTGTAATTGATACCTAGTCTTATAGCGTTGTGGTCAGAAAAGATACTTGATACGATTTCAATTTTCCTAAATTTACCAAGGCTTGATATGTGACCCAAGCTATCATCTATCTTGGAGAATGTTCCATGAGCACTTGAGGAGAAAGTGTATTCTGTTGTTTTTGGGTGGAATGTCCTATAAATATTAAGTCCATCTTGTTTAATGTATCATTTAAAGCCTGTGTTTCCTTATTTATTTTCATTTTGGATGATCTGTCCATTGGTGAAAGTGGGGTGTTAAAGTCCCCTACTATGATTGTGTTACTGTCGATTCCCCCTTTTATGGCTGTTAGCATTTGCCTTATGTATTGAGGTGCTCCTATGTTGGGGGGATAAATATTTACAATTGCTGTATCTTCTTCCTGGATTGATCCATTGATCATTATGTAGTGTCCTTCTTTGTCTCTTGTAATAGTCTTTATTTTAAAGTCTATTTTGTCTGATAGGAGAATTGCTACTCCAGCTTTCTTTTGATTTCCATTTGCATGGAATATCTTTTTCCATCCCCTCACTTTCAGTCTGTATGTGTCCCTAGGTCTGAAGTGGGTCTCTTGTAGACAGCAGATATACGGGTCTTGTTTTTGTATCCATGCAGCCAGTCTATGTCTTTTGGTTGGAGCATTTAATCCATTTACATTTAAGGTAATTATCGATATGTATGTTCCTATTCCCATTTTCTTAATTGTTTTGGGTTTGTTATTGTAGGTTTTTTCCTTCTCTTGTGTTTCCTGCCTAGAGAAGTTTCTTTACCATTTGTTGTAAAGCTGGTTCGGTGGTGCTGAATTTTCTTAGCTTTTGCTTGTCTGTAAAGGTTTTAATGTCTCCAGCAAATCTGGATGAGATCCTTGCTGGGTAGAGTAATCTTGGTTGTAGGTTTTTCCCTTTCATCACTTTAAATATATCCTGCCACTCCCTTCTGGCTTGCAGAGTTTCTGCTGAAATATCAGCTGTTAACCTCATGGAGATTCCCTTGTGTGTTATTTGTTGCTTTTCCCTTGCTGCTTTCAATACTTTTTCTTTGTATTTAATTTTTGGTAGTTTGATTAATATGTCTCTTGGCGTGTTTCTCCTTAGATTTATCCTGTATGGGACTCTCTGCACTTCCTGGAGTTATTTCCTTTCCCATGTTAGGGAAGCTTTCAACTATAATCTTTTCAAATATTTTCTCGGGTCCTTTCTCTCTCTCTTCTTCTTCTGGGACCCCTATAATTCGAATGTTGGTGCGTTTAATGTTGTCCCAGATGTCTCTGAGACTGTTTTCAATTCTTTTCATGATTTTTTCTTTATTCTGCTCTGTGGTAGTCATTTCCACTATTTTATCTTCCAGGTCACTTATCTGTTCTTCTTCCTCAGTTATTCTGCTATTGAATCCTTCTAGAGAATTTTTAATTTCATTTATTGTGCTGTTCATCATTGTTTGTTGCTCTTTAGTTCTTCTAGGTCCTTGTTAAACGTTTCTTGCATTTTCTCCATTCTATTTCCAAGATTTTGCATCATCTTTACTGTCATTACTCTGAATTCTTTTTCAGGTAGACTGCCTATTTCCTCTTCATTTGTTTGGTCTGGTGGGTTTTTACCTTGCTCCTTCAACTGCTGCGTATTTCTCTGTCTTCTCATTTTGCTTAACTTACTGTGTTTGGGGTCTCCTTTTCGCAGTCTGCAGGTTCATAGTTCCTGTTGTTTTTGGTGTCTGTCCCCAGTGGGTGAGGTTGGTTCAGTGGCTCGTGTAGGCTTCCTGATGGAGGGGACTCATACCTGCGTTCTGGTGGGTGGGGCTGGATCTTGTCTTTCTAGTGGGCAGGGCCACATCTGGTCCTGTGTTTTGGGGTGTCTGTGAACTTAGTATGATTTTAAGCAACCTCTCTGCTAATGGGTGGGGTTGTGTTCCTTCCTTGCCAGTTGTTTGGCATGGGGCGTCCAGCACTGGAGCTTGCCGGCTGTTCGGAGGAGCTGGGTCTTAGCGCTGAGATGGAAATCTCTGGGAGAGCTCTCGCTGACTGATATTACGTGGGGCTGGGAGGTCTCTGGTGGACCAATGTCCTGCACTCAGCTCTCCCACCTCAGAGGCTCAGGCCTGACAACAGGCTGGAGCACCAAGACCTTGTCAGCCACTCGGCTCAGAAGAAAAGGGAGAAAAAAAGAAAGAAAAAAAAAAGAAAGAAAGAAAAAATCTTTTAACTATTAACATAAAAAAAACTTTTAAAAATTATTAAAACAAAAAAAATGAAAACTTTTAAAAAAGGGAGCAACCAAACCAATAAACAAATCCACCAACGATACCAAGCTCTAAAAACTATACTAAGATAAACATAAAAATGAGAAACACGTCCATCGCAGACAGCAAACCCCAAGTCTGCGGTTGCTCCCAAAGTCCACTGCCTCAATTTTGGGATGATGTGTTGTCTATTCAGGTATTCCACAGATGCAGGGTACATCAAGTTAGTTCTGGGGATTTAATCCACTGCTCCTAAGGTTGCACAGAGAAATTTCCCTTTCTCTTCTTTGTTCGCAGAGCTCCTGGGGTTCAGCTTGGGTTTGGGCACCACCTCTGTGTGTAGGTCTCCCTCAGGCAATTGTTCCCCACCCAGATAGGAGGGGGTTAAAGCAGCAGCTGATTAGGGGGCTCTGGCTCACTCATGCCGGGGGGAGGGAGGGGTACAGTAGTTATAATTGGAATGAGGGGTGAGCCTGTGCAGCAGAGGCTGGCATGACGTTGCAACAGCCTGAGGCATGCCGTGTGTTGTCCCGGGGAAGTTGTCCCTGGATCACGGGACCCTGGCAGTGGCGGGCTGCACAGGCTCCCATGAGGGGAGGTGTGGATAGTGACCTGGGCTCGCACGCAGGCTTCTTGGTGGCGGCAGCAGCAGCCTCAGCGTCTCATGCCCGTCTCTGGGGTCCATGCTGATAGCCGCAGCTTGCACCCCTCTCTGGAACTCGTTTAGGTGGTGCTCTGAATCCCCTCTCCTTGCGTACCCCAAAACAATGGCCTCTTGCCTCTTAGGCAGTTCCAGACATTTTCCTGGACTCCTTCCCGGCTAGCTGTGGTGCACTAACCCCCTGCAGGCTGTGTTCACGCCGCCAACCCCAGTCCTCTCCCTGCGCTCCGACCGAAGCCCAAGCCTCAGCTCCCAGCTCCCACCCGTCCCAGCGGGCGAGCAGACAAGCCTCTCGGGCTGGTGAGTGCTGGTCGGCACCGATCCTCTGTGCGGGAATCTCCCCGCTTTGCCCTCTGCACCCCTGTTGCTGCACTCTCCTCTGTGGCTCCAAAGCTTCCCCCCACTACCCCCGTCTCCACCAGTGAAGGGGCTTCCTAGTGCGTGGGAATCTTTCCTCCTTCACGGCTCCCTCCCAGAGGTGCAGGTCCCATCCCTATTCTTTTGTCTGTTTTTCTTTTGCCCTACCCAGGTACATGGAGATTTTCTTGCCTTTTGGGAAGTCTGAGGTCTTCTGGCAGCATTCAGTAGGTGTTCTGTAGGAGTTGTTCCACGTGTAGATGTATTTCTGATGTATCTGTGGGGAGGAAGGTGATCTCCACGTCTTACTCCTCCACCATCTTGAAGGTCCCCTTAAATCTATTCTACTGGCTGTCTTCTGTGCAGAGTATAAAGTTTCAAAGAAGAAGAAAAGTGAATGGATAAGCCCAAGCTCCTGGCTACTCAGAGTAGGGATGGGAGTGATGGGGGGGATGAAGGCTAGAAAACCAGAGAAAAACTAACTGTATGTGAGTTTACCTGCTCAAGACTCTCTTCCCTACTCTTCACAGCCACAAAAGAATGAAAAGGTCGAGACCATTAAAGTCATTAAAACCAAGATACTATGACTCTCGGAGGCTATGTCAGGACTCGAGGTTAGTTAGGGGGTTTCTTCTCATTTTGTTAATGGCATGCATTTCACTGTTCACGTCTAAGACTGCTTGCAAAAATGGCTTGAATTATCCCCCTTCCTGTAACCATGCCCTTAGGCCTTTGCAAATTGACTCTGGGCTTAGTCATATGACTTGCTTCGGCGAATGGGAGATCAACAAACATGAACCAAGTAGACACTTGGAAAGTACTTGTGCATGCAGGCCCTGCAGAGCCTTGACTTACAGCCTGCCAGCCCCAGGCCTGTGAGTGAGACCAGCCTAGACCACCAGCCATCAACCAACCCGCAGCAGACCCCAGATACCTAACGGAGCTGACTAAGTGTCAGCTGAGACAGATCTCACCAACAGAAGTATGAGTGAAGAAAACAGCTTTGTTTTAATCCACCAGGTTTTAGGGTAGTTTATTATTATGTCATTCAGTAAAAACTATAACTGTGTATAGTATAAAAGCTAACACAAATACACTGCAGAAATTTTCAAAAATTTAGAAAGAGAAAAACAAAAATGACCTAGAATCCGAAAGACATTAATCAGTAATTTTTGATTAACTCACTTTTATGTAGCTATGTAAATATTCTCTGTAATTGGACTCACCCTGTAAATTCAACCTCATACTGTGCTGTTGTAAGCATCTCTCGTAATCTACCATAGTTTATTTAACCATTCTTCCATCAATGAACTTGAAAGTGGCTTTAAATACCTCATGTAGGATTAAATATCTTATTTAGGAGAGAGAAGCACTGATAAAAGGTAGCTGTTACTATCATTATCATTACTGACACATTTTCAACTTCATTCGTTGATAAAAATTGATCAGCTTAAGACAATCAAATGAAAAGTTATAAAAATCCTATTAACACAAAAATGCAATGTTATTCAAAGTGGTGTTTGCTACAGTTTGAGTAGTCCTCCTGGGGTTATCATTTGACAGTGTAGAATACGCCAGCCTGAAGAAAAAAAAAAGGTGTGATCAATTGAGGCTCAAAGTCCTGTTATGTAGGATTCAAACACAGACCAGAAGATTTTTGTTAAGGAAGTCAGTGAAGAGATAGAACTTAAAAAGTATACTAAGCAAGGACTTCCCTGGTGGCCCAGTGGTTAAGAATCTGCCTGCCAATGCAGGGGACACAGGTTCGATCCTTAGTCCGGGAAGATCCCACATGCCGCGGAGCAACTAGGCCGGTGCGCCACAACTACTGAGCCTGTGCTTCAGAGCCCATAAGCCACAACTACTAAGGCCCACGCACCTAGAGCCCACGCTCCACAACAAGAGAAGCCACTGCAATGAGAAGCCCGTACACCACAACTAAGAGCAGTCCCTGCTCACCACAACTAGAGAAAGCCCGTGTGCAGCAATGAAGACCCAACACAGCCAAAACATAAATAAATAAATAAAAATTGCTTTAAAAAAAAGTATACTAAGTGAGCAAAAGCTGTGGAGTACCAAGGAAAAGAATGAATGAAAAGAACAAGCTTGATCTTTTGGTCATTGCCCTAGGAACACAGTAAGCTGAAAAATAACACACTCCAAAGATGCTGTAAAGTCGGGCAACTCACTTTCCTGCATTCTTGTACAGTAAATTATAGCTAGCAAAGTCCTTTGGATAGCAATTGCTTTCACTTGGGTCAACTGAAATGACCAAACAATGAACCTTGAACACCAACCATTGATCTTGCTAATTGCATCTGCCACTATACTTCTTTTGTTTCCAGGCAGCCCTCTTTTCCAACACTATTCTGACTGTTAAATGGTCAGAACACACAAAGTGACAGATTTAGTGTTTCGCTAGCAATTTATGTAACTGACTGCAGCGCTGTCGTTGTAGTGAATCATGATTTATTTGTCTCACGTTGTAGCACATAACCTTTTAAATGCAAGGGGTAAAAAGCCAAGACCTTTTTGAAGTTTATACAGAACCATCTACCGCTATATCCTATGAACTAGATTTGAAGGAGGACCAATCAAATGAGTGATGGATTTCTTTTCTGTCCGTAGCTGTCACTTCACGCACAAGCCACTCATGTATCCTGGGCTCAGTCACTGTCTTTATTTGCACGTGATTCAGAGGAAAATCTGGGAGATATACATAAATGACATTTGTACCAGTCAGCTAACAGAACCTAGATTAGGGAGTCAGAAGGAATATTGGGGTGAGAATTCAACACTGAAGGGTCCATGGATATATTTGGATATATATTTTAAAATTCCTTGAATTATACGTAAAAGTTTGTATGTGAAAATATACATTTTGGACAGAGTTCCTCTACAGGTTTCACTGGCTTCATAAAGGACTCAGTGATTCTTTTTTATTTATTTATTTTTGTCTGCGTTGGGTCTTTGTTGCTGCACGCAGGCTTTCTCTAGTTGTGGCCAGTGGGAGCTACTCTTCAGTGCGGTGTGCAGGCTTCTCATTGTGCTGGCTTCTCTTGTTGAGGAGCACGGGCTCTAGGCACGCGGGCTTCAGTAGCTGAAGCACATGGACTCAGCAGTTGCGGCATGCAGGCCCTAGAGCGCGCGGACTTCACCGCACAGGCTAAGTTGCTCCACGGCATGTGGGATCTTGCTGGACCAGGGATCGAAACTGTGTCCCCTGCACTGGCAGGCAGATTCTTAACGACTGCACCACCGGGGAAGTCCAGGAGTCACTGATTCTTGAAAAGATTAAACATGCTGGCTTATAGGAATGGGACCTTTTGTTGCAAAATAAAAGAAAGTGAAGGCAGAAATAAGCGTGTAAACAATGAAACAATATCAAGGGACATCAAGTTTTACACCAAGGTTTATAAATAAAGAGGAGAGAGAAATCGTTTGTGTTAAAGGGCTGAACTGTGTCCTCTCCCAAAAAATTCATGTAGAAGTTCTAACTCCCAGTACCTCAGAATGGGACTGTATTTGGAGACTGGGTCTTTACAGAGGCAGTTTAGTTAAAATAAGGTCATTAGTATGGTCTCTAATCCAATATGACCAGCGAACTTCTAGGAGTAGGAGAGGAAATTTGGACATACAGAGAGATACCCAACATGTATGCATACAGAGGGACGACCATAAAGACATGGGTAGAAGGAAGCCATCTACAAGCCAGGGAGAGAGGTCTGGAACAGATCTTTCCCTATAGCCCTCAGAAGGAACTGATTCTACTGATACAATGATCTGGAACATTCCAGTCCCCACAACTGTGAGAAAATGAATTTCTGTTGTTTAAGCCACCCATTTTGTTATGGCAGCCCTAGAAAACTTATATAGTTGGTCTTAGTTACAACAGTGGATTAAGAAGATAATTCAAAAGGCAATAAAGACCAAGAGATTATTCTGGGGAGTTAAAAACTTGGTAAATACCGAGAACAAAGGAGGAAAGGGCCTTAATGAACATTTGTAGTAACATGTAAGATTATATGCATAATACTCCCTGACATTTACAGAACACTGCAGGGCACATAACCTTTTCCAAGTGCACAGGGAAAATCTGTCAACACAGACAATATGGTGAACCATAAAACAAGGCAATCAATTTTAAATGGCTAAGAGTCAAATAGATTATGATGCCTGATCATAACATAATTAAGAAATCAATAACAAAAAGATTATAAAATCTCCAAATATGTGACAATAAAACATTTCTAAATAACACACAAAGAAAAAATTACAAGAGAAATTGGAAAATACTTTGAACTGAATGATAATAAAAACAAAAAATGTGTGGGATGCAGCTAAAACAATAATTACAGAGAAATTTAGTTCTCTAAATGTTTATATTAGAAAAGAAGATTGCAATTCAACAATTCAAGTTTTCACCTAAAGAAGCTAGAAAAATCTGAGCAAACTGTACTCAAACTAAGCAAAACAAATCAACGAAATATAAAACAAAGAATAAAGGAACTCAGTGAAACAGTAACACAGGATATTTGAAGAGACTGATAAAACTGAAAGTCTAGCTAGATCATTTAAAGTGGAGAAAAAAGAGGAGAAACAAAAATTACTAGTACGACAAATAAAAATGGGGACATCATAATAGATAGTATAGAACAATTAGAAGAAACACAAAATCTCTAACATATGCAAATTACCAAATGACACCAAAAGAGAATGTAAAGGGTCTTACAGCTATGGGAAAAAAACAAAACTGAATCCATAATCTAAACTTTCCCACAAAGAAAACTTAAGACTCAGATGGCTTCTCTAGTGAACTCTTTCAAACAGTTAAGAAAGAATATCAATTTTATACCTTTTATAAGATCAGGATATTCCTGATACAAAAACCATACAAAGATACTAAAAGAAAAGAAGAAAACTATAGACCAATACCCTTCATGAAGTGAACAAGGTAGAAAATTTTAAACAAAATATTAATAAATCAAATCCAGAAATATATAAAAAGGAAAATATAGAAAACAAAAACCATATGATCATCTCAATGATGCAAAAAAGCATTTAACTAAATCCAATACCCTTTCATGATAAAATCATTCGACAAACAAGGAATAGAAACACAATTCCTAAACCTGACACAGGTCATCTACAAAAAACTCAGAAAGGGCTTCCCTGGTGGCGCAGTGGTTGAGAGTCCGCCTGCCGATGCAGGGGACACGGGTTCATGCCCTGGTCCAGGAAGATCCCACATGGCGCGGAGCGGCTGGGCCCATGAGCCATGGCCACTGAGCCTGCGCATCTGGAGCCTGTGCTCCGCAACGGGAGAAGCCACAGCAGTGAGAGGCCCATGTAACACAAAAAAAACAAAACAAACAAACAAAAAACCCTCAGAAAACATAATACTTATTGGGGAAAAACTGAATATGTTCTCCCTAAGATCGGGAATAAAACAAGGATGTCTGCTCTTACTACTTAATTTCACTATTTTACTAGAGATTGCAGCCAAAGCAATTAGGCAAGAAAATAAAATGCAACCAGCTCTGAATCGGGTCTTTCAGGACCCAGTCCAGCTGCCAGTTTGGGGCTGCAGTCTTCTAACAGCCTGACTGGGGCTGGATGAACCACTTTCCTGTTCAGTTCACAGGGTTGTTCGTAATACTGCATCTGGCTTTCCTCAAGAGCAAGTGATCCAAGGCAGAATGTGAGAGAGAACAAGAGAGCACACCCAAGATGGAAGCTGCAGTGCCTTTTATAACCTAACCTCAGAAGTGACATCATTTCTCTCTTGTTCTCACTTGGACACAGAGAACAACAGGAGGAGACCACAAAAGGGTGTGAATACCAGAATGCAAGGATCACTGGGGTCCACAGTGGAGTCAGGCGACCAGAGGAGAAAAATCACGTGACCACCTCAATACATGCAGAAACAGCATCTGGGAATACTTAATACTCATTCATAAAAACTAAGAGGAAACTAGGAATAGAAGGAAACTCAACGAGATACACAGTATTTTCTAAAGACATAGTTAGTAACCGCTTAATGATGAACAACAATACTTTACTCTTAAAATCAAGATAAGGCAAAGATATTCCTACTCACTGCTTCTCACCCTGTATTAAAGGGCCTAGCAAGTGTAAAAAGAAAAATTAAAAAAGATAATAATTGGAAAAAAGAAATATAATTTTTATTTGCAGACAACACGACCGTGCATATAAAACATCTTACGGAAGACGCTCCCCTGCACACACACACACACACACAAAAAGCCAAACCAATAAACAACAGCAACAACAAAAAAACCCTACAGGACTGTGTAAGTAAATAAGGAAAACCATACTAGCCAAGGACATTTTACAAAAAACTGCTGCCTTTCTAAATACTAATTAAAAATGAAATTTTAAAAATTCCACTTGCAATGGCATCAAAAACATAAAATACTTAACTATAAATTTAACAAAATATAGGCAAGTAAAAACTACACTCTGGGCTTCCCTGGTGGCGCAGTGGTTGAGAGTCCACCTGCCGATGCAGGGGACATGGGTTCGTGCCCCGGTCCGGGAGGATCCCACATGCCGCGGAGCAGCTGGGCCCGTGAACCAAGGCCGCTGAGCCTACGCGTCGGGAGCCTGTGCTCCGCAACGGGAGAGGCCACAACAGTGAGAGGCCCACGTTCCGAAGGAAAAAAAAAAAAAAAACTACACTGCTGAAATTTTAAAAACCTAAACAAATGGAGAAATATACCACGTTCACAGAGTAGAAGACTCTACTGTTAAGATGCAAACGCTCTCCAAATTGATCTATTAATTCAGTCAAATTTCAATAAAAATCCTAGCAGGCTGATTCTAAAATGTATATGCATGTAAAAAAGATCTAGAATAGCCAAAACAATTTTGAAAAAGGGGATTTACACTACATGATTTCAAAACTTCTAATGACGCTATGGTCATCAAGACAATGTGGTACTGTTATAAAAGTATGAAAACTGGAACATAATATATAGCCCAGAAATTTACCCACACTTGTACAGTAAATTGGTTTGTGACTAAGCACCAAAGCAATTCAATAGGAAAAGGAAATGGTGTTGGACCAATTCAAAAATTTATTTATTTATTTCTTTTTTAGCTGTGCCGTGAGGCTTGCAGTATCTTAGTTCCCCAACCAGGGATCAAACCCACGCCCTCAGCAATGAAAGCACGGAGTCCTAACCACTGGGCCGCCAGAGAATTCCCTGGACCAATTTTTTATATGGAAAAAAATGTCTAACATACACAAAATTTAATTTGTGCTGATCATGGATCTGTATCTCCATGAAAGCACAGATTTTTCTTTTCTTCTCTCTACCATCAAACACGCTGATACCTCCCCTAAGAGACTTAAAACACATAAGTGGTGAATAAATATTTAATAAAAGAACTATGCATGAGGAAAAAACACGCCATAGTAGAAAATAACGGGAAGGAAACTCTTGGAATACAGAATGGTCAGGAAGGGCTCACTGAGAAAAAAAGCATGTGCGTTGGTACCTGAAGGCACCAGCTCTGCAAATACTCAGGAGATGAAAATTGCAGGCAGAGAGCAAAGATCATGAAGAACTGGATGAGGAAGTCCCTAGTGGTCCAGCAGCTAGGACTCTGTGTTCTCAGTGCCGAGGGCCCAGGTTCAATCCCTGGTCGGGGAACTAAGATCCCATATCTCACACGCTGAGTGGCACACCCCCCCCCAAAAAAAAAGAAAAGGGACTGGATGAAAGCCATTTAGAGTAGCCTGTGAGTGAACGAGTGGGAAGAGTAGCATAAAAAACAGGAGGCCAGGGACTTCCCTGGTGGTGCAGTGGTTAAGAATCGCCTGCCAATGCAGGGGACACGGGTTCGAGCCCTGGTCCGGGAAGATCCCACATGCTGTGGAGGAACTAAGCCAGAGCGCCACAACTACTGAGCCTGCGAGCCACAACTACTGAGCCCACATGCCGCAACTACTGAAGCCCACGTGCCTAGAGCCCGTGCTCCACAACAAGAGAAGCCACCTCAGTGAGAAGCCCGCGCACCGCAACGAAGACTCAATGCAGCCAAAAATAAATAAATAAGCAAACAAACAAGCAAATAAATAAATAAAAGGGCTGTAGTAACAGTTTCCTTTAAAAAAAAAAAAAAAGGAGGCCAGATCATCTGGGGTCTTATAGCTCCACAGAGTACATTCAAGAATTCTAACCACAGAAATGATGTAATCCAATTTGTGATTTTATAAAATGGTCTTGACGACTGCATGAAGAATGGATTGGAAAAAGCCAGGTAGGAAGCAGGAAAGCAGAGAGGAGGCTCTTAGAGCAACTCAGGTGACAGAAGAGGATGGTGTCCTCTCTCCAGGATGGAAGCTCACAGATAACACTGGAGCTGACATTCTAGCAGATTTGGGTATTAGCTCTAATTTCTATTTTGTCACTTTCAACTCTTTGTTGACTTGTTTTTTTTTCAAAGATTCCCTTTATGAGGGCAGGGATTACGTCTATTTTGTTTACCGCTGCTCTCCAAACCCAAGAGATTACAGGAATGACTATCTATGAGACTGGAGGTCAGAACCTGGCATGATATGGTACAGGTGCTGTCCAAGGAGAGCCACCTCCTTAAAACAGCAAATAGGAAGGCAACAGGGAGAGAGCACTGCGGCCCGTGAAACCCTAAAGTATGCTAAGAATGCACATGGGCTTGTTTACCAATATGAGAAGGCAGGCTACAGCCCAAAACTTTACGAAGCACAGACGGCACCGTTAGATGCTCTCCTGCAGTAGGCAGTCAACTTATGAAAGTATTGGTTGAAAACATGAACAATTCTAGAAAGGTCTAAATAAACATAGATAAGAAAGGCTAACTGTCACACCAGTCAGAATGGCCATCATCAAAAAATCTATAAACAATAAGTGCTGGAGAGGGTGTGGAGAAAAGGGAACCCCTCCTACACTGTTGACGGGAATGTAAATTGGTACAGCCACTATGGAAAACAGTATGGAGGTTCCTTAGAAAACTAAAAATAGAGCTACCATATGATCCTGCAATCCCACTCATGGGCACATATCCAGAGAAAACCATAATTTGAAATGATACATGCACCCACCCCAATGTTCACCGGAGCACTGTTTACAATAGCCAGGACATGGAAGCAACCTAAATGTCCATCAACAAATGAATGGATAAAGAAGATGTGGCACATATATACAATGGAATATTACTCAGCCATAAAAAGAAACGAAATTGAGCTATTTGTAATGAGGTGGATAGACCTAGAGTCTGTCATACAGAGTGAAGTAAGTCAGAAAGAAAAAGACAAATACCGTATGCTAACACATATATATGGAATTTAAGAAAACAAATGTCATGAAGAACCTAGGGGTAAAGCAGGAATAAAGACGCAGACCTCCTAGAGAACGGACTTGAGGTTATGGGGAGGGGGAAGGGTGAGCTGTGACAGGGCGAGAGAGAGTCATGGGCACATACACACTAACAAACGTAGTAAGGTAGATAGCTAGTGGGAAGCAGCCACATGGCACAGGGATATTGGCTCGGTGCTTTGTGACAGCCTGGAGGGGTGGGATAGGGAGGGTGGGAGGGAGGGAGACGCAAGAGGGAAGACATATGGGAACATATGTTTATGTATGACTGATTCACTTTGTTATAAAGCAGAAACTAACACACCATTGTAAAGCAATTATACCCCAATAAAGATGTTAAAAAAAAAAAAAAGATGTGGTACATATATATAATGGAATATTACTCAGTCATAAAAAATGAAACAATGCTATTTTCAGCAACATGGATGGACCCAGAAATTGTCATATGTGTGAAGTCAGAGAAAGACAAATATCATATGATATCGCTTATATGTGGAATCTTAAAAAATGGTACAAATGAACTTATTTACAAAACAGAAACAGAGTCACAAATGTAGAAAACAAACTTATGGTTACCAGGGGGGAAAGTGGGCGATGGGGGGGGGTATAAACTGGGAGACTGGGATTGACATAGACACACTATTATATTAGAAGAGATAACTAATAAGGACCTACTGGATAGCACTCTGTAAAGACCTATATGAGAAGAGAATCTAAAAAGAGTGGACAGATGTGTATGTATAACTGATTTACTTTACAGCAGAAACTAACACAACATTGTAAATCAACTATACTCCAATACAAATTTTAAAGAAAGACAGGTGAACCCATGATGAGTTGTGACAAGGCACAATTTGGGGTCTGTCACTAAACTGCTGGCCTTGACACCATGAAGAACCTCATGCCCCACTTCACCCCTTCCCTACCTCCACCCCACCCCCAAGAGAAACTCCCACTCCCACATGTAATACCACCTGGGTCTGGCTCAGTAGAACATGACTTATTTTTTTATGTGGGCTAATATTATAGGAGAAGCTTTACGGGACATGCTACATCAATGTAAGATATTATATATGTATTCAGGTGATAGGAACTGTATTTACAGATATGCCTCTGGAATTAAAAAAAAAATTAAATCTGGAAGCTCAGCACTGCCGGCATTTCTCCCAGGGCAAGAATACATTTAGTGTCCTATTAAATCAAAGGACGGTCCACTGGAAACACTGGCACGCTTTACCAGCTGGTGTTAACAAAGATTGATGCACACGTTCAATCACACCCAACCTGACATTGGGCTTCCAGAAATTTATAATACAGAATGGAAACGTTTTATGTGTTGCAACTTCCCACCCCCTTTAAAGCAGTAACTCACCAGGCAGAAATATAATTCATTTAGCATTTTTAAAATCCACACTTAAAGCATTTTCCGGGGCTAAAGATGCGCTGGAACAGAATATATAAAACGAAACTTGTTAAAAAATAACATGTAGGAAGACCTCGTGGGAGCCATTTTTGATGATCAACTAAGGCCATGGGAATCCAAGATCAGGATATGTTATTTTGCGTGAAGTATGGCGAAAGGAATATTAACACAGAAATAAAATGTGAGCGCACGTAATATAATTCAAGGTAAAACTCCAAAGTCGGGGAAAGATTTCTCTATCCCTCACATTTTCTTTATTTTCCAAAGAATAAAATTAAGGCATATGTTTGGAACCACTGCTGTCATCTAGTGATAAATGATGCCTTTTCACGGGCTCAGTATTGATACATTTATGGACATACTATTAGAGGAATATTTATTTTTGAAGTCAAAATATCGGAACTGAAAATCGGATGCTGTCAATTACAAGCCATGTCCATAAGGCAGCTCTGGGCAAG
This sequence comes from Pseudorca crassidens, assembly GCF_039906515.1. Taxonomy (NCBI): domain Eukaryota; kingdom Metazoa; phylum Chordata; class Mammalia; order Artiodactyla; family Delphinidae; genus Pseudorca; species Pseudorca crassidens. The sequence goes on from NC_090296.1 coordinate 193,208,134, forward strand.
TCACCATCTCCCTATGCACCTTGGTTTCTCCATCTTTAAGAAGTGGCCAAAAAGCCCTCCTTGTCTATAATATAGAACTGAGATGAAGTCCACGACACCATTCTATAAATCATGGTATTTTGTGTAAAAAACCAAAGTATTTCTGGAAATCTATCTAGCTTAAAAGTAACTTCAAAAACGTTCATGATCAACTGACAAAATCAATTTTGTACACGAAACACAGTTTCTAGTTCTGTAGGAAAGTGCTCGTTAAGCTAACATATCACGGGCCGTGGCAACCACTTCATAGACTACCAATTTTTTCTTCTGAGGTGTGTATCTTTGTTACTATCTAATCTATAGTGCTTTTTTTCCCATAAAAGTGCTATTTCTTTATATAGACTATATTTTGCTTTGTCCTAGAATGGGGCACGGAACAAAAGCGGCAAATGGTCCCACCCCTATAGTGAACCTGGAAGAGTTACCCCAGACTGTGGCAGTTCTACGTCTGGTTCCTCATCTAATTGGCCGTGTGACCTCAGCAGGTTACTCTACACCTCTCAGAGCTTCATGTGTCCGTCGGTAAAATGGGGAGAAAGCCTCCAACCTCGCACACCTGTTGCGAGATTTACCTGAGGAACTATGTAGAGAATGCCTAATGGAACAGTTTACGTGCTCAGTAAATCTTAGCCTTCTCCTCCTACATGCTTTTCGCTTCTGTGGACCAACACAGAAACGCCACAATATTAAAAACAAAATAATAAGATACGTAATCCTAAGGGACGTTAAACACGCAAATAGATGCTCCGGCACCTGTGACCCTCCTGGCTCCTCTCAGCAGACCTGCATCCACTTCTCCCGGCTGCACACGGCCCTGCGCCAGACTCCACAATCACACCTGGGCCTTGGAGGACACTCTCCCGAAGGCTCTGGCGGGAGTGACTAAGAGGCAGGATCAGGATCACCTCTTCCAAGGGACAGAGAGAGAGGCCAAGAGCTTTACTGACAACCATGGTAAGGTGAGTTACAACAAGTTACACCAAGTACCCCCGGCGTGCCTCTCGCCGGACTACTGTGCGTGGTCAGCATTTTCCACGTTACAAGTCTGGGTCCGTCCAGAAGTAACCTGGGCTTTGCAAACACAAGTGTCTACAGGGGCCAGTGAAATCAATGTAGTGAGAAAAGCAAAAGAAACAGTAACGTGAGTGAGGGGACTGGCGCTTCCAAAAGTCTCAAACTCTTGATATTTTCTACATAAATTGAGTTTGAAATGAGAGTATGTTTATCATGTCATTTGAAACTTGTGCACTGCTCTCCAGACCACGCCGCAGGCAGCATTCCAAACTAAATCTTACAAAGCCTGCAATTGTTCTGACTCACAGGATACCGACGTTGTGTTTTATTTTTGTATCTTACAAATTAATTTTAAAAGGAAAGCAAAACATACAAAATACTGTATAACCCTGTTACATAATTTCTCCGTTTCTGTTTAATGAGGAATATTCAGAGGCTCAGGTGAGGATCTTGGTGAACTAGAAAGTGCTCCCCAGTTGGAAGAAAGCCAGCTGCTATCACTACGGCCAGTGATTAACATGGGGGTAAGTGACTGGCTCAAGGTCATCTGTCTTGGGATGCATGGAGACAGGACGGTGACCCAGGCCACTGGACGCCACCCACCACCCTCTCAACTATGCTGTCCCATGTCTTGATTTCATTCAGACGTCTTAAGACGGACACGTGAACAAAACCAAGAAGAGAAGTAGAAAAGAGGGCCAATTCAGCAGTACTACTTCTTACTTAACCTAATCAGACAGACCATGACCTATTTCTACCTTTCACAAACAGGATTTAGGCAGAGTAAACCAATTCTGATAACAATATAAGGTTGCTAATCCAGAAGAGAGAATCTGGACTAAAAAAAAATTTGTTGAATTTATCATGCTCTTGGTATCTGATTTTTCTGGAGATGGTTTTGTAACTGCCATGACATCTTTTCTCAAGAAAAGAGTTAAAAGACTTCACATGATAGCTAAACTAGTTTGCCCAGGTCCACAACAGTCTCCCTTTGTTCTAGATCTTTAATGTGTTTAATGTATAACAAAATAAGAAAGATTTAGAAAGATGGATTTATTTAAGGGGCTTCAAACATGAATCACTAATACGTAGACAAGTGACAAAAGGATTACGGTGTATGCACACATCAGTAATGTTAAAAAATGAAAACAATTAGAACGGTGGTTATCAAGAGTTCTGGGAGAAGGAAAAAATCGTCAATGAAACGAGCAGTGTCACAAAAGGTCACATAAGACAGTGAGAAATTAAACCACTGGAAGGACTTCCCTAGTGGCTCAGTGGTTAAGAATCCGCCTGTCAATGCAGGGGACATGGGTTCGAGCCCTGGTCGGGGAAGATTCCACATGCCGCGGAGTAACTAAGCCCGTGTGCCACAACTAGTGATCCTGTGCTCTAGAGCCCGCAAGCCACAACTACTGAGCCCAAGCGCCTAGAGCCTGTGCTCCACAACAAGAGAAGCCACTGCAATGAGAGGCCTGTGCGCCATAACAAAGAGGAGCCCCTGTTCGCAGCAACTAGAGAAAGCCCAGGCGCAACAACGAAGACCCAATGTAGCCATAAATAAATAAATAAATAATTTAAAAAAAAAAAAAAAAAAAAAAAAACACTGGAAAACCAAGTTATCCCCAGCAGGGAGGCAGTTTAAGATCTTACCATGGGATGAAGAAGGGAGCTAGAGCAAGCATGCCTAAGTGTTCAATACTTCGGACAAGTTCACAGTCTTACAAAGGACATCCAAAGTCAAGAAGTGAATGAACGAATGAGTGAATGAAGCAACCAAGCAACAAGCTAACCACAGAGATTTCTAAGTAGAAGAACCCGGTGACCTGCTCCCAGCCTCAATTCTAAAACTCACAAAAAGGGCAGAGCTTGGAAAATCATCTGTGAAATCAAACGTGTATCAGGAAAATGATGACGATGGGACTGAAAGGATGGCAGTGAAACCCTTCTTGCCAGACCTCCTGTCTGCCATGCGTGTTGCCCGCGTGGAGTCCTCACCCTCTCCTCCCCACTTCTCTTCCCTTGCAAGTCCCTTCTGTGACACCCCTTTGCTTTTTCTCACCTTTCCCACTGCAGGCTACATCTCAGCCTTTCTTTTATCCAACTCATCACAGTGTGTTGGAGACGGGCGTTTGGACTTTCTCAGCCATTGCCTCTCACCAAGTACTCAGCCTCTAAATAGTCAACGTTTAATAGTATAAAAATCCACTGTGTGTGTGTGTGTGTGTGTGTGTGTGTGTGTGTGTGTGTATTATTCTTTTAATCCTCACATCAATACTATGAGAAAGGACTACTACTCTTACCCTCATTCTACAGGAGGCATGGAGGGTAAAATAACTTGTCCACAATCGCAGAGCAAGGAACTGGGAGAGTGAGATTTGAACCGAAGCCTAGTGATGAGATGAGCTATAACCTACTACATAAATTAAAACATGTTTTAACCCTCTGGGTAAGATAACTGGCAACCGACAGAGTGGCAATAACATGAAGCCATAAGACATGTATCATCAGAGTCTTAATTGACCAAAAAGAGCATACTGTATTTCCTTCTCTCCTGCCACAGGAGAGGAAGTATTTTTCTTTAGCTTCTCAACATTATTAAGAAAAGGATTAACAGGTGTAACGAGAAGGACTTGAGATGGGTGCCCCCCCTCTTTCTTAAGTCTGTTCACCCTGAAGAACACAATTAGAAGGAAACTCACAACTCATGACACCACTTACTCTCTGAATGGGATTAATATTTGCTCCTACTCTTCACAAATATGCTAGAAACAATACCATAAGCTTCTCGTATTTCTGTAATACAAACTGCTTTGGATTAGTGGTGCAGAGTAGGAGACTAAGCTAGCAAGGCCCAGGTATGGGTAGCAACGCCCGCATCCCTTCCGTACGCTGTGAAAATTGCTGCAGGTAAGGTTCTGACATCTAGAAACACTGCTTTGTTGCACGCCTGGCTGACCAACACGACTTCCTTCTCCAAAGGCAATTAATTATCTGGTTGACACATGCAGGAGGAGAGGTCCCAGGACTGTCTAGAAGCCAAGAAACTAGAAATGACTCTACCACGTGCAAGGAACAGAATCCTGGAAAACTTAGCAAGGAGAGACCAGGTAAAGACATACACTGCACATCTTCAGCTCGTAAGACTCAGAAGTCTCACATGTGAGTGAGAAAATACAAGATCGGAACAGAATCTACTGCTCGCGGAGCCGCCGGCTCTGAGATCACCGTTAGGCTGTCTACCTGGGGGCTTTATCTGCTGCTCTGAGGACCGGTCAGGCTGTCTGTCCCCCCTCGTCCCCCACCAACGCAGGCCTTGTCTCCACTGCACCGATGGCTTCTTCTGCTCATTAAAAGGGGCTGACACTTCACTTAGTCACCGTGCTGCTCTTTACTGATAGAAAGAGAGACGGGCTGGTCCGAAAGACTTCAGGATTCAGGCAGGCTCAGCAGAAGATGCCAATCCTGTCTGTTTCACCCCTTCACTGGCAGAGTTAGCTGCACGTGTCAGGAAAAAATTTCTCCTACGAAGCCAAAACGTTCTCACTGCATTTACAGTGGGGAGGCCACAGTCCCTGACTTGGCCACAGAGACTGGCCTAAGAGCCAGCCCGACCCTTGAAGGTCCCTGATCCTTCCTTCTGGCTTTGGGGTTTAGGAACCAGGGTGCTTCACGGCTCTATCTTCTGCCCTCTACGGTCACGTCCCAGGGACCCCATCCAACCTGTGGCATTGTGTTTACGTTGACGATGCTCACAACTGTGCCGCCAGACCTCTCTTCTGAAATGCAGATTCTAACATCCAGTTGCCTTCTTGATTCGATATCCAAAAAGCGTCTCAAACTGAAGGTGCCCAGAGCTCAGCTCACGACCAGCTCCCGTCCTCCAACTCCCTAAGCCACCCTTCCCACCATCGTCCCCGTCCTTCCCGTTCCCTCAAACCTCAGTCACTCCGCGCTCTATCCCCCTCATGCAAATCGACAGTTCCCACTAGATTTGCCTCTGAAACACACCCAGACCCTAACCATTGCCGCCACCTGGATGAAAGCGGAAGGGCTGCCTTCCTTCTGGAGGCTTCAGGGGCTCCTGCAGCTTCCGGAGGCTGCCCACAGCCCTCAGCTCACGGCCCCTTCCACACCCGACTCCAGCCTCGTGATTCCGTCATCACACCCGCTGCTGTCCCTGGCCCTCTCGCCTCCCTCTTCCGAGGGCCCCTCACCATTACGCCGGGCTCACCTGGGGAACCCAGGATAATCTCCCCACCTCAAGATGCGACCTTGCGTTGGCAAAGTCCTTTTACCATGCAAACTAGCCTGTTCCCAGATTCCAGTGACGGAGGGGGGAGGGCATCATTCGGCCTTTACCAGAGCGTCTCACTCGGTGCCCTTACAGTCCCAGGTCGTCGGGTCCCCACTTCCTGCCTAAGCCCCCCTCTTCCAACTCTCCCCGTCACTCACTCAGCTCCAGCCACACTAGTCTTGGCGCTGTTCCTCAACACACAAGCCCATCTCAGGACTTCTGCACCGGCCTTTCCCTCTACCCGGAAAGGTCCCTCCCTGCCTTAGGTCTCTGGCTAAATGACACCAACTTACGACGGGGCTTTCTTTACCGACACCCAGTAATAGAGTAACGCCCCCCCCCCATTTAAACACTCTCTTCCATTCTTATTTTTTCCCCAGGGCATTTAACATTATCTCTTATGCTTTCTATCTATCCATCCATCCGTCCGTCCATCCTCCCTCCCCCACTAAAATGTCATAAGGGGTGTTTTGTCTCTTGTTGTATAACCCCCCAAAATAAAACATGAAGTAGGGACTCAGTAAACAGCGGCTGGATAAGTGAATTCTACATTACTGGAAAAGTTTGTTTCCTTGGAAACAAAACCTGGCCTAAAGTAGGAACTTAATTACATTTGAACGAATGAGGAAATGGATGGGTAAATGACAGACCCACATTATATCTAATTTTCTACAGGTATACCGATTAACATAAAATCAAGTGATTTACTGCTTAGGAACCAGACGTAACAGTTAAAGTAACTTATTCAAGGATGTACAACGAAAAAAAGTAATACAATTACGTATTAAAACTCCAACCCAGCCTCTGACTTTATTTTGCAGTGTCCCTGAATGTTCTTAGATCTGACAAGTCAGAATTCATCCAGATTCCCTTGCTTGCTTCAAACCTTACCAACAAGGTTTCAAGTTAATAAACTCCAAATTTACTTTCAGAGGAAATTCCACAGAAGTCTCAAAAGCATTTACCTTGTTTATTCAGATATATAAAAAGTGAACATACAGGGGAGAGAGCGTCATCCACCCTTTAAAACACATCCAGAAGCGACCCTGCTGTAGGGACAGATTATAAGAAGCTTCAAGTCCACAGTCCCTAGCACTGCTCGGCCGCCAGCCAGGGCAGCTCCAAACGACCACCTTGGGTACCAGGTACACAGACAAACGAAGACACTCCTACGGCAGCTGGGTGGTTACCAGGGGGACAGAACCAGAGCAACAATGCAGCTGGCTTGGAACGGAAGAGCAGAACAGCAATTCCTTCCGCAGAGGTCACCTCCTCTGCACTGGGCCAAGGGTTATTCTGGCCTTGCTGCCCACACACCTGCACAGCCAGCCATACAAGCTGTCACACTGAATCTCCTCTCCTTCTGCCAGCATCTGGGGAAGCGAGCAGGTGTTGTGCTCCGTTCACACTTGGAATCTGCTTTCTAGGAATCCTCTCACTGGCACACAGATGGGAAGGAGTGAGCCACAGTGGTTAGGAACACGGACCTGCAAAAGGGGCTGTCAGGATTCAAGTCTTGCCTCCGTGACTCACTGTGTCCCTATGGACACGTCACCAACCCTTTCTAAGCCTTAGTTTCCTCACCTCTAAAAAGCCCACTTACTGTTCTTAGGACACTTACTGGAGACAATGCAGGAAAAGCACTTAACACAGTGCCCTGGCACACGAGGCCTTAATACATATTCCTATAATAGCTATTATTATAGTACTATCTATTATAGTATTCTTGACTTAAAAAAAAGATCACTGTTCAAAAATAAGACACCTGTCTTCATCTTAGATAGGGGTTTACCATTTATTTCCAGCTAAGTGTTTGCCTGCAGTTTGGGAAGAGTGCCACCAGGCAGATGCTGAGACGAAGCTTTTCCAGGTAAGGCTAGCAAAAATAAACTCATTTAAAGACTTTCTCCTCAATTCTAGTCCTGAATTAAAAATATATATAATTTGGCCTTGGAGAGCATAACAGAAATGTTAGAGAAATGTGACTACGTGCAGTACGTAAATAGGAAGACCAATGTGAAATTTAAAAATAGAAAGGTACACAGGTATGTGGAGGTTCAACTAGGTATTTTTCTACCAAATTATCAGCGGATAGAAATCACTGATTAATCCAATGCCCTACACCGCCTCACTGTTTGAAAAATGAAATAAAACAAAACGCACATTTTTTTTTCATTTCTCCTCGTCACACTAATCAAGGACGCATGTCAGAAGCGCTAAGTGAATTTTATCAAATTACACAAGAATTGGTCTCACGCGTGGAGATCTGACTCAGTACACTGGGGAGGGAGCAGGTATCTATATTCTGCAAAAGCTCCCCAGGAATTACTAGTGCCAACACCTATGGTTGGCCAATCACTGCCTAGAATCTCTCTTTTGGCAAGAAGGTTTTTTGCCATCGTAAACCTCTTCTCTTGATCCCGTACCCTGCTCCTTAAGCAGGACTGGATGACCCATAACTCAGTGAAGAGACGGACGGTGCCGAGTTACTCTGCAGCCCTTAAAATCAGTACAAATTCAAGACCTTTTACAGCAACAAAGGAGCTACAGAAGATGGGGATGCAGGGATGAAACTCTGTGTTTGTTCCGTGGAACCGGGTGAATGCTTTCCCTTTTAGACTAATGCAGCTCAGCAGAGCTTTCTGTCCCACGGAAATGTTCTATATCTGCATGTTCCTGTAAGGAAGCCACACGCCACGTGTGGCTACTGAACCCTTGACCTGTGACTCACAGCTTCCAAACCGGACAGCCCAGCTCTGGACAGCAGCCAAACTCAGCCCACTTGTAGCCTTCCCAGCACCTTGCTATCTGAGGTCCCTGTTTCATGAACTCACTCAGTACTTACCCCTTGAGAAGTTACCTCATTCCTAGCACGTGGGAGGTGCTGGGGACATAGCAGGGAACACAGATAAACCCCCTCTCTCATGGAGCTCACCACCTGGTTTATAATAACTGCCCTCTTTAAGAGCACCAGACTCATTTGAGGTACTTCCTCAAAGAAGGTTGGGTCAAATGTGTTCTGAAAAATTGTGTTATTTTGCAGATATAGAGAATAGACCTGTGGTTACCAAGGGGAGGGCGGGGAAGGAATGGGAGTGTGGGATTAGTAGCTGCAAACTAGTATCTATAGAACGGATAAACAACAAGGTCCTACCGTAGAGCACAGGGAACTATATTCACTATTCTGTGACAAACCATAATGGAAAAGAATATGAAAAAGAAGATGCCTGTCTATCTATTTATCTATCTCTATATATATGTGTGTCTAACTGAGTCACTTTGCTGTATAGCAGAAATTAACACAATATTGTAAATCAACTCTACTTCAATAAAAGTTAATAAATAAATAAATAAAATTGTTTTCTTTTGGAGCAAAAAAGCAAACAGTCATAGTCTGAGAAGCAATACAGTTCCATGTACTGAAGAAATGGGAGGATACCCAGAGTCTCCACGAGAAAAGAGAGGAGAACTCGTGAAACTTTTCCAGAAGGGCGGCATAACCTCAGTAACAGAATAACTGGTTTGGACGTTATTTCCAAGGAAGGCCACAAGGTCACCCAGAGCCATGTGAAGGACCAGAGTACGAAGATTCAGGGGCCGTGGCGGTAGGCCCGAGGAGCTCCCAGCTAGAACGTCATTTAGCCAATCCCACTGGAGATGGCGTCAGGAGAGAACCCAATTCATGACTGCAAATGGTATCTTTAAGCAGCTGCCATAAACACTTTCACTATTTGGTAAAAGTTTTCGAGGGATTAAAATAAAAAATTAACAGATCCCCCCCAAAAATAAGAGTGATGGTTAGTTTTTTTTTTTAAAAAGCCTGGTAAAGGAGGAGCCCTGGGTAAGACCATTACTACTCATCCCAGGCTCCTTCCACGGCACCAGGCAGGCAGCCGAGCTGGGTCATCTTCCATCAGCAGTTTCAAGACACTGGGAGCTACAGCCGCTCAACAGAGCATCGGGGCAGGACAAACGCGGAACAGCTGAACTCTGGTCAATGACAAATGCGACTAGAAAGGAGCAGAATCGGGTGCCTCGGTGGAGGGTTCGTGCTGAGAAGAGGAGAGAGGGGTTTTCAGGGCTGCTGCACTGGGATCATTATTATTAATTAAAGCCGGAACTCAGACCATTCATCAGCCACCTTACCTAGTTCCGGGGGCAGAACAGTCAGACGGTTCCCCTGAATGTGGAGCTCCTTAAGCTGAGCAAGCTCCCCGATTTCCTTAGGCAGCGAGATCAGGTCATTATCCCTAAGGCTGAGCTAAACAGAAGAGAAACAAGCGGTTGTCAAGACAACTTTCGCGTGAAGAGGCGCTCGGCAGAAACTCTCTCCTCGCCCCTGCCCTCTCCTCTTCGAAGGCTCAGTCCTTTCAATTTATTTACAAGTGTCTGCAGACATGCAAGAAAACGGTCTCGGGGGTAGTGGTTTTATTCCAAAATAAACCGCACTCTGGCTCAAACTGCCTTGATTCCACCCCTACAAGGGCTGCAGGAGTGAAGTGATTTTCTAAGAATTCAGATAAATTACTTACTATCTGCAACTTTGTGAGTTTCCCAATATCAGGCGGCAGGATTTCAAAATCGTTGTCACTTAGATAGAGTGCGCGCAGGGTGGCTGCAAGTTAAACAGCGATATATAAACAGGGTGGCACGGAACCCGACCGTTTGAGGTCTGATCGATACAAGGGAGTCAGCTTTGATTAATAACCCTGGCGTGGTGAAAAGCCTGTGACACACCTAGGGCTCGGGATAATAACAAGCGGGTCAAACTTAGATTTACGGCCTTATTGTGCAGCTGGTGCGTTCAGGAAAACATCTATATCCAGGAGGACTGAGGAAATTAACGATGTATGGGCACCAGCGGTTTCTGGCACAGGGTTTCAATATGCTTTCGGAAAAGGTAACTATTTTTCTTCGATTACTTCCGATTCACGTGTATGCCTCGATCTGCATCCACAGTGAAACCACTGTGTCGCTTCTATCAATGCTTGGGGTCAGAGGGCTCGTTCGTGTGAACAGAGCTAGGTCAAAACATAAATAACCAAAAGGCTGTCTGGTGATGGAGGCCAAAACCACCGTACACTGTTTCTATCATCAGACTAATTATTACTACTTGTTTCTACAGCCTTAACCACAAAAATAAATGAAGACGAAGGCGTTAAAATAATGAAGTGGAGGGCTTCCCTGGTGGCACAGTGGTTGAGAGTCCGCCTGCCGATGCAGGGGACACGGGTTCGTGCCCCAGTCCGGGAGGATCCCACGTGCCGCGGAGCGGCTGGGCCCGTGAGCCATGGCCGCTGAGCCTGCGCGTCCGGAGCCTGTGCTCCGCAACGGGAGAGGCCACAGCAGTGAGAGGCCCGCGTACCGCAAAAACAAAAAAACAAAAACAAAAAAATAATGAAGTGGAGTTTAAAAATAGAGAAAACCCTAACGTAGGCATCATATCGGTAATCAGAAATTTGTTCACGATATTATACACTGATACCAGTCCCCAAACTACTGAAGGCAAAAATCCTAAGGCACGTTTTTATCCTTAACCAAAAGGGAAAAGTACAATCAGATGTATGTTGAATTTGTTTACAGGTATTCAATTACATTCTAATGTCTTAAAATTCGACAGAACTGTATGTTAATATACATAAGAAAAACAATTTCTTCCATGGCCCAAGAAAACATGTTAAAGTTGGTTTCACGTGCTTGACAAAGTCTGGGATAAAGGATATACATAAGGTAAAAAATGAAACATTAAAGACTAACTCAGCAAAGTCAGAATTTCTCGAGGCCAGCTTGTCACTATTTGGAGAGGCAGAACATTTACCTAAAGACAGCAACTCTTTCCTAAAGAGTTCACGAGTCCTCGGGAAAACCAGTTTTTCCTATTTTTCACAAGCATCTGCAGCAAGAAATGCGTTTGTGTATAAAAGGATAAAGTGTGTTCATATGTGACTAACAATTTCTTAATGTCTGATGGTATGCTATAGACAAAATAGACTACGTCAATAAAAACACTTTTTAAAAGGCTTAAACAAGAATCCTGGCTAGAAATGTTTAAGATTCTGTTAGTGGTTTATTAATAGATATTTTTATAAATAACTGATTGGAATATCTTTGGGCAAAAAGCCTACAAAGAGTTAACAGCAATACAGGAAGAAGACACACATTACGTCTTTTACATGCTCTTTAAAAAGAAAGTCAAGTTCTCTTAGCTAAATGTGAGACTTGATCTCATTTAGGTAAAAATCTCTCTCAGAAAGTTAATATGACATTACCAAGTCCACTTGAGTGCAATGGTGTCGGGTCACGATATATCAAGTATACATACTGCTGAGCTATGAGGGAATATTCAAAGGAATCTGAAGGGGAAAAAAATGTATCTGTCCAATAATTTCTCTTGGAGTTTGGGCCCTGGCAAATAAATTTCCCATTTAGAACGCAAAGGACCATTTTAAGGAGATTTATAGAATTAAAAGTTTCTTACTCAGGTAGAAGAAGTTTCCGGGGAGAGAATTTTCATTCAAGTTGTTATAAGTCAAATCAAGGACCTCCAGAGCTGGGAGCGATCCAAATCCTCGAGGCAGAGTGTTGAGTCTATTCATGCTGTTGTTAGGGGGGAAAAATGCAAGACGTCACACACAAAACGTGTATTGATACAGACTACTCCAATCACGTCTGTGTCACGGGCCTAAGAGCCGCACGTGAGAGGCTCAAAGCTCAGAAGACTGCCATAATTCCATCCACTTTACGTGATTTTAACCAGCCTAGTAATTCTAGTCAGAGAATCCACACGTTCAGGAAACATGTGAAAATGTCCTAGTTGTCACTTTCTCCAAAGGTGATGCTCAATCATAGTTTTACACAGAAAATGAGAACATCACAACATATCCATCCTTCTAGAGGAAAACTTCCTTATGAATGAAGCAATAAGAGGACCTCAAAAGGTGCATATGATTAGTTCTAGCAGTTTTCTGGTGGCATCTTTAGGATTCTCTATGTATAGTATCATGTCATCTGCAAACAGTGACAGTTTTACTTCTTCTTTTCCAATTTGTATTCTTTTTATTTCTTTTTCTTCTCTGACTGCCATGGCTAGGACCTCCAAAACTATGTTGAATAATAGTGGTGAGGGTGGACATCCTTGTCTTATTCCTGATCTTAGTGGAAATGCTTTCAGTTTTTCACCATTGAGAATGATGCTTGCTGTGGGTTTGTCATATGTGGCCTTTATTATGTTGAGGTAGGCTCCCTCTATGCCCATTTTCTGGAGAGTTTTTTATCATAAATGGGCGTTGAATTTTTTCAAAAGCTTTTTCTGCATCTATTGAGATGATCATATGGTCTGTATTCCTTAATTTGTTAATATGGTGTATCACGTTGATTTGCACATACTGAAGAATCCTTGCATCCCTGGGATAAATCCTACCTGATCATTGTGTATGATCCTTTTAATGTGCTATTGGATTCTATTTGCTAGTATTTTGTTCAGGATTTTTACATCTATGTTCATCAGTGATATTGGTGGATAAAGAAGATGTGGCACATGTATACAGTGGAATATTACTCAGCCATAAAAAGAAATGAAATTGAGTTATTTGTAGTGAGGTGGAGGGACCTAGAGTCTGTCATACAGAGCGAAGTCAGAAAGAGAAAAACAAATACTGTATGCTAACACATACATATGGAATCTAAAACGAAAATGTTACTGATGAACCTAGTTGCAGGGCAGGAATAAAGAGGTAGACATAGGAAATGGACTTGAGGACATGGGGTGGGAGGGCGAAGCTGGGGCGAAGTGAGAGTAGCATCGACATATATACACTACCGAACGTAAAACAGTTGGCTGGTGGGAAGCAGCCGCATAGCACAGGGAGATCAGCTCAGTGCTTTGCGATGACCTAGAGGGGTGGGATAGGGAGGGTGGGAGGGAGGCTCAAGAGGGAGGGGATACGGGGACATGTGTATGCATATGGCTGATTCGCTTTGCTGTGCAACAGAAACTAACACAGTATTGTGAAGCAATTATACTCCAGTAAAGATCTATTTAAAAAAAAAAAAAGGGCTTCCCTGGTGGCACAGTGGTTAAGAATCTGCCTGCCAATGCACAGGACACGAGTTCGAGCCCTGGTCCGGGAAGATCCCACATGCCAGGGAGCAACTAAGCCCGTGCGCCCCAACTACTGAGCCTGTGCTCTGGAGTCCGCGAGCCACAACTACTGAAGCCCATGTGCCACAACTACTGAAGCCAGCGCGCCTAGAGCCTGTGCTCCGCAACAAGAGAAGCCACCGCACCGCAACGAAGAGCAGCCCCCACTCGCCACAACTAGAGAAAGCCCATGTGCAGCAACGGAGACCCAATGCAGCCAAAAATAAATAAATTTATATACATATAAAAAAGATACATGTGAAGCCTCATAGTTTTCACACTTCTGCTTCATTTGCTTTCATGTATTCCTCTCAATGGGAGACACACCCCCCCGCAAAAAATCACTTTTTTTTTGTTTGTTTTGCAACTACTAATAGTAGTTCAAAATCATCTCTAATTAGAATCAAGGTTGCCAGGGACTGGGGGAGGGGGGTGGGGAGCTGTTTAATGGGTACAGAGCTTCAGTTTGGCAAGATGAGAAACTTCCAGAGATTGGCTGCACAGCAATGTGAATATATTTAATGCTTCTGAATCATACACTTAAAATAGTTAAAATGGTGTATTTTATGTTATGTGCATTTTATCACAATGGAAAGTTTTTAAATATATGTATACACTCCAATGAAAGCTAAGGAAAGCTAAGGAAAATATTTTCCTATTAATGTTGTATTTTCTTCAAGACTCTTATTTTTCTTAATGTGGTTCTCTTTGAACACACTGAAAACCCAATTTAAAAAAAACCTTTTTTTAAATCTAATAAGGCTGACAAATATTGAAAGGTGGGAGGGACTGTGACACTAAAAATAATTCTAGACACCAATGCTTCTCACATGAGGTACAACCCTGTTCACACCCACCAACCAGGCCTCCGAAGAAATAGCTGATAGCGGAGAAAGAAACCTAGAAAAAAGCGATGTCCACCTCTTGATGGGTATAAAACCTTAGGCTAGCTTTACAGTTAGCAAAATAACCTCCACTACAATTTACTATACTGCTAACCACTAATATTTTCTATGAATTCACAATCTGTGAAGCACACTTATGTCAAGTGCTTCACCTGGGTCTTCAGAACTATCGTGGAATGTCGGCAGGACAGTACTTATAATGATCTTGGAATTCTGCGATTAAGTCACAGGTTAAGACAGGTTAAGTACCAAGGAGCCCTGACTCTACTGATGAGAATGACAGGTATCTGAGAGCACCCAGCACTCGTGGAGGCCAAGGCACCCCTAATCCCTGGACCCCGATGTGAGGATGCTGAGTAAACGGAAGGAGAAGAATCAGAGACAGTGAGAAAGGCACAGAAGTACACATCGGGCGCTTCTTTCTTTAAGCCTTGCTCTAAGTTACCCACTTTTGAAAACGACCAATAAAGTTTTTCTTTCCAAACACAGAAATACACTTCTGAAACATAAGGTGCAGGAAATCCACGCTTAGACTTTCTTAGCGGGAAGAGGCATCTCACCAAAAAGAGAGAGCTCTTGCCCAATCTCCAGCCTAGAGCGAGCCTGAGCCTGTCCCCCTCTCTGGGTGGCAAGAATCGACTAAACAGCAGGTTCTCTTTCTCCTTGAGCGAGAAACCAATCCCCCCAACCTGTCAGGAACTCAGCAGAGCCCCTGTGCAGTCGGCAGCAGTGACAGCAGTAGGCCCGCTAACCCGGAGGGCAGAAAGGAAGCCCTAACTTAAATGCCTCAGAAGGCCTGGAAGCAGAGTCGGTTCCACTGCCAGCAACGCCAGGAGCGCAGGACCTGTTCCTCTAGACACCAGCACACACACAGCGACCGGACAGCCCGGTCCCTGGCACTGTCAGGGGAGGCACTGTCATGCACTGCCTACCCCGAAGGGGGCGCTCACGTCCATCTCCAGCTACACATGGGAGCTGCCTTTTTCTTTTTCAATTTTTATTGGAGTCTAGTTGATTTATAATGTTGTGTCAGTTTCTGCTATACAGCAAAGTGCATCAGTCATGCATCTACATATGTCCCCTCTTTTTTAGATCCTTTTCCCATATCGGTCACTACAGAGTACTGAGTAGAGTTCCCTGTGCTCTATAGTAAGTAGGTCCTTATTAGTTATCGATTTTATATAGAGTAGTGTGTCTATGTCCATCCCAGTCTCCCAAATGTATCGCTCCCCCTGGGAGCTGCCTCTTTTCAGGGCATCCCTCTGAGAGCTCTAGCACTCAAGGTTGCCCTGAGAGGTGACAGCAAGGGGAGAGGAAAAACACAGCTGGGATGGAGGTCCAGCTCCAGCTCTTGCGGGCTGGGTGGCCTTGGGGAACTTATTCGGCTTCTCTGAGACCCAATTTGCTCAACTCTGAGAGGAGGGGAGCGATACCCTCCCAGCAGGACTTCCAGGAGAGGAGAGAGAAGACATGGGAAGCCCCTGATGCAATTCCTGGCTCCCAAGTAGGTTCTCAAGAAACGATGGCTATAACTACAACTAGTTCTCAGGAAGTTTGAGAGAAATTTTGATCCCGCCTCCAAGAGGCGAGCTCACCTGAGGAGACCGTGGAGTGCCTGAACCATCAAGGATGGTTTCCCCATCTGCTTAATTTCCAATCGATTCAGGTGTTAAAGATAAAGCTGCTTAGGACTCAACCACGCCCAATGGTTTAAGTTCTCCTGTTTGCAGGTGAGCATCTTCCAAATGCTTATGGAAATGGGAAGACACCCACGTACAGTGGAGAACTTTATAAAACCGGAGAGTCAGAGGCTGTTTGGCATCCTTTCTCTTTCCTCCTCAAAAGCTACAGGAAGACCTATACGAGCACTCCCCTTTTGGAACACTCTGATCTCCAGAGGTCCTCTGGGGCTTCTCCTGATTCAATAAAACCTTCTTGCCTGAAAGGCAAGTATTTTTCTCTCCTCCACAGATGACGTGCTCACATACTTAGCCAAAGAAACAAACAGAAAAAACAAACGCACGAACACTGAACACTGTGCTTAGTGAAAACTTTTACGTCTTCACGAGATAAGCTTCACCATCTCACTAGGTCAAAAGTTATTCCAGAATAGCTGGCACGATGCTCCTGCCGTGAGGTCATCCCCGAAATGATGATCAACTTGGACCCTATGCAGCTTTACACTGTTTGTCAAATAACTCAGCACAATGAATGACACTGCAAGAATGAAGAGCATAATTCAACTTTCCGCTCTTTATTCAGATGGCCTAAAAATCCTTTCCAGTTTTTTGCGGTATGCGGGCCTCTCACTGTTGTGGCCTCTCCCGTTGCGGAGCACAGGCTCCGGACGCGCAGGCTCAGCGGCCATGGCTCACAGGTCCAGCCGCTCCGTGGCATGTGGGATCCTCCTGGACCGGGGCACGAACCCGTGTCCTCTGCATCGGCAGGCGGACTCTCAACCACTGCGCCACCAGGGAAGCCCCCCTTTCCAGTTTCGAGATCATCAGAATAAATAGCAAATAGGATATAAAACTTTAAAATCAACTTCTGGTTGAACGCACAGTTTGGATCATGCCTATACGTGGCCTAACTGCTCTGCTGTAGTAGGGCCACCTGTGTGTAGGTTTTTTTTATTATTATTCTGGTTGTTTATTCTAAGGAGTCCTCTGTGCCTTGCCTTAACCAGGGGTATGTAGGTATAATTGTTCATGCCATTCGAGGACAGAAGTATCATTTGTGGAAACTCATCTTAATTCCTTTCCCAGAGAACTAAGAGTTGCGTTCAAACTCTGACAACCCCATCTGCGTAGCTACGTACTTAAACACAGAAAGTGCTACACAATCAGCAAATCACCAGGAGCCAAAAATGCAAACAGCTCCAAAGACGACAAGGAGGCAACTCAGATGTGATTGATAAAAAAGGGAAAGTTCGGGCTTCCCTGGTGGCGCAGTGGTTGAGGGTCCGCCTGCGGATGCAGGGGACGCGGGTTCGTGCCCCGGTCAGGGAAGATCCCACATGCCGCGGAGCGGCTGGGCCCGTGAGCCATGGCCGCTGAGCCTGCGCATCCAGAGCCTGTGCTCCGCAACGGGAGAGGCCACAACAGTGAGAGGCTCGCGTACCGCAAAAAAAAAGGAAAGTTTACAACTCTGTCCTGAGACGTCCTGAACCCAGCCAATCAAAACCTGTGCTCATTATCTCCCCCTCAAAGCTGTCTCCACCCATCCCTCTGTATCAGCTATCCTATCCCATCCCATCCCATCCCATCCGTACAGCCTCATCGATTTTACCACTGCTATGTATTTTTCATATAAAATCCCTCCCCCGCCTTCACTGTCCCTGCCCTAGTTCACCAGGAACGCTAACCTGGCAGCCTCACAGGTCTCCTCTAACCTCTCCTCCGCGTGACCTTCATACGAAAATCATCTCACCTCGTCTCACGCCCGCCGCTTCCCTGTGCACACTCCCCAACGGCAGGGCGAGACCAGAACTCCTCCATCTGACACACACGCCCTCCACTAGCACTCAACTCCCTGCCACTACAGACATTTATTTCTCTACAGGCTGTTTCCCCAACTGTGACATACGCTCCCTGAGGGCTGGACAGCCAGCACCTAAACGGCTCCTGGCACAGAGCAGAGAGCTCAAGACGCGCTCATGGAACACACAGCAGACCCGTGTGCTTCTCTGCCTGGCCTCACCTCCCACCTCACCTCCCCCCGCCTCACCCTTCACACTCAGCGACCCCACGCAACTCGCAGCTCCTGGAGCGGAAGTCCTGCTTGCAGTCGGAGACATCGTCCCCTCCTTGTGAGTCTTCTCAGCCTTGAGTCTCGGCTCCAACACGACCCCCTGCAGGAACCCTTCCGAGAATCTCACCTGAAGGCTAACGTGCCCCCTGTCGCTCTCTCCGACTGCCACACTCAGCGAGCCAGCTGCACCCTGGCCCTGCTCATCGACAGCCGCTCTGCCTCCATCCTGAAGGCCAGGGAATGTGACTTTCACCGCCGATCCCCAAACAAACAAGGCTCCTGATGCAGAAAAGGCAATGACAGGGCTTCCCTGGTGGCACAGTGGTTAAGAACCCGCCTGCCAGTGCAGGGGACACGGGTTCGAGCCCTGGTCCGGGAAGATCTCACGTGCCAGGGAGCAACTACGCCCGTGCACCACAACTGCTGAAGCCCACGCACCGCAACTACTGAAGCCTGTGCACCGCAACTACTGAAGCCTGTGCACCGCAGCTACTAAAGCCCACGTGCCTAGAGCCCGTGCTCTGCCAATGAGAAGCCCACGCGCAGCAACGAAGACCCAACGCAGCCAGAAATAAATTTAAAAAAAAAAAAGGCAATTACATAGTCCTGAGATAAATGAACCCATAAATAAAACAATGATGATGATAAAAGTGAACATTCAGGTATGGCTTACTATGTGCCAGGTACTATTCCTAGCTTTTTTTTTTTTTTTAGTGAAAGAAGGTTTTATTCAGGGAGATACACACTCCACAGACAGAGTGTGGGTCATCTCAGAAGGCAAGAGACGCCAGGGTACGGGGTTGTCAGTTTTTTTAGGGGTGGGTAATTTCAGAGGCTAATGAGTGGGAGAGTATCCCACCTATTTGGGGGAAGGGGCGGGGATTTCCAGGAATTGGGCCCCCGCCCACTTTTCGGCCTTTTATGGTCCACCTCAGAACTATCATGATGCCTGCAGGTGTGTCATTTAGCTGATGTGTTACAATGATGTTTACGGAGGCTCAAGGTCTAGTGGAAGTTGACTCTCCGCCATTTTGGACCTTACCCATAACTATTAACTCACTCACTAAATGATAAGGAGATTAACTGTAAGAATACATGTCTAATACATACATCTTGTCTTAGCTTCTTTCTTATATGCAAATGAAATATTAGGACTTCATAATTTTCAAATCAGAGATGTAAACGGAGGGTCCTTTCTTTTCTGCTCTGCCAGATGGGTATACAGTCTCTCTATTTGTAGGAGGAAGAAGCTATCTGATATCCAGCTCTAAACCCTACTTCCCCTCAGACCTTGGGAGAAAAGAATGCTCGTGGAGCTTACAAAGGGCGTCTCTCCACCAGAGTGAACCGCAAATTAAGGGTGTCTAACCAGAGCCCTGGTGGAAAAACATAAACTAAAAATCAGTCCATGGATGATTTTTTTTTCATGACTGCTTCCTCCTAAACGGATAAACACCTGGCCCGCGTCTACAGCCGCGCCATGTACATCACGAATGGAATCACAGCGCTTAGTGGCCATAATCTAATGAACATATTATTCTACACGGAGGATGAGGCAAGAGTGGGCAGTTTCCTTGAACAGCTACAACAATGAAGCTGAAATCCAGTAGGTCCGAGTTCTGGGGACCATCTAGGTGTCTGACGGACAAGGCATGGCCCCCCCAACAATGGGGTTCTCTGCCGAGCTCAGCCACTAACCTCAGGGGCAATCAGCAGTAAGTCACTTAACCTCTTGGAAAGGGCTTGGCTTCCTTCCACAAAATGAAGGCGGTAATGCCTGCCCTTCCTCCCTCCCAATTGTTAAGAGGGTCAAATACCAGTATGAGGACTCTGAAAACTGTAAAGCATTATAAGAACACAAGGTATTATTATTATTCACTGCACCCTGATTCTGCAACCTCAGCTGAGTAAAACTCCTCTCTTCACCTTTGTATAAAGAGAAACACAGGATTATAACATCTCGACTGTAAAAAAGAAAAATTGTAAGAATCAATGAAGCAGCGTTGGGAAATGTATCCTCCCGCCCGTAGATGAGGAAGGTGCTTTGGACACTATTTCTACACTACACAGAGAGAAAGAAATAAAGCATATTACAATTGGTCTGCACAGTTCCTGCTAGCTATGCAAATAGGTCCCTTCCCGGTCAACATAACGGAAATAAAATTTTGTTGGAAACAAAATACAGTAAAAAAAAAAAAAAAAAAAAGACTCCCTTATTGCAACAATCAGCTTCTCAATTAGTGCGCGAATAGATATGCGCTAATGTAGGCCACTGGAAGGATGTATTAAAACAATAAAACTTTTTTAAAAACCTACAGTACAGAAAGAAATTAGAAATCAGCTTCTCCTATGTAATCCTATAAATGGCAAACCCTGCCCTCGCCCTTGGCCACACCCCTTTTTAAGCCCCTCCTCTTCTCAGTTTCCCTTCCCCTTCAGGAGACTCACCCCAGGTTCAGGTGTTTGAGTTTCTGAAGGCTGCTGATCTGCGTAGGCAGCTCCTCAATCTGGTTATTAAAAAAGTTAAGCACTTCCAAATTCTTCAGTTCTGCTATGTTTGGCGGCACAGCTACGGAGACAGAAACGCTGAGTGTGAATGCAGGAACATTTGTTTTCCTTTCAAATAAGAGAAAGATGAAACTCCAGCATGACCATCTTGTTCACGTATATACATCTTACTTAATTTCTGTAGGTGCTTCTTAGGTAGTAGCTCACCACCCGGTAGACATAGAAATGTTTCTTTAAAGGGCAGAAGAGAATTTCTGTGCCATGAACAGTCTATAAGTGAACATTACAGAGCATTACATACTTCTATTTTTTTAATTTAATTTTTTTTCCTTCCAGTTTTATTGAGATACAACTGACATACAGCCCTGTATGTTTCAGGTGGACAGCATAATGATTTGACTTACACACAACATGATCATCGCAATAAGGTTAGTGAACATCTATCATCTCACAAAGGTACAAAAGGAAAAAAATGTTTTTCCTTGTGATGAGAACTCTTAAGATTTACTCTCTTAGATGTAAAATTATACTTTTATTGTTGTCATGTAATGACTACTAATTGTCTTCTTCCTTTTGGTTTCCTCACATCTCCACCAAATGAAAGTCAGCAAACTCCAAATCCCTTCCCGAGTAATGTATCACCAGCTGTTTCAATAATCTGTTATCTGAAGAGCTGTTCTCTTAACACTGGACTCAACCACAATGATTTTTAAACTCAACCGTGAATGATGAAACAGTCCACCTACTCAGTTTCTGATTTTGGCCTCTGGCCTTCGCACGTTGATCAATACACACACACACCCTTGTATCAGGTTGGCAACGTATCACGGCACTGTTATACAGCCGTATGAAAAATGAACTCAGTAGCACGATATGAATATGAGTCTGGAGGTCAAGAGTGGTTTATTTTATAAACCATGGAGGAGCTGAAAGGTTCTTCCCTCCCTAGAGTATACACCTGCCAATACAAACGTAAAAGCCAAAGGCATCTTTACCTCAAAAGTACTCTCAGCGGAAAGCCTTGCAACAGACTGTACTTCATCTACTCCATTCGCTGCTTCAGTCTTTCTACAAACACTGGTTACGGGCCACCAGCTCATCCACGGTTCATGTAAACTCTTAATACCAAGACTATTCAGGTAACTGAAACCATGGACAAAGGCCTTGGGTACAAGAGAAGAAAGTGTTATGTTTTATGTCAGTACATCTTCTTCCCATCCCAACACCCCCCTCCAGGGGTGCCCCAGAAGACTGGGGAAACCTGGGGGCACTTTGCTTAGAACCACGACCAAGGTGTGCATAACATTTCCAGACAGACACCTGAGGTATTTACGGCGTCATGAATGTGGGTGAGTCCTATCTGTACGATACGGCTGCAAAAGCATATGTCCTTAGCTGTGTCATCAATAACACACTTTTGCGGGAATGAATGGTATTCACTTTGTGCAAACGACCGCGAACAAGTTCATCAGGCTGTACCTACTAGGTTTCTAGGTGTTCGTTTACCTGTTCTCTCTACCTGGACCCTGAAGTGTGTAAAGTGCAAATCTACAGATGGTTACAGCCCTGCTCAGAAGCTTCACCCTTTCCCCGTTCACCCGCCAGCTACCATTAAGCTTCTCTCCCCGTGCATTCATCTAATTAGTCTGAAGAGCCATAAAGAAAGTTAGTGCGACTAGGAGAAAATGATGGTCTCAATTTAACCACAAACCAAGAATAATGCAGCCAGAATTACTGCCACCTTCCTGAAGTTACTTTGCCAATGCAATTAAATGCTGGTCCGAAGGTATCGCCTTTTTTGACAGGATGAGAGATTATTTCACTCTCCTTGCTAAATCAGTCCAATTTAAAACCACAAATTATGCTAAATGCGATTTAGGGCTTTGTTTTGTGGACACAAACAATAACCCCACATTCGATTTACTCAACCTCTCCCAGATTTCTGGTGCGCATGTGAATTTTTTGCTAAAGACTCCATTCAAATGAGAAGAGGAAAAACTTACACAGCTAAGTCTTCCTAAACTACAGAAACCAGTCCCCTCCCCTGCCATAGTTATATCCAAAAGAAATTAACCTTCAGACCTACCTGGATGGGATAACCTTTGCTCTTTCAACAAATATTTAGAGAAGGCTATTTTGTGCACAGAAGCATAAACTTTTAGCGCCTAGCGTTTCAGTACTTTTGGGATAAAGTAACAGAGGTATGCTATTTAAAGAAAGTAAGTTACAAAAGAAGGGGTATCAGAGTCATCAATGGAGACAGGTCTAGTGCTTGGAAAGCAAACCAATCCCAACAAAACTGTCCACAAAAAAATAACCAGTTAACAATATGAGTAACAGCTGTGCAGTAACTAAACCATATACACAGATCCACGAACACTTTACGAGAAGCTATTATAAAAAGGGAGCAGCAATGTGTCACCAGTCAGAATATCCTGGTGGAATTTTCAAAACTGCTACGTGACATGCTAGCAAGAAGCAGCATTTTAAAATATAACCAAGCAGGGACTTCCCTGGTGGCGCAATGGTTAAGAATCCGCCTGCCAGTGCAGGGGACACGGGTTCGAGCCCTGGTCCAGGAAGATCCCACATGCCACGGAGCAACTAAGCCCGTGCGCCACAACTACTGAGCCTGCGCTCTAGAGCCCGCGAGCCACAACTACTGAAGCCTGTGCACCTAGAGCCTGTGCTCCACAACAAGAGAAGTCACCGCCATGAGAAGCCCGCGCACCGCAACAGAGAGTAGCCCCCGCCTGCTGCAACTAGAGAAAGCCAGTGTAACAACGAAGACCCGATGCAGCCAAAAATAAAAAATAAATAAAAATAAATACCATATACCTAAGTAGTGAGCATCAATATATTTCTTATCATGCATCTGAAATGTTCCTTTTCCATCCATCTGTCCAGCTTCTCACCATGACCCCCCAGCAGTACACACGCAGCCTACAGACAACAAGGAGCTGAGTCCACAAAAGAAACAGAGGGACCGTGTAATGGAAGAACCCAGGAGGCCTGGCCTGCTCATCCCGGGCTGGCTCTGTACTTCCCGATCAGCCCTGAACTTGCTGTGTGTCCTTAACTCAACTCACAACCTCTCTGGGCATCCGTTTCCTCCAATAAAAAAAAGAAGACTGGATGGTGACCATGTCTACATTCCCTTCCGCCTGGCTGTAGCATTCTAGAATTCTAAGAGCTGGATTGTGAAAATCAATGATATGGGTTTAAATAATGCAACAAACGGGCCCCTCAGTTAGGAAGCTCCGCCATGCAGAACTTTGCTTATGACAGAGAATTCGGTATCATTTTCTGTCTAACCAACGACGGCTGCTTCAATTTTGAGAATTCAGTTGCTAGAGGAGGTTGCAGAAATGCCCCTAAGGACTCTCAGGTGTGCCCTGTCTCCTACATGCCACTCTCTGCTTTGGTCAGAGGATTGGTGACCGCTAGGGATGCTCTAGGCCCAGAGCGCCTGCCGTGCTTTGCAAAAGGGGACAAAGATGACGTCACGTCCCCCAGGAACTACGTATGCCCAGAGACTGATCTCGGCGTATCTTCTGGCATTTGTAATTATTCAGACTAACAAGCCCAGGAAGACCCTCTCTTCCTTCAAGTCCTTCTCAATCTAACAACCTGAAAATTATTCTAGAGTTTCTTCTAGAGAACCATGTACCGGCCCAGACTCAGCAATCAGCCACTGCACGGTTTCTGAGTGGTTCCACGACAGGAAACCTGAAGTGCCTGGGGGGGCTCGGGGATGGCGGGCAAAACGGGGCTCACCTGATCTCCATGAACATCTCTTTACAAAGCTCCCTGGGGCAGGAGGCACTGGATGGACACAGCAGACAGACCAGAGGTCCAACCCTAAGAACCACTGACCCAGCGTTACTCGTGAACAGCGCGTAACTCCTCCTAAAAGGACATGTATCTGTCCTCTTCGGTTACATGCAGGAGAGGTACGGCCACCGGACGCTGCACAGATGAAGCGTATTCACAAAATCAATGTCACCTTCAGGAACATGCTTCCCCCACTAGCTAACAGCAGCCAACCATTTCTTCAACGTAAGAACCTAAATCAACTATTGTTGTAGCAACTGGAGCTTCGCTCTAAGAGCATTTTGTTCTAGAATATACAATTAACCATCGCACAATCAGTAACACATTTTCTTAAAGGCTTTTAGGAGTTAATTCACACAATGATAAACAGCAGAAGATGCTCTGGGGCTGGGCGGACCAGGATGCAGCCACTAGTTATGTGTGGCTATTTCAACTTAAGGCTACAGTGGGGGGACCTCCCTGGCGGTCCAGTGGTTAAGACTCCACGCTTCCACTGCAGGGGGCATGGGTCTGATCCCTGGTCAGGGAACTAAGATTCCGCATGCCGAGAGGCTCAGCATGAATGAATGCGTAAATCAATGAATGAATCAATCAATCTAGAATGGGTATGTCAGTTGGCGTAGCCTCTAGGGAAAAAGAGGATGGAGTTTCCTCAAAAAATTAAAGATACAACTATCATATGATCCAGCAATTCCACTTCCGGGTATTTAATCCAAGAAAACAAAATCACTATGTCAAAGTGGTACCTGCATCCCATGTTCCCGGCAGCATTATTCCCAACAGCCAAGATATGGAAACAACCTAGTTGTCTGCTGACAGATGAAGAAAATGTGATACATAGACATTCATTCTCTCTCTCTCTCTCTCTCTCCCTCCCTCTCTCTCTCTCTCTCTCTCTCTCTCTCACACACACACACACACACACACACACACACACAGAATACTATTTAGCCATAAAAAAGGAAACCCTACCATGTGCAACAACATGGATGGACCTTGAGGGCATTATGCTAAGTGAAGTAAGTCACACAGGGAGAGACAAATGCTGTATGATCTCACTTACATGTGGAATCTGTAAAAACAAAACAACAACAACAACAAAAACACACCAGAAAACCTCAAAGCAAAAGAGATCAGAATTGTGGTCACCAGCAGTCCTGAGGTGGTGGGGTAGGAGCTGAGGAAACTGGATAGAGGTATTTAAAAAAAAAAAAGAAGAAGAAGAAGAAATACATTTAAACCTAGATTAGTTGACATGAAATACAATCAGTAATTCAGTTGCTTGGTCACAGTAGCCACATTTAAAGACCTTGACAGCCACATGTAGCTCGTGCCTACCATACTGGATAGCACAAATACAGCACATTCCAATCACTGCAAACTTCTGCTGGACAGCACTGCTCTAACACAGGGGGCCTCTGGAAACTAATAAGAAAGGAAGGGAGGGAGGGAGGGAGGGAAGAAGGAAGGAAGGAGGGAAAGAAACAAATGAACTTATCTGCAAGACAAAAACAGACTTAGAGATATTGAAAACAAACTTATGGCTACCAGAGGGGAGATGTGTGTGTGTGTGTGTGGCGGGGATAAACCAGACGCTTGGGATGACCACACGTACCCACCACTATATGTAAGATAGATAACCAACAAGGACCTACCGTAGAGCACAGGGAACTCTGCTCAATATTCTGCAACTAGCTCCATGGGAAAAGAATCTAAAAAAGAATGAATATGTGTATATGTATAACTGAACCACCTTGCTGTACATGTGAAACAACACTGTAAATCAACTGTTCTCCAATAAAGTTTTTAAAATAAATAAATGAAGCAGTGGGCCTCAAACCCTCACGTACATCAGAATTACTGGAGGGCTTGTTAAAACACATATTGGGGGGGTACCCCAGAGTTGCCGACTCAGTAGTCTGGGGTGAGGTCCAACAATCTGCATTTCCAACAAGTTCCCAGGGGATGGCGACGATGCTGGTCTGGGAACCCTATTTTGGATCAGAAAACTTTAAAGTCAGTGATGACATGAAAATCATGAATCCAATACGTACGTCCCTTACGGCACACACTCGTGAGAAAAAAAGTTATAATAACCAATTGGATCCCAGTTAGGACTCCTCTGCCACCCCAGTGAGCTACTGAGACTAGGGGCTGATAAAATGGGAGAAAAACAAAAACGAAAGACACCTCAGGTGGCGAAAGCACCCAACCTGGGGGCTGCAATGAAACCACTTCCCATCACCGTCTGCTTTCCCACACAGCTCATTCCCGCGAAATCAGTGCGGGGTAGTACGGATGACGCTCAAGGGGGAAAAAGCACCGCATCCCCTAATCCACGAAACCAAGTCCCCCGGCAGCAGCTCACCACACCCGCGTGTGCTCCCACGGCGAGGTACCACTCGCTGTACCTCTGGCCTCGGAAACCCTGTGGGTCACTGCACAACAGTGGGCACCAGCGATGGCAGAGGCAACCCAGCTGGGCTGCAGCCCATCCGGCAAGAGCATCTTGCGGCCCCCGAGGCAAAGAAACTAAACCGTGAAGGGTGACAGGCACCATGCGACCCAGAAGGACAGGCGCTCGCCTGAGCGCAGCCCACGGAAGGGCCGGGGGGCCACGCGTTGGTCTTTAGAACCATCTGGTCGGCGCTGAAAACAGGGTCCCCTTCAGCTACAAGAGGGGAGGAAGAGAGCAGGCCCCAGCTGCCGGGAGCCCGGAAGCTGCTGGAACACATGGAGGTTCTTGTGAAGTCTCCCCACCGTCTCCACTGAACTCCCCTGACAGCTCTTCCTACAGCGTCACCCAGACTGGTTTCGGCTCTGACGATTCCTGCAAAGGAGCAGAACTAGACCAGAGTGTGGAAACCAGGGGTCCCTGCCCGCGTGCCTCTTTGAAACCCCAAATTAGTGGCTCAGCCGTTGCCTCCTTCATGGGAAAGCAGTGGGATGCCGGCCGCCCCATGTGCAAGAAGAGGGAGCCTCAGAGCAGGGACCTGATGGGAGCCACGGCCCACAGCGAGACGGAGACTAGGACACAACCCGGCGATGGGCACGCGCCCTGCACTGCCAGGGGTGAAATGCTACCATCTCGGGCTCACTTCCAGGAACACCAAAGTGCCCCTGACCCACGGGCCAAACAATGCCCAAAGATCCCACATGGGATAAGGTAAAGCAAAATAAATTCAATAGCACTGCTTCCCCAAACCTGGCATATTTATACTAAAAATAGGAGATCTGCGGGAATTCCCTGGCGGTCCAGTGGTTAGGGCTCAGCGCCTTCACAGCCGAGGGTGCGGGTTCAGTCCCTGGTTGGGGAACTAAGAACCTACAAGCCATGCGATGTAGCCAAAAAAAAATTGGAGATTTTTGTCTGTCGTCGTAACAAATAAAAATGCCCAGTCAGATTGTTACATGCTTCTGCTGCTGTATGAAATTTCTTTAACAAAGGAGGAAGGGAGGGTAGAAGAAAATTCAAACGGGGCCCGTTACGCTGATCCTTGAGTTACACTGCTGCAGTGAAGTTATTAGAAAAATGACCGAAAACATCAGCATACGTGAAAATGAGTGAGATTATGTGTTAGGCAGTCAGTGGGGGAAGAACACCATTTGAGAAGCAATGGTGAGAGCAAACACTGCTTTGCCCCAATATTTGATGAATATGATATTGGCCAACAACCATCCCCCCTCACCCTGGTGGGAAGACACCAAAGTACCAGAAACTATATGAAATGTCAAACTATGTGAAACCTGAATTGGGCCATTCTCGGTCAGAGTAAAAGGAAAGCCCTCTTCATCCTTGGCTACACTAGCTGGAAGGCATTAGTCTACTCACACCGCAGAGGTAATGTCTAGGCTAATTATATAGATGCCAATTCTCTCAGCAAATTAGGAATCACCGTCCTGAATGCCATTAACGACTGCACGTAAAGAAGAATCTCCTCACTCTTGCAAATAATTACGCTCTTCAGAATTTTATATGCAAAAAAAAGGTCATTTGTACCTATCGTGATTAATGACTTTTGTTTTCTGGCCAAAGACGCGAGGTGGATAATGAACTAATTATATCTTAGTATAAGAATCTGAAGTTCAAAGGTATACTGATGATAACCAGCTTTATAGGTTTTACGGGATCTCCCCCAGAGCAGCTATTAAAACACTGAATTAGGGGAGTTACAGGTTATTTAAAAACATAAAGATTATGGAACAGTAAAGCAAATTCTCATTTAACAGGATCTACATGTTCCTCAAGGTAAAAATGAAATAGCTAAATAGCCACCCAACAATGGCCAAGATGCCCCAAATATTATTAGCATAATAAGTGACAAAAATGATGCTTTCCGTTAATCAACGGTACTTCCCGAGCACCCACACCCAGAAGGACATACTTAGTGTATCCTATCACGGGCTTCCGTAAGATTCTGCAGCTCAAGTAGTTTTAGTAACCAAAACTATCCCTGACTTAATTTACTGCAAAAAAAAAAAAAAAAAAAATGGTCCCACTTTTTCAGCAACAATGAGAATAATCAAGTATACAAAAATTACGGGGAAAAGTTACAAGCAAGCAGTAAGGCAGATTTTATAGTATAAAGTCTAACATGCAAAAATATCTATCCCTGGGGTCTAAAAAGTGTGTACGCATAGCCAAACAAATCCTCTAAAAAGCTGACAAGCATGGATTTCTGCTCCTCTGAGGATGCAAAAGTTAGCTGATGTCTGAATCTTGCATTGAAGTTCCCAGAAGGAACCAAGGAATGGTCCACGCAGTTTTCAGGTGTCCTCCCAGACCATGAATTCTTTTAGGAACACACCTGCGAAATCACACTCCAGCGCAGAGGGGCTACAGCAGCAACCAGGCAGGACATCAAGAAATAGCTTTAATTTGGGAGCTGGGTTGAAGCAGCAGCACCAAGCGGAAAGGCAGTGACCTTCAAGGGCCTGGCAGGAGGTGACACCCAGTGAAGGACCAGAAAAGGGTGGAGGTTCCGTCCTCTAGCAAAGATGCCTAAGAAGTCTGGAAACACGGAAAAGAGCGAGAAAGAAAAGACCACTGAATACATTTCAATCCATCAATGCAGAAAGCAGGCTCAGGGACACAGAAAGAGCTATCTAGGCTCTTAAACTTTAAAAATTATTACAATGTAGTATTCTACACACACTCTCTCAATCCTCAATTATTAAGAGGGAGACTGGACAAATCCAATTCCCTCTCTCTCACACACACACAGCGCTTTGCCAACAGTTCACGTCTTCTTTCACAATTAAGAATTACTTCAACAAATGGATATGTAACAAGGTCCTACCGTAGAGCACAGGGACCTACATTCAATATCCTGGGATAAACCACAATGGAAAAGAATATGAAAAAGAATGCATATCTATGCATACCCGAATCACTTTGCTGTACAGCAGAAATTAACACAAGATTGTAAATCAACTAGACCTCAATAAAAAATAAAAAAATAAAAAAAGAATGACTTCAGCAAGAGGGCAGCCACACAGGGCTGCTTCTCTTCCTTCCTTGCCTTACGTTCCGGTGGTGATGAAGGGGTACACGAGGCAGAAGGAAAGGGGGTGGAGGAAGATTCCCGGGGCTGGAAAACCCACACTGTACCTCTGTCAACTCCCCTTCTGATCATGACTATACCTTTAACGCTGGGGAGGCTCCCTGCTCTTCTGTTTGAACAAGTGATGGTCCAGGGCCAACGTCTGGTCCACAGAGCTCCGAGATTCCCTGCAGCGGGGCGTTACTGCACACGGACATCATCAGGGGGAGGCAGCAGGGGAAGGAAGGGGGAGCACAGAGGCTCAAAGCCAGAGTGAGGCCCCCAACCTCCAGCTCAGGTTCCTCAAACATGTGAAGCCTGACGCCCCCCCAGATACAGAGCAAGCCCTCCAAAACCAACCCTTCCTTTCACACTCAGGTCACGGTCTCTGGGGGATGTGGTCTTTCGAAGCGAAAAAGCTGTGGACACCTTATCCTTTAGTCCCCGCACAGTTGGCCGGAAAGAAGGGCTTTACGGAGAAAGATGAGAATGCGTCTCAACTTCTGGAAGGATGAGCACGACTGGGAGAGAAGGGCAGGCACTTCTGCTAGGAATCAGGCGACTGCAACAGAGGCTACACAGGCGGGAAAAGCCTAAAGGCACAGCAGAAGGTTAGACAAGAAAGTTCAGATCCAAAGCAGGAGAAAACGGGTCGACGAGTTTGTTAACTCGTGGTCCATTGTATCAGAGCGGTGTTCTGTCCTGTTAAGCTGACTGACAATGGGAAAGAAAAACTGAGAACAGAAAGGCTTTCTCAATGTTCTACTGGAGTTGAAGAAAACATATATATATATATATATATATATATATATATACACACATACACACACTACTGTCATACCTCGGAGATACTGCGGGTTCGGTTCCAGACCACCACAATAAAGTGAGTTTCCCAGTGCGTACAAATGTTTACACTATACTGTAGTCTATTAAGTGTGCAACAGCATTATTGCTAAAAAAAAAAAAAATCTTAACTTAGTGAAAAAATACTTTATTGCTAAAAAGAGCCAGCCATCATCTGCGCCTTCGACGAGTTACAGCAGTGATAGCAAATATCACTGATCATAGACCACCTAACAGATTTAATAAGAAAGAAAAAGTTTGAAATATTGTGAAAATTGCCGACATGTGACACAGAGACACGAAGTGAGCAAACCCTGTTGGAAAAATGGTGCTAACAGAGTTGCTCAGTGCAGGGCTGCCACAAACCTTCAATTTGTAAAAACACGAAGTATCAGTGAAGCTCAATAAGGCAAAGTACAATAAAAGGAGGTCTGCCTGCATGTGTGTGTCACTCAAGATGACAAATTCTAGGGGCTTCCCTGGTGGCGCAGTGGCTGAGAGTCCGCCTGCCGATGCAGGGGACGCGGGTTCGTGCCCCGGTCCGGGAGGATCCCACATGCCGCGGAGCGGCTGGGCCCGTGAGCCATGGCCGCTGAGCCTGCGCGTCCGGAGCCTGTGCTCCGCAACGGGAGACGCCACAACAGTGAGAGGCCCGCATAGATTACAAATTCTCATTTCATAAAATTTAAGTTGAAGCATGTAAATCAGATGTAGCTTATGAGCACTTTCTAAAAGCTATCATAAAAAGAAGGAGTTTCACATGCCTTAAAAATCACCTTTTTGAAGTTTTGCACATATTTCCAGGAAACATCCCCTCTAAGATACAGGATTGGTGTATCCACACTGCAAATATACTAATGTCATCCCTCCCCTACTCAAGGTTTCTATATCTGAGCTCCACGCGCACCTAAAAAACTCATGGATGGTTTTAACAGGATCTACAAACCTGCTGAAATTATAAGGATTATGTGCGATTTTCTAGGAATCATGCACAAGGCTTTCACCCTACTCTTAAAAACGGTGAGTTATGAAATGTCAAGAACTGCTCTAAAAGAACGTATATCACCAAGTACTGCACCTTTTAGAATATCCGCTCCCCCCGCCACCATGATACACACACATTACCTAGAAGACAGAGTCAGATGATTTACATAGAAACTTCTGCTGGTAGAGAAATTCCGTTTGAGGGTTCTATTATAAATAGTAAAAGACAGCCAGGACATGGACGCAACCCTAATGTCCACTGATGGAGGAATGGATACAGAAGATATGGTACATATATACAATGGAATACTACTCAGCCATTAAAAAGAATGAAATAATGCCATTTGCAGCAACATGGATGGACCTAGAGATTGTCATAATGAGTGAAGTAAGTCGGACAGAGAAGGACAAATATCGTATGATATCACTTATAGGTAGAATCTAAAACAAACGGTACAAATGAACTTATTTACAAAATAGAATCACAGCTGTAGAAAACAATCTTATGGTGACCCGAAGGGGATGGGGGGAGGGATAAATTGGGAGATTGGGATTGACGTATACACACTACTACATATAAAATAGATAACTAATAAGGACCTACTGTATCACACAGGGAACTGTACTCAATTCTCTGTAATGGCCTATATGGGAAAAGAATCTAAAAGAGAAAGGATATATGTGCATGCGTAACTGACTCACTTTGCTGCACAGCAGAAACTAAAACAATGCTGTAAATCAACTAGACTCCAAAAAAAATTTTTTTTTAATTTTTTAAATTTTAAAGAAATAGTAAAAGAAACCCTTTCCAAGATCAGCTCCCCACGGTGGGTGAGCTAGGGTTTGGAAAGTGACAGGTTCCATCAGCTCGCACATAATGATCTCCACAGCCTGCCACCTTTCTGAAATTCCCATAAGTGAAGTCGTTCCATTTAAAGATCTGTTGTGGAAGAATTAACACACTACCCTTAGCTTGCTTCCTCTTAGCACAGGGCAGGACTCCAAGAAGAGGAATTCTAGAGTAGGTACATTTGGGATGGTGGGGCTGACATGAAAGGGATCAGAGGATGACAAGTGTCTGAGCGGAGGATACAACTGCATCGAAACCCACCTTCTCCAACTTCACCCGCTGGTCTTGGACTGTGCTGGTTCTGGACCATGGGGCCAAAAGATGCTTCCATGTGACGGCCCTGCATGCTTCCTTACTAAAACCCAAAATAACAAACTCCCAACTACAGGCGATTTTTTAAATGGTACCTAGCCAGTGGCACCATCGGAAAGATACTGTTCGATTAATGGCTGTCTGGCTCAAAACTATGTATACATTTTTTCGAATCCAATCTTTCAAATGATGGCACAGGAACAAATTGATGAATGTGCACTAATTAAAAAAATAAGCTATTGATCAAAGCCTCTGTATTATAAATACATTTGTACTCTGTTAAAATGCAAACAGCAAGTTGTTTTGATACTGTCACAAGGTAAATTCATGACAGAGAGGCGATTTATTTTGCATATTCTCCCTCATAGTTTAATTTCATACAAGCCATGCACAAGAACTTTTGCATAAGGCATGACAAATAATCTGTGGAAGAGGAAATAACTAGACATTTGGCAATAGGAAGGTGCTGGAAGACTGGTGAAGGTCATTCTTACAAGTTGGGACAGTTAATTTTTCTCATTCATCTCAACAATCTATTATGTCTGTCGAAAAGGGTTTCAGTTTATTATGCTTTTTAAAAACTGCTCACTTTTCTTCGTTATAATTGGACCTGCATATTTTGAGACTGCAATATTTTCATGCAAAACATGTTCCTTAATTCCTTTATAATGAGACGTACAGTAGAGATACTATCAATATATATATCTGCATAAAATCTTAAAACATTATATTAGCTTCCATGTGTTTAGAATATTATCTTTATAAAGAAGTTACTGAAATCACTAAAGAAAATACCCTAGTATTTTCTTGTTCATTATAATTTTGAATTCATAGATAAGCTATAACTAATAAGAAATAGCCTGTTAAAAAAAAGACATAAGTTTTGCCATCACACTTAGGTTTACTGCCTGCCTAGCCATTTCCGACACATTAAATGACAAGACAGGGTCACAGTTATGGCTGGCAAAGCTGCTAATATCTCAAGAGAATGTTTTACATGACAGTTAAAAGTTCAAAGTATAAAACTAAACAATTACATTCAGAGACCCACACTTATGAAAGGTTTACATAGAGCTGGTTGTTCAGCGTTTGCACAAAGCAAAAAGACCTCCTTTGCATCTTGCAGAAAATGATGAGGGTTTAGTCCTTAACATGCATGGGTCACAAAATGAAAATAAATACTGTTGTCACATTTAAGGTGCTGGCAACATTTGTACATAGGTTTGGCTGTAAGAATAAAATTCTTTTTCAAATTAAGAAAAGCATCACATTGAAAAATTGATGCTCAGAGACTGTTTTATCAGTGACGCAGAATGTAATTCATTTCATAACGCATAGTATTCTTCCCTACACAGTGGCATTCAGTAGAAGAATCAGTTTAAATATGCACAAAATGCACGGTTATTTTTAAATTTAAATCTAGTCACATACATACGTATTTTAAACTTCTTTCTTCCACAGGAGAAAAAAAATCTCATATATACTCAATACGAAAATTACTATAAAAGGCAATAAAATCCTCTCACTTTAAACAGACTGGAAGAAAAGTTTCTAACATGAGAAAGTAGCCGTAATAAACACTAAAAATGACACGTGACACTGAATGTATACTTAAATTTGGGGAGCCAAACAGAAAAATAACATACCTCCTTATCTACATTAATTATGGCAAAACTGCATTATGTAAATGGAAGTAGTAACATCCCTGTTGGACGGAGCCGAGAAACTTGCAAAAAAATTTCGTCTGACAACACAAATTTGATTTCTAATCTTTTAGTACAAAATGAGGAGGAAAAAAAAAAAAAGTAACGTATCCCAACAGTGACCTCTAGTGGACAAGGCTTAAAATGGTTGTCTCAGAAAGAAATTCCTCTTTAAGACTGCAAACAAGCAGAAAAACATTTACAAAGCTAAAACTCCCAAATACCATAAAAACCAGGGATCAGATAAGGCGCAGACTGAAAAAGACTCATCTAACCCTGGCTTATTTACAAGGGAGGGTCATCACCAAGGCAGGAGAGCAGGGACACAGGAAGATCACCTTTGAAATAATGCTGTGTCCCCATCTTAGACACACTGAGAGCAAGCAAGCCCTTGAGTCTATCATCTCGGACTGCTGGGACTTAGCAAAACGTACCACCTACCAAGCCACTAATCAACCGGCATTAACTGAGTGTCTGTTTCATGTTCTGCACACTTCTGGCACTGCTGTGGGTGGTACAATATATATAAGCATATGACAGGGCTCCTAATTTCAAGAAACTTAACCTACAATTCACTGTATGAAAATATTAGTAAATCATTTGGGACCTTAAAAATATAAAACTAAGTGAAAGAGCAGCAGGTTCCAAACCCAAAGACACAGGATAGTATAGGTCTTCACTTCCCTTTGGAGAAGTGAAACTCAGCTGAGCCCACAAGGGTCGCTGGGTGGAAAAAAGCACCCATGGGTGGTCATGATGCCCGCTTTCCCCACCGTGGGTCCTTAGGTGTCCCCGAGGAGCACAGGCACACCTTGGGGACAATGCAGGTTTGGTTCCAGACCACCCACCACAATAAAGAGATTACTGCTGTAAACTGAGTCACACCAATTTTTGGCTTCCTGGTGCCTGTAACAGTAATGTTTATACTATCCTGTCATCTATTAAGTGTGCAAAGCATTATGTCTAGAAAACAATGTACATACCTTAAAAAGTACTTTATTGCTAAAAAAAAAAAGTGCAAACCATCATCATCTGAGCCTTCAACGAGCTGTCATCTTTTTGCTGGTGAAGGGTTTGAAATACTGTGAGAGTTACCAAAGTGTGATGCAGAGACACGAGGTAAGCAAATGCTGTAGGAAAAAAAGCGTGCCAACAGCCTTGCTCGACGCAGGGTTGCCACAGACCTTCAATTTCCCCCACAAAAACGCAATGTCTGCCAGGTGCAATAAAGCGAGGTCTGCCTGTACCCTGTCAGCACATCAGCCCTTACCTATGAAAGGGCCCCTATAAAGGGGGCACAGACAGCAACTTCTAGGACCTGAGGTTCTGTTTCTTTAGAGCACTCACGGTTCAGCACATTTGAAGTGAGCCTATAAGTAGTTAAGAAACAGAAGTGTGTAGTGGTCACAGCTAACCAAGTCCGTTAACCAGCTGATCCTGAGGAAACTATCAGCTTCCTACACTGACCACTTCACGGAAGCCAGCTATTTCCCCCCCGGCCCTGCTGGTCCTCTGTCTGCCCCCTCCCATCAACCACTATTGCTTTCTATGAGGACTGACTGGGAAGCTGCTGTGCACTCAGCATCAGGCCTTAAAGAAGAATAAGAGGGACTTCCCTGGTGGTCCAGTGGCTAAGACTCCGTGCTCCCAATGCAGGGGGCCCAGGTTCGATCCCTGGTCGGGGAACTAAGATCCCGCATGCCACAACTAAGGAGCCCACATGCCACAAATAAGAGCCCACATGCCACAACTAAGACCCCACATGCCACAACTAAGACCCCACATGCCACAACTAAGGAGCCCACATGCCACAACTAAGAAGTGCACACGCTGCAACTAAGAGCCCGCAGGTGGCCACAAAGACCCGGCACAGCCAAATAAATAAATAAATATGAAGGGAAAAAAAAGAACAAGACATGGTCCCTGCCTTCAACAAAGCTTAAGATATATCTGGAGAGGAAGGAACAGGAAGCAACAGGAGGACGAGAAAGGGCCACGCTGGTGTCAAGAGTCTACGAACAATAGGCATTGGGGGAAGAGAGGGTTCTGGTTGGCCCTGGAGGGCAGGGGTGTGGGAGGAGGGTGGGCGGAGGGTGGAGGCGGAGGGTGGAGGGGGGGGCAGGCAAGGGAGGAAGGGAGGGGCGGGGCGGCCTGGCGTCAGAACCTCAGCTTTCCTCTGAAGCCAGAAAAGCACCTCCTTCCGGTGCCCAGAGAGCTACCTGTCAAGTCACAGCAGAAACGCAGAAGGAAAAGATTCACTCGCAACTTGGCCTCCCACTCGTTCCGTGCATCGCGGGAACGTGTACCTGGGCAAGTTGCTGCCGGCAGGGTCACCCCGCAATCACTGCACCAAAATCCATCAGCAGGGCCCCAAGCCCCAGGTTTAATCGTCAATCGTGTCGCTGTAATAATGAGGAACCTCTAACAGCGATCACACTGACAATTTTGAAAGACGTTTACGAACTCTTGCGTCGAAAACGTCAAGAATTTCCACTCACAAAATCTTGGGGAATTTAGGGGTCATCAGCCCGCTTCCCCCTTCCACGTGGCCTCAGTCGTACTGTGTTGAGTGGACCCATTGATGTCAAAACCACCAGCATGAAAAGGTGTGAGCGCTACACTGTTCCAACGGCCCTACAGATACCGACTCAGGTCAGTGGAGTCGAGAGCTGTCCCCAGATCAAGGTCCCAGTGTGACGAAGCTGGTGATTCAGTCCCTAAGTACACAAGAGGAGATATCACGACAGTGGAACTGGCACACGAAGAGAAAAACACACATACTTTTTCAAGATGAAAGCAGTGCTGAGGGGTTATCTTTTGAGTCTGAGTTTGAATGCGGTGCTGTCAGCCAGTCCCCGTTAAAGACCACGGAAAGTGAAAGACACTGATTACAATAAAAAGTGACAGGAGGGTGGGCACACCCACCTCCGTGTAATGCATATTTATATTTC
The DNA here is from genome assembly GCF_039906515.1 of Pseudorca crassidens. NCBI lineage: Eukaryota > Metazoa > Chordata > Mammalia > Artiodactyla > Delphinidae > Pseudorca > Pseudorca crassidens. The sequence continues at coordinate 193,245,807 of NC_090296.1, forward strand.
CGTCAAATGGACATATTTACTATAAACACTGGAAAAACCATAGCAAAGCCATTCATTTAAATGCCAGAAAAACAGTAAAAGATGCTAATTTGACCTTAGTGGATGGAACAGATCGGGTGTCACTGACACCACTCACAGTGGCTTGAAACAGAATTTACCAAGACAATTAATTAGAGCTTACTGGATTAGGTCAAGAGTGTCTCAAATGGGAGAAAGGGGAAGAAAAAAAAAAAAAAAGGAAGAAATAAATAAAAAGTTTGCATCCATTCACAGCGAACCTCTTCAGCAGCAGACACAATTTAACTGTATTTATGCCTACCCAAATTAATCTCATGTTGCATGCCCGGAAAGAAAAATTGATCCCCTGATCCCTGAGATTTCTCTCTCTGTGGACATTTAAAAAGAAATAAACTACAACCACCTGAAAGACTTTTTAAGGACCAGATCAATTAATAGTATAATAGGCATAAAACATGTTTGGCTTTCTTGTTTAAATGGAAACTTTTGCTCTGATGATGATGCAAGATCTAACAACAGTAGTAAGCTTGGCAATTAAGAAATATGTTCATGAGCTAAACGACAGACAGCTTCTGGGATCTCTGCTCACAAAATCTGGGGTCATTTAGGGATCATGCAGTCCCCCCTCCAAAACAAACTGCAAATCCCCTCTGAACTGGGATTAGGGTCTCAGTGAAGAGCAGAACCGTTTATTACAAAAGCAATGAAAGTGGCAGCATGTTACCTGTTACAATAACGATCACACGTGACCTGTCAGCCTCACTTTCAGCTGCTGGAGCCCCCGATACGCAAACATGACAATTGTGCCCCTCTGCCCTTGCCATACAAACATGTGCTTTTTGCTAAAAATGAACTCATACGCCTGTCTGCTGCACACGAGGGGCCCTAACTGCCACTCAATGCTCAGTAATCAACAGCTCTGTGACATTGCTTCAAGCTGTATGTAACGCACACACACACATAAATTCGCGACACAAATCCCTCAACATGACATTCTGCTTCGTTTCACTGGACGTGGAAAGCTCCCTAACAAATTCCGGCCACATGATTAGAAAAATCATTCAAGTCTGCAGGAAACACGGCAAGCACAAAGAAGTGACCGTCAATTAGAAATCAGAGGGCAGAGTGGGTCCCTGTCATTAAAAACTTTAAAGCCACAGCTCTAAAAATAAAATGGCGGGCTTCCCTGGTGGCGCAGTGGTTGAGAGTCCGCCTGCCGATGCAGGGGACGCGGGTTCGTGCCCCGGTCCGGGAAGATCCCACATGCCGCGGAGCGGCTGGGCCCATGAGCCATGGCCGCTGAGCCTGCGTGTCTGGAGCCTGTGCTCCGCAACGGGAGAGGCCACAACAGTGAGAGGCCCGCGTACCGCAAAAGAATTAAGAAATAAATAAAAATAAAGAAATAAAATGGCCCACAATTATTCACAGAAGATACGTTACAAAGAGGTATGAAATCGACTATATGTTAACCGTACCACTGCCAACGCCCAGGACAATTTTCCTTGGAAACCAGACTCAAGAACTTGAAAAACGCAGATGCAAGTTTATATAATTTTTACAACTTTGGGCTTTTCTTCTCCCCCCATCAAGCAGGGAAGAAAAGTATAGCAACAGTTACATCTTCCCCTTTTGAGGAGAAAGTATAAATGAAAGCAAAGAACTCTTATTCTAACTTTTTTTTTAATTAATTAATTTATTTATTTTTGGCTGCGTTGGGTCTTCGTTGCTGTGCGCGGGCTTTCTCTAGTTGTGGTGAGCGAGGGCTACTCTTCGTTGCGGTGCGCGGGCTTTAGGCGCGTGGGCTTCAGGAGTTGTGGCACGTGGGCTCAGGAGTTGTGGCTCACGGGCTCTAGAGTGCAGGCTCAGTAGTTGTGGTGCACGGGCTTAGCTTCTCCGTGGCATGTGGGATCTTCCCGGACCAGGGCTCAAACCCATGTCCCCTGCACTGGCAGGCGGATTCTTAACCACTGTGCCACCAGGGAAGCCCTCCTCTTTTTGATAAGTTTTTTTTTTTTTTAAATAATAATGAAAGTCTCAGCATTTCAGGTCACTGCAGTAATTACCATGCCCTACGGGGACCATTTCCAGACAATGTCACTGTCTTTCTGCAGTTTACACACATGATAGGGAAGAATCCTCAAAATAGAGCAAACTACAAAATACAGGACCACCATCTGCTCAGGTGCCTTAGTGTCACCCAAGTAACCTCTCGGTTTGCCTAAATAATCACTTGTCATTAGTGTCTGTAAAGGAAGACAGAAGAATCAGCAGTACCGCCACAGTCCCTAGAAGTCAGAAGTTGTGTAACAGGACGGCGCTGACTTACTCGTTAGCTTGTTGTGGCTGAGGACCAGCTGTGTGATGTGGGACAGGGTGACTGTAAAAGAAAAAAAGAGAAATCACACAGTCAGTTAATGTACCCAAAGTACACCTACACTCCTACAAGGTGAAGTGCTAAGTTATTTTCCCAGGTTGGAGTGTTATCGCTCGAAAAAAGAGAAGCAGGGGTTCACAGAAGGCTGTCTGCTCAATGTTAAACCAAATCAGGAAAAGCTATGCAATTAGCAGAGCAGAGCGAGTCAGCACTGATGGCATTAATGTCGCAGGGCCAAACGCGACAAGGCCCCGTTAGTGCCGCTCGGCGGCCTGGCCCAGTGGTCCAGCCTCAAGAGCCCATCTCACTAAGGGGACCGGTCAGGAGATCCGGCCCAGAGCCCGGGGAGGGACAGCTCCTCCCCGACTTCCCCACACGCTTAAACAAACCACCGCGTCGAGACAGGGACCACGTCACCCTACCGCCCCTGAGCCCACGGTCAACCCCGAAACGCTGCTACAGGCTCTCAGCTGATCCCAGTAAGAACCTTCCACAAGCTCCTCTACAAGTTTTGGTTGACATTTCAAAGCAGCAGCAGATTGCTCACTAATTTCGAACATTATCATGGAGGCTTAATCTGCTGAAAAAGATTAGGTCTGCTTTAAAAGAAAAACAGGTTTTTCCAACTACCAAGAAAGAAAATGTACATACAGATCCATTTAAAAAAGAAAAAGAAGAAGAAGAAAAGGAAAAAAAGAAAAGCCAGACGGAAAAAAGTGACCTGCCTTCTACTTTGGGTTCTAAAACTTCACTGCGTGGTCAGCAAGCTATATGTATATTTTATTTTTGTGAGTATATATATAAATTATATATATACACACACCTATTTATATAAATTAAATATTTATATATAAATTAAAATCTAAATGATTTTACACAATATACTAAATATACTAATTAAATACAATATACTTTATACAGTATACTTTATATTACAATTTTAAACGCAGATGTATTAGTGAAGAAACACATTTAAAATTTTTAAAAAATTTTTCCAATATTCTTTCTATAAGAACGTTACTTTAATGCAACAGAGTTGCATTAATGCATTATTATTATTATTAATGCATTATTTTAATGCAACAGAGTTTTTTCCATAAAGGAATAATAAGACAAATATTTTTTCTCAAGAAGGGTCTCAGGGGGCTTCCCTGGTGGCGCGGTGGTTGGGAGTCCGCCTGCCGATGCAGGGGACGCGGGTTCGTGCGCCGGTCCGGGAGGGTCCCGCGTGCCGCGGAGCGGCTGGGCCCGTGAGCCACGGCCGCTGGGCCTGCGCGTCCGGAGCCTGTGCTCCGCGGCGGGAGGGGCCGCGGCGGTGAGAGGCCCGTGTACCGCAAAAAAAAAAAAAAGAAAAAAAAAAAAAAAGAAGGGTCTCAGGGTTGGACCCCAGCATCCTTGAAAAAAATAGGTATCATCGTTGACCACAATTTTTGAGTGTTTTTCTTTTGTTCAACCTCCCACAAAGTTAGAGAAAATACAATGCAAAGACCTGCTTTTCTGCCCTGACTCATTTGAGATTAAGCTGTTGGCTTGATGTCCCATAAACTTTAGGGTATTCCTACAAAGACATTTTCCTGCAAAACCACAACAAAATCACCAAATTCAAAAACTGAGCACGATACACCATTACCATCTAATCCTCAGCCCCCAACCAAGTTTCAGCAAATGTCCCGGTGTCCTTTTGACGTGTCCCCATCACTGAGGACTTCCCTGCTTTCTGGCAAGAGACAGTCAAGCTCATCTTGTACTTTTGCTGCCACAGGCTTGGAATCAATCAGCCATTTCTCCAATGAGCTGATTCTGTGGAAAATAGTACTTACAAGCCAAAATCTGGGCACTAGATGTGCTCATTGTTACTTGGGGGCTCAGTATTCTCAGTGCACAGAATTAGAGAATACACACACTCACCCCCCACACACATCTGTACGGATCTGTACACACACATCTGAACTTGAATCCCAAGTTCACACCAATAGATGGATTCCAATACAACACTGCATGGTTCATTCTCATTTTCTCCATCTATTTGTTAACTCTCTTCTCTAACAGCGAGAACTCTGGCGTCCATTATTTTTAACCTACTTACGTACGCCATCAATACCCCTACATATAACTGCGTGAAGCAGGGTTATCTCACAGCCGTGTTGGGATGGCTCTATGCTGACCTGCAGGGACACCTGGAAGTCTGACACTGATTCTGGGTCAAGACCCAGATGAGTAGATGAGCTCGAGATGTGTCATGTCCTGTTCAAAGTTGCTAACACCTTGGAGGCTCCAGGACCAGCATGTTCACATGTCCAGGGATGTGTGGTCGCTGGCTTATACCTGGTTAGAGGCACCTGACCAGCCGGGCACAGAAGACAGCGCTAGACATTTCTGCCCACGCACTCCCAACACCCAGACTCGTTGAATATGTCTTGAAAGTTCTTACCTGGAGATAAAGTATGCCCTGAGCAACCAAGAAACGAGCCTGGGGGGCTGCGAGCCTGGGGGCTGCGCCCTGGGAACCCTGGCGTTCGCCTGTGCTTTGTAACCCCTGCTAAGCTATGTCCTGTGCCCTCATTAACTCCCTGGGTGAGTGGGCTCTGAGGAACCTTCTGGGTTCTTTCAACTATGCACCCGTGTATTAATGCAGGAACCCATCTCCCCATGCTCTTTCTTCCTACCTGGACACCTGCCCAGTTCACCCTCCTCACCTGCACCTCCAACCTCCTGGCCCTGGTCCTGCTTTGGGGCTTGGACCCCCCAAGCCAGGCTCCCCATCCTGCTCTGGGCCACCACGCCCACCCCCCAACACCTGAATGCCTCTTTTTCTGTTGCACTTACTGGCTTCGGGATTGAAACCTTAGGGGAGGAGGAAGAGAAAGGCAAAGCACAGGGGAAGAGCATTTTTGTGATTTTAAAAGCATCACCATGATGGCTTCTTACATGACAAGTTAGATTCTAGACACTGCAGAACATCTCACACATTTGTATTTATAAGAGTTAAGACTGTTCTTGTCCACCAGATAAAGCATTCCTTTACCTCTGAGGCATAGAGTCTGATATGAAAACAAAAAATCTCCAAGAGCTGTCCTCATACAAAACCAGATGAAACAGATTCAGAGATATACGAGTTAAGACAGTGGTCAGTATCATAGGAGAACAAACCACAGATAACAGGTGTTACACAAGAGTTTCTCTCTCACTTACACACGGGCAGTCCAGAGGTTCCTGGTATCTTGTTGGTCAGCCATTCATGGATCCCACCTCATGCTCCAAAAAGGCTGCCTGAGCTTAGCCATCATGCCTGCATTCCCCTTAGGAAGACGGAAAGGGGAAAAAGCCTTCCTCCTTCACAATTCTTCCAAGAAATTGCACACGGCACTTCCATTTACAAGCAATTAATCAACATTTTGTAATACAGTGATGCCTAGATGCAAAAGAGGTGGGGAAACACAGCCTGGATTCCAAGTGACCACATGCCAGATACAACTAGGGGTTTTATAACCCACAAAGACGGGGCAAACCAAAACAGACAACTAGCAGCCTCTCACACTAGCAAACCATTCCATTTGAGAGTCACAGAAATCAATTCTGATGACAAAAGCAAAAAACCCCTGATAATCTGATCGCCTCCTGCCGTAATTTTTCCTAAAATATCACAACTACCATAATTAAAGAGAAAAAAACTTTGCTCTTCTCCCAGCTAACATTCACAATGAAAGATTTAATTAGGAAAAGTTGGGCCTTTTCAATCTTTTCATTCTGTCTTCTCTACAAGCATTTAGCCGGGGAGAAAATCAGTAAGTTTGAAAGTCCTTTTTTTTTTTTTTTAAATAGAGAAGAGAAGTGCATTTGTTGCTTCACCTGATCACACCACTAGAGATGTATTTTTCTTTCTCATTATTGTTACAGGGCTACATGCTAAAGTAGGTAAGAGGGAGAAAAATTAGAGCAGAAAAGAAAAAGTTAATAAAAGATCTGTGAGGAAATGTTTAGGGCAACAAAGGACTCCAGGCTGGGTCTGCGGGGAGAGCAGTTAGGTTGGACAGAATTGAAATCACAGAATCAATCACAAAGCCTGTGACAGGCAAAGACCAAGGACCAACGGACATATTCATGCAACCTGCCACTCCCCTCCACTTGGCCATGGTGAGTCCATTGTGGGTTTCCTATGGAAACTGCAGTGTTAAAAAAGGAGAAAAGGTCTAGCAGAATAGAATGGCTTATTTAAAAGTACAATAGCCACCCTAGTCAATCATGTGGGTGAAATGGAATGAGGCTGTCCCCACTGACCTGCCCTGCTAACCCTAACCGCACACTGGGAAATCTCCCGCTGCAGGAATATCATACCTTACGGTCCTGCCAGCCAGGAACTGTCAGGTTGCAGGGGCACCAGAACAGTGACAACAAACTGTTACTAAAATTCCTAAAGCGATATTAAACCATGCACTGCCGGGCGTTTTCTCAGTCGAATGCACTTCCAAGAGTCAGCTAAATAACTGAGAAAACGCGTTGGCATACTCAGTTGACTGCTGCCATGCCTCGGATACCATTCTGTCTTCAGCCTTTAGAAACGGCATGTAGGGGCTTCCCTGGTGGCGCAGTGGTGAGGAATCCACCTGCCAGTGCAGGGGACACGGGTTCGAGCCCTGGTCCGGGAAGATCCCACATGCCGCGGAGCAACTAAGCCCGTGCGCCACAACTACTGAGCCTGCGCTATACAGCCTGCGAGCCACAACTACTGAGCCCACGTGCCACAACTACTGAGCCCGCGAGCCACAACCGGATATTTACCAGGCACGCTCAGAGTGTCGATGGTCTCTTCCTTGGAGATTCTGTTAGAAGTAACGTCAACAGTACATCCTCATGAGACTGGGACAGTCCTGGATTACACCCACTTTCCCTCTCAAAACTTCCCTGGTTTGCATGATATGCCACACAGTCCCTCCATTTAGGTAACACAGAATACGCACCAAAATCCTAAACTGCAAAATATAAAAGGATCGTGGGCACAAGAGAAGTGTTTCTGAAAGGATAATGGGAGATTAGAAGGAGACATCACAGGGACTTCCCTGGCGGTCCAGTGGTTAGGACTCCACGCTTCCACTGCAGGGGGCCAGGGTTCGATCCCTGGTCGGGGAGCTAAGCCCTGTGGTGCAATCAAAAAAAAAAAAAAAGGGGACCTCATTTACTGTGGGATGACACGTCCAAAAATGCTTTAAGGCACTGAAACTGGACTTGGAGGATATATGGAAATTGGAGGTTACGGAAGCAAGTCTAGGCTTATCTGAGTGAAGAGATGGAAAACAGAGAAGACACAGGCCTGGAGTGAGCAGGCGGTATTGCAATGGAATATATTCAGAAAAATCAAAGGACTAGCTAACACTCCTAGAAAAAGAATCGTGGTTTCTAGATAAAACGTGGAAGCAGATGTTATTTTTTTAAAACAGACACAGTCTTTTTTTTTCTTTCCTTCTTCTTCAGCGTCAAGTAGACAGTGTGAAAGGAAGCAGGATAAATCCGCAGCACCAGGTGATGGCGTGGCGGGCCTCCTTTCAGAAGAGCCCACCATGCCACAGCGGTGCGCCTGTCTCTCCAGTCTCCAGCCTGGCAATCAGAAGCCAGTTACTCCTCTGGAGGCACGTTAGAAAGGATAAAAGCTCTAGCTTCACGGAGTGACGTGGCTATCCAGAGGAAAAGACACAGCCAGGATGAGACAAGGGGAGCGAGTCTTGGAAACGCACACAGTGGTAACGGGACTTGAAAGTTTCTGCCGTCTCGTCGCAGGTCAGAACTGGGCATCTTTGGGTTCCCGATGAAAGATTCTAGAACACTGGCCACCAAAACCTGGATTGTAACCGTCAGTTCATTTCACAGGCTGCGCTCCCATGGAAGCAATCGGAAAGACACCACTACCTTCAGAAGACAAACGGTTTACTATTTTGTTTGGTCTCGCCACACGGCATGCAGGATTTTAGTTCCCCCACCAGGGATCGAACCCACGGCCCCTTGCATTGGAAGTGCAGCGTCTTAACCACTGGACTGCCAGGGAAGTCCCCAGTTTACCCTTTTTTGACAGCTCTTGAGCTATCAAATATTGCAGTGGGAGAACAGCCATACCCTCTGGGATGTTCAAAGAGGGTCACCTTTGACTTGTGTTACAATTCCAGGGTGGGCAGCCTTCAAACTCGGGGCAAGTCTGCAGATTACGCTGCAAACGGTACCCTCTGTGAATTCAATTCCTCCCAAAGTTGTTGACTACAAAGAAGAATTCATTTGAACTGAAAATACAGGATGATCCCAAAGGCTTTTCCATTTGGGCTCCCGGTAGGCTAGAAACAGCGACAGCCCTAAGTAACCCAGATTCAGAGACTCGGCGGGGCTGCAGGAGAGGCCGCACGTGAGCACCACGCAGCCACGCTGACCACTCTGGGTCCCGTGTCTCCAAGATGCATGACTGAAATGCCTGCCCGCGTCACACGCTGAAGTTACTGCACCCCTGCTAGAAGGATGCAGATTCAGATCTTAAGCATGCAGCTTCTGACAGTATATTTAAGTGAAGGCAGACAATGAAACGTTTGATACCAAGGTGTAATACAAATATCGTATTCATCAACACACCCAGAATCATAAAAGAACATTTCTTTTGAACTTTGTTCATAATTTAAAACTTCAGGGGGAAAAAAAAAAATCACCAGGGTATGAAAGCTTTCCTTTCCTCCCCAGCCAACTACTGCGGTGAGGTGGAAACTCTTTGGTAGCAAGTTTTCAAAACTGGTTACTTGACTGAGTCCTATTTGCACATAAATGGTCACTCAAGCATGATTAATTGCTTTTTCATTCAACAGAAAGCAATTTATCATATGTGATGATTTTTAACAATGTGATACGTCTTCCTTTACATAAATAAGAGCAGAGAATTCACACGTGCTGAGAACCGCCATGAGCTGGTCACTGACTGAGGCTTCTGTGTCTACTGGGACATTAAGTCAAAAGACGCTGGACCCAAGGCACCGTGTTACTGACGACATGGAGCCCACATGCTTCCCATCCAAACACATCGCTTTACAGTCTCTCCTTCAGGCAAAAGGACAAAGAAAAATTTTTAATTTTGAAGACGTCGGGAGAATTAAAGAGGAAAATACAGTGAGCTGCCTAAGGTTCACGGTTGTTCACTGCTCTTGGGGATTGAGGAAGATGACATGAAGGAAGGCTCAGGGAGTTACAAACTGTTTGCAGCGCACTGTACTTAGTTATGTTGACAAAGACAGAATACGCGTGAGACACAGGCACTACCGTCAAGGAGCTTACTCTGTAATGAGGGGAGGCGATAAAAAACCACAACACAAGGCAGAATGTCAGCACCACAAGGAGGTAAGCGGATTCAAAACTCCCGTTAAAAGGGAAATGCTGCAGGGCTTCCCTGGTGGCGCAGTGGTTGAGAGTCCGCCTGCCGATGCAGGGGACACGGGTTCGTGCCCCGGTCTGGGAGGATCCCACATGCCGCAGAGCGGCTGGGCCCGTGAGCCATGGCCGCTGAGCCTGCGCCTCCGGAGCCTATGCTCCGCAACGGGAGAGGCCACAACAGTGAGAAGCCTGCAAACCGCAAAAAAAAAAAAAAAAAAAAAAAAAAGGCAAATGCTGCAAAGTTTTTTCAGGGTGAGTAGGATCTTCCAGATCCAGAGTCAGTTTTATTCTTTATCTACATACCTACCTTCTCCCCCTAACCCAGCTTTTTTTTTTTTTTTTTTACTTGTCTGTATTGAATAATTTTTCTAGCATAAACTGTTTTAATTGTGTAACCTAAAATAGGTGTACTTTTAGAAATCAGTTATAGGAAAAAGCTTCAACTCCTCAATTTACAGATAAGGAAACTGTGGCCCAGAGGTAAAGTGATTTTCCTAGGGTTCCCCACAAACTCCCCACTCCCCCAGAATCAGAACTGGGACTCTAACCAAGGCTTCCAGATTCTACCTCTTGAGCTTATTCTTCCTAAACTGGAAAAACAATGTTCACACCTCGGGGGAGTGTTCTTTTCAAGATGGTGGAAATGCCTATCATTAAAGAGAATAAACCAGAGTGCAAAGTCCTTTCTATCCTGAAGAGACATGACAGTTCCATAGAGGGCCTCAAGCACAGCTAGAATACCAAGTTTAAAGCAGTGTGAGACCCAGACTGTAATTCCATGAGAATACTGAGGAAAATAAAAAAATCGCTGGATTTCTCTAGAGCGCAGTTCCTCATACTTAAAATGAAAAGCTGAATTCGATTCTGTAAGAAACACAGAAGAGAGAAGAAAAGAAAGAACTAATATACATGTAATGCCTCCTACATCAATATGCAACACTGGGGACTTTATAACCACTCACTAGAATAAAAAATGTTAAAATATAACAACTGACACTGCAGAAACACAAAGGATCATGAGAGACTACTAGAAGCAACTCTATGCCAATAAAATGGACAGCCTGGAAGAAACGGACAAATTCTTAGAAAAGCACAACCTTCTGAGACTGAACCAGGAAGAAAGAGAAAATGTAAACAGACCAATCACAAGCACTGAAATTGAAACTGTGATTAAAAACCTTCCAACAAACAAAAGCCCAGGACCGGATGGCTTCACAGACAAATTTTATCAAACACTTAGAGAAGAGCTAACACCTATCCTTCTCAAACTCTTCCAAAATACAGCAGAGGAAGGAACACTCCCAAACTCATTCTACGAGGCCACCATCACCCTGATACCAAAACCATACAAGGATGTCACAAAGAAAGAAAACTACAGGCCAATATCACTGATGAACATAGATGCAAAAATCCTCAACAAAATACTAGCAAACAGAATCCAACAGCACATTAAACGGATCATACACCATGATCAAGTGGGGTTTATTCCAGGAATGCAAAGACTCTTCAATATATGCAAATCAATCAACGTGATACACCGTATTAACAAACTGAAGAAAAAAAACCATATGATCATCTCAATAGAGGCAGAAAAAGCTATCGACAAAATTCAACACCCATTTATGATAAAAACTCTCCAGAAAGTAGGCATAGAAGGAACCTACCTCAAGATAATAAAAGCTATATATGACAGACCCACAGACAACATCATTCTCAATGGTGAAAAACTGAAACCATTTCCTGTAAGATCAGGAACAAGACAAGGCTGCCCACTCTCACCACTATGATTCGACAGAGTTTTGGAAGTTTTAGCCACAGCAATCGGAGACGAAAAATAAATAAAACGAATGCAAATTGGAAAGAAGTAAAACTGTCACTGTTTGCAGATGAAATGGTGCTATACATAGAGAATCCTAAAGATGCCACCAGAAAACTACTACAGCTAATCAATGAATTTGGTAGAGTAGCAGGATACAAAATTAATGCACAGAAATCTCTTGCATTCCTATACACTAATGATGAAAAATCTGAAAGAGAAATTAAGGACACACTCCCATTTACCACTGCAACAAAAAGAATAAAATACCTAGGAATAAACCTACCTAAGGAGACAAAAAACCTGTATGCAGAAAACTATAAGACAGTGATGAAAGAAATTAAAGATGATACAAACAGATGGGAAGATATACTATGTTCTTGGATTGGAAGAATCAACACTGTGAAAATGACTATACTACCCAAAGCGATCTAAAGATTCAATGCAATCCCTCTCAAACTACCAAGGGCATTCTTCACAGAACTAGAACAAAAAATTTCACAATTTGTATGGAAACACAAAAGACCCCAAATAACCAAAGCAATCTTGAGAAAGAAAAACAGAGCTGGAGGAATCAGGCTCCCTGACTTCAGACTGTACTACAAAGATACAGTAATCAAGGCAGTATGGTACTGGCACAAAAACAGAAATATAGATCAACGGAACAGGATAGAAAGACCAGAGATAAACCCACGCACATATGGTCACCTTATCTTTGATAAAGGAAGCAAGAATATACAATGGAGAAAAGACAGCCTCTTCAATAAGTGGTGCTGGGAAAACTGGACAGCTACATGTAAAAGAATGAAATTAGAACACTCCCTAACACCATACACAAAAATAAACTCAAAATGGATTAAAGACCTAAATGTAAGGCCAGACACTATAAAACTCTTAGAGGAAAACATAGGCAGAACACTCTATGACATAAATCACAGCAGGATCCTTTTTGACCCACCTCCTAGAGAAATGGAAATAAAACCAAAAATAAACAAATGGGACCTAATGAAACTTAAAAGCTTTTGCACAGCAAAGGAGACCATAAAAAACACAAAATGACAACCCTCAGAATGGGAGAAAATATTTGCAAATGAAGCAACTGACAAAGGATTAATCTCCAAATTTACAAGCAGCTCATGCAGCTCAATATCAAAAAAACAAACAACCCAATCCAAAAATGGGCAGAAGATCTAAATAGACATTTCTCCAAAGAAGATACACAGATTGCCAACAAACACATGAAAGGATGCTCAACATCACTAATCATTAGAGAAATGCAAATCAAAACTACAATGAGGTATCACCTCACACCAGTCAGAATGGCCATCATCAAAACATCTACAAACAATAAATGCTGGAGAGGGTGTGGAGAAAAGATAACCCTCTTGCACTGTTGGTGGGAATGTAAAGTGATACAGCCACTATGGAGAACAGTACGGAGGTTCCCTAGAAAACTAAAAACAGAACTACCATATGACCCAGCAATCCCACTACTGGGCATATACCCAGAGAAAACCATAATTCAAAAAGAGTCAGGTACCACAATGTTCACTGCAGCTCTGTTTACAATAGCCAGGATATGGAAGCAACCTAAGTGTCCATCGACAGATGAACGGATAAAGAAGATGTGGCACATATATACAATGGAATATTACTCAGCCATATAAAGAAACGAAATTGAGTTATTTGTAGAGACGTGGATGGACCTAGAGTCTGTCATACAGAGTGAAGTAAGTCAGAAAGAGAAAAACAAATACTGTATGCTAACACATATACCTGGACTCTAAATTAAAAAATGGTTCTGAAGAACCTAGGGGCAGGACAGGAATAAAGACACAGACATGGAGAATGGATTTGAGGACACGGGGAGGGGGAAGGGTAAGCTGGGACAAAGTGAGAGAGTGGCATGGACATATACACACTACCAAATGTAAAATAGATAGCTAGTGGGAAGCCGCCGCATAGCACAGGGAGATCAGCTTGGTGCTTTGTGACCACCTAGAGGCGTGGGATAGGGAGGGTGGGAGGGAGACGCAAGAGGGAGGAAATGTGGGGACATATGTATACATATAGCTGATGCACTTTGTTACAAAGCAGAAACTAACACACCACTGTAAATCAATTATACTCCAATAAAGATGTTAAAAAAATGTTAAAATAAAAGAGTAACCACAACAGCTAATGTTTACCAAACACTTAAAATGTGGCGGCCACGGTTCTAAGAACTTTATTACCTCATGTATTCCTCCCAATAATGCTAACAGACAGCACTATTACTCTCTGCCTCCCTCCTAATTTTAGTTTTCTTCTTTGCATTTATTTTAAATTCATTTTTGGCTGTGTTGGGTCTTTGTTGCTGCGTGCGGGCTTTCTCTAGTTGGGGCGAGTGGGGGCTACTCTTCGTTGCGGTGCACGGGCTTCTCATTGCAGTGGCTTCTCTTGTTGCAGAGCATGGGCTCTAGGCGCGTGGGCTTCAGTAGTTGTGGCACGCGGGCTCAGTAGTTGTGGCTCACAGGCTCTAGAGCGCAGGCTCAGTAATTGTGGCACACGGGCTTAGTTGCTCCGCGGCATGTGTGATCTTCCCGGACCAGGGCTTGAAGCCTTGTCCCCTGCATTGGCAGGCGGATTCTTAACCACTGTGCCACCAGGGAAGCCCGCCCTCCCTCCCAATTTTAGGTGAGAAAAATGAGGCCCAGAGAGGTTAGGTAACCTGCCTGAGGTTTCAGCACTAGTAAGTAGACAGGACCCTTTAAAAGCTGTTTCCCAACAAGAACCTGATTAGTTCTGACCGTATTTTTCTACTAGGCAAATGCAAATAAGATAAAAAGGAGCCTTAGTCCATTGGTTCATTTTTCCCCCAAAATGAAGATGGGCAACGTCATACTTGCACACCTTCCACTTCAGACCAACCCCTCTGTTCTCACCTTTCCTGTGTTCCGGCCAACAGAGAAGGCCGCTGCGTGGGAGCTGAGGGTGGGCTCTCTCCTTATATCAACTCTAGAGGTATTAAACAACACCCAAACAGGAGGCTTTACCACAATGAATCTAAACAAAGGTGTCTTTGTTATGTTAATGAGGTGACTTTCAGAAGTTTCTAAAGGATGGGGGCTGATGGTGGGAACGTTCAGTCCCACCCCTGGCTACCCCGTTCTTCCTAACTTGATCTAGAGATTCCGTGCAATCCCAATGAAAACCACAGCAAGTTTATTTTGTGAATGGCGACAAACCGATTCTAGAATTTATATGGGAAGACCCAAAATAGCAATAAAATATTGAAAAAGAAAAACAAACTCAGAAAATTGACACGTCCCAACTCAAAACTTACTATATAAATCCACAGCCACTAATTGAAAAACACAAAGACATCACTGGCACAGAAGAGTGCGCAGAAACAGACCCACACAAATAGAGGCAACTGGTCTCTGACAAAGGAGCAAAGGCAATTCAATGGAAAAAGGATCATCTTCTCAACAAACGGTGCTGGAATTTGACATCTACATAAGAAAAAAAAAAGAATCTAGACACAGAACTTACACCTTTGACAAATATTGACTCAAAGTGGTTCATAGTGTAAAATGCAAAAGCGTAAGGTCCTAGAATACAACACAGGAGAAAACCTAGGCAGCCCTTGATCTGGTAATGACTTCTTAGATACAACACCAAAAGCAAAAAAAAAAAAAAAAAAAAGGTGTTAACTGGCTGGGACTTCATTAAAATTAAAAACTTCTCCTCTATGAAAGACAATGTTAATAAAAGGGAAACAAGAGCTACAGACTAAGACAACATTTTTGCAAAACACACATCTGATATAGGACTTCTTTCCAAAATACACAAAGAACTTTTTAAATCCAACAATAAGAAAACAAACATCCCAATTAAAAAGTGGGCCAAAGAACTTAACAGACACCTCATCAAAGCAGATATACAGAGGGCAAACAAGCCTATGAAAAGATTTTCCACATGACACGCCATTAAGGAACTGCCCACTGAAAACAACGAGATACCACTACACACCTATCGGAATGGGCAAAATCCAGAACACTGACAGCACCAAACATTGACAAGGGGTGGAGCCACAGGAACTCTCATTCACTGCCGGGGAATGCACGAAATGGTGCAGCCACTTCGGAAGACAGTGGTTTCTTATTACACCGAAAATACTCTTACCACACGATCCAGCAATTCTGTTCCTTTGCATTTACCCAAAAGAGTCAAAAAACGATGTTCACACAAAAATCTGCACATGGATGTTCATAGCGGCAAACTGACAAAATGTGACAGCAACCAAAGATGTCCTTCAATATGTGAAAGGACAAAAAAACTGTGGTGCATTCAGACAATGGAATTTTAACCAATAACAAAAAAGTACGAGCTCCGGAGCCAAGACAAGACACAGAAGAAACTTAAACTCATATTGCTAAGTCAAAGAAGGCTTTCTGTAAAGATTACGTACTCTACGATTTCAACTATATCACATTCTGGGAAAGGCAAAACTATAGAGACATAAAATTTCAGTGGTTGCCTGGGGTTCAACAGGAGGTGATGAGGAAGAGAGGGAAAAATAAGTAGAACACAGAGGGTATTGAGGACAGTGAAACTACTCTGTAGGATGTTATGCATCTGTTAAAAGCCATAGTGTGTTACAGCACAACCAGCGGACAACAATGCAAACTGTGGATTTTAGTGAATAATAATGTATCGATGCTGCTTCATCAACTGCAACCAAAGTATCACTCGAATGAATGCCAGATGTTAACAATAGGGGAAACTGCTGTAAAAAACAGTGAAGTATAATAAAACAAACAAAAAAAGGAGGAGAATGGGGATAGAATACGCACAAAACGACTCTTTTCAGCAATACCGGCGCTGGTAACAGTAGCATTGCTATTTGTGTGTAATGTACCAAATAAGTAACTGTGAGATAGTCTAACATCACGTGTATCCCTGACAATCAGGATCCTCAGAGTGGAAGAAAAGTAGAGACTAGTGTGAAGGAAGTTAAGGAAGAGCCTTACAGTCCCATATTTAAATTGGACCTTCCAGTATGAGCTCGTTAGATATTTTAATCCTCATATATGTGTATATATGTATCTGTATACATCTACAGATACATATATTGTGACACGTGTGTGTGTGTGTGTGTGTGTGTGTGTGTGTGTGTATACGGTTTTTTTTTTAGCTGTGTCTGCTAAAAATGCCTAAAGACCATGAACGACCCAGGAATCATGAGCACCCCTGGAGCCCAGATTGTGGTCCCAAAATATTGCCCACTAAGACAGACAAACAAAAACAGGGTTTCTATGAGGACAGCTGATTCCAGGTCCGGGACAGGAATTCACAGACACACCGGGCACAGCTTGTTACACTTTGCTCACGTCCACTGGATGTGAGAGCCAACAAGAGTTCCACAGGCCAAAAATGAACAGTTTGCACTTGAACAAGGACCATGGCTGCAAGGCTGTGGTGTGCATGGATGAAAACATTTTTTTTTTTTTTCGGTACGCGGGCCTCTCACTGTTGCGGCCTCTCCCGTTGCGCGGCACAGGCTCCGGATGCGCAGGCTCAGCGGCCATGGCCCACGGGCCCAGCCGCTCCGTGGCATGTGGGATCTTCCCGGACCGGGACTCGAACCCGCGTCCCCTGCATCGGCAGGCGGACTCTCAACCACTGCGCCACCAGGGAAGTCCGAAAACATATTATTTTAAAGAGCAAAATTTCTGACACCTGTCTCCACATTCAGAGTTTCCCCCTGAACTGGTCTGGGGTGCAGCCTGAGCACTGCAATGTTTAAACATTCCCTAGGTGAGTCTAAAAACCAGACAAGTTTGCCAGCAGCTGGTATAGATGATACCAACCTGTGAGCAAGCTAATTCTCAGAGAAAAGCTTGAGGTGTGAGTGATTTCTCTCGGAAGAGGGCAATGCACTGAGTGAACACCTCGGGAGGCCTGACCAGCACCTCTGCGAGAGCTCATTCTGCATCAGGAACGTTAAGCCTTTGCCTGACATCTAAGTGTCAAATGTCTTCCCCATTTCGGTGATTCCCGCTTCCATTTTAAAGCGTACACAAGAGCACACCCCATGACTCAATAATTCCACCCCTAGTCTGTAACCAACAGAAAGGAATATGTGTGTTCACGTGGTCACAGCAGCACTACGGGTGGCAGCCCTAGCCTGGGAGCGACACGAACATCCATCCACAGCAGAACGGACACCTGAACTTGGCAGTCACATTCTGGATCTGTCACCAGTGTCACGACACGAATGAAGCTCGTGAACAAGATGCTGAGCGTTAAGAACCAGAGAGTAAAGAGTGTGCACTGTAAACCGTCTTTCCTTTGAACAATGCACACTAACAGGCAAAGGGAATCTATGCTGTCAGTCAGGACCCTGTCCTGAGGGGCTAGTGCCTGGGACATGCCCACTGTGTTCTGTTTCTTGCTTTGAAAATCTGTCACACTGTACAGTTATACGTGCGCTTATCTATAGGATAGCCTTCAGTAAAGGCTTCTTGAAATGGATTTTTTTAAGAGTGTGTTAAGTGTTTGGGGAAGAAGAAGGTTCCTGTTTCCTCGGCCCCATGGGCAAGAGCAGAGGAGGGTCGGCATCCCTGAACGCATTCCTCAACGGATACAGACTCAGCAGCCCATACAGGGCAGGGACGCGGCTTTTGGGACCAGACCACCAGGAGGCCCTCAGTGGGAAGCTTGCTGAGTTAGCGGCTGTACCTTCGTACGTGCACCTGACTGTCAAAAACGTTAGTGACATGAGTAAGGCAAGAAAGCATGAGCAGGGGCTCGCCTGGTGGCGCAGTGGTTGGGAGTCCGCCTGCCGATGCAGGGGATGCGGGTTCGTGCCCCGGTCTGGGAAGATCCCACGTGCCGCGGAGCGGCTGGGCCCGTGAGCCATGGCCGCTAAGCCTGCGCGTCCGGAGCCTGTGCTCCGCAACGGGAGAGGCCACAATGGTGAGAGGCCCGTGTACGGTGGGGGGGGGGGGGGGCTAACAACATAGCTTCTGGAGTCTGAGTGCCTGGGTGCAAATCCTGACTCTGCTACTTACTAGTGTGTGACCTAGAGCAAAAGGTACTTAAGTTCTCAACGTCTCTGTGCTATAAACTGGGTGACAAGGATGACGACGATGATGGTAACAATCCTAATGAAACTGAGGTTTAAAGGAAATAATCCACATGAAGGGCCACGTACAGTGCCCGCCACACGTGTGTGTGTGCATTAATGCGCTCCATATAGAGAGTTTAAAATTATCTATTATTTTTATCCTCTTCTAATAAAGAGTACACAATTTGTAGAGTACCAACAGGTTAAATAGGCATCTTTCACAAGGCCTGAAGACTGAAATACTTACAGCTCTGAAAAACCGTGTACGTAAACATCTGCAGAACAGCCACTTGTACACTGCAGGTGTACACCATGTCACCAATCTCTGCTCTGTGCTGTGCTCTGAGAAACCAAGAGGCCAAGACCCCCTCCAGTTCACTACCTGGTCTGAGGTGTGCCTTTCATTGGGCCCACTTTACCCTTAAGAACTATTCTGAGTCCGGAGGAATCGTTAACAGGTGCACAGAGAAACGCATTAAATGCAAAGGCTCTTCGTGACGTACCGGTAAACTACAACCACAGTTACCATTTCATTCAACTCAGGTTTATTCTGTTGTGATACATGAACCAATACTGCCCCAAGAGAACCTTCTCCGGCACCATACTTCATAGAAGGTTTTAAGCTAATGTTCTAAGTTTGAAGATAGAAAAAAATGAATTAATGTACAGTATAAAAAATCTCCCATCTGCCGTTAAACCCAGTTAAAATTAATAGTTTTTCAGAAAAGCCTAAGGAAACGGGGAGGGTTCAGAGTTAACTCTGACCAGATAGAGACCAAGTTGCCTCTACTGTTTTCTTTGACAGTTAAAGCCCTGCAACAATGTGATAAACCCAAGCTTCCAAGCTGGCAGACTGGAAGAATGATGCCTTTTCTTAGCCTAGCACAGTGTTGTTTTTTTTGGGTTTTTTTAATGCCACGATTTATTTCTGGACTCTCTATTCTATTCCACTGGTCTATATGTCTGTTTTTATACCAATACCACATCTTTTTTTTTGGCCACACTGCACGGCATGCGGGATCTTAGTTCCCTGACCAGGGATCGATCCCACGCCCCCTGCAGTGGAAGCGTGGAGCCTTAACCACTGGACCGCCAGGGAAGCCCCCAGCACAGTGTTTTTAAAGAATTCTGAAACTGACTGGCATGAGGTGAGGCCCGCCAGCCCCGCTTAACCCTGGAAAGCATCACTCCTTAAGGCCTGAGCCAGGGGTGGGAAACCACACTGCACAGGGTTACAGAACAAAGCTGTCGGTGTGTCTAACGTGTGATGCTGGGGCTTTCTCGACCTTCTGTTTGCTCATCTGTAAAACACTGATGATTATTATCTGCACCAAAGGCTGACGCGAGAAGCACTTAACACCATGTAAGCACGCACATGTGTACCATTCAGAATCTCTGATGCAGACGCGATGGGCTGATCTGTGGCCCCCTCAAGTCCTGTGTTGAAGCCCTCAGAGTGACACTGTGTTTGGAGACAGGACCTTTAAAGAGGTGATGAAGTTACAATGAAGCCAGAGGGTGTGCCCTCTCTCTCCTGTGCTACACTTTCTACCCCAGTGCACCTGAATTCTTAACTGAGAAGGACAGCAACCTTCTTCAATAAATTTTTCCCAAACACCAAGTACAAAAATAACAGAGGTGCACACGCAGAGCCCAGAAAAGGCGTTTAAGCCAGGCTGGAGGGGATGGTGGGTTAAAATTTAGTCCTGGGGAGCTTCCCGGAGGAGGTGACACATGTGAATGGAGTCACATGGACAGAAAGTCATCTCCTCCCTCAACAAGCATTAATTCATAAGGCTGAGAGGAGGGTGGCTGGAGAGAGAAAGGGTAAGGACTGCCCAGGCCAAGATGTTTAAAAACACAAAGGTGGGCTTAAACACACAAGTCAGGAGAGCAAAAAAAGAAAAGGTCTTAATAAAGATCACAGTGAAAGGGACATGGTCTTCCCAGCTCTTCTATCATTCCCCCAAAGAAGTCCTATCATGATGAAAATTCCCAGCAGGCATCACCACTTCCTGGGTTAACAGCCCCTCCAGATAACCAACCCGGGATTACGTCTGTTGATTCTTTTGCAGGGTCCTTCAGAAAGACAACTACCTCAGAGGCAGCTGATTTTTCTCTTTTAAAATATTCTGTAATAACCTCAATGGGAAAAGAATTTGGAAAAGAATGGATACTTGTATGGGTATAACTGAATCACTTTGTGGTACATCTGTAATGAACACATCATGGTTAATCAACTATACTCCAGTATAAAATAAAAATTAAAATAATAAAATAAAATTTATCTGAGAGATACTTTAGTCTAACCTGAAGAACAACAACAACAACAACAAAAAAAACAATAAAGGTTTGACACCCAGAGCGCAGTAAATTGAAGAGATTAAGAAGTCAGAGAGACTTAAATAAAAGAAATGAAAAAAAGTCTCTCTGGCTGCTGATGGGAGTCTCTGCTCCCAGGAAGCTGATGACAGGACCCTTCAAGAGCAACTTTATCATCTGGGTGAAGAGCTGCTGCATGAGAGAGAGTTTCTGCTGGGAAGTCTCTTTAATAAAAAGTACAAAATTGGTACCATTCCTCCCAGAAGCTTTCAGCAGATTACATGCTGTGCAGGAAAAAAAAAAATGAAGGAAAAGAAATAAAATGAGCGATCATTTTAAAGAAACAGCAATCGAAATCTATGGGAACCCTAGGCAAGAGGGCCAAACACACCAGGTTCTGTTAAGCCACACAGAAAACGTCAACACATAACACACACAGATGCCTTTCCCAGTTCAACTAAGCAGGCTATTCCCCGTTGAGGCCATCGACTGCATTGGGACTGGTTCCGTATGAGGCTTACGCACTCTCTGGACATTCACATGAGCAGTTAACAGTCACTGTGCGCTGAGTACTGGCTCGGTGCTAAGCCCTCGACAGGAAGCAGTGCACTCGGCGGTACACCCATGCCCCCAAGCGGGTACTTAGGTTTCCATCTAACGATGAGGCACTTGAGGCCCAGAACGGTTTCGTAGCTTCTCTAAAGTAACACTCAACTCCAGGTCCCACTTGTAAGCGCTGGACTACGTCTGCCTCTCAGGGTTGGATCTGAGCATCTCCAGAACCTGGCTGGACTGACAGAAAACTTTGAGACTGCTGGATGTCTGGCTCCAGCCTATGAAGTTTTCCCCGTCAGAAAGCTTTTGGTACCTCAACTCCTGAAAGCATTTTTTAAAGGCAACTTACTGTCTCAGAGGAATGAAAGGGCTACGTTTATAAGACGCAACTCTCCCAAGCAGAAGTGGAGCCTGTTTCCTATGCTTAGAATAGGCACACAACTACCACTCTTAGCTTCAAAGCTTAATTCTTTCTCATCGTTGGAGAAACTAAACAAAGCAACGATCATGAAGGGAAGGCTTCATACAGTACCATTCTCTGTCCATGCGGATAAGCTGTTCCCTGGGTTCCATCTTGATACTAGTACATAAAACCTCAGGGAATTCCCTGGCGGTCCAGGGCTTAGGACTCAGTGCTTTCACTGCCGAGGCCCGGGTTCCATTCCTGGTTGGGGAACTAAGATCCCACAAGCCACACAGCCAAAAAAAAACAAAAACAAATAAAACCTGAGGATTACAGTTAAAAGTTTATAAGTAAAAGACTACGGGAATCCTTATACTACAGCTAAGGTGATCATGCCAAATACTTTAATATATATTAAAACACATAACGTTATGTACACTACTGATAAATGAGCCCCAGTGGAGGATGGGATTCTGAAGGCATCCTGGGACCCTCAGAGTCCAGAAGTCGGGGAGTTTTACTCCTTCCCTGGGTCTACCACACTCCAGAGGCCTGCGGAGGTGGGATTTCCAAATTCACTTCCACCAAACTCCCCAAGAAGCACTCTTGCTCTTCCTGAAGCGACTTCTTTAGGAAAACATTAAGAATGACCTTGCTTTTCCAGCACCTAATATTACACCGGAAAGAGCTTTTTCAGGAAGCAAGTGGCTATCTTTTCTTCTTCAATAAAAGCCAAGGCTTCAAAGAGATAAAGCAACTGAACTGAAATAGCTACACCACTCTCCCTACTTATAAATATTACATAGAGAATCCTCTACAAAGCTGAGAAGTACAAAGTTCCTCTAGTGAAAGCAACCTTTTTTCAAGCCCATGAGAAAGAGCCCTGAGGGGCAGAAACCCGTGGGCACAGCCGAGCCAGGCCTCCTGCTTCCATCCTCTTCCCCCCAT
This sequence comes from Pseudorca crassidens, assembly GCF_039906515.1. Taxonomy (NCBI): domain Eukaryota; kingdom Metazoa; phylum Chordata; class Mammalia; order Artiodactyla; family Delphinidae; genus Pseudorca; species Pseudorca crassidens. Next base: position 193,268,749 of record NC_090296.1, read on the forward strand.
CCCCTTCCTCTGACGCAGCTGTGCCCCCAGTGACCATAATGATCCCAGCAGGGCAGGGGCGGTACAGGGACACATCCAG